>NC_091986.1:97384146-98008109 GCF_044704955.1 Pristiophorus japonicus | reverse complement strand
CACCCTCTCTCTGCTCCCCTTTACTCTGTGCTTGTGTCGAGCTACTTGAAAAGTGAGCTAAATTATAACCTAGAAACTGTATCATGCAGTACCTGCTTTTCAGCACTATGTGGACACCTAAGAACCCATAAAAGGCAGGTAGAAAGCATATGCACACTTCCGACCGGAAGTGCGCTACCCGACCTATTGGGTGAGAACAAACCAGAGGCATTCTTTACCAACACCTGAAGCAGATGCGAAGTAGGTTCTTGAGGACTGTGGCCAAAACAGGGAATCAACACTGTGCAGTTGTAGAAATGTGTTCAGGAGCAGGAAAAGTTCCATTAGGGGCCCAGGTTATCAGATGCAGCCATTGAGAGGTTGTTGGAGCAATTTCAGATTAAAAATAATTCCCTTTAGATGGTTGGTGGGTGCCAAGGCAAATTGGTGAATGGGCATGGTAAGCAATGGTATGTGCATGTATGTGCTCAGCATTATCTCTAGAACCTGGCTAAATTGCAGAAATAAAAATGTAATAATCTCATCAGGAGAGCCAAATCAAGACTCCCCTTCACATAATGGTATACAACGATATGCCCATAGGGCATGAGATTTTGGCAGCGATTTGAAATTAACATCAGTAAATTGGAGGCGAGATTGAGCAGCACTTTATGGGGATGGTTAACATAGAAACATAGAAAATAGGTGCAGGAGTAGGCCATTTGATCCTGCACCACTATTCAATATGATCATGGCTGATCATGCAACTTTAGTAACCCATTTCTGCTTTTTCTCCATACCCCTTGATCCCTTTAGCTGTAAGGGCCACATCTAACTCCCTTTTGAACATATCTAACGAACTGGCCTCAACAACTTTCTGTGGTAGAGAATTCCACAGGTTCACAATTCTCTGAGTGAAGAAGTTTCTCCTCATCTCGGTCCTAAATGGCTTACCCTTTATCCTTAGACTGTGACCCCTGGTTCTAGACTTCTCCAACATCGGGAACATTCTTCCTGCATCTAACCTGTCCAATCCCATCAGAATTTTATATGTTTCTATGAGATCCCCTTTCATTCTTGTAAATTCCAGTGAATATAAGCCTAGTCGATTCAGTCTTTCTTCATATGTCCGTCCTGCCATCCCGAGAATCAGTCTGGTGAACCTTCGCTGCACTCCCTCAATAGCAAGAATGTCCTTCCTCAGATTAAGAGACCAAAACTGTACACAATATTCAAGGTGTGGCCCTGTACAACTGCAGTAAGACCTCCCTGCTCCTATACTCAAATCCTCTTGCTATGAAGGCCAACATGCCATTTGCCTTCTTCACCGCCTAGTGTGCCTGCATGCCAACTTTCAATGACTGATGTACCATAACACCCAGGTCTCGTTGCACCTTCCCTTTTACTAATCTGTCACCATTCAGATAATATTCTGCCTTCGTGTTTTTGCCACCAAAGTGGATAACCTCACATTTATCTACATTATACTGCATCTGCCATGCATTTGCCCACTCACCTAACCTGTCCAAGTCACCCTGCAGCCTCTTAGCATCCTCTTCACAGCTCACACTGTCACCCAGCTTAGAGATATTACATTCAATTCCTTCGTCCAAATCATTAATGTATATTGTAAATAGCTCGGCTCCCAGCACTGAACCTTGCGGTACCCCACTAGTCACTACCTGCCATTCTGAAAAGGACCCGTTTATTCCTACTCTTTGCTTCCTGTCTGCCAACCAGTTCTCTATCCACGTCAATATATTACCCCCAATACCATGTGCTTTAATTTTGCACACCAATCTCTTGTGTGGGAACTTGTCAAAAGCCTTTTGAAATTCCAAATACACCATATCCACTGGTTCTCCCTTGTCCACTCTACTAGTTACATCCTCAAAAAATTCTAGAAGATTTGTCAAGCATGATTTCTCTTTCATAAATCCATGCTGACTTGGACCAATCCTGTCACTGCTTTCCAAATGCGCTACTATTACATTTTTAATAATTGATTCCAACATTTTCTCCACTACCGATGTCAGGCTTACTGATCTGTAATTCCCTGTTTTCTCTCTCCCTTCTTTCTTAAAAAGTGGAGTTGCATTAGCTACCCTCCAATCCATAGGAACTGATCCAGAGTCGATAGAATGTTGGAAAATGACCACCAATGCATCCACTATTTCTAGGGCCACTTCCTTAAGTACTCTGACTATCAGGCCCTGGGGATTTATCGGCCTTCAATCCCATCAATTTCTCTAACACAATTTCCTGACTAATAAGGATTTCCTTCAGTTCCTCCTTCTCACTCGACCCTCGGTCCCCTAGTATTTCCGGAAGGTTATTTGTGTCTTCCTTAAAGATCAGGAGTCCTGATCTGAATAAAGGCTCAGTGCTCACAGTTACTTTCTCAGTTACCTCTGGTAAACGGTTTGGTGATGGTACTTATTTCTACAATTTGGATGTGTTCACACAGAGAACATCAGGATGGCTGCTGTAGATTGGACTTTGGAGAAGGAAGAGAATCAGCATCAGCAGCAGCAAAGGCATGCTGTGGAGGGAGCCGCAGGTGGACCACCAAGAGGTGAACAACAGAGAAGTCGAATTCGCAGGAGGCACTAACAAGGTGTACAGACAGAGACTCATTTTCCTTAACCTCTCAGAAGAGCAGTGCTTCTGCAGTCTCAGATTGTCACGTCAGGTGGTCGCATACCTTTGCAGCCTCCTAGAAGAAGACTTGCTCCCTATTGGACCTGGCAGCCATTATCAATTGCTGTGAACATCACCATTGCCCTCAATTATTTTGCATCTGGTTCCTTTCAGGGCACTACCAGAGACATATCGGGGGTCTCTCAAATCAGCTGCACATAAATGCATATGGCAGGTGATGATAGATTGTTGGCCAACTTCCCCTGTGATGAAAATAGCAGAATGAGCAGGTACCCGCATTCTCCTCTCTCGCTGGCTTCCCACAGGTACAAGGTGCCATTGACTGCACACAAGTGGCAATCCTAGGAGCACCAAATCAACCAGGAGCATTTGTCAACCGCAAGCAATTTCATTCCATCAATGTTCAGCTGCTGTTCAACAACAAAAAAAGGTTTATGCAGGTCTGCGACAGATACCCTGGGAGCTGCCCTGATGATTTCATACTATGGCAGTCCAACATCCATGACCTGCTCAGACCTGGCACCACCCTTAAAGGGTCGCTGCTAGGTGTCAAATGATACCCCCATTAAACCTGCCTGATGACACCTCTAAGGAATTTCACCAATCAACACCAGGAGCGCTATCACATGAGCTATCTGACAACCAGATGTGTCATCGAGCAAGCCATTGGCCTACTCAAGTTGCACTTCAGGTGCCTGCACAGGTCTGGAGGCATCCTTCAGTACTAGGAAAGTTGTTGTGTGTTGTGTACTGCAGAATATAGCACAGCAGCGAGAACTAGAGGTGGAGGAAGAACAAGCCATTCAGCAGTCTTCATCTGATGAGTGAGTTAATTAGGGTGTTTAAGGAAGGAGACATGTTGACACCCACAGTTTGCATGGCTATTGTCTGGGCCTGCAGGGGCTGATTAGATTGGTGTCATTGAAGTTCCATGGAGGAGGCCACTCTATCCAGGGAACACATCCTCGCGATGGCATGCGACATCAATCCATAAATGCTATTGTGGGCAGTGTGCATAGCAGGACTGCCAGTACCTCGCACATTTGCTGATGTCGCTCTTCCAACCTACTTTTCACTGATGGTCCTGGGGCTCAGCATCTCTGTACATCTGAGCAGGGCTTGGAGAGGGCAATGCCCTATGATGCGGGTTCTCTACAGCTGCCACTGCTACCACTCACTGCTCATGCTCAAAGGGGGCACTGCAGAATGTAGGTGACTCTACAACTGTGCTCACCTTTCCTGACCTCCTCAGCCACCTCTAACAATGACTTCTTGGTCACAGCAGTCGGGTTCTTCCTGCCATTGCTTGGAAACAGGACCTCCTTCCTGGTTCAGACTGCACCCAGCAGTGCATTAAATGACGCCTCATTGAAATGGGGCACAGTCTTAAACTGTCTTGACTACATCTTTGTTTTTTTTTTCCTCTCTCATAAATGCTCCCAACTCCTCCAAATTCCATCTTTGTATTGATCCTCTAAATAGTCACGTAAAATCACATTATGTGGGCGTGCATCATGCCTGCACATGTGCATTGGAGATGTGAAACCCAGAACTAAAATGATAATGAGGTATCCCTGTTGAAATGTGTCCCACGATCTTCCACTTCTTGTGCCCGCTATCACTGTGCCCCTCCTCACTCCCTGGCTCATGCCCTGTTTCTGCGTTAATATCGGCGCCCAGGTCTCTGTTGGCAGAATGTCAAAAAAAAAGCTGCAAAAAGACATTCCCAGCTACAGAAATTGTTACTGAAACTCTCCACACTCGGAGGATCTGAACTCTTCAATATCTCAGATGATTCTAGTGACAGCTGCCCCTTCTAATTCTCAGTCTAATGTATTTTGATCACACTGCAAGTGTAAAAGCAGGAAATGGGGGCTGCAGCACCATTGGTCCTTGTTATAATCTATGCAAATGAGCTGACTCAGGACTTGGCAGGTGGAATGGGCAAAATATTCTTTGCTTCCTCACCATCAATGTGTTAATCTCATTCTGTTTGTCCTTCCTGTCTAAATCAAAAGCCTTTCTAATCACTTTACCCATCTTGAGTATTTATCTTGCTACGTTAGGTCAAATTTATCTGGTGGGCTAAATAGTAAGGAAGCCACTTGTTTGCAATTTCAAGCTGCATCTCGACTCTTTCTTATTTCCATCTGGTTTTTGGCAAACTGTCTCTTTCAGGTATGAACTCTAGATGATTCTTGCAATGAAAAATTGCCGCTGGCTTGCCCATGTTGCATTAGAGTTTTATTGGAACAGACGTAAACAACAGTATTTTCTTTGGATTGTTTCCCGTATAGTTCCCACCTGTCTGGTGAATATTCCCCATAACCAGTCCACTCCTCAGTTTACAGTCACTAACCTTCCCCCTCCTGGTCTTTTCTTGCTCTACCTGTAACTGATTTCCTAAGTCTCAAAATTGCTGGACTTAGCACCAGGATCGGTCTTGCAATTTCGGAACTGTAACCTTGTATCTTAAGTAGGTAACACCACATTGATTGATGTCACTGTAGATCATTGGATTATTTTGGTCAGTTTCATTTTTATATAACAAATATGTGAAGCTTCTACCTAAAGCTGCCTTCCCATTTCTGTTTCTGTATAAATTATTTTCCCATTGTGTCTGTGCAAAATTGTTGCTCCACTGCTCCCGTAGTATGACAAAAAATCCCCAATGTTCCTTTTACCTGCAAATAAATCTGAAATGTTCTTTTGTCTTTTAACATATTTATCATAATTTGTACATAAAACTACTACTTTTGTACTGAGTAACAATGTACAGGAATAGCAAGATGTTGATTAGCAGATCTAAGATGGAGCAGAATTTGCTCAGGACTTAAACAATGCAAACTTCTGAGGAGCTGATAGTTTATTTTGAATGCAGCTAATTTGCTTCTGCATATATTAAAAATTCATTGCAGCCCAAAGGAACTGTTAAAATAGCTTAACACTTAAAGGTCCCTGACTAATGGACAATGTCTGTCTCATTCGCAGGTGCAGATGGTAATTTATATAAAGGTATGGAAAGATTAAAAGATTGATACAGAAATGTATGCCCTAACCACTTTGCCTCTTTGCCATGGACGCCAGCTTAGTTGGCCATAGAAAAGTAGAAGATGCTGTGATAGCATCATCACGGGCACCACAAACTGTAAAAATAGGTGGTTTTGCTTCATATCTCCAACAGCTCCAATGCAAACACGCAAACAGATGTTTTTGAATGAAGAGCGGCCATTCTTTTTTACTATAGAAGTTGAATTGCTGAAGCATTCACATTGTGCCATACAGGGTAGTGAAGCAATTCCATTTCCACTGATCTATACACTACCCTGTAGTGATATTAGGCAAGATAGAGGACCCTGGCAAAATGTTGTAAGCGGCAACTTTAAAACAAGTATGTGAGCAGTGAATAGTATGAACAGTAATTAAAATATAGACCTGATGCAGTCAAATCTGATCCACATAATCAATTGGGCATTTTTTTACAACACTGGGTGCTGCAGCTGACAGTGCATAACTGCTTCATGAAGTCATTTAGCAATATTAGTGCAGTATTATGGTTTAATAGACCAGCATGCATTTTGAAAGGAGGAATATCTTCATGAAAAAGTGCTCAGCAAAGCTTTTTGTTTAGAGAACAGAGACGGAATGTGTCATTATTGGGGGTAATGTACTGACGTGGATAGAGAACTGGTTGACAGACAGGAAGCAGAGAGTCGGGATATACGGGTCCTTTTCAGAATGGCAGGCAGTGACTAGTGGGGTGCCGCAGGGCTCAGTGCTGGGACCCCAGCTATTTACAATATACATCAATGACTTAGATGAAGGAATTGAGTGTAATATTTCCAAGTTTGCAGATGACACTAAGCTGGATGGTGGTGTGAGCTGTGAGGAGGATGCTAAGAGGCTGCAGGGTGACTTGGACAGGTTAGGTAAGTGGGCAAATGCATGGCAGATGCAGTATAATGTGGATAAATGTGAGGTTATCTATTTTGAGGGCAAAAACATGAAGGCAGAATATTATCTGAATGGCGGCAGATTAGGAAAAGGTGAGTTAAAATGAGACCAGGGTGTCATGGTACATCAGTCATTGAAAGTTGGCATGCAGGTACAGCAGGTGGTGAAGAAGTCAAATGGCATGTTGCCTTCAGAGCTAGGGGATTTGAGTATTGGAACAGGGAGGTCTTACTGCAGTTGTACAGGGCCTTGGTGAGGCCTCACCTGGAATATTGTGTTCAGTTTTGGTCTCCTAATCTGAGGAAGGACGTTCTTGTTATTGAGGGAGTGCAGCAAAGGTTCACCAGACTGATTCCTGGAATGGCAGGACTGACATATGAAGAGAGATTGGATCGACTGGGCCTTTATTCACTGGAGTTTAGAAGACTGAGAGGGGATCTCATAGAAACATATAAAATTCTGATGGGGCTGGACAGGAAGAATGTTCCCGAAGTTGGGGAAGTCCAGAACCAGGGGACACAGTCTAAGGATAAGGGGTAAGCCATTTAGGACCGAGATGAGAAGAAACTTCTTCCTTCAGAGAGTTGCTAACCTGTGGAATTCTCTACCGCAGAGAGTTGTTGATGCGAGTTCGTTAGATATATTCAAGAGGGAGTTAGATATGGCCCTTACGGCTAAAGGGATCAAAGGGTATGGAGAGAAAGCAGGAAAGGGGTACTGAGATGAATGATCAGCTATGATCTTATTGAATGGTGGTGCAGGCTCGAAGGGCTGAATGGCCTACTTCTGCGCCTATTTTCTATGTTTCTATGTTTCTATCATAGGAGCCTGTCTTTGCCACCTCACCTTCATAAGACAGTTGCCACAGAGGTATGCCATTTGCTGCACTATAATTTGTCCACAACATTTATATTAGAGACAGCTCTTTACATCAAAGTGAATGTTACTACAACATGATGCTTTCATGCTATATCCTTCCAAGCCACCCCATGGACACTTACCCAATCGGTCAGTTTTCAGTGCTCGCTGAAATGATAGCCACTATGTTTCCAAAAGGCAATACCTTCCTCACTTTCTCCGTCAATTGAACAAGACACAACAGCTTTCACATGGTGGCAGGGCTCGTTCCGATGTAAGATGTCGCAGATGGCCTGTAGATGGGCATCGGGGTTCCTCATATCAACCCATGCCTTAACACAGAAACTTTGCATTTTATTCATATGGAATCTGGCCACAGACATATGATTATATGCATCAAGATCAAATATGCAGGATAAAGCCATGATACTCTCAGTAAACAGCAATCGATAGTAATAGAGAAGAAACATTGGATGTTTCCAATGACTCTTCAGAAATTAAGGCCGAGAAATTGATGCCCTTACCACCACCTGGAAACGCCAGTGATGCATGAAAAAATGTCGGCCGCTGCTCTTCTGCCAACTGGAAACGGTTCTGTTGGCGGCCGCCATATTGGTTGCTCCCTTTGCGCTGCCGATAACCAGCAGCATCCTAAAAAATAAATGGCGACGTGGTAATGTGCACGCCGACTTAACATCACCTACGCAAACTTCGACCATGGCGCTCAATTTGGCGCTGGGTCCTCAGCACGCCAGGGTAACCTGGCACGCACTAAGGCTGACAGGCACTGACAGAGGCAATATCTGCAGCTGTTAAAGGGAAATACACATCAATCAGGTAAGTTTGAATGGAAGAGTTTGGCCATGGTTTTGGGAATTTTATTGAAGTGGTGGCTTACTGCAATATATGTAAAAAGTTTCTGAAGTGTTTTGGAAGTGCTGCTGGATGCTTGCATAGACACGCTACATCTGTGGAGTTCATGTCTCAGGTCGGCATGCTGCCTGACCAACTGCATTTTATGCTGTAATTTCACATTTCCAGCTTCCGCTTACCGATGGAAGAGGAAGATACAGAAGAGGAGGAAGCCAAAGAGGAGGAAGCTGAAGAGGAGCAATCAGTTGAAGGATGCATCCCAGACAGCCCCTTTGTGGTCGGAATATTCGGGATGGAATCTGTTATGTATGTAAATCTTACTAGTGTGTAAGACTTTCCACCAGGTGGCGCACCTATGGGAGACCCAAGGGTCACCTGCACACCCCGGGCAAGCAGTTATAAAAAACAGTCTACAATGCTGCTTCCTCACTCTGGAATTACATTAAAGAGACCAAGGTCACAACAGTTTGAGCTCACAGTATACAGTCTTGTGGAGTTATTCTGAACATAACAATTGGCGACGAGTAACAGATCACGAACTTTCATGCGGTTGTAGCTGCCGTTGGTATTCTTGAGAGATTTGTTGAGGGTGGTGATTGGGAAGCCTTCATTGAGTGTCTTGACCAGTACTTCATGGCCAACGAGCTGGATACGGAAGAGACAGCAGTGAAGCGCAGGGCGATTCTCCTCACCGTTTGTAGGTCCACGATATATGGCCTCACCAAAAGTCTGCTAGCACTGACAAAACCAACAGAGAAGACATATGAAGAGTTATGCACGCTGGTTCGGGAACACCTCAAGCCGAAGGAGAGCATCTTAATGGCCAGGTATCGCTTTTACACGCACCATTGCTCCGAGGGCCAGAACGTGGCGAGCTATGTTGCCGACATAAGACACCTTGCGGGATCGTGTGTATTTGCTGGATTTTTGGAGGAAATGTTGTGGAACTTTTTCGTGCTTGGAATCGGCCACGAGGTCATTTTTCGCAAACTGCTGTCTGCCGAATCCCTAGATCTGAGCAAGGCCATCACGGTAGCGCAGGCTTTCATGTGTACGAACGATAACACTAAACAGATATCTTTGCAGCATCGAAGCTCACCGACAAGTACTGTGCATAAAATAACGCCTTCAGCAGGCAGAACTGTACATGACAGGGCCTATATGCCTGCAGAGACCAGACCTAGGATGACTCAGAGACCGCAGTGAGGCGTGAATGTGAATCCATTCACACCATGTTGGCGCTGTGGGGGTAATCATCGGGCCCATCAATGTCGATTCAAGCACTACGTGTGCAAAGGCTGTGGAACAATGGGGCACCTCCAGCGAATGTGCAAATGTGCTGCGACGCATCACGTGGCAGAGTCGGCAGAAGATGACCGATCCGACGTGGATCATGCTGAACGAGTAAGAGAGGCAACTGAACCCGATGCTGAAGAGGAAGTGTATGGGGTACATACTTTCACCACCAAAAGCCCTCTGATAATGTTGAAAGTCAAATTAAATGGCATTCTAATTTCCATGGAATTGGACACAGGGGTGAGTCAGTCAATTATAACCCAGAAGGCTTTTGAGAAACTGTGGGGCAACAAGGCACAAAGGCCAAAACTAAGCCCGATTCACACCAAGCTGCGCACTTACACCAAAGAGCTCATATCAGTCATTGGCAGTGCGGCAGTGAAGGTATCATACGATAGAACTCTGCATGATTTATCGCTATGGATTGTACCAGGCGATGGCCCAACACTGTTCGTCAGAAGCTGGCTAGGAAAGATCCGATGGAATTGGGACGACATCAAAGCACTGTCTTCAGTGGAGGACGCCTCGTGCGCCCAAGTGCTAAACAAATTTGCGTTGTTATTTGAGCCGGGCATCGGCAACTTCACAGGCGCCAAAGTGCAGATCCATCTAGTCCCTGATGCACGGCATGTTCATCACAAGGCCCGAGCGGTTCCATATATGATGCGAGAGAAAGTTGAGATCGAGCTGGACAGACTTCAATGAGAAGGGATCATATCGCCAGTTGAGTTCACTGAGTGGGCCAGTCCAATTGTTCCGGTGCTGAAAAGCGATGGGATGGTCAGAATCTACTTGGACTACAAGGTAACGATCAACCGTGTGTCATTACAGGACCAGTACCCACTACCCAAAGTGGATGACCTGTTTGCAATGCTAGCAGGGGGGAAGTCGTTCACCAATCTGGATCTAACCTCTGCTTACATGACACAGGAGTTGGCTGAACCTTCGAAAAAATTGACGTGCATCAATACGCACAAAGGACTGTTCATATAGCACAGATGTTCTTTTGGGATTCGCTCGGCTGTGGCCATCTTCCAGAGGAACATGGAGAATCTGCTGAAATCAGTTCCGCGCACCGTGGTGTTTCAAGATGACATCCTGATCACTGGTCGCAACACCACCGAACACTTGCACAACCTGGAAGAGGTTCTAAAGCGACTGGACAGAGTGGGACTCAGGCTGAAATGCTCCAAGTTTGTTTTCCTGGTGCCAGAGGTCGAATTTCTGGGGAGAAAGATTGCAGTGGACGGCATCAGGCCCACGGACTCCAAGATGGAGGCCATCAAGAATGCACTCAGACCACAGAATGTGACGAAGCTGCGTTCGTTCCTGGGACTCCTCAACTATTTTGGTAACTTTCTACCGGGGTTGAGCACTTTGCTGGAACCCTTGCATTTATTGCTATGCAAGGGTGACGACTGGGTTTGGGGTAAATCTCAAGAGACAGCCTTTAATAAGGCCAGAAACCTGCTATGTTCTAACAAGTTACTTGTAGTGTATGACGCGCGTAAACGTTTAGTACCAGCTTGTAATGCATCTTCGTATGGGGTCGGTTGTGTGTCACAGCAAGCCAATGGGTCAGGTAAACTGCAATCGGTTGCATATGCGTCCAGATGTTTATCTAAGGCTGAAAGAGCCTACAGTATGGTTGAGAAAGAAGCAATAACATGCGTATACGGGTTAAGAAAATGCACTAATACCTATTTGGACTCTGGTTTGAGATCGAAACCGACCACAAACCGCCCATTTCGCTGTTCTCAGAAAGCAAAGGCATTAACACCAATGCTTCGTCCCACAGCCAAAGACGGGCACTAATGTTATCTGCATATGATTATGTAATCTGCCACAGACCAGGCACTGAGAACTGTCCTGATGCCCTCAGTCGGCTACCATTGCCCACTACTGGGGTGGAAAAGGTGCAACCCGCAGACTTGCTTCTGGTAATGGATGCTTTTGAGAGCGAGGGGTCACCTGTCATGGATCGCCAGATCAGGACCTGGACTAGCCAGGACCCAGTGCTATCACTAGTAAAAAGCTGTGTCCTTAATGGGAGCTGGTCGGCGGTTCCCGGGGAAATGCAAGACTAAATTAAGCCATTTTACCGACACAAGGATGAAATGTTCATCCATTCGAATTATCTCCTTGGGGGAATCGCATAATTTTACCAAAAAAAGGCAGGGAAACCTTTATATGCGACCTACACAGTATCCACCCAGGCATAGTCATGATGAAGGCTATCGCCAGGTCGCACGTTTGGTGGCCCGGCATTGACTCGGAATTGGAGTCATGCGTACACCAATGTAATACTTGCTCACAGTTGAGCAATGCACCAAGGGAGGCCCCACTGAACCGTGGTCCAGTGTCCACGTAGATTTCGCTGGCACCGTTCTAGGAAAGATGTTCCTAGTAGCAGTGGATGCTTATTCTAAATGGATTGAATGTACAATAATGTCATCATGTACGTCCACTGCCACGATTGAAAGCCATTGGGCCATGTTCGACACCCATGGTTTGCCTGACACCTTTGTTAGTGACAATGGACCATGTTTCACCAGCTTGGAATTCAATGAGTTCATGACCCACAATGGCATCAAGCATGTCAGGTCTGCCCGTTTAAGCCCGCACCCAATGATCAAGCGGAACGGGCAGTCCAAAGCAAAGTTTGAAACGTGTGACGGACGATTCCCTGCAGACCCGGTTATCTCAGATTCTGCTCAGCTACCGGATACGACCTCACTCGCTTCCTGGTGTTCCCCCTGCAGAATTGTTAATGAAGAGAGCACTCAAAACCAGGCTGTCCCTAGTCCACCCAGATCTCAATGATCATATAGAAACTCGGCGTCACCGGCATAATGTGTACCACGATCGCACAGCGGTATCGCGTGACATTGAGGTTAATGCCCCTGTGTTTGTTCTTAATTATGGTCAAGGTCTCAAATGGGTTGCTGGCACTGTTTTAGCCAAGGAGGGGAATAGAGTGTTTGTTGTTAAACTTTTGAATGGACAAACGTGCAGAAAGCACTTGGATCAGACCAAACTGCGGTTTACTGACAACCAAGAACAGTTTGAAGAGGACATTACCATCATTGATCCACCCACACACACCCAACCAGCAATCAACCTCGCGGTCAACCATGAGGATGAACCCACCATGCCCGACAGTCTGTTCAGACCAGCTGCACTACAGTGCAGCAATGATCCGACCAACTCACCCATGCTAGGACTTCAACTCAGGCAATCAACCCAGGAACGTAGAGCCCCGGACCACCTCAACTTGTAAATAACTTGTATCTATGACTTTGGGGGAGGGAGGGATTGATGTTATGTATGTAAACCACAGGAGGCGCACCTGTGGGAGACCCAAGGGTCACCTGCACACCCCGGGCAAACAGGTATAAAAGGCCGTCTACCACGCTGCTTCCTCACTCTGGAGTTACATTAACAAGACCAAGGTCACAACAGTTTGAGCTTACAGTGTACATTCTTGTGGAGATACTCCGAATATAACAGAATATTCCATCTGCAGTCCCACTGGCTGGGCAGGCTGCATTTCTTGGGTGTGTGAAATGAGGAAGGCACAAGGGTGGAGTTGGACTGATGGGAAACGGGAAGCCTAGAGGTGCATGCCAGAAGGAGTATAATGTACGAGGACACCCATATGTTGTATCCTTTTGGCCCCGCCACTGGCCAAGGGCTCAGCCAAGAATGGTGAGGTGAAGCTTGGAATGGGAGATGTGCCTCATCATTGGTGCAGATTGTTGATCGTTGAGTGATTGGATGTCGTATATTGAGCAGTAGGCGAGGCTAGTGGTTCTGTTGGTAGGTGATATCTTTTGAAGATGCATTCACTGACCTTGACCAGTGTTCTGAGGTCATGAAGCTTCTTTGGGCACTGGAGCCAGGTGGTGGGGATGACACTGCTGGCAGTGATGACCTTGGTAATGTAGTCCCACATTGTTCTTTCTGGAGGGCCTCCTGGCCCCTGTGGCTAGAGGGCCAGTCTTGCAGTGTTGACACCCTACACAAAGTTGGAGTGCTGTATACGAGACCCTGGGTATCCCTTCCCTGGCTCGCTGAGCCATTTGTGGTAGCGCTGAGACAGTTTTCCCATTTGTTGAGTTTAGGAAGGCAATTCAGCTTTAAGTGCTGATTATTGACATTTGGAACGTCTTTTAAATATTGATTATTTGTTAAAAGACAGAAAGGGCTGAAAATTGTATTGAATCATTGCATTTTATTTTCCTTTGCTTCAATGTGCATGATCCTTTAAATTTCAGAGCTCCTCACTGCCCACAATGCATTGCGAGCTTCACAGCCTCTCACACAGACACTCGGGGAAGCAGCAACACCACACCAGCACAACAGATTGGTCCCAGAACCCTCGTGCAACGCCACCAGGATGCGTTTCACCTAAAGTTAGTGCTGCGCCACCTACCACTATGCCCCCCACACCAATTTACCTCGTTTAACATGGCAGCCATTTTGGGCGGCCGCTAACGGCAGTTCGTGAGGACCCCGACTGCTTTCCGGGCGACAATTAACTTTTCCTTCAGTGACTTCCTTCTCATCCACAGCTACTGAAAAATGCTCTGAAATCAGAGGCCTTGGACTGGAATAAAAACAGAAAATGCTGGAAATACTCAGCAGGTCAGGCAGCATCTGTGGAGAGAGAAACAAAAGGCCATTGACATAAGATGTTAACTCTGTTTCCAATTTTCCCATTATTTGCTGATTTTATTATTTTTACGTATATTCTCATGAATTATAAATGTAACCATTTCCTCACAAGTTCTGATAAGCACATGTTGGAAATAAATAAATGAAACTACACCCGGAATCTGGCTCTAGGCTTAATAATTTTACATAGAATAACTATATGGTGTGATTCTGTAATGTGCCACTCGCAACAAGGAGCAGAATTCACAAGGAGCACATCTCGGGAAGTTGCAACCATGGAGCCAGATATTTTCCCTTCATTGCTTTTAATGGAGGGAAAGCACAGGCTATGCTGTATGCCTATTGTTTCCCGTGATCACTCCAATAGTCTTTTCCTGTTCAGGGCACAATTACATCTATAAAAGTGAGAGGAGGGCAGGGAGAAAACTGGATACTAGATGAGATAGATCATAAGGTAGGCAAACAATGGGTTTGGATAACAGTACCCAGAGAGACAAAGGGGTGGAAATTAGTTTGGAGCTGCTTTCGCTGCATGTGCCCAAATAGAGAAGTCCGAAGCCATCCCAAATTTGGGCCTTGTGCTTCATCTACATGATAGGGGGAGCTACCAGCACTGGTCCCACCTCCACAGCTCTCTCCATGACTCTCTGGTTGGATAGCCTATCTGCTTTCTTGCATGGTCCAGCCCAGCACTCCGCTTCGCTGCCCTGGTGGTCCAGCGGAGGTCATCAGAAGCCTTGCAGAGTGCACAGCGGCCCTCCCCTTTAAGCCAAGGGGAAGGGTGTTGAAGCGCGTCAGCGCTAAGCGGAGCATCTGCATAGCGTTCCCGCTCGTGCTCCATTACCACCGCTGGAACCGCCCCTAAAGGAAGTGAAGCGATCAAGATTGCACTCCACTTCCTTTCAGGGGTGGTAAGACCAATTCAGCGCAGGGCAAAAACAAGTAGGCCATCCGATCCGAGAGTTGACAAAAAAGCTAAGATGCGAGCGCCCCCCCCTCCCCACTCCATGCAAAAAGTGTCTTGCCGCCCCCAAGGAGCTAATGAGCCTCTCTAAAAGGGACGATTTCGCCCCCGGAGACTGTGGTGGAAGTAGTGAACTACAATATAGTGGGAATAAGTGAAGCATGGCTAAATCCACGGCTAACATTCAAGTATGTAGAGTTCATGAGATATAATGAAAATAAAAGGAGTTGTTGTAGCTCTGTATGTCAATAACACTTGATGGATAAATTAAGTTGATTCTGTCGGAAGGGGATAGCTTCAAAATAAATCATTTTGTTTAGAAATCTTATGTCACTTGTCCTCACATGTAAGGAAACAACAATTCTATCTCTTTCACCTCTCATCAGCTCATCCATTCTGTCATGTAAATCTGTGAGTCTGTCTCCAAGAAAATACATAACTGCTTTTGAGAACCTTTAACTCTCAACAGCGTGCTGTCTGTCTGTTGTACAGTGGAATCCCTGACATACCTGTTTATTGGACAGCCATGTCCTTGCCCTCTTCTTAGTAGTCCTTTTATTAGGCTATTTCTCCTTTCGTGGGTGGCTGGATGCTCAGTGTGATGGCAGTAATATTGCTGACAATATCTTCCAAGTCATTGGGCTGGATTTTCCGGTTTTCTACGCTCCGGAGATTTCGCCCTGGAGCGGCAGCAATGGTGAAGGTGTGGACCACAATGCCCTGCAGCGATCCTTGGGTCCAGTTTTGTAGTGGCACGGAGTAGCACCGCCCGGAAGCGCTGCACCCGGTGTGCAACGCCCTTGGTTGCGACACAGGTGCGAGTTTGAGCTCCTGCCCAACCCATCCGTCTGGAAGTGCACCCACAATGACCGCCTGGGAAATCAGGGTGGTCCAACTATCCAGTCGGTGGAGAAGCAGGGAATGGACTCCTAAGGTAACTGAGTATTTTTTCTTTTTCTTTTTTTAGCGTTTTGTGTTGTGGTGGCATGGGCAATGTTTTGGGAATGTTTTTGTGGGTTTTTTTAGGTCCCCCCCACCCCCCCAGAAGTCTCTCGGAGTGCTCCCGGCCTGGCTCTGTAGCTCGGGTGTTTCCCATCCTTGTGCCAAGAGAGGTTTACAATGCATCCCTTAGCGCTGCGCCCCCTGACGCAGGGCCCAGATGCCTAAACTTGCGCCAACTGTTCCCGGCTGCTAACTTTCCTGCCCCGCCGGCTTTATTGCCCCCAAAACATAAAAGTCTAAAATCCAGCCCGTGGAGTATGCCTATTGATGGGAGCAGAGGTAAAATGAACAGTGCAGAATGATCCAAATACCTCCATTGGGGACAACAGCTTTCCTGTCATTCTGTCTAGAAGATCATTATCGTCAATTCGGCAAATGAAGTATGTAGGAGTCCCATACTCTAGCAAGGCATTATAAATGATTAATTTTCAGTGTCATGCTTTTTTCTCTGTTTCTTGCTTTTGCTAATACCCTCTAGCTGCGGTTGTGAGTGATCAAGCTGCAGACCTGCAATTTTTGAGGACAACAAAATTCAGCTGACAGGAAGCACATCACTATTGGATAAAAACAACTGTTTGGGAATGTTTTCTTTCAATAGATTTATGCATTGGTGGAGTCTGTAATTTCTGCAAAAGTCACTTCAGTGGTGATAACATTTTTAGGTCATCATCATAGGCAGTCCCTCGGAATCGAGGAAGACTTGCTTCCACTCTTAACATAAGTTCTTAGGTGGCTGTACAGTCCAATACGAGAATCACAGTCTCTGTCACAGGTCTAACGTTTGTGCGTCTGTCCTCCCAGGGGATTTGTAGGATCTTGCAGAGACATCGTTGGTGGTATTTCTCTCGCGACTTGCGGTGTCTACTGTACATGGTCCATATCTCTGAGCCATACAGGAGGGTGGGTATTACTATGGCTCCGTAGACCATGAGCTTGGTGACAGTTTTGAGGGCCTGGTCTTCAAACACTCTTTTCCTCAGGCAGCCAAAGGCTGCACTGGTGCACTGGAGGCGCTGTTGGATCTCATCGTCAATGCCTGCTCTTGTTGATAGGAGGCTCCCGAGATATGGGAAGTGGTCCACAGTGTCCAGTGCCGCACCGTGGATTTTGATGACTAGGGGACAGTGCTGTGTGGTGAGGACAGGTTGGTGGAGGACCTTTGTCTTACTGATGTTTAGCATAAGGGCCATGCTTTCGTATGCCTCAGTAAATACATCGACTATGTCCCGGAGTTCAGCCTCTGTGTGTACACAAACGCAGGCGTCGTCCGCGTACTGTAGCTTGACGACAGAGGTTGGGTTGGTCTTGGACCTGGCCGGGAGATGGTGAAGGTTGAACAGGTTCCCACTGGTTCTGTAGTTTAGTTCCACTCCAGTGGGTAGCTTGTCGACTGTGAGGTGGAGCATGGCAGCGAGGAAGATTGAGAAGAGGGTTGGGGTGATGACGCAGCTCACTGGGTCTGTGATGGATCCGTTGGTAAGGATCATGGCCTGCATGTTGTTGTGCAGCAGGTGGAGGATGGTGATGTACTTTTGGGAGTATCTGAAACAGAGGAGGATGCTCCATAGACCCTCGCGATTGACATTGTCAAAGGCCTTTGTAAGGTCGAAAAAGGCCACGTATAAGGGATGGCGCTGTTCCCTGCATTTTTCCTGCAGATGTCGCGCTGCAAAAATCATGTCCGTTGTGCCGTGGAGGGGACGAAATCCGCACTGTGACTCCGGGAGGAGCTCCTCGGCCACAGGGAGAAGACGGTTGAGGAGGACTCTAGCGACGATTTTCCCTGTGGCTGATAGCAGGGAGATCCCTCTGTAGTTGCCGCAGTCGGACTTGTCCTCTTTTTTAAAGATGGTCACGATCACTGCATCTCTCCCGGCATGCTCTCCTCCCTCCAGATGAGAGAGATGAGGTCAAGTATTCGCGCCAGCAGTACCTCTCTGCCATACTTCAGTGCCTCAGCAGGGATTCCATCCGCTCCCGTAGCCTTGTTGTTTTTCAGCTGTCTTATGGCTTTGTCTACCTCATACAGTTTTGGGGTCCCACTAAGGTGGTGGCGGGTAGCATGCTGCGGAATGGAGTCGAGAACACTCGAGTCAAAGGCAGAGTCTCGATTGAGGAGGTCTTCGAAGTGTTCCTTCCAGTGGGCCCTGACTGCCTCTGTGTCCTTGATGAGTGTTTCCCCGTTCTTGGCCAGCAGTGGGGTGGGACTTTGGGTTTTTGGACCATAGGTGGCCTTGACTGCGATGAAGAATCATCGCACAATATAACTGTCGGCCAGCTGCTGTATCTCCTGTGATTTCTCATCCATCACTTGTTCTTTAGGTTCTGGGTTTTTTGTTGGACCTCAGCCTTGAGCCATCTGTAATGCTGCTTTGCTGCTCCCGAATTGGGTTGTTGTTTAAGGCTCAGAAATGCCCTGCACTTGCGAACTATTAGCTCTTGAATCTTCTGATCATTCTCATCAAACCATTCCTGGTGTTCCTTGGTTGAGTGACCAAGTGTCTCTTTGCAGGCACTGGTTATGGAGGCCTGAAGGGCAGACCAAGCGCTGTGGACATGCTGCATCTCGAGGTCATGAAGGCACGCCAGGTGAGCTGTGAGGCGCTGACTGTAAAGGGCTCTCTTGGCTGGGTCCTTAAGTGCCCTGACATTGACTTTTTTGCGACACTGCTTCTGCTGCCCCCTTCGCTTTGGGGCTATGTTGATGTCAATGATGGATCGGATTAGGCGCTGGTCCATCCAGCAATCGTCAGCTGCTGTCATGGCGCGGGTGATGCGCACATCCTTGCGATCCCTGGCTCGGATGATGACATAGTCGAGCAGGTGCCAGTGTTTGGAGCAAGTGTGTTGCCACGATGCCTTGTATTTGTCCCTCTGGCGGAACAAGGTGTTGGTGATGACAAGTTCATGCTCTAGACATTTTGTCAGGAGTAGGGTACCGCTGGAGTTGGCTTTCCCTACCCCCTCTCTGTCAATCACGCCCCCGCAGAGGTCTGTGTCCTTGCCGACCCTGGCGTTGAAGTCGCCAACGAGGATCAGTTTGTCGCCCGCAGGGACGCAGGTCAGGGATTTTTCGAGGTTGAAGTAAAAACCCTCCTTGGCCTCATCTGTTGCACGAGTGTTGGGGCATACACACTGATGACTGTGGTGCACTGGTTCCGGGATAGGTGAGTCGAAGAGTCATGAGACGTTTGTTAGCCCCACATGGGGAGTCTTTGAGGCGGTCGACCAGTTTGTTTTTGATGGCGAAGCCAACTCCGTGAAGGCGGCGTTCTGCCTCTGGTTTCCCTTTCCAAAAGAAGGTATAACCTCCACCTTGTTCCTTGAGCTAGTCTTCCCCTGCCCGCCGGGTCTCGCTTAGGGCGGCGATGTCGATATCAAAGTGTCTAAGTTCCCGAGCAACTATGGCAGTGCGGCGTTCCGATCTGTCGCTGTTGGGGTTGTCCATGAGGGTCCTGACATTCCAGATCCCAAACTTCATGTTAGAAGAGTGGAAGATGCCTGTGCGTGAGTTCTTTTAATGTGGGATGGTCGTTGCACACCGGCTACCACACGGGCTAAGCTGAGCAAGGTTTTAGTCCAGTGGCAAGGGGGTCCAAGACGACTGGCGATCAGGCACTGCTGTGTGGGCCTATGGCGAGATGTTGGTGGCAGGCTCGGCGCTGGGTAGCGCCCTTGATGGTAGGTGGTCCAAGGCTTGGTTGGGGGCAGGCATTGGGGGGATCAGTGGCCCACTGGGGTTCAGAGTGGGAGGGCAGGGGGGTCACACCATGGTACTCCCCACGTGCTGGAGGAGGCGAGGAGGTTAGGTCATCAGGGGAAAGGAAAGGTCCAGTCGTCGCTGAGGGGTGGATGGGGGGAGGCCAGCCGACATGGTCGCCATTGAGGAGGAGGTTGCCTGTCACCGCAGGAGGTCCAGCCGTCACCGAGGAAGCTCAGACTCCATCGTGGAGGAGAGACCCATCTGCCGCTGTTGGAGGTGTTCCGATCACCGCTGTAGCGGGGGGGGGGGGGGGGTGGGTGGGTACCGTTGGAGGCCTGATAGCCAAGTCCAGCCGCCCAGTCGCCGCAGGAGGCCTAGCCGGGAGGCCCAAGTCACGCCGAATCGCTCAGTCACCGCAGGAGGTCCAGCCAGGAGGCCCAAGTCGTGTTGAGTCACCACAGGAGGTCAAGCCGGGAGGCCAAGGTCACACCCGGTCGCCGCAGGAGCTCCAGCGGGAGGCCCAGGTCATGCCCAGTTGCACAGTCGCCGCAGGAGGCCCAGCCGCCGTCGCCGATGGGTGGTGTGCTGGGAAGCCTGAGGTAGGCCCAAGCTTTTGGGATTCACAGGTTTGGGGTTAGAATGGGGATTTAAATGTTTAAGACCCCCTATTAGGGTCTATTAGGACTAGCGCTAGGACTTGGGGAAGTTTAGACAGTGGGAGGGGGGAGGTTGAGGGTGGAAAATTGCCAAGGAGCTGTTTAGCAGGGGAGCTCCCCAGGGAGCTGCTACCCCGACGGCCATCTTGTACTGTACAGTACAACTTTTTTAAGTAACTAGTAAATCTCTCACGGCTTTGCTCACTGCTGGTTGGATTAAATGTTAGGGCCGATTTTCCTCTACCCTGCTCCAAATCGTGCCTAAAAATAGATGTGTTGCAGAGGACAGACTGGGATTTTTTACCTTTTTGAATAAAAAATGGGTTTCCTGCTCCAGTACTTGTTGCAGAATGCTGTTGATATTTTACATTCAGTGAGGGAGTCTGTGTATAGTACTGTTCCACTTGCCCTTTTGCGATATGGCTTAGTTGGAGGAAGATGTGAGGATCAACCACAAGCCCCCATGACAGCTGCTTGACATTTCCGTTGCCACTTCCTGAGCCACAACAACTATTTCCCTCCCACAGCATAGAGATCCCCCTCCATCCACCGTACAACAGTCTCACGTAACCTGGAATAAAAAAAGAAATATCATGGTCAGTCAAGTAGCCTCTTCCTATTTCTGGAGTACCGTTCTTTATCCCCATATTTATAAACCTGTTCTTTCACCTACTGCTTGACACAGTGGACCATCCTCTTAGCCATTCCCTCCATTGCAGACTGTTGCAGTGTCTGGGTTGCTGCTTTGGATGCTACTGCCATCCCAACCATGGAGCAGCAGCATGCACTCATTCACAGAGGACAGGGCCTTTAAATAAAGGCAATGACCAACATGCAATTTACAGCTTCTGGTACATGTATATTAATTTAAAAACTTACCATTCTTCATCAGACAGTGTCCAGGTAATAATCCGACCCCATTACCTCCAAGAATCTCCTTCTGGTGCTGCCTTGGTCCTTTAAGGCCCAGACTGCTCAAACTTTCGCTTCTTATTATGGCTACAGCCAAAAATTCATTTCCCAAGTGTGTCCTCCTGGTGGCCCCCTCACTTAAATTAGGCCCCAAAGCACATTTGAGCACTCAGCTCCTGTGCTCAGTAGAGTGAATTTTTAATACACTAATTGGCCACAATTTCACTGAATGAGGCGGGATCAGTATGGCTGAGGTAGATGTTGGACTGTGACCCCACCTCTTGGCTCCATGCCGGCTTCCCACACGACTTTCCCCTGATGGGCTTGTTAAGCCTGCCCACCCGTCCAAGTAAAAGGAAATGAGTCAATGATGTCATTTGATGACACGTCATCAGCCGATTTCCTTAAAGGGAGCATGTAAAAATTTATTTTGACAGTTATGCTGTCAGTGTTCTGCAGCATCGAGGTGATTTCAGGGAAGGTTGGTGTTTTTGTTGGTGCTGCTGGTGTGCCTGGTGATGCTGGCCTGCCTGGTGATTTTGGTGTTGGGACTGATTGTGATGGGATTCTGAGGATCAAAGTGAGATTTTTTTCAAGGGCACCGATGCTGATGGAATAGATGGAGAGCTGAAGTTGAGATGACAGAAGTGATCTGTCAATGGTGAGATAGGTTGTTCCAAGGAGGTGATGTTAGCGTTAGTGTTTTCTCAGAAGAATCACTCAACACTCAGAGTCGGTTCCAACGCCTGGCGGCCTTTATTACGCTCAGTGGGGAGGAAAACTCAGGACCGTATCCAGGTTTCTCTCCACAGAACAAAGGGTTACATGCACTTTTATATGTTTCACAACAGTTACAAACAGTTTACTACAGTTACACAGCCCATCACGGCTGGACACAAGCCAATCACAATGATTATAGATTACATATAGGTTCTTTTAACCCAATAGAATTCCCCTTATGTCTTAGGAACCATGTTTTCGGTTCTTGTCAGCTTGGGCTGATTGATAACTTTACTACAGGAGATAGATTCTCTCACTAGTTCTTTCTTCTTGGAGAAATAATTGGTTTATAACCTTGTTTACAGGAGATGGGTTCTCTTATCTCTTTCTTCCTGGGGAATTAATTGGTTTATGGCCTTGAATACGGGAGATGGGTTCTCTCCTCATTATTCTTATCCTGCATCCAAGGCATTCCTATAGTGGGCCTCACAGGGTTATTGCTCGGTCATTGAACATTCAACAGTTCACAGCTTGACTACCTGATTTCCCATCATGCCTGGGCAGCCATTTTATGTGTGGCCACTTTAAACTTATATGCGGTTAGATATATCTAGCAGGTGCCTAATGCCTAGTATTCTGGTATATTCTAAAGGTGCCTACCTCCTACAACAGTGACAATGGATACTCCACTGGTTTACTCCAAATACTTCTAAAATGCATAAAGCTCTAAAGTGTCTTCCAAATCATGAAGGCTCCTGCTTCTAAGATTGGAAAATGAACAGCTGTGAAATGGTAGCTTTTATATCACATTTGCAGCCATCATCTTTTCAGAAGAATGGAGAGTCATTGAGAACTCGACCTACCTACCTGACATGATCACTGAGCACTGGGAACCTGGTGAAAAAGCTGGAAAAATGGTAAGTAGATGGTAAAATGCTGCTTACGTACCTATTAACAAGCTCTTAATGATTTCAGTTGGCTCACCCGCTGCTTAGTGTCAGGTCTGTAAACCGCATGCAGACCCGGCACTAGGGAAACTGATGCGGAGACGGGTTCACAGCGGGCTGTCAATCCACTGTTAATTTTTCATATTTTGACAGCGGACCCGCCTTCGAACCTGCCCTCTAAGCACCTGCAAAATCCACGCCATTGTTCCCAGACTAGGTTGTCTAATCCTCCAGCATTGTCCTGGAGTTCTTTGGAATTAAAGATGAATCTCCTAGGCAGTGTTGCAAGCAACCCAGCTGAAAAATGAAAGGGGATTTAAAAATAATTGTGTTTTTATTTTTTCTTTGAACATTTTTGTTCAGCTGCCTCTGTCGCTTTCCTTCTGTATGCTAGCCCACTGGGCCAAACTTCCCCTAATATTCCCCACTGTCCTAGCCCTGAACTCACATCTTTCCCTAGATTCTATCCCATCTCCTGCCGTGCTCTATCTGAGCTCATCATGTCCATGAGACCCATTTGCTGCTCCCTTGAACTTGTTCCCATTAAACTGCTGACCACCCAATTTCCCTTCCTGGCCCCCATGTTAGCTGATATTGTTAACAGTTCCCTCCCCTCAGGTACTGTCCCTCTCCCCTTCAAATCTGCCATCATCACTCTCTCCTCAAAAAAAACACGCTTAACACAAATAACCTTCCAAAAATACTAGGGGACCGAGGGTTTAGTGAGAAGGAGGAACTAAAGGATATCCTTATTAGGTGGGAAATTGTGTTAGGGAAATTGAGTGGATTGAAGGCCGATAAATCCCCGGGGTTTGATAGTCTGCATCCCAGAGTACTTAAGGAAGTGGCCCTCGAAATAGTGGATGCATTGGTGTTCATTTTCCAACAGTCTATCGACTCTGGATCAGTTCCTATGGACTGGAGGGTAGCTAATGTAACACCACTTTTTAAAAAAGGAGGGAGAGAAAACGGGTAATTATAGAGTGGTTAGCCTGACATCAGTAGTGGGGAAAATGTTGGAATCAATTGTTAAAGATGAAATAGCAGCGCATTTGGAAAGCAGTGACAGGATCGGTCTAAGTCAGCATGGATTTATGAAAGGGAAATCATGCTTGACAAATCTAGAATTTTTTGAGGATGTAACTAGTAGAGTGGACAAGGGAGAACCAGTGGATGTGGTGTATTTGGACTTTCAAAAGGCTTTTGACAAGGTCCCACACAAGAGATTGGTGTGTAAAATCAAAGCACATGGTATTGGGGGTGATGTATTGACGTGGATAGAGAACTGGTTGGCAGACAGGAAGCAGAGTCGGGATAAACGGATCCTTTTCAGAATGGCAGGCAGTGACTAGTGGGGTGCCGCAGGGCTCAGTGCTGGAACCCCAGCTCTTTACAATATACATTAATGATTTAGTTGAAGGAATTGAGTGCAATATCTCCAAGTTTGCACGACACTGGGTGGAGGTGTGAGCTGTGAGGAGGACGCTAAGAGGCTGCAGGGTGAGTTGGACAGGTTAGGTGAGTGGGCAAATGCATGGCAGATGCAGTATAATGTGGATAAATGTGAGGTTATCCACTTTGGGGGCAAAAACACGAAAGCAGAATATTATCTGAATGGTGCCAATTAGGAAAAGGGGAGGTGCAATGAGACCTGGGTGTCATGGTTCATCAGTCATTGAAAGTTGGCATACAGGTACAGCAGGCGATGAAGAAGACAAATGGTATGTTGGCCTTCATAGCTAGGGGATTTGAATATAGGAGCAGGGAGATCTTACTGCAGTTGTACAGGGCCTTGGTGAGGCCTCACCTGGAATATTGTGTTCAGTTTTGGTCTCCTAATCTGAGGAAGGACATTCTTGCTATTGAGGGAGTGCAGCAAAGGTTCACCAGACTGATTCCTGGGATGGCTGGACTGACATATGAGGAGAGACTGGATCAACTGGGCCTTTATAAACTGAAGTTTAGAAGGATGAGAGGGGATCTCATAGAAACATATAAGATTCTGACGGGACTGGACAAGTTAGATACGGGAAGAATGTTCCCGATGTTGGGGAAGTCCAGAACCAGGGGACACAGTCTAAGGATAAGGGGTAGGCCATTTAGGACTGAGATGAGGTGAAACTTCTTCACTCAGAGAGATGCTAACCTGTGTAATTCTCTACTGCAGAGAATTGTTGATGCCAGTTCTTTGGATGTATTCAAGAGGGAGTTAGGTATGGCCCTTACGGCTAAAGGTATCAAGGGGTATGGAGAGAAAGCAGGAAAGGGGTACTGAGGTGAATGATCAGCCATGATCTTATTGCATGGTGGTGCAGGCTCGAAGGGCCGAATGGCCTACTCCTGCACCTACTTTCTATGTTTCTATGTTTCTATGTCCTTGCAAACTACCGTCCCATCTCCAAATTTCCTTTCGTCTCAAGTCTTTGAATGTGTCGTCGCCTCCCAAATCTGTGCCCATCTTTCCCGCAATTCTGTTTGAATCCTGCCAATCAGGTTTCCATGCCTGCCACAGGACTGAAACAGCAATTATCAAAGTCTCAAATGACATTCTATGTGACTGTGACCGTGGTAAACTATCCCTCCTGATTCTTCTCGGCCTATCGGCAGCCTTCGACACAGTTGATCTACTTGATGGTAAGTTTGATGTAGTGTATATGGATTTTAGTAAGGGTTTTGATAAGGTCCCACGTGGCAGACTGGTCACGAAAGTAAAAGCCCATGGGATCCAGGGCAAACTGGCAAGTTGGTTCCAAAATTGGCTCAGAGGCAGGAAGCAAAGTGTAATGGTTGATGGGTGTTTTTGTGACTGGAAGGCTGTTTCCAGTGCAGTTCCACAGGGTTCAGTACTAGGTTCCTTGCTTTTTGTCGTATATATCAATAATTTAGACGAATGTAGAGAGTATGATTAAGAAGTTTGCAGATGATACTAAAATCGGTTATGCGGTTGATAATGAAGAAGAAAGCTATAGCCTGCAGAATGATATCAATGAACTGGTCAGGTGGGCAGAACAGTGGCAAATGGAATTCAATCTGGAGAAGTGTGAGGTAATGCATTTGCAGAGGGCTAACAAGGCAAGGGAATACACATTAAATAGTGGGACTCTGAGAAGTGTAGAGGAACAAAGGGACCTTGGCGTGCATGTCACGCCAGGTAGCAGGCCAGGTAGATAATGTGGTTAAGAAGGCATACGGAATACTTGCCTTTATTAACCGAGGTATAGAATACAAGAACAGGGACTGTGATATATTCCCAGAGCAGAAGCACACACAGCTCCTAACATGGAGGCAGCTCCCGCGGAAGTCTCTTGAAACTGCCGAGTTCTGTTTAATGATTAACTATGCAGTTGCAGTACCTCCAGATCCACAGTGTGGAGCTACAAACATTACAAGCTTACAGACATTACACTTCTCCATCCTTAATGAAGAAGCCATCATAACAACCATCATACATAACTTTCATGTTTATACATAACACAGGATATAAACTTATTTTTCTTCCATATTTACAAATTTAAATTCGCCACTTGTTTTCTGTTTCGAAGAGGATACCTTCACTCTTCAACAGAACCTTCCAAACATGGTGTTGAATCTAAACTCATTCGAGGCTCATCCTGAGGAACGTTTTCCTCCATGGAATTTCCTTGATTTTCATTTGAATTCACTCTAACTTCAGGCTCTTTGTTTTCCTAACTCGGACTCAGACTTTCATTCTGATTCTTTCCTGGATTTGTTTCTAGTACATTGAATTTAGGATTTGCTACTGGTGTATCAAAACTATCTGATGAGTCAGAAATAATTGAATCATTCCCATCTTCAACTCCTTTCATGTCTGTAGGTAAAATATGATCAATGTGAACAAACCTAACCTGTCCATTCTCAAACATCTTTACCAAATAGTGCGAGAACCACATATCTTCACCACTCTTCCTGGTAACCACTTTAACCATTTATGGTGATGGTTCTTCACTCTCACCTTCTGGTTTAATTTCACCCTTCTCTCTTTTACTCTACCTTTATCATGATTCTCTTTCTGTCTTAATTATGTCTCTTCTACGGACTGTGCCAAATTTGGTTTCAATAATGAGAATCTGGTTCGTGGCTGTCGTTTGAGAAACAACTCTGCTGGTGTTCTACCAGTAGCTGTATGAGGAGTATTTCGATATATAATCAAAAAATGAGACAATTTGTGATCCAATGACAACTGTAATTTCCTTGGATTAGGATCTAACATTTGTTTTATGAGGACACGTTTTATAATTTGTACAGTGCGCTCTGCTGCACCATTCGAAGCAGGATGGTATGGTGGAATCTTGGTATGTTTCACACCATTTTTGTTCGTGAATTGTGAAAATTCTTCTGAACGAAATTGTGGTCCATTATCCGAAACAATTTCTTCAGGGAGGCCAAATGCAGAAAATAATTTTCGCAAAATGTCCAATGTTTTACTTGTTGTTATTTTCCACATTGGAAACACCTCAACCCACTTCGAATGGCTATCAATCACAATGAACAATTGTTGTCCTTCTAACTCAGCAAAATCAATATGTAGCCTTTGCCACACCCTGGGAGGCCATTTCCATTGCTGTAATGGTACTGGTGGTGGTTGCTTGCTTACCGATTGACATGTCGTACACTGACTCACGATGTACTCTATATCTTTATCAAGACCTGGCCACCATAAATAACTGCGTGCAAAACTCTTGGTCAAGCACATTCCCACTTGCTGGTCATGAAGGTCTCCTAATAATTTGGACCTGAATTTATTTGTTATAACCACTCTTGCACTCCACATGATACAATCTTTATCAACTGATAATTCATTCCTACGAATGAAGAATGGATGTGTATCTTTGTCTGTTACCTGGTTTGGCCATACATTTGCAATATATTCATATACCTTTGACATCACTGGGTCATGTTTGGTTGCTCTACCAATCTCTTCAGCTGTGACTGGCAGTTCATCAATGTATGAAAAATAAAACACTTTTTCCCTATCGAGTGTAACTTGTGATGGGGAAGGCAATCTAGACATTGCATCAGCATTACTGTGATCAGCTGATCGTCTGTATTCAATCTCATATATATATATGCTCAAAATCAAAGCCCATCTCTGCATTCGGGCTGCAGCTAAGGTTGGAACTGGGGACTTTGGATGGAGGATTGCTGTTAGGGGCTTATGGTCCGTAACAATGGTAAACTTACGACCATACAAGTATTTGTGAAACTTCTTGACCCCAAAAATTAATGCCAAAGCTTCCCTTTCAATTTGATCATAATTACTCTCACTGGCACTGAGAGTGCGTGAAGCAAAGCAATTGGTCTCTCCTCCCCTCTACGTGATACATGAGAGATTACTGCACCAACTCCATATGGAGAGGCATTACATGCTAGCTTAATCTCCTTAGATAGGTCACAGTGAACTAACATGGTGCTCTCTACCAATTTGCTTTTACACTCCTTGAATGCTGTATCGCATTCTTTTGACCACTTCCAATGGGCTTGTTTTTTCAAAAGTTCATTCAGTGGAAGTAATACTGTAGCCAAATTTGGTAGGAACTTCCCATAATAGTTCAAAAGACCCAAGAATGAACGAAGTTCAGTGACATTCCTGGGAGTGGGTGCATTTCTAATTGCATCCAATTTTTCCATGGTTGGATGTAAACCATCTTTGTCTACTCTGTATCCTAAGTACTCCACTGAGTTTTTAAATAGCTCACACTTACGAGCAGACACTCGTACTCTGTGCTTCTCTAGCCGTTTGAGGACTTCGTTCAAAATGTTATTATGAATTTGCCTATTTGGTGCTGAAATTAGTATGTCATCCAAATAACATACTACCCTTCAATACCTTGCAAAATCTGGTTCATCACCCCTTGGAATATGGCAGGGGCAGAAGACACTCCAAACGGGAGCCTATTAAATTGATATGGGCCTAGATGAGTATTTATAGTCAAACATGACTTGGACTCCTCATTTAGTTCAAGCTGTAAGTAGGCTTTTGTAAGATCCAACTTTGAGAAGACCTGACCACCTGTCAGTGTTGTGAACAAATCTTCTATATTCGGCAATGTATTGGGAACATTCCCCTCTAGAACCTGGTTTACAGTTACTTTATAATCACCACACAATCTTACCTTACCATCGGACTTAGGTACAATAACAATGGGGGTAGCCCAATTACATCGATCTATCTTACAAATATTGTTCTCAGTCTTTAGTCTTTTGAGTTCTTGCTCAACTTTCTCATTGATTGCATATGATACGGAACGTGGCTTGTAGTAAACCCATCTAACATCCTTCTGTACCCTGACACTCGCCTTGAAGCCTTGGATCAGACTGCCCGGATCGCAGAACACCTTCGGATACTGCTTGATAACCTCATCCCTTGATGAAAATCTCGCTTCCACACAGAAAATCTTACTCCAATCCAGCTTCAGTGAGCTCAACCAATTTCTTCCTGGTTACGCAGACTTGTCTCCTTTCACTACTGTTAGAGGCAAGTTCTGAAATTGATCTTTATATTTCACCGGTACAGTGATACGACCTACTACAGGAATTTTCTCCCCCGAGTAGCCTCACAACTCTATCTTGGATTTCTCCAGTTGGAAATCATGCAATTTGTCGCGGTACAGTGACTCCGGTACTACACTCACTTGTGTCAATTTCCATTGGTATCTTGAATCCCGCAACATCTATGTGGATTTTGATGCTTTCCGAATCGCTGTCCGTTAACCTCGTGCTCCTGATGACGTTGAACTCTAACATCTCCTCGTCCTGTTGTTCTTCCAAGCTATGGAGTCTCTTTGTATTTCTGCTCATAGCTTTGAACACTGGACATAGCTTTAAAAACTGGTTTACCCTTCAGTCGGCATGCCTTCGCAAGATGCCCAGTCTTTCTGCAGAAGAAACACTCTGCCTTCACGTATGGACAACTTTGAGCAATGTGTTGTCCCAGGCACCTATTGCACGACTTCGACGCTCTGGTAGATTTTTCAGTTTCTGAGACTTTCGGCCATGCCCGTCTTTTACTTTGAACCTGCAGGTGATTTACCTCGGTTGACTGACAACCGTAATCATTATTTAATTCTCGGGAATATTGTTCGGCCATGCTCATCGATCTCGCTGTCTGACAAGCAATCTCAAAAGTCAAGTCATCCGTCGTCAATAACTTCCTTCTGATCGCATCATTTTTCACCCCACAAACAAAACGATCCCGTAATGCTCGGTTTTGAAAGTTTCCAAAATTACAGTGCATCGATAGCTTTTTTAATGCTATGATGTAATCACCGATACTTTCATCAGCCTTTTGATTCTGAATCCCGAAATTATAGCTTTCAGCAATTTCTAATGGTTTGGGGTTATAGTGCTGCTCCAACTTCATTAAAATCTCTTTAAGTGTTGTGTCCTTTGGCTCGTCAGGCACAAGCAGATTTACAAGGGTTTCGTATAATGCCGGACCTGCCTCCAATAAGAAGATCGCTCTCTTATGTTCCAACACAGCCCGGTTCTGGACTGCATTGTCTGGAACTTCGATTATGTTATTTGCAGTGAAATACATTTCTAGCCGATCCACATACGCTTTAAAACGTTCCCGGTCATGTCTATATTCACCCAAATGTCCCAATAAACCTGCCATTTTAATCCCTAGCTGTTCACACCATGTGTTTATTTTCCCTCGGATTTTTGTAGCTTTTTTCCAAAGACAGAAATTTCCAAAGTCTCTCTGTCGGCTGGCTGAATCCTTCACCAACAAAATTTTAGCTTTAAATCATCCGAAAAATTCCATCTCAGTCGCCAACTGTGATATCTTCACAGAGCACAAGCACACACAGCTCCTAACATGGAGGCAGTTCCCTCAGAAGTCTCCGGAAACTGCCTTGTTTTGTTTAATGATTAACTATGCACTTGCAGTACACAATACGTCCACATCCACAGTGTGGCGCTACAAACATTACAGGCTTACAGACATTACAGGGAGGTTATGCTTGAACTGTATAAAACACTAGTTAGGCCGCAGCTAGAGTACTGCGTGCAATTCTGATCACCACTAGAGAGGATACAAAGGAGATTTACGAGGATGTTGCCTGGACTGCAGAATTTTTGCTATGAGGAAAGATTAGATAGGCTGGGTTTGTTTTCTTTGGAACAAAAGAAGCCATGGAGAGACCTGATTGAGGTGTATAACATTATGCGGGGCCTACATAGAGTGGATAGGACAGACCTATTTTCCTTAGCAGAAAGGTCAAGATCCAGGAGGCATAGATTTAAAATAATTGGTAGGAGATTTAGAGGGGATTTGTCGGGAAATTTCTTCATTCAGAGGGTGGCGGGGGTCTGGAACTCACTGCCTGAAAGGGTGGTAGAGGCAGAAACCCTCACCACATTAAAAAAGTACTTGGATGTGCACTTGAAGTACCGTAACCTACAGGATTACGGACCAAGGGCTGCATAGTGAGTTTAGACTGGAAAGCTCTTTGTTGGCCGGTGCGGACACGATGGGCCGAAATGGCCTCCTTCCGTGCTGTAAATTTATATGATTCTATAGGGCTAGACTTTTAACACATCATCATCCATTTATTGCCCATTTAGCGCCCAAATAAGCGCTGAGCTTCAGGCTATCACCCATATTTGCTGAAAAGTGGAAACTAGCGCCCGATTATAGCCCATTTATCGCTGGCCCAACTTTCGGCTGTATGAGTGAGCTGTAGCGCCCAGCCTCATGCAAGGCCAAGAATAGTGTTTATAATGGAAACGTGCAGCTGATTATGGCCCAGATTATCGCCGAGCGCTACTTTTGGCAATTCACCCACAATTCGTCCAAATGATCGCTGGCCCAAAAAAACCCTGAAGAAAAGCTGCAATCACCTGACCTTAACTCAGCATTACGGGAAGGCTCTGTACTAAAAGGCTGCTTCATGTGCATGTCAGGAGAATCAATTTGTGAGTTATTTTAAGGGCCTTTTTGACTCTTGCCAATCATCTAATCATATTTGTATTTGTTGAGGACAAATTAAGGGCATTTATAGCGATTTTTGTGATGGGGCCTGTAATTTCTCAACCAGTATTGATCACTAATCACATGCTGCAGAATAGAGATGGGAGAAGGTATATTGAAGAGCATTATATGCCCAATCAAAGAGGTGGCAGACTGCTGCAGAAGAGGAGATGTTACACCCAATGCATTTACTGGGATAAGCGATCATACCTGGACTTGTCCGATAACATGTACCTTAGGAGGCTGCGATTCCAAAAGTAAGTCATCAGTAAGATATAACAGCTAATTATGGGAGATCTGCAGCCTACCAGCACCATCAGAACTGCACTGCCCGTTGAGGTTAAGGTTACTGCGGCACTTTCCTTCTACGCATTGGGCTCCTTTCAGGCCTCAGCTGGTGAAATTTGCAGTATCTCTCAGCACGCCACACATTGCTGCATTCAACAGGTGAATGAAGCCCTTAATGCATGCAGGATGGACTTTATAAGCTTCCCTACAACCAGGGAGGCACAGACTGAGAGAGCTTTGGGTTTCTTGCGAATACCAAACTTCCCCAAGGTGCAGGGAGCAATAGACTGTACACATATCGCCCTGCGAGCACCTTTACAGGATGCAGAGGTGTTTTGGAACCGAAAGGGATTCCACTCCCTGAATGTGCAGCTTGTTGTCGACCACAAGCAAATAATCATGGCAGTAAATGCAAAATTTTCCAGGGAGCATCCATGATGCACATCTTGTGTGAGAGCACTATCTCTGACCTGTTTAAGAGTCAGCCACAAAGTCACGGTTGGATGCTGGGGGATAAAGGATATGGCCTTGCCAGCTGCTTCATGACCCTCCTGTATAGGCCCCAGACGGAAGCCGAGAAAGCCATATAGCCATGCGCAATATCATCGCAACCTACAATACCATCCTGAGCAGGTCGCTGAGTTCATTGTGATGTGCTGCATGTTGCATAACTTAGCTATAAGGAGAGGACAACAATTCCTTTGATGTAAGTTAAAATAAAATGAGAAAAGTTATATACAAGTACATTGCTGTTATGTCAGTGTTAATATTAATCATGGATTTGAGTTCATCTCAGTTGACTATAGATTTTATTTTATAAACCAACAGGGATCCATTTCACATCGATAAGACTATCGCCCAAATTAAAAAGGCAAAACTAGCAGTTTTTAAAATGGGCGATATTCCAGCGATCCTGAAAAGTAAAAAAAGTACTAAGGCCGGAAATATCACCCATTTTTAGGCGATAGCGATCATACTGGAAAGTCTAGCCCTAGGATTCTAATAAACTGCTCACCGATGCTCAGTTTGGGTTCCGCCAGGACCATTCGGCTTCAGACCTCATTACAGCCTTGGTTCAAACATGGAGAAAAGAGCTGAATTCTATAGCTGAGGTGAGAGTAACTGCCCTTGACATCAAGACAGCATTTGCTGGAGTGTGACATCAAGGAGCCCTAGTAAAATTGAAGTCAATGGGAATCAGGGGGAAAACTCTCCACTGGCTGGAGTCATACTTAGCACAAAGGAAGATGGTTGTAGTTGTTGGGGGTCAATCATCTCGGCCCCAGGACATTGCTGCAGGAGTTTCTCAGGGCGGTGTCCTAGGCCCTACCATCTCCACTGCTTCATCAATAACGTTGCCTCCATCATAAGGTCAGAGTGGGGATGTTCACTGATGATTGCACAGTGTTCAGTGCCATTTGCAACTCCTCAGATAATGGAGCAGTCCATTTTAGAATGCAGCAAAACTTGGATGACATTCAGGCTTGGGCTGATAAGTGGCAAGTGACATTCGCGCCACAAATGTGCCAGGCAATGACCATCTCCAACAAACGAGAGTCTAACCACCTCCCCTTGATTTTCAACGGCATTACCATTGCCAAATCCCCACCATCAACAACCTGGGGGTCACCATTGATCAAAAACTTAACTGGACCAGCCACATAAATATTGTGGCTACAAGAGCAGGTCAAAGGCTGGGTATTCTGTGGCGAATGTCTCACCTGCTGACTCCCCAAAGCCTTTCCACCATCTACAAGGCACAAGTCAGGATCAGATGGAATACTCTCCTCTTGCCTGGATGACTGCAGCTCCAACAACACTCAAGAAGTTTGACACCATCCAGGACAAAGCAACACGCTTGATTGGCACCCCATCCATCACCTTAAACATTCACACCCTCCACCACCAGCGAAGCCGTGGCTGCAGTGTGTACCATCTACAAGATGCACTGCAGCAACTCGCCAAGGCTTCTTCGACAGCGCCTCCCAAACCTCAACCTCTACCACCTAGAAGGACAAGGGCAGCAAGCGCATGGGAACACTTGCAAGTTCCCCTTCAAGTTACACAGCATTTTTACTTGGAAATATATCGCCGTTCCTTCATTGTCGCTGGGTTAAAATCCTGGAACTCCCAACCTAACAGCACTGTGGAGTACCTTCACCACAAGGACTGCAGTGGTTCAAGAAGGTGGCTCACCACCACCTTTTTAAGGGAAATTAGGGATGGGCAATAAATACTGGCCTTGCCAGCAATGCCCACATCCCAGGAACAAATTAAAAAGGTTTAATATTGCTGATATTGGGCAGGAAGTGTGATGCTTGACAAGCACGCAGAAGTTTTTAGAGATCATTTGCAGAATCATTATTGGTCCCGAATCACAGATGTAAATCTATGTAGTACTCCCCATCCCATCTGACTGAGGTCCTATACAGCTTTAAATTGTTTACGAGCAATGAATTCCAGAACTGAATCGATTTAGTACAAATGCACCTGAAAGCTGTAAATGCAATACAAATCTATTATCACAAAGCAAGTGTCTTAATCACTATATACAGTTCATTCAGTTTTGGCATTCTCTGAATATGAATTTGATCACAACTCATTTGAATACAGAAAGTGAATTTCCAAAAAATATCAATTATTAATTTCAGACAGTTATATAAGTTTGCATGTGCTGCAGGAGCTTTTTACCTCTGATTTGACATTGGAGAATTTGAAATGTACATTTTACTAGGTGCATGAGTGATTACAGTTCAGTAGCTGTATACATTGCTGAATGAGGCACTTATAAATATCAGAGCGAGTACACAGCAGCAGTGTTTCACACTTATTTCCATACTAAGGATACTTTCTACACACATTTCCCACACTCTAAAATGTTGCAGAATCAGTTCAAAAGAGAGCCCAAGAAAAATGTTATGAAATGATTGACATTAAAAGATTCAAATGGGACATTTTTTCATAAAGCATTGTTAAAAAAAAAGAAAAGCACAGAGGAAAATGTATTCAATTTAAAATGTTTATTGAGAAGCTCACACAAAAATAGCATCCCCTTTTATTTAAACTAATTAATGTCTTCTTAGCATATTGTTGGTCTATAACAAACAGTGCACCATTGAATAGAGATGGGAACATTCAGGTTTTCTCCTCGTAAAAGTACAAATCAACAACAGAAAATACTTGCATTTATATAGGAGAAATTGGTCTGGCTTGCACTTCCCGTTGGCGCCTGCAGGGGGCGGGTACAGGGCACTAATGGGTTCCCAACCAGACGAGGCGAATTTAACGATGCCCGTGAACTTCCTTGGTGCTAACACTTACTGCATCGGTCCCTGGCATGCCATTGATCGTGACGTCATCTGGTGCGCAGCGCCCCGTTACTGCCCCGGATCAGAAATTCACTCTCGCTCCTGGCTGAGGCCCTGCCATCAACAATGGCAGGAAGATGAGGTGGAATGTAGTCGAACGGCCACTGCTGGAGTGGTATTTAAGGGCATCCACATCCCGTTCATTTGTAGTCGGCAAAGAATGCTGCCTTGTCAGTTTGTGATAGGCAAACAGCCATTTTGAGCGATTTAATCGTTTTCTAGTTTCAGGAGTCTTCTGCCTCATAAAAATTATTCAATATCATGGGGGCTGTACTGGCAATGGACCACTCCCATTGGAGGTAGCGGAGGCAGAAAGAAAGATTGCAAAATGCAGCCAGAGGGAGGAGGGCCAACAGGGCTGTCAACAGGAGGCCTTACCCTCCTAGAGTATTCTGGGAGCACTTCTCTTACATAATTTCACCGAGGAACAGTATCTTAGAAGGCTCTGCTTCACCAAGGACGTGGTCACAGAGCTCTGCCACCTACTGCAACCAGACCTCCAGCCCCACACCAGGGTGACCACGGCTCTCTCAGTGTCAGTCAAGGTCACTGTAGTCCTCAATTTCTACACAAACGGATCCTTTCAGTGTGCAACAGGAGACATATCTAACAGATTTCAGTTTGCCGTCCATTGCTTTCCGCGAGGTCTCAGAGGCTCTCTACAGAAGGAGAAGGGACTACATTTCCTTCCACACCACCAGAGAGAAGCAGCCCAAGCATGCATGTGGCTTTTCCAGGACAGCTTTGGCAGGGCACCATTGACTGCACCCATGTCGCTTTGCGGGCACTGTATAACAATCCTGAGGTATTCCGAAATTGCAAAGTCTACCACTCACTGAATGTACAGTTAGTGTGCGACCACACACAGCAAAACCTCACCGTCAATGCCCACTATCCTGGCAGCAGCCACGATGCATTCATCCTGCACCAGACCTGTGTACCAGCTCTCTGCCAGCCACCACATCAAGCTCGGGGGTGGCTGCTGGGAGACAAAGGGCTATCCGCTCTACACCTGGCACATCACTCCCCTCAACAACCCAACACTCGTGCACAGCACTCATGTAATGACAGCCAACAGGAACTTCATTGAACAGACCATTAGAATGCTCAGGCAATGCTTCAGCTGCCTTGACCACTCAGGAGGAGCCATGCAGTAATTGGCTGAGTGGGTGTCCATTTTCATCGTTGTCTGCTGCATGCTGCACTACTTGGCCATCATGAAGACGCTGCCATTGTTACCAGGCATAGCTGCACCCCATCAGGAGGAGGAAGAGGGAGACAAGGAGGATGAGGACGAGAAGGAGGAAGATAAGGAGCACGAACAGCAGACTCAATCGGCCTTGTGGCAGGAAATTCTGTGACCGCCTCATCAGAATTCGGTTCCAATGAATTCGAGGCTACTTCCCAGTTGTTTAGCACGTCCCCACAATGCCATCAATTTCTCATTCCATATCACAGTGCAAAGCTGAAATGAGTCACAGCACCAAATCTGCCACGTTGCATTAATAAATTTATCCAAATTCAGTAACCACATATATACAAGAAAAATATTAACTAATCACCCTTATGCAAACCCTTACTTCCCCTCTTTATAGCATCTTTTCCTAATCTCCCCAGTGACTGCAGCAGGGCTGCTGGAATGCTGCTGAATGTCACTGCGAGAGACTACAGATGGCATTGCAGGATGCCCTCGACCAGCTCTGGGCCTGGTAGACCCGGCTGTACATGACACCACATCAGGATGGGCGGCAGCAGTGTGCGCAGATGGGATAACAGGCTGCGACAAGTGCAATGGCGGAGTGGCAGTGATGGAATCAGGAATGCTGTCATCCTGAGAGAGGACAGCAGGTTCCTGCTCCACTGACCCACTGCCACTCTGGGGCAGCACCTCAGCATCCCTACCAATCTGCTGGAGCACAAGTCGGTGGTCTGCTGTGACATCGCAAGATCACCGGTGGACTGTGGTAGACCCAGCGACGATGGCAGCAGTCAGAGCTTGTGCGGCATCCAGCTGAGACTGCATGAGTACAGTGTGAGACTCCATGCCACCAACCATTGACTGCACTATCATGTATCTTACATTATTATATATAACTGTATCCTAACATGCTATAAATGACTGTAATAAGATATGACCTGTAACCACCAGCATACCTTACCAGCAGGGGTGCACTTGCAAGAGACACGTATATAAGGACAGGTCTCAGGCAAGTGCAGCATTCCAGAGCTGTGAAATAAAGGTGCAGGTCCAGAGTGACCTTGACTTCACTATATGCCTCATGTGAATCTGTACTTAGGGGAAAGGACTCTACAGTGGCGATGAGTTACGGGATTACAGAATCCACAGAATCGCGAACAACGGATCAGATGAAAAGTACAATACGGGAGACAATTGGGAGGACTTTATAGAAAGGCTCCAGCAAAGCTTTGTAACCAAAGACTGGTTAGGCGACGATAAGGCAGACAAGAGAAGAGCCCATCTCTTGACCAGCTGTGGCTCGAAAACATACGCTTTAATGAAGGATCTGTTGGCACCCAAGAAACCAGCAAGCAAGTCGTTTGAAGAATTGAGCACACTGGTAAGAGACCACCTGAAGCCAGCGAGCAGCCTACACATAGCCAGACACAGGTTCTACAACTACAGATGCTGTGTGGGCTAGAGCATACCCGACTTTGTGGTGGAACTTCGGAGTTGGCTAGTTTATGTGAGTTCTCTGATGAACTGAGGAGAGAAATGCTGAGAGACTTTTTCATTGAAGGAATAGTCCATGCAGGCGTATTCCGAAAGCTCATACAGATCAAGAACCTGACCTTAGAGGCAGCAGCATTGGTTGCACAGACCTTCTTGGTAGGGGAAGAAGAAACGAGGTTGATTTACAATGCAGGTATGACAACTAACGAAATATCGGAACAAGAAGTTCACAGCACTAAACAAGCTGCTACCCCCACACACAGACAAAACTGGGAGAACAGGCTCTTGACAGCAGGCAGAAGCCATCAAGGGCCACAGGAACGGCCGTTCACACCTCAACAACCCACAATGCGAGCAATCAACTACAAACTGAGAGAAGCTCAAGAGAGATCAGCCAGACGCAGCTCATTCTTTGGAAACACTTTGAACAATGGAACTGGTCTGCGCTGGAGGTGTGGGGGTGGGCACTTGTCAAGGGGATGTCGATTTCAGCAGGCTGTTTGCAGAAATTGTGAATATACAGGGCATTTGGGCCGTATGTGCAAAAAAAGGGCAGCTCGGCTGGTATACGAATCGGATGGGTCGGAAAGCGGACCAGAAGATGGTGGGGACAGTACCCAGGACACCGATGTACAGCGGGTCAACACAATCAATGGCCGCTGCTCCTACAACAGGACGCCTCCTATAATGATGAGCATCCTACTCAACGGGATATCTGTCAACATGGAGCTGGATACGGGAGCGAGTCAATCTCACATGGGTGATCAACAATTTGAACAACTGTGGCCGCATAAAAGAGACAGACTAAAACTCACAAGGGTTGACACCAAACTAAAGACCTATACCAAAGAAATCGTACCAGTCCTCGGCAGCACCATGCTCTCTGTCACACACAAAGGGACAGTGAACCGACTTCCCCTGTGGATTGTCCCCGGAGACTCCCCAGCACTGCTGGGGAGAAGCTGGCTGGCAAAACTAAACTGGAAATGAGATGATGTCCATGCCATGTCATTAGAGGAACAGACCTCTTGCTCTGTTATAAAGCGACTTGAACAGCTCTTTCAGCCAGGTGTGGGCACTTTCAAAGGGGCCAAAGTCAAAATCTACATCACACAGGATGCTAGACCGGTCCATCACAAGGCCAGAGCGGTACCCTATGTGATGAGGGAAAAGATTGAACACGAACTAGAGAGGCTTCTGCAGAGGAAGGCATTATATCACCTGTGGAATTTAGCGACTGGGCAAGTCCTATCGTCCCAGTCATGAAGCCTGATGGATCTGTACGAATCTGGGGGGACTACAAATCTACCATAAACAGAGTCTCCCTACAGGACCAGTACCCGCTGCCCAGAGCGGAGGACTTATTTGCCACATTGGCTGGAGGTAAACTTTTCTCAAAATTAGACCTCACATCTGCGTATATGATGCAAGAATTGACCGAGGAATCCAAGCTACTCACCACCATCAACACACATCGAGGCCTTTTCATGCACAATCAATGCCCATTCGGCATCAGGTCGGCAGCTGCCATATTCCAACGCAACATGGAGAGTCTGCTCAAGTCCATCCCAGGGACGGTTATATTTCAAGACGACATACTTATCATGGGCAGGGACACTGACTCCCATCTCCGTAATTTGGAGGAAGTATTAAAGCGGTTGGATCGGGTAGGCCTTCGAGTCAAGAAATCCAAGTGCCTGTTTCTCGCACCTGAGGTTGAATTTTTGGGCAGAAGGATTGCCGCTGATGGAATCCGCCCAACAGAGTCCAAAACAGAAGCAATTCACCTGGCACCCAGGCCCCGGAATGTCTCAGAACTGCGCGCCTTTCTCGGGCTACTCAATTATTTTGGGAAATTTATGCAGAACTTAAGCACGCTGCTGGAGCCTCTCCACGTGCTACTCAGGAAGGGGTGCAATTGGTTTTGGGGGGACGCCCAGGAACGCGCCTTCAATAAGGCACGCAACCTTCTGTGTTCCAACAGTGTTTTGACTTTCTTTGACCCAGGTAAAAAGCTAGTTCTCACATGCGATGCGTCAGCGTATGGGGTCGGGTGCGTTTTGCAACATGTCAATCGTGTGGGCAAATTACAACCCATAGCTTATGCCTCCAGGTCACTTTCGCGGGCAGAGCGCGGGTACGGAATGGGAGAGAAGGAAGCGCTCGCGTGCGTGTACAGTGTCAAAAAGATGCACCAATACCTTTTCGGGGCCAAGTTCGCATTACAAACCGACCACAAGCCCCTCACGTCCCTCCTATCTGAGAGCAAGGCAATAAACGTAAACGCCTCGGCGCTAATTCAACAGTGGGCACTCATGCTGGCGTCCTACGACTATACCATAAGGCACAGACCAGGCACAGACAACTATGCCGACGCGCTCAGCAGGCTACCCCTGGTGACCACGGAAGGGTCTGACGAACAGGACTGGGAGATAGTCATGGCAATCAATGCCTTTGAGTCCACAGGATCGCCCATGATGGCTCGCCAAATCAGAGCCTGGACGGCCAGCGACCCCACGTTATCCTTAGTAAAAAGATGTGTCCTAACCGGTGACTGGGCAGAGGCTCGCTATGCCTGCACCGAGGAATTAAAACCCTTTCACAGGCGCATGCATGAGCTATCACTACAAGCAGACTGCCTGATGTCGGGCAGCCAAGTAGTCATGCTCCACCGCGAGCACCCGGGGATCGTTCTCATGAAGGCCATAGCCAGATCCCACGTCTGGGGGCCTGGTATTGACGCGGACTTGGAGCTCTGCGTCCGAAGGTGCACCATTTGTGCCCAACTCAGCAATGCCCCCAAGAAGGCTCTACTGAGCCCCTGGCCCTGGCCTACCAAACCGTGGTCACGGGTGCACGTCGACTATGCAGGCCCATTCATGGGCAAAATGTTCCTCGTAGTTGTAGATGCATTTTCAAAGTGGATCGAATGCACCATTTTAAACTCGAGCACAACCTCCACCACTGTGGAGAGCCTCGCAACCATGTTTGCAACGCACGGAATCCCTGACATATTGGTCAGTGACAATGGTCCGTGCCTCATCAGCGCAGAATTCTAAGACTTTATAATTGACCACGGCATAAATCACGTCAAGACGTCACCGTTCAAGCCGGCCTCCAACGGCCAGGTGGAGAGAGCAGTGCAAATCATTAAACAAGGCATGCTTAAAATCCAAGGTCCCACGCTGCAGGGTCGCCTGTCGTGACTGCTGCTGGCATACAGATCTCGTCCGCACTCACTGACTGGGATCCCCCCGCGCAACTGTTGATGAAAAGGACTTTAAAAACAAGGCTCTCATTAATCCTCCCAGACATGCACAAAATCGTTGAGGCACAGCGCCGTAAGCTGACTGAGTACCATGACAGAAATTCGAGGGGGAGATGGAATGAGATAGGGGACAAAGTGTTTGTACTAAACTATGGCAGGGGTCCCAAATGGCTTGCAGGGACAGTAACGGACAAGGAAGGAAACAGGCTGCTGGTAGTACAAATGGACAATGGCAAAACCTGCCGGAGGCATGTAGACCAAGTCAAAAGCAGATTTACCAACAACACTGCGGAACCAGAGGCAGACTACAATGTGGAACTCGCACCACACCTGGTGGACAGACAGAGGGAACAACCTGAGGAAAGGGCAATCCCAACAGACAGCCCAGGCGAGTCAACAACAATCACACCAATCGAAACAGACAGCCCAGGCGAGATACCAGCAACCACACCCAAAGAAAAACAGACACCAAGGCAAACAACTGAACCACAACTCAGATGCTCCACGCGAGAGCATAGACCACCTGAGAGACTGAACCTATAAAGACAAAAAGACCTTGGGGGAGGGTGATGTCACATATCTTACATTATTATATATAACTGTATCCTAACATGCTATACATGACTGTAATAAGATATGACCTGTAACCACCAGCATACCTTACCACCAGGGGTGCACTTGCAAGAGACAGGTATATAAGGACAGGTCTCAGGCAAGTGGAGCATTCCAGAGCTGTGAAATAAAGGTGCAGGTAGAGTGACCTTGATTTCACTACATGCCTCGTGTGAATCTGTACTGAGGGAACAGGACTTTACGTGCACTACAGCACCAGGACGATGCATGGCTTCTGCCTGTGCTGCAGTGAAAGCTGCCACATTGCCCCTGACATGTGTCATGAGGTAACCACAGTCTCTCTGAAAGTCCATCATCCTCCGCAGAGTGGAAATGATGGGCTCCATGATGTGTGCAGAGCTCTGTGCAATGTTGGAGACGGACTCCTCCATGCTCATTACCATTGCCGAGAGGCTCCCGGGCACCTTTGCAATTGCATCTATCATCTCCAAGTGATGGCCATCACCCTTCTTGAATGCCTCTCCATAGAGGTCCTCATCTGAGTCCTGTGCAGCAGAACCCATGTGCGAACCTGCCCTCCGGTGAACTGGCTCCAGACCTACCCTTTCCACCTGGCCTTGCTGCAGCTCGCTTGTCCCCAGTGCATTACCCCTCTACTAAATTTGCCTCTAAAGATCGCATGGTGCCAGTATCTGAGGTGGTACCTGCGGGTGAAAGAGGCATTGACACAATGCTATGCTCCTCCTCTTCTTCTCCCATCTCACTCTCACTGGGAGGCTCAGGTACAGGCTGGCCATCTGGTTGCTGATTATCTGGAAGCATAAAGGCACAAGACTTGCATTAAGCTGAGGACAGGGGGCAGGAATGGAATAAGGAATGCAGACAGTATCAGGAGCTGGAAAGTGAGAAAGGTTTCAGGTGTGAGGGGGAAGTGAGATGAGAGAAGAAGAGGGGATGAAGATGATAACTTTTATTTATATAACGCCTTTAACATGGTAAAATGTCTCAAGGCGCTTCACAACAGTGTTACAGACAAACAGATAAATTTGACACCGAGCCACAGAAGAAATTAAGGCAGATGATCAAAAGCTTGTTTAAAGACGTGGGTTTTAACGAGCGCCTTAAGAGAGGAAAGAGAGGTAGAGAGGTGTAGAGGTTTAGGGAAGGAGTTCCAGAGCTGAGGGCCCAGGCAGCTGAAGGCACGTCCACTGATGGTTGAGCAGTTATAATAAGGGACGTTCAAGAGGCCAGAATTTGAGGAGCGCAGACATCTTCTGGGATTATTGAGGCTGAAAAAGATTACAGAAATAGGGAGGGGCAAGTCCATGGAGTGATTTGCAAACAAGGAAGAGAATTTTGAAATCGAGGCGTTGTTTAACTGGGAGCCAATGTAGGTCAGAAAGCACAGGGGTGATGGGTGATCTTGACTTGGTGCGGGTTCGTACACAGGCTGCTGAGTTTTGGATGACATCAAGTTTACATAGAATGAAATGTGGAAGGCAGGCCAGGAGTGAGTTGGAGTAGTCAAGTCTAGAGGTAACAAAGACATGAATGAGGGTTTCAGCAGGAAAAGAGCTGAGGCAGGGGCGGAGGCAGGCAATGTTATGGAGGTAGAAAAAGGCGGTTTTAGTTATGTTGCGGATATGTGGCGGGAAACTCATTTCCGGGTCAAATATGGCACCTAGGCTGCGAACAGTCTTGTTCACCCTCAGATTGATGCAAGGGAGAGGGATTGAGTCAGTGGTTAGGGAACGCAGTTTGTGGCGGAGACCAAAGATAATGGCTTCGGTCTTCCTAATATTTAATTTGAGAACATTTCTGCTCATCCAGTACTGGATGTCAGACAAGAAATCTGACAATTTAGATACCAAGCAGGGGTCGACAGAAGTGGTGGAGAGGTACAGCTGGGTGTCGTCTGCCTAGAGGTGTTACTCCCAAGGGGGTCGACATCGCCAATGGCCACGGTGCCCAATGAGTCACAGCATTCACTCCTCAAGGTCTGTAAGCTGCTGGAGCTGCGCATCATCCCCACCTGTTTTCTACTGCTCCTTCCTATTGTGGGCCATCTTGGCCTGCAAGAGAAATGAATGCGTGTGAGTGAGTGTGCAGCTATGTGTTTGGGAGATTTGTATTTCATAGTTGAATAGCTGTAATTGTAGGCAAGGTGTGAGATGTGGAAGGGGGTTTTAGTAGGGGGAGATGCTTGGTGGTTGAGTGGTGGGGGGTGTGGTGGTTTGTGAAGTATGTACAGATTGAGGTTCAAGTGCTGGTATGTAGGACCTTTTGAAGCATGTGCTCACCCTGCCCACCCGAGTGACTTCGTTGAATTTCTTCCGGCTCTGTGTCAGGTTCCTCATGACCACATTGTTGGCCGAGACCTCCTGGACCACTTCCCTCCACATTGCCCTGAAGACCTGGGGCAATGGCCTCCTTCCAGTGGCCATGAACAGCACTGCCCTCCTTTGTTCCACTCCTGTGACCAATGCCTCCAATGCCTGGTCGCTGAAACGGTGAGTTCCCTCCCTGGGACTTGGTTCAGCCATGAGAATTACCGGATTCAGTTGCTTGCAGGTCACCTTCACAGCCAGCAATGTTGATATTGAGGATCTGCACAATGATGGCATCTCCCCTTTAAGAGCTTGAAGGAGCCAGTGTGAAGGATCATTCCCGATTGCATTGCAGCTGAAATTCATTATCGCTCTGCTGATAGAGCCCCGGTCGTGCCCTACTGAGGTCATTAGCGCTTGATTTAGCGTTTCAGTTCTTTCCTGGAGTGCTAATAGCCTGGCACTAATTATTCAACATTTAAAAAATAATGCCCATTACCGAATTTCTTGCCCTGTGATTCACGGAGGTATATTGAAGAAAAACGAATGCTGAGCCTAAGAAGAAATGAATAAGCTGGGTGACCAAAGGCTTGGTGAAAGATATGGGTTTTTTGAAGGGTGTTATAGGAGGAGAGTATGGTGAGGAGCCAGAGTTTAAGGGAGGGAATTCCAGAGAATGGAACCTCGACCTAGTTGACAATAATGAGATGAAGGGAGGGGGGAATGCACAAGAGTCTGGAGTCAGAGGAAAATAAATTATGGAGAAAGGTTGTGGGGTTGGAAGAGGCTACAGAGATGGTGGAAACAAAGCCATGGAGGGATTTAAACACATGGATGAGAACTTTAAATTTGAGGCGTTGGCAAAGGGAAGCCACCGTTGATTAGCAATGATGGGTGTGAAGGCCGATTGTGACTTGGCATGTGATAGGATATGGGCAACCGAGTTTTAAATGAGCTGAAGTTTATGGAGGGTGGAGGATGGGAGGTTGGCCAGGAAAGCATTGGAATAATCAAGTGACAAAGACATGGATGAGGATTTCAATGGCAGATGGACTGGCGAGGGATGGAGGTGGGTGATGTTGGGGAAGTGGTACTAAAGAAAATATTTGCTTTTATAAAGTGCCTTTCATCTCCTCAGGGCACCTTAAAGCACTGTACAGTCAATGAAGTATTTTTGAAGTGTAGTCACTGTTATAATCTGGACAAATGCAGCAGCCAATTTCACACAGCTAGGCTCCACAAACGGCAATGAGAAAAATGACCAGATAATCTGCTTTAGTGGTGTTTGTTAGGGGATAAATAGTGGCCAGGAGAACTCCCCTACTCTTCTGCAAATACTGCTGTGGGATCTTTTACATCCTCAGTTTCACATCTCATTCAAAAGATGACATCTCTAATGATGCTGCAAACCCTCACTACTACACTCAAGTGTTAGACTGGATTAATTTCTCAAGTTTCTGGAGTGGGGTTTGGATCCACAACCTTGTGACTCAGAGGCAAGAGAGCCACTAGTGTGCTCTTTAAGGTGAAACTTTAAGGTGACATGCTTTGTGATGGAGAGGATATGATGTCGGAAATTTAGATCATGTCATACAGGATGAGGGTTGCAATTAACCTGCTTTAAGCAAAGACAGTTCCCAGCTAAGAGAAAAAGGTGTGTGTTAGAAGCAAAAGCCAAATGTTTTCGTCTTCCAATGTTTAGCTGGAGGAAACTGCAGCTCGTCCAACATTGGGGATGCAAAATTCCCTTTCTTAGCGCTGGTATTTGAGGCTGGCTTCGTCAGAAAAATGACAGCTACCTCGCTTCCAGCACAGGCTTCAGCGGTCATCATTTTGGGTAGGCCGGAGGGATGGCTGTTTCCTGTGTTCACCAGAAGAATGGTAATGAGAAAGATCATGACGTCAATCAGTGTCACTGCTCGATTGCATGCCCTCTCCAAAGCACACACAGCTGACAGTGCATTCAGCTGCATGAGGGATACCCCCACCAGTGCTATTTAAAGGGATCATCAACAACTTTCAGGTAACTTCGTTTTTGATTTCTACTGGCTCTGTGTAAGTTTGTGCAACCGTTTGGAGCTTTCTACAGTTAGTTAAAATTGGTGAAGTCACAGGGAGTGTTGCTGCAACTGGAGAATGCCTCGCTTCTGATTTCAAGGGCTCTGCTCACACCACCTGCTCCCAGTCATGGGGGCTCTACTTGTAGTCCCTCTCGTGCTACAGCATTGCTGGGTGATGGAGAAGAGGCACCAAAGAAGACGACAAGCTTACTCGCAGGAGGAAGAGGAGGAGGAGCAGGATGCCTCTCAGCAGGAGGCGTTACCTACCTAGACTCTTCCAACAGCACTTCTCCTAGCTGCACTTAAGCCAGAAACATTGTACTTGGAGGCTCTACTTTACCAAGGAGATGGTCACAGAACTCTGCCACCTCTTGGAACCAGACCTGCAGGCTCAGAGGTGGGCGACAACGGTGCTGCCAGTGGCCTTCAAGGTGACCACGGCCCTGAATTTTTTCACCAGTGAATCTTTCCAGTCTGGAGCAGGCAACATAGCTAACATCTCCAAGTTCTCCGTCTATCGCTGCATCTGGGCGGTCACAAAGGCTCTGTGTTCCAGGAGAAGGGCCTTCTTTGCCGTTTCTCTGAACATGTGGCTTTGCCAAGATATTGGGCTTCCCCATAGTGCAGGGCACCATCGATTGCACACATGTGGCTTAGCAAGCACAGTATGTCAATCTGTACCGCAACCGCAAAGGCTACCACTCACTTAATGTGCAGTTGGTGTGCGATCAACTTGATTATTTCAAATTCACCTGTGAGAAGTTCAAACTAATCAAAGGCAAATTTAGATCTGATGTCATGAAGTTCACATCAAGACTCATCAACACAAGGGATGGACTTCGGGTACAGAAGTAAAATCCATGGAGTCCTTTGAGAAATGGTGCCATGATGGGAACTCTGGGGCCTTTCTGGATGGCCTTCCTCACCCATATTTATCTTGTGCTCATGAGGGAGTCATTGAATTTTGGAAAGCTCCTAAAATATTGTAAGCAAGCTAACTTACATACCATACTCAAAAAGGAAATAATTCTAATCCACCAACTTCAGGCCAGTCACTCTTGGATCAAGAACTGGTAAAATAATGGAACCTATTATAGCCCATCGAATTCCATATCACCCCCTGAAAGAACTACCCATATATTCGCTTCCCATGTCCTTTCTCCATACCTTTCTAAAGTTTATTTTTCAAATATTTATCCATTTCTTTTTTAAAGGCTCCTTTGGATTCCGTTTTCATCATTATTTCTGATATGCCATTCCATGTCCTAACAAGCCCACTGCATAAAAACATTTATCCAAACCTCTCCCTTTGTTGTTAAATGTATGCCCTCTAGTTACAGACTCATTATAGGAAACGGTAGCATAGCGGTTATGTTACTGGATTAGTATTCTAGAGGCTTGGACTAATACTCTGGAGTACATGAGTTCAAATCCCACCACGGCAGCTGGGAATTTAAATTCAGTTAATTAAATAAATCTGGAATAAAAAGCTAGTATCAGTAATAATGACCATGAAACTATCGGATTGTCGTAAAAACTCATCTGGTTCATTAATGTCCTTTAGATAAGGAAATCTGCCGGCTTAACCTGATCTGGCCTATATGTGACTCCAGACCCAAGTAATGTGATTGATTCTTAACTGCCCTCTGAAATAGCCGAGCAAGCCACTCAGTTGTACCAAACCGCTACAAAGAAGTACTGCAGCGATTCAAGAAGGCAGCTCACCTTCTCAAGGGCAAGTAGGGATGGGCAATAAATGCTGGCCTTGCCAGTGACACCCACATCCTGTGAACGAATAAAATAAAACACCCTGCACGTCTTGACCACTTGTGTGAGGTCAATAAACTTCTGGCAACATTGGATCCAGCTTCTCGGGGCAGCACTGATAGCTTTGGCTATCTTATCTGCTGGCATTCTGTTTGGAAGGCCTCCTGCCTCTTTGTGGGTAATGGATCTGTCTTCTTCTGCATACCCCCTGGACCAAGGCCTCCAGTGCAGCATCTGAGAAGCGCCGTGCCCTTTCTCTCCCCTGTTGTGACATGGTTACATCCACAGTGACAATGAAGTGCTTCTGCAACATAGCAGCTCCCCTTTAAGAAGTGCAGAGAGCCTAGGTGAAATGTTATTGGCCAGTAAACTGCACCCGATATTGGCCCTCCTCGAGTACTGAGCTAACCAGCAATGAGTTTAGCACTGGGCTCAGTACTCCAATCATTATAATGAGCAGCCGACACAAATTTTGCATGCTGCCTGCACCACTTGGAATGTGCGTGAGCAGATTGCGCTTCGCGATCCCGGTTTCCAGGCCTAATCCAATTTCACCCCCTGGATGTTGGACAAACAATCTGACAGCACACAGCCGGTGGATGGATCGCAGCAGGTCATGGAAAGATAGAGCTGGGTGTCATCTGCATACATCAGTAAGCTGACCCTATGTCACTAAGAGACAGCATAAACATAAGGAAGAGGAGGGGGCCAAAGATGGATCTTAGGGACATTCCAATGGTGACAGATTGGAGATGTGAAAAGAAGCCTTCCTAAAGATTCTCTGACTCCGATTGGAGAGTTAAGAGTGGAACCGAGCAAGAACAGTCCCACAGAACTGGACTGTGGAGGAGAGACATTGAAGAAGGATCATACTATGGATTGTGTTGAAACAAGCTGAAAGGTAAAAGAGGATAAAGAGGGACCAGTCACCATGGTCACAATCACAGGGAATTTTGTTCCTGACTTGGCCAGAATTAACATAATGATTTATATTATTTATTTGAGGATAAGTTTATGATGGTGCTTTGATGTTATAATAGATTCAATCCAAGACTATGGGGGGAAATTTGTGTGGTTTGTGCCACAAGATGGCGCTAAAATGTGTTGACAAATGCCGGTTCCAGCACTGCATGCCATATCAGTCTTACCGGTAGCGTTGCCACTAAATTCCCTCGCCAGGGACCTTGCCACTATGGAGATTGTGTCGTCAGCATGCAACGCTCACTGGACGCACGATCTCCCAAGTTCCATATAGCCAATGACTTACCGGCTGAAGTTAACAACGACAGGTTGAGGTGACGTGCAGCAGCAGGAAGCCGGCTCCAGTGTCACTATTTAAAGGGATCATCACCAATCACTCGGACCCAACAGATTTGTGATGTTTGAGTGACTGTGTGTTAGTTCCTGCTACTGCAACAGTTTTCTTTAGTAATTTCAAGGTTCTTTGATATCAGGAGCATTCTGGCAAGTACAAAATTGCATAATTATTTCTGGAAAGATTCAAACTACAACACTTGCCAAGATTAATGCGGGCTTTACTGGCAGTCGACCTTGGCATCCAGGATCTTTGGTGCAAAAGGAGGAGGAGAGCCATCAGGGCTCTGAACAAGAGGCCTTATCCTCCGAGGGTATTTTGAGAGTACTTCTCCTACCTTCAATTAAGCGAGGAGCAGTGTATTAGAAGGCTTCGCTTCACCAAGGAGGTGGTCACAGAACACTGCCCCCAGGCCTCCAGCCTCAGACCAGGGCGACCACGGTTCCCCCAGTGGCAGTCAAGGTGACTGTCGCCCTCAATTCCTTCACCAGCGGATCCTTCCAGTCTGCAGCAGGAGACATAGCTAATATTTCGCAGTTCACCATCCATCGCTGTATCCGGATGGCCAGTGAGGCTCGCTACAGTAGAAGTGTCTACATTTCCTTTACCATTACCGGAGAGAAGCGAGGACAGGCTTTGCCAGGATAGCAGGATTCCTGATGGTGCAGGATGCAATTGACTGCACCCGTGTGGCTTTGCAGGGACCGCATAACAATCCTGAGATCTTCCGTAATTGCAAAGGGTACCACTCACTTAATGTGAAGTTGGTTTGCGACCACATACAGTAAATCTTCACCGTCAATGTCCGCTATCCTGGCAACAGCCACAATGCCTTCATCCTGTGCCAGACTGGTGTGCCAGCACGATGGGCAGAGTAATTGTTTCGACGACACCCCCAAAGTCTCCTTAATAAAGTTCAACAACACCACCAGCACCTGGGAATACCTGGCACAGGACAGCCCAAAATAGAGGAAGTGCATCTGGGAGGGTGCTGAGCACCTCGAGTCTCATCACCGAGAGCATGCAGAAATCAAGCGCAGACAGCGGAAGGAGAGTGCCGCAAACTAGGCTCCCCACCCACCCTTTCCTTCAACCACTGTCTGCCCCACCTGTGACAGAGACTGTAATTCCCACATTGGACTGTACAGCCACCTGAGAGCTCACTTTTAGAGTGGAAGTAAGTCTTCCTCGATTCCGAGGGACTGCCTATGATGATGATGATGAGCCACCACATCAAGCTCGAGGGTGGCTGCTCAGAGGCACGGGCTCTCTGCTCTCCACCTGGCTCATGACTTCCCTCCACAACCCCAACACTCCTGCCCAGCACTCATATAATGAGAGCAATGCTGCCACCAGGAACATCATCGAGCAGACCATCGGCCTACTGATACTGTCTTGACCGCTCGGGAGGAACCCTTCAGTACTCGGCTGAGCCGGTGTCCCATTTTGTGGTGGTCTGCTGTATGTTCCACAACTTGGCCATCATGAGGTCGCAGCCCTTGCCACAGGGATTATGGGGCCACCTCAGGGGGAGGACGAGGGAAAGGAGGAGGAGGAGGAAGAGGAAGATGAGGCAGAGGAGGAGGAGGAGAAACAAGAGCGAGGAAGGAGTAGCCACTCAATCGACCTTCCAGAAGGGTGGTCTGTGACTGGCTTACCAAACTCTGCTTCGAATAAATGAAACCCCAGAAACCCATTGCTCACCACAATCCCATCATAACACCCCTGTCACAGGCCAATTCATAGCGCAAAGCTGAAATGTAGACATCACGAAAAAATTCAAACAGAATTAATAAATTCATCTATACACATATAACACATATAACATCAATACTATTAATTAATCATCCTTGTGTAATCCCTTAGTGCCTGTCGTTCGCCTGCCCTTTCCTGATCTAGAGCTTCTGCACAGTTCTCCACCAGTGGCTGCAGCACGGCTGGTGGAAGACTGCTGCGTTTCCATGCGGGACACTTCGGATGGCCTAGCAGGACAACCTCAACCAGCTCTGGACCTAGAAGACCTGGCTGCAGACTGCACCACCTCAGCATGGGCAGTAGCAGTCTAGGCTGGCTGCATGACAGTCAGTGACAAGGGCAATGGCGGAGTGGCAGTGGTAGGAGCAGGCATGCTGTCATCCTGAGAAAGAACAGTAGGCTCCTGCTCCACTAACCCACTGCCACTGCAATGGGGCAGCACCTCAGCTGCGACGCTGTGAAAGCCCCGGTCAACAGTGGTAGACCCAGCCACGATGGCAGCTTGGATGGGATCATGCTAAGACTGCATGAAAGCAGTCTGAGCTTCCGTTGCAGCACTAAGATTTTGGGTCACTTCTGCCTGTGCTGCAATTGAAGCTGCGACTTTGCCCATCATGCATGCCATCATGTCTGGGTCTTCCCGGTCTTCCTGGAATTCTACCATCATTTTCAGACTGGAAATGATGGGCTCCATGCTCAGCGCAGAGCCTTGTGCAATGTTGGAGGCTGACTCCTCCATGCTCCTTGCCATTGCCGAGAGGGTCTCTGGCAGCCTTGACATTGCATCTATCATTTCCATGTATATGTTCATCGCCCTTCTTCTAAAGGCCTCCTCATCGAGGTCCTCAAAGAAACATAAGAACATAAGAAATAGGAGCAGGAATAGGCCACACGGCCCCTCGAGCCTACTCCACTATTTAATACGATCATGGCTGATCCGATCATGGACTCAAGTCCACCTCCCTGCCCGTTCTCCACAACCTCTTATCCCCTTATCATTTAAGAAACTGTCTATTTCTGTCTTAAATTTATTCAATGTCCCAACTTCCTCATAAGCTCTCTGAGGCAACAAATTGCACAGATTTACAACCCTATGAGAGAAGAAATTTCTCCTCATCTCAGTTTTAAATGAGCGGCCCCTTATTCTAAGATCATGCCCTCTAGTCCTAGTCTTCCCCATCAGTGGAAACATCCTCTCTGCATCCACCTTGTCAAGCCCCCTCATAATCTTATATGTTTCAATAAGATCACCTCTCATTCTTCTGAATTCCAATGAGTAGAGGCCCAACTTACTCAATCTTTCCTCATAAGTCAACCCCCTCTTCTCTGAACTGCCTCCAAAGCAAGTATATCCTTTCGTAAATATGGAAACCAAAACTGCACGCAGTATTACAGGTATGACCTCACCAATACCTTGTACAACTGTAGCAAGACTTCCCTGCTTTTATACTCTATCCCCTTTCCAATAAAGGCCAAGATTCCATTGGCCTTCCTGATCACTTGCTGTACCTGCACACTAACCTTTTGTGTTTCATGTACAAGTACCCCCAGGTCCCACTGTACTGCAGCACTTTGTAATCTTTCTCCATTTAAATAATAACTTGCTCTTTAATTTTTTTCTGCCAAAGTGCATGTCGTCACACTTTCCAACATTATACTCCATCTGCCAAATTTTTGCCCACTCACTTAACCTGTCTATGTCCCTTAGATTGGATAACCTCCTGTTGGTTGGCGCAGACATGATGGTAAGTACATCATGGAATCTAATAAGGCCATAGAAATTTACAGCGCAGGAGGAAACCATTTCAGTCCAACATGTCTGCGCCGGCCGACAAAGAGCCACACGATCCTCGGTCAGCAGCCCTGAAGGTTACAACTAAACCTATGAACAATGAACAATGGCGGACAGGTAAAGAGCATCCGGCCAACCAGTCTTCCCCACACAACTGTGATACGTCATGTAGCGCAACATTTTACACTCCACCCCACCCGGAGCCATGCGATCTCCTGGGAGAGGCAAACAAAAACAGATAAAAACCCACGCCAATTGGTGAAAAAAATCTGGGAAAATTCCTCTCAAACCCATCCAGGTGATCAAAACTAGTCCAGATCACTCTGGCCGTATTAGATTCCATGATGTACTTATCATCATGTCTGCACCAGCCAACAGGAGGTTATCCAGTCTAATCCCACTTACCAGCTCTAGGTCCGTAACCCTGCAGGTTCAGGTTCATCTAGGTCCTCATCTGAGAGCTGTGCAGCAGAACTCGTGTGTGAACTCACCTTCCGGAAAGCTGGCCCCCAAGCTATCCTTTCCACCTGGCCTTGCTGCAGCTGACTTGTGCCCGGTGCCGCACCCTGTGCAGATCCCGCTACTACTCTAGCCTCTAAAGAAGGCATAGTGCCAGTATCTGAGCTGGTGTTTGTGGGTGAGAGATGCAGTGATGCAGTGTCTTCTTCCTGTTCCTCTTCTCCAGCCTCACTCTCTGCAGTGCCCTCAGGGACAGGCTGCTCAGGTGCTTCTTGATTACCTGAAAGCAGAAAGGCACAAATGTCGGGTTAAAGTAGGGGACGGGGGCAGGAAGGCAGAACTGCCCCCAATATTGGTCCAGCTTTTCAGTATAACGCCAATGGGCTTGGGGTTTTAGACTAGGTTTATGACTGCAATGATTTTAATGAGGCGTGAGCATGAAGTTTGCGTGCAGCCTAGACGATTTTCACCTGGCGCTGCTTAACCATTTTTAGTCTTAACACTGCCCATTTCTTGGCTATATAAATTTCTAGCCCACCAGCCAGGCAATCAAAGATTATCTTACGTCCTCCAGAGGTTTGAAATTCAGAGTGATTGTCATTTTAAGTATTTGTTGCTATTGACAGGTAGTCTATTTATATGATGGATCATTTTTCAAGAAGTAATTCTGTAACATTGTCTCTTGATGTTGTGGCATTCCCCTGCCCTCCCCTGACATTTGTCCTATAGCATGGATTCCACAGCACCAGTGCAATATAAAATCAATTGCATATGCACAATTTTTTAAAGCCACAATTGATGACTTCTCTGAAGTCTAGTGCAAGTTGATCATACAGTAGTGAGTGCTGAAAATGACATAAGACATATAAAGTAACCTACAAAAAGAGAAAATGGAGTGCATTATTTCCCCCTTTGAAATCATAAGGGGAAAATTTGTTGTCGTCCGGAAGGCAGTCGGTGTCCTCGCCTTCTGCCATTAATGGCCGACACGCTAAACGAGATAAATTGGTGTCGATGGTGCAGCGCTAACCTTAGGTGAAACGCATCCTGGTGGCGTTGCACGAGGGATCCAGGACCAATCTGTTGAGCTGGTGCGGTGTTGCTGCTTCCCCGAGTGTCTGTGTGAGAGGCTGTGAAGCTCGCATTGCATTGTGGGCAGTGAAGAGCTCTGAAATTTAAAGGGTCATGCACGTCGAAGCTGGGGTAAATAAAAAGCACTGATTCAATACAATTTTCAGCCCTTTCTGCCTTTTAACAAATAATTAATATTTAAAAGCAGTTCCAAATGTCAATACTCAGCACTTAAAGCCGAATTACCTTCCTAAACTCAACAAATGGGAAAACTGCCTCAGCATTAGCACAAATGGCTCAGCGAGCCAGGGAAGGGGTATCCAGGGTCTCGCACAAAGCACTCCAGCTTTGTGCGGGGGGTGGAAGGGATCAACACTGCAAGACTGGCCCTCTACCCACAGGTGCCAGGAGGCCCTCCAGAAAGAACAATGTGGGGCTACATTACCAAGGCCATCACTGCCAGCAGTGTTGCCCCCACCACCTGGCTCCCCTGCCCAAAGAAGCTTCATGACCTCAGACCACTGGTCAAGTTCCATGAATGCATCTTCAAAAGATATCACCTACCAACAGAACCACTAGCCTCACCCACTGCTCAATGCATGGTCCCCATTTACTCACCTACAAACAATCTGCACCAATGATAAGGCATATCTCCCATTCCTAGCCTCACCTCACCCCCTGGAGCAGACGCTCCAGGCCATTCTTGGCAGGGGCATGGCTGAGCCTTTGGTCAGTGGCAGGGCTGAATTGATACAAGGTGCAGATATCCTCATACATTATCCTCCTTCTGGCATGCACCTCTAGGCTTCCTGTCCTCCCGTCAGCACAACTCCATCCTTGTGCCTTCCTCATTTCACACACCCAAGAAATGCATCCTGCCCACGGCTACAGAAAAATCAGGACTAGGATCTAAACATTGCAGGGTGTAACATATTAAGAAAAGATAGCAAAGGAAAAAGGGGAGGCGGAGTAGCTGTACTTATTATGGATAACAACAGTAGAAACAAGTGATGCAGCTATCAGCAAGACAGAAACAGAATCCATGTGAGTAGAGATAAAAGATAATAAAGAATCAATCACACTAATAGGGATAATCTACAAACCACCTAATAGTGGAAGGGAGGTGGATGAAGAAATATGCAAACAAATTATGGAAATGAGTAAAACACATAGAATAATAATCATGGAGGGATTTCAATTACCCTGATATTAAATGGACAGAAGAGGTATGTAAAGAGGATAAGGGAATGGAGTTCCTACAATGTGTACAGAACTCCTTTCTAACCCAATATGTACAAAGATTAACAAGGGAGGATTTGCTATTGGATCTAGTAATGGGGAATGAGCCAGAGCAGAGAAGAGAAGTAAAAGTAGGGGAACATCCAGGCAATAGTGACCATAATATAAAACACTTTAAGATTATAATTGAGGAGGACATAAGTATGATGAAGACCAGGGTAATAGATTGGAGAAAAGCTGATTTTAAGGGGCTGAGACTAGAACTTGGTAAAATAAAATGGATAACAATATTGGCAAACAATGATGTAGAATAGCAAAGGGAAACATTTAAAATGGTGTTCAACAGAGTCCAGGAAAAATATATACCACTAAAAAAAGAACACAATAAGCACTAATTGGACACCATGGATGAATAAAGTCAGAAGTAAAAATTGAGGGTAAGGAAAGAGGCAAACATTAAGTACATGGACAGAAGGGGAGCGCATGATAAGGGAGAATACAAAAAGATTAGGAGCGAAGTTAAAAAACAATTAGGAAGGCAAAGAGGAACTATGAAATTAAATTATCAATGAACATAAAACAAAATAGTAAAATATTTAATAGGCACATAAATTTAAAAAATGAAGGTCGGGATGGGAATCGGGCCACTAAGGGATGGACTGAATAATATCACAGGCAATGATAGAGAGATGGCAGAAATATTAAATAATTACTTTGCTTCAGTATTTACCAGGGAGATAGAATAGGTGGATATGTGTTTGGATCATGAGATTAGTAATGAAATAAATGCATTTAAAATAAAAAGAGGAGATACATTAAATAAACTAATCAAACTCAAAGAGGAACAAACCCCTGCTCCGGACAGATTACATCCGCACAAAAGGATAGTATGCAGGTACAACAAGTGATCAGGAAGGCCAATGGTATCTTGGCCTTTATTGCAAAGGGGATGTAGTATAACAGCAGGGAAGTCTTGCTACAGCTATATAAGGTATTGGTGAGGCCACAACTGGAATACTGCGTGCAGTTTTGGTTTCCATATTTACGAAAGGATATACTTGCTTTGGAGGCAGTTTAGAGAAGGTTCACTAGGTTGATTCTGGGGATGAGGGGGTTGACTTATGAGGAAAGGTTGAGTAGGTTGGGCCTCTACTCATTGGAATCTGGAAGAATGAGAGGTGATCTTATTGAAACGTATAAGATTATGTGGGGGGTTGACAAGGTGGATGCAGAGAGGCTGTTTCCACTGATAGGGGAGACTAGAACTAGAGGGCGTGATCTTAGAATAAGGGACTGCCCATTTAAAACTGAATTGAGGAGAAATTTCTTCTCTCAGAAGGTTGTAAATCTGTGGAATTCGCTGTCTTAGAGAGCTGTGGAAGCTGGGACATAGAATAAATTTAAGACAGAAATAGACAGTTTCTTAAACGATAAGGGGTTATGGGGAGCGGGCAGGGAGGTGGAGCTGAGTCCATAATCAGATCAGCCATGATCTTATTGAATGGCGGAGCAGGCTCGAGGGGCCATATGGCCTACTCCTGCTCCTATTTCTTATGTTCTTATGTTCTTAGATGCATTGCCCTCATCAACCCTCTCTGTTACCTCATCAAAAAACTCAATCAAGTTAGTTAAACATGATTTGCCTTTAACAAATCGGTGCTGGCTTCGCTTAATTAATCCACATTTGTCCAAGTGACTGTTAATTTTGTCCTGGATTATCAGTTCTAAAAGTTTCCCTATTACTGAGGTTAAGCTGACTGCTCTGTATCTGCTGGATTTATCCTTGCATCCTTTTTTGAAAAAGGGTGTAACATTTGAAATTCTTCAGTCCTCTGGCACCACTCTCGGATCTAAGGAAGATTGTACGTTTATGACCAGTATCTCTGCAATTTCCACCTTTACTTCCCACAGCATCCTAAGATGCAACCCATCTGGTCCTGGTGACTTATCTACTTTACGTACAGCCAGCCTTTGTAGTACCTCTTTTTTTAATCAATTTTTAGCCCATCCAGTGTCTCAACTACCTCCTCTTTCACTATGACTTTGGTCGCATTCTCTTCCGTGGTAAAGACAGATGCAAAGTACTTATTTAGTACCTCAACCATCCCCTCTGTATCTATGCGTAGGTCTCCTTTTTGGCCACATCCCTCCTCTTACTACTATTTACTATTTATATGCCTACAGAAGACTTTTGAATTCCCTTTTCTGTTAACTGCCAGTCTGTTTTCATACTTTTTATTTGCCCCTTTTATTTCCTTTTTCACTTCCCCTATGAACTTTCTATATTCAGCCTGGTTTTCACTTGTATTCTCAACCTGACATCTGTTATATGCCCCTTTTTTCTGCTTCACCTTACCCTCTATCTCTTTCGTTATCCAAGGAGCTCTGACTTTTGTTTCCCTACCTTTCCCCTTTCTGAGAATGTACCTCGACTGTACCCGAACCATTTCCTCTATAAAGGCAACCCATTGTTCAATTACAGTTTTGCCTGACAATCTTTGATTCCAATTTACCCAGGCCAGGTTGGTTTCCAAACCACTGAAATTGGCCTGCCTCCAATTAATTATTTTAACTCTAGATTGCTCCTTGTCCTTTTCCATAGCTAATCTAAACCTTATGATACTATGATCACTGTTCCCTAAATGTTTCCCTACTGACACTTGATCCACCTGACCCACCTCATTCCCGAGAACCAGATCCAGCAATGCCTCCTTCCTGGTTTGGTTGGAAACCTACTGATCAACAAAGTTCTCCTGAACACACTTCAAAAGTTCTTTCCACTCTCTTCCCTTTATACTTTTACTATCCCAGTCTATGGCCAGAATCTTCCCAGCCCTGCCAGTGTAGGTTTGGAGGTGGGCCCGCTGTCAAAATGGCCCTGAATGACAGCGGGTCAAGATCCCACTCTAAACCCGCCTCCGTGTGAGATTTTCAGCAGATGGCGGGACACATAATTCACATAATTAAAAGGTATTTAAATGGTAGTTAAGCTAGTTAAAAGCAAAAACTTCCAATTTTACCAATATTTTGACCGATTTGCCATGCTTCGGGTTTCACGCCAGGTGGATGGAGTCTGGTTCTCAGTGACTCTCCATCACTTTGGCTAGTTGACAGCTGCAGAAGTGGTATAAAAACTACCATTTCACAGCTGTTCATTTTCCAATGGTAGAAGCTGAAGCCTTCAGGTTTTGGAAGAGACTTTTAAGCTCTATGCACTTTGGAAGTGTTTGCAGTGAAACCTCTATTCACTGTCACCTCTCTCACCATTGGCAGAGCGCTTCTGTCAACTCAATCTCACCTGCCATCTATTCCAGCAGCATCAGTGCCCTTGGAAAATCTCACCTTGGTCCTTAGCATTCCACCATAATCAGCTCCAACCACAAACATCACTAAACCCACCGGCATCACCAACTGCAACACCAACCTTTTCTGCAGTCACCTGATGCTACACAGGACACAGCGCATCAGCACCCGACTACATTGCTGCCCATAACACCAGTGATAGTCTCACCAAGGCCACATTTACTTCTTTTCACGCTGTGCACCCTGACTGCCACATGCACCAGGTTGGCATCACCCCACTCCAGCATCATAAAGCATCCTTGCAATGCCCAAGCCATTCCTTTCATACTCATCACCATTGTGGGAGTTACCTTTATGTCTCACCATTCACTACAACTCACTAAACAACTTCCAAAGATGCCCACAAATCTGTCCAAGACCGCAAAGTGCTGAAAATAAAGATTTCAATGTTTGCCAACACATCAAAATTAACTATACATTAACATTGGCTAAAGGACCCAAGTGTCTATCCTTGTGTGTTGTTAGTTGGTATGATTGGATAAGGATGAGTGTGAGTGGTGACTAGTGAAATGGGGATAATGTAGATAGAGAGGGATAGGTGGAGGTGCAAGGTAAGTTGGTGTGAGTAAGGATGTGCAGAAGTAGAGTAAGGAATGCAGAATGATGGGAATGTGATGAGTGCCACAGCAGGATGAGGTTGAGTATGGCTTTGCAGTAACGTTTTGTAATTTACTGAGATTATTGAAAGGTTTGTGCCACAGCAGCCTGGTCCTCTGACCCCTGCTGTGTCCTCCTGTGCAATGTGCAACCAGGCTGCGTTGATGTCCTGGGGAGATACCTTCCACCCATGGGAAGGGAAGAGGACCTCCCTGCCTGCTGTGACTCCATCTGGAGGGAGTCATGAGAGAGCCTGTGTGCAGCCGTGCACCTTTGTGCAGTGCTTCTCAGTGTTTGCAGAACCTCAATGCTGCAGAACAGTGAAACATAGAAAATAGGAGCAGTAGTAGGCCATTCGGCCCTTCGAGTCTGCACCGACATTCAACACGATCATGGCTGATCCTCTATCTCAACCATATTTTCGCTTTTTCCCCATACCCCTTGATGCCTTTTGTTTCGAGAAATCTATCTATCTCCCTCTTAAATATATTCAGTGACCTGGCCTCCTCAGGTTCACCACCCTCTGAGTGAAAAAAATTCTCCTCACCTCGATCTTAAATTTCGTAACCTGTACACTGAGACTGTGACCCCTTGTTCTAGACTTCCCAGCCGGGGGAAACATCTTCCCCGCATCCAGTCTATCCAACCCAGTCAGAATTGTATACGTTTCAATGAGATCCCCTCTCATTCTTCTAAACGCTAGTGAATACAGGCCTAGTCAAACCAATCTCTCCTCGTACTACAGTCCTTCCATCCCAGGAATCAGTCTGGTGAACCTTGGCTGCACTTCCTCTATGGCAAGTGTATCCTTTCTTAGATAAGGAGACCAAAACTGCACACAATACTCCGGGTGCGGTCTCACCAAGGCCCTGTATAACTGTAGTAAGACATCCTTACTCCTGTACTCAAATCCTCTTGCAATGAAGGCCAACATAGCATTTGCCTTCCTAACTGCTTGCTGCACCTGCATGTTTGCTTTCAATGGGCCCAATTTTCCCCAAACCCTTTTCTCGGCGCACTTACCTTAGACGCGGCAACTTTGCGCGCTGGAAACGGCGCCGAGAAAAAGGGGCCCCATCCTGCCCTTTCCGCCAATTCTCCGGTGTCCCAGCGTGGCGTAGATAGTAAAGTTGGGGGGGCGGAGCAACAGGCCAGCGCAGAAAGCAATGCCGGCAGCTGCATGCATGCGCAGTTAAGTCTGTGCGCATGCTCCTCGCCCTCCCAACGTGTCCTGCGGGATGTAAGCAGGACCCGATGCTCGCAGCCCCTATACCCGGCTGAAGGGATGCCCCGATCTTCGCTGCACCCTATCCCCGGCCGAGTGGCCTCCTGCACCGGCCGGCCGGCCCGCTGACTTCCTGGGCCGAGGTAGCACTTCAGTTTTATTTTTTATTTATTGATGGTTGTGTGTGAGAGTTTTGATTGGGGTGGGGGGGCGGGGGGGAGGAGGAGAGTTTTGGGGTGGGTGGCGTGGGAGAAAGAGTGTTTTGATAGGGGGGAGGAGAAAGAGTGTTTTGATAGGGGGGAGGAGAAAGAGTGTTTTGATGGGGGCGGGGTGGTGGGGGCGGTGACAACTTTAAAAAAAACTTGATTCTCGCATAAAGGTAGGACTTCTATTTTTTATTTGTTATTGATTTATTACTTATTACTTTTTGTGGTTTGTTTAGTGCTTTGTAAGTCTTGGTGCAGGTCCTCAGCTTCCTTCTATTTTTTATTTGTTATTGAATGCTTATTTTTGTGCTTTATTTAGTGCTTTGTTAGTCTTGGTGCTTTAAATGTACTAACCTGCGCTGAATTCTTAACTGCCCACAATGTTTTTCAGAGCTGGCCACATACACTGACCTAAGTCGATTAAGAGTAAGTTTTAGCTGGCCAAAGTAGCATAAATGGCCAAAACTGGCGTAAGTGGCTGGGACCACCCCATTTTGGAAAAAAAACGGAACTAAAAAAAAATCGTACGTAACTGACTTACTCTGGAGCAAATTTTTTGGGGAAAATGGCATTTTTTAACTTACGCCAGAAAAAACAACTTACTCCAAAAAAATTGATGCAAATCATGGCCCAAAAATTGGACCCATAGACTGGTGTACAAGGACACCCAGATCCCTCTGTACATCAACACTTCCCAAGCCATCACCATTTAAATAATACTTTGTCTTTATGATTTTCCTACTGTTGTAGGAGGTAGGCACCTTTAGAATATACCAGAACACTAGGCATTAGGCACCTGCTAGATATATCTAAACGCATATAAGTTTAAAGTGGCCACACATAAAATGGCTGCCCAGGCATGATGGGAAATCAGGTAGTCAAGCTGTGAACTGTTGAATGTTCAATGACCGAGCAATAACCCTGTGAGGCCCACTATAGGAATGCCTTGGATGCAGGAAGAAAGAGATAAGAGGAAAACCATCCCCTGTGAACAAGGCCATAAACCAATTAATTCCCCAGGAAGAAAGATAAGAGGGAAACCATCTCCTGTAAACAAGGTTATAAACCAATTATTTCTCCCAGATGAAAGAACTAGGGAGAGAACCTATCTCCTATAGTAAAGTCATCAATCAGCCCAAGCTGACAATAATCGAACATATGGCTCCCGAGACACTAGGGGAATTCTATTGGGTTAAAAGAACCTATATGTAATCTATAATCGTTGTGATTGGCTTGTGTCCAGCCGTGATGGGCTGTGTAGCTGTAGTAAACTGTTTGTAACTGTTGCGAAACATATAAAGGTGCATGTAACCCTTTGTTCTGTGGAGAGAAACCTGGATACAGTCCTGAGATTTCCTCCCCGCTAAGCGTAATAAAGACCGCGACGGCATTGGAACCGACTCTGAGTGTTGAGTGATTCTTCTGAGAAAACACTAACGCTAACACTACCAAAGTGGATAACTTCATATTTATCCACATTATACTGCATCTGCCATGTGTTTTCCCACTCACTCAACCTGTCTAAATCACCTTGCAGCATCTTTGCATCCTGCTCACAACTCACAATCTCACCTAGTTTTGTGTCGTCAGCAAACTTGGAAGTATTACTTTTGGTTCTCTATCCAAAGCATTTATATATATATTGTGAACAGCTGGGGCCCAAGCACTGAACCCTGTTGTACCCCACTAGTCACTGCCCGCCACCCTGAAAAAGACCCGTTTATTCCTACTCTCTGTTTCCTATCAGTAAACCAATTTTCAATCCATGCCAATACATAATCCTATGTGCTTTAATTTTGCACACTAACCTCTTATGTGGGACTTTATCAAAGGCCTTCTGAAAATCCAAATACATGACATTCACTGGTTCTCCCTTATCTATTCTATCAGTTACATCCTCAAAAAACTCCAGTAGGTTTGTCAAACATGATTTTCTTTTCATAAATCCATGTTGACTTTGTTTACTCCCGTTGATATTATCTAAGTGTGCCGTTATCAAATCCTTTATAATAGGATTTTCCCTACTACTGATGTCAGGCTAACCGGTCAGTAATTCCCCATTTTCTCTCTCCCTGCTTTTTTAAATAGTGGGTTTACATTTTCCATCCTCCAATCTCCAGGAGCTGTTCCATAATCTATAGAATTTTGGAAGATAACAACCAATGCATCTACTATTTCCATGGCTACCTCTTTTAATACTCTGGGATGCAGATCATCAGGCCCAGGGGATTTATCTGCCTTCAGTTCCATTATTTTCTCCAGCACTATTTTCTTACTAATTATCATTTCCTTTCATTCCTCTTGCTCACTAGACCCTTGGTTCCCTTGCATTTCTGGGATGTTATTTGTGTCCTCTTCCGTGAAGACAGAACCAAAGTATTTATTTAATTGTGCTGCCATTTCCTTGTTCCCCATTACAAATTCGCCCATTTCCCTCTGTATAGGACCTACATTTGTCTTCACTAATCTTTTTCTTTTTACGTACTTGTAGAAACTTTTGCAGCCGGCTTTTATGTTCCTTGCAAGTTTACTCTCATAGTCTATTTTTTCCCTCTCAATCAATCTCTTGGTCCTTTTTTGCTGAATTCTAAACTGCTCCCAATCCTCAGGTTTGCTACTTCCTCTGGCAATTTTGTATAATTCCTCTTTGGATCTAATACTATCCTTAATTTATTTCATTAGTCATGGTTAGGCCACTTTTCATTTTGTGTTTTTACACCAGAAAGGAATGTATAATTGTTGCAATTCATGCATTTGTTCCTTAATTATTAGCCATTGCCGATCCACCATCATGCCTTTTAATTAATCTTCCCAATCTATCATAGCCAATTCACTCCTCATACCTTCGTAGTTTCCTTTGTTTAGATTTAGGACCCTAGTTTCGGATTGGACTACTTCACTTTCCATCTTAATAAAGAATTCAATCATGTTATGGTCACTCTTCCCTAAAGGACCCCGTACAACAAGACTGTTAATTAACCCCTTCTCATTATACAATACCCAATCTAGGATAGCCTGTTCCATAGTAGGCTTCACAACATACTGGTCTAAAAAAAATCTCATACACACTCCAGGAATTCATCTGCCACAGTATTAATACTAATTTGGTTTGGCCAGTCTATATGTAGACTAAAGTCACCTATGATTACTGTAGTACCCTTGCTACATGCATCTCTAATTTCCTGTTTGATAATGTCCCATACACTACCACTACTGTTTGGAGGTCTATAGACAACTCCCACCAATGCTTTCTGCTCGTTGGTGCTCCTTAGCTCCACCCAGACTGATTCTATATCTTGATTTTCAGAGCCAATATCCTTTCTCACTATTGTTCTGATTTCATCCTTTACTAACAACGCCACACCACCCCTTCTTCCTTTTTGCCTGTCCTTCCTAAATATCGAATATCCTTGGATATTCAGTTCCCAACCCTGGTCACCTGCAACCATGTCTCCGTAATTGCAACTATATCGTATCCGTTTACATATATTTGCGCTGTTAATTCGTCTACCTTATTACAGATGCTTCATGCATTCAGATATAATGCTTTTAAATTTGTCTTTTTAACATTATTAGACATCAACATTATTTTGTACTATAGCCCTATTTGTCTTATCGTTATTTTTTCTTACCTGGACCCTATTTGCTAGTGCACTCTTTTGTTTTTATGCTCTGTCCCTTCCTGACATAATCTGGTTATCCTTACCACAATCACTTTCCTGCATTGCTTCCTTTTCTTTTCTCTTTAGCATTCTAGATTGCTCTCTACTGCGACCATCCTCTCCCCGCCCCACCACCCCTCCCCGGTTTTATTTAGTTTAAAGCACTATCTGCCTCCCTAGTTAGTCGGTTCGCTAGAACTCTGGTCCCAGCATAGTTCAGGTGTAGTCTGTCCCCATGGAATAGCTCTCACTTTCTCGACTATTGGTGCCAGTGCCCCACCAATCGAAACCCACTTCTCCCACACCAACCTCTGAGAAGAACTGTCATTATGGGCATGGTCCCTTTAAGAAAACCGGCTGATGACGCCTCATCAAATGATGTCGCCTCATCAAATGATGTCATCAAACCAATTTCCTCTTAATTGGCCAGGAAGACTATAGGGTGGGCTTAACAAGTCCAATCAATGGAAGATTCGGGAGCGAGAGCAGCATGGAGCTAGGAGTGCGTTTTCCATTCTCCTTCAATCCCAGCCGCTCCGATCTCGCCTCGCGTGGAGAAATCGCGGCCGATATTAGGATAATTGATGTCCTCCATCATTACTACTCTATAGTTCTTGCATCTCTTTATAATTTCCTTGCAAATTTGCTCCTCTATATCCTTCCCAATGGTTGGTGGCCTATCGAATGCACCTAGTAGTGTAATGGCACCGCTATTGTTTCTTAACTCTAACCAAATAGATTCTGGGGCAAAATTCCCCTGTTGTGCACCTCCCATAAGCACCTCCGGGGAGCATTATCAATGAAAGTGTCCTCGCCCGGAGTAGTAGGGGCACTACCAACGTCCGCAAAATTGCACGGGAGTTAGCGGAGGCACGAATCCAGTAGCGCCCGGGCCACTGCGCCTCCAGCGATTACGTCATCACCGTGCGCGACAGCCACTTTTCACCCTATGGCGGCGCGTTTCTGGCCCACAGCAGGAAGTGGGCATTGCCCTGTGAGGCAGCTGTGGGTCATGCCCGCGCCAGCCTTATGGGCCATGAACTGGGCTGCAGGGCGAAAGTTAAAGGGGTGTTGTGCTGCGCCCTGCGTCGCCATCTTTTTTTTACCCCCCTTATCGGTCGGGCCATTATCCAATGATTTTGCAGGATCCGGGCCGCAATCGTGCAGCCTGACACTTTGTTTCAGTGCCGGGCTGCGGCCACGGCACCCCGCATCCCTGGTGGAGGCCATCGAAGGGCCTGCAGAGCATGCAGCTTCCCTCCCCTTTAATGGAAGGGGAGCGACTTTAAAAATTCATCAGTGCTACGCAGAGAGGCTGCCTGGCACACCGTGATGCACCCGGTTAGTGCCCCAAATCCTGCTCCGAAAGGAATTGGAGCACGTGACATTGCGCTCCATTTCCTGTGAGGGGCGGTAGCCACAATTTCGCTTCCGGGGTGGGACTTCGGCCCTCAACCGGGGCGATAGCTGTTTGATATGCTAACTATGGATGTACTCTATGTGTAGTCATTGTGAGATTGTATAAGATGGAGACTTGTTTATCTGATGTACTTTAATAAGGTTCACACCATGTACATACATGCTGGCACCACTAGATGATGCAACCGGTAAAGACTGGGGATTTCCTGCCCTGGTGGCAAGGCCCTGTATAAAAGGCTGCACACCATGCATGCACAGCACTCTCAAGTTTGGAATAAAAGACCAAGGTCACTACAGTTCAAGTACAACACATTGCCTTATGGAGTCATTCATAAGTACACTATAGACATAACAACTGGTGACGAGAATAAGGACTTACACGTGATCATGGCTACCTTTGGCACACTAAAAGACTTTGCAGAGGATGATGATTGGGATGCCTTCACGGAAAGGCTCAAGCAATATTTCATGGCAAATGACCTGGCAGGGGAAACGGACACATTGGCGGAGAAACGCAAGGCTATACTGCTAACCAGTTGTGGGCCCGAGGTCTACCGCCTCATTAGGGACTTGCTGGCACCCACGAAGGCCAAGGATAAGACATACAATGAGCTGATTGAACTAATTCGCTACCAACTTAAACCAAAAGGGAGCATCCTCACAGCCAGGTAAAGATTCTACACGCACTGCAGACCTGAGGGCCAGGAGATTGCAAAACATGCTGCTGACCTCAGGAGACTTGCGGCACTGTGTGATTTTGGCACGCATCTCAATGAAGCATTGCCAGACATCTTCATTATAGGAATTGACCACGAGGGCCTCTTTCACAAGCTACTATCTGCCGACACCACAGTCAACCTGCAGAAAGCCATCGGCACCAGTCAGGCATTCATGACCTCGACCTGCAGCACCAAGCAAATCATTCAGCCTGTGGACTCAAACCAGGCAAGTACTGTACACAAAATGGTGCCTTTCACAGGCAAGTCTGTAGAACGTGGCTCTGCCCAGGGCAGAGAACACAGACCTCAGGGTTCCAGAACTCAGAGTCCACCAAGAGGTGCTAATTGAATAGCACCATGTTGGCATTGTGGAGGAAACCATAGGGCTCACCAGTGTCGGTTTGCCGAGTACGTATGCAAAGCCTGTAACACGAAGGATCACCTCCAGTGCATGTGTAAAAGAAATACGACACCGTCTAGCAGAGGAGTCGGTAGATGACTTTGAATCCAGCGGAGAGTATGATGATTTGGCCAGAGAGGCAGCTCAGCCTGAAGAAGAAGTGTACGGAGTATATACCTGCACCACCAATTGTCCTCCAATGAAGATGGAAGTCGAGATAAATAGCGTTCCAGTCTTCATGGAAGTGGATGCAGGAGTGAGCCAGTCAGTGATGAGCCAGGATGCCTTCGAGAGGCTGTGAAATGAAAAACGATCCAAACTGGTTCCAGTCCAGGAAAAGTTGTGCACCTACACCAAGGAGCCAATCCCAGTCCTTGGTAGTGCGGATGTAAGTGTAATCCATAATGGCGTGGTGCATAAGTTACCTCCGTGGATTGTTGCAGGTGATGGCCCAACGCTACTCGGAGGAAGGTGTATGGGGAAGATCCAGTGAAAATGGGAAGACCTCTTCACTCCAGCAATCGATGTCCCCCATGCTCAGAGGCAGAGCAAAACCTCACCTTTGCTTGGGCCAGGCATCAGAGAACAGAGATGGTCACGGCAACATCACGAGGTGCAACGCTGAGGGACCAACACATGGGGTCCAACAAAGGATCGGATTTGGGTAAAGCTAGCAGGATTCTCTTAAAGGAGATCTGCAACCAACTGAAATTAAAGAGACATTGTATGCATGGCAATCAATGTAATGAACCGATTAAGATTGTGAGCAGAATGTTGTTGCGAGATGTCAGTACCAGTCCTAATATAAAGAACAAAATGTTATTGCGAGATGTCGGTAGTAGTCCTAATGTACATAATCAAATGTTGTTGTGAGATGTCGGGAATAGAATGTCCCCAAGAGCAGCAAGCGAGCGAATTCGGGAGGATAAGGGCACTGAGCCTGATACCCTGCCCCAGGTCTATCCCACGCTGCAGGCACCCGATGGCACCATTCACCTCGGACCTGGAAATGAAAATGGTGCCAATACGCGCAGTCGTCCACCGTTGTCCACTACCCAGGTGGAGACGGCGCAGCCCCCAGACCCAGTCGCTACCTCGGCCATGTCCGGGAGCGAAAGGTCAGAACCAACGAGTTCCCCAAACGGGACCTGGAACAGCCAAGTTCCCAACACCATGAGAGAGCAGGCAGAAGACTCTGCAGCCTTCAAAGGAGGACAGGGAGGCTACACACATCTGTGGCTCTGCCCACCACTAGGCAATGGCAATGGCCCTGAGTCCTGGCTCGGTGAGCGAACCAAGCCCTCCCTGCGATCAGGGGGCGCAGCGCCGCCATCAGACGATTAGAACCCCGTCCGGTTGCTCTGGAACCAGCGTCCTCACATACCTGTACTGCTACCTGAGTGCTGACCATGACTAAACCATGAATACAATCTACCCAATCCTGGCGCATGACCGTAAAGCGTAACAAATGTAAGTCACTGAACCTAGGTGCCATGATACAAACTAAAAAAAAAAATTTTTTTTCTTCCTTTCTTTGTACTTGCACTGTGTCTGACCCTGTATGTTAATGTAACGGGCCAGCTGCATGATCTCGCTGTGGGGTGGGTGGTGGAGGGGGGGGGGGTGAAATGGATGTATGTAGCCATGGACTCACACATGGATCACACCCAGAACCCTCTGGAACCTCTACTGCATCATCGAACCATCCAATCTGATAACTACTACCCAACGTTGTGGCAAAAGGACTTGGGGGTTAATAGGGAGTGGGCCAAGCCAAAGCACAGCCAAGGTGCAAGGGCTATTGGCACTTAAGTCTGGGGAGAGCTAAGTCAGAGCTCATAGTGCAAAGGTAATTGGCACAAAGGACTTGGGGGAGAGTGATGTTGTGTATGCTGACTATGGATGTACTCTATGTGTAGTCAATGTGAGATTGCATAAGATGAAGACTTATTTACCTGGTGTACTATCAATAAGGTTCACACCGTGTAGATACATGCTGGCACCACTAGAGGGTGCAACTGGTGGAGATCGGGGGTTTCCTGCCCTGGTGGCAGGGCCCTGTATAAAAGGCTGCACACCATGCTTGCACAGCACTCTGGAGTTTGGAATAAAGGACCAAGGTCACTACAGTTCAAGTACAACACATTGCCTTGTGGAGTCATTCATAAGTACACTATAGACATAACAATTTCGCCCCCTCTCTGACCCCCTCCAGCTCAGCCTCGCTCTCCAGATATGTAAAACTCTCCTTAATAAATACTGCCACCCTGCTGCGTTTCTTTTCGTCCCAATATTTCCTGAACACCTTATATCCAGGAATATTTAATACCCAATCCTGCCTTTTATTGAGCAAGGTCTCCATTATCGCCACAGCATCATATTCTCATATGGCCATTTGCGCCTGCAGCTCACCAACCTTATTTACCACGCTTCGTGTGTTTACATGCATGTACTCTAAACTTATCTTAGACTTTCTTGTATTCTCTCTTAATCTGATCCCACCTTGTACCGTACTATCTCTTAATCTAGTGCTATCTTTCTCTCCCACTACTTTGTGCACCTTGTTTCTCCTTTCTAATGCTATATCCAAGTCATCAAATGACCCTTTGGGATTGCGTTAAATAGTAACTTCCTATACAATTTATTTTCAACATTCAAATGGAACTTTTTCCAAAAAATAACTATAGAAGCCCATAATATCTAATAGGATTATTTGAGAGACTATTTCACAGGACATTTGGACAGTTTGGTTTGACATTTTTTGCTAGATACAAGTTTCACACAGCACAAAATGTCAGAGCATCCTCAGTTGATTACAGGGAAAGTTCTCCACCTTATCTCTTGATAAAATACTGAACTACTGATGAGTACTTTTTCATTGCCTGGAGCATTATCTTGCTTCTAACTGAATGTATTGATTTTTTAAATTGGCAATAAGCAATTGTATTATAATCTATTTCCTTTCTTAAACACAATATCTTAGTAATAAGGTTTATACTTCAAATGTTTCAATCCTTTGATGTGAAAGGAAGCAATTAAATATGCTACAGTAGGCAGGTGTAGCATGTGTTCAGTTTGTTAAAATTGAAAAAAGCTATTAATATTTCTTCAAAAAGTTCCCTGCTTGAAGGTTAGTGTCGCAGCACATACACACTGCCCTTTCTGATCCAGACAGATGGAATTAAAGTCTTATTTCTCTGATAATGATTAAGCGCTCCAAATGGAATCAGTTTGGGCAGTCTCAATCAAGCCCACAGCACAAAACCACCTCCCAATTCAGCACCGATTGGCGTGCAATTCAGAAGTCTAATTGAAAGCATCGACAAAAGATGTCTTCTGATGTGGGGGTTGTAGCACATTGTCTGGATAATGTGGGGGAACCCTTTGTTGCACACAGCCTGTTCCTTTTCCAAAGGTGGTCATGCCTGATGCGATCACTGAAAACGGAATGGAAAATGATTCTATTTTCCAGCACCTATGTGTACAAAAGCCAGTAATAAGCTACAACTCACTAAAGTTCTTTGAAGAAAGTAAGGGCTATACATTTTTCTGCTCAAAAAAAACACTCTTGTTTTCCTTCACAATGAAATTTTCAGACGAAATAATTTTGCAATTCATCAAGATATCAATTGTTCTAGTTATAAAAAAAAAGAAAAAGCAGTCATAAAGCACCTGTAGTAATGAACTATTAATTTTTTTGAAACAGCTAATGTCAAAAAGTCTAGTCATCCAGCTGTGGAGGGTGGAATATGCATGTTAAACACTAAACAGTGATTTAAAAAAATCCCATTTTATCCATGAGATTTGTATGCATTGTGCATGAAGGTTAGTGTCGCAGCACATATACACTAATTCCATCTGTCCGGATAGACCCAGCCTGGGAGCGGAGGACAGACCCCGCCCGGGAGCGAGGGAGAGAACAGGTGTGGTGGTGATTCCCAGCCCTTGTGTCCTGCCCTGTACTGCAGTCTTGCAACTTAGGCCTCCTGGCTGGACCTCCTGCGGCAACTGTGAAACATTCTGCCCAGGGCCGGCATCGAACCGGTCAAAGGGACTCTGGGCCGGCGCTGAACCGGTTGAAGGGACTCCGGGGCCGGTGTTGAACCAGCCGAAAGGACTCCGGGGCCTGCGTTGAACCGGCCGAAGGGACTCAATTTTTTAAACTTTTAATCAACTTTTAAACTTCTTAAACAATTCAGGAAAACTTTTACATTTTTAATCAATTTGGAGAACTTTTTTTCTTTTTTCTAACTTTTAAACAACTTGATTTACATTTTAGATTTTTAGCAACTTTATCAACCTTATCTATTTATTAAACCTTCAATCAACCTGTGTACATTTTTTTAAATAATTCAGAAATACTTTTAATCTCTTCAACTTTTCGTTGGTGAGGCCTATAAAAGGCACAGCAGGGAGTCCGGGGCCCAGCGTCGGCGGCAGTCGGGAGCAGCATCGAGGAGGTCCGTTGGTGAGGCCTATAAAAGGCGTACTTGTGCAGCTACAGGGAGAAGGCAAAAAAAGAAGTAGAAAGAAACAGAAAGGTGATGTCACAGCCAAGGGGGTAAGTGATTGGCTGGATTGCTGAGTAGTTTTTCATTTTTTCTCTTCTATAACAGTAAGTAACGAGTTAACATTGTTGTTGCCAATTTAAGGATATCTAAGGGTTAAGTCATGGCAGGAGAGCTCGGTCATGTGATATGCTCCTCCTGTACCATGTGGGAACTCAGGGACACTTCCAGTGTCGTTGACGACTACGTATGCGGGAAGTGTGTCCACCTCCAGCTCCTGACAGACCGCATTGCGAAATTGGAGTTGAGGGTGGATTCACTCTGGAGCATCTGCGATGCTGAGAATGACGTGAGTAGCACATGCAGCGAGCTGGTCTTAGCACAGCTGAAGGGTCCACAGCCAGCTAGGGAATGGAAGACCAACAGGAAGAGCAGTGCAAGGAAGGTAGTGCAGGGGTCCCCTGCGGTCATCCCCCTGCAAAACAGATACACCATTTTGAGTATTGTTGAGGGGGATGATTCATCAGGGGAGGGCAGCAGCAGCCAAGTTCATGGCACCTTGGCTGGCTCTGCTGCACAGGAGGGCAGGAAAAAGAGTGGGAGAGCGATAGTGACAGGGGATTCGATTGTAAGGGGAATAGATAGGCGTTTCTGTGGCCGCAACCGAGACTCCAGGATAGTATGTTGCCTCCCTGGTGCAAGGGTCAAGGATGTCTCGGAACGGGTGCAGGACATTCTAAAAATGGAGGGAGAACAGCCAGTTGTCGTGGTGCACATTGGTACCAACGACATAGGTAATAAAAGGGATGAGGTCCTACGAGACGAATTTAAGGAGCTAGGAGCTAAATTAAAACGTAGGACCTCAAAAGTAGTAATCTCAGGATTGCTACCAGTGCCACGTGCTAGTCAGAGTAGGAATCGCAGGATAGAGCAGATGAATATGTGGCTTGAGCAGTGGTGCAGCAGGGAGGGATTCAAATTCCTGGGGCATTGGAACCGGTTATGGGGGAGGTGGGACTGGTACAAACCGGACGGTCTGCACCTGGGCAGGACCAGAACCAATGTCCTAGGGGGAGTGTTTGCTAGTGCTGTTGGGGAGGAGTTAAACTAATATGGCAGGGGGATGGGAACCAATGCAGGGAGACAGAGGGAAACAAAAAGGAGACAAAAGCAAAAGACAGAAAGGAGATGAGTAAAAGTGGAGGGCAGAGAAACCCAAGGCAAAAAACAAAAAGGGCCACTGAATATAAAGGGGCTGCAGGAGGGGTCAAAACTAAAAATCATGGTTTAAAAACTAGGATTAAAACATTCTACCTAAACACACGCAGCATTAGAAATAAAGTAAATGAGTTGACGGCACAAATCATTACAAATGGGTATGATTTGGTGGCCATTACAGAAACGTGGTTGCAAGGTGGCCAAGACTGGGAATTAAACATACAGGGGTATCTGACGATTCGGAAAGATAGACAAGAAGGGAAAGGAGGTGGGGTAGCTCTGTTAATAAAGGATGATATCAGGGCAGTTGTGAGAGACGATATTGGCTCTAATGAACAAAATGTTGAATCATTGTGGGTGGAGATTAGAGATAGTAAGGGGAAAAAGTCACTGGTGGGCGTAGTTTATAGGCCCCCAAATAATCACTTCATGGTGGGGCGGGCAATAATCAAGGGAATAATGGAGGCATGTGAAAAAGGAATGGCAGTAGTCATGGGGGATTTTAACCTACATATCGATTGGTCAACTCAAATCGCACGGGGTAGCCTGGAGGAGGAATTCATAGAATGCATACGGGATTGTTTCTTAGAACAGTATGTTACAGAACCTACAAGGGAGCAAGCTATCTTAGATCTGGTCCTGTGTAATGAGACAGGAAAAATAAACGAACTCCTAGTAAAAGATCCTCTCGGAATGAGTGATCACAGTATGGTTGAATTTGTAATACAGATTGAGGGTGAGGAAGTTGTGTCAGAAACGAGCGTACTATGCTTAAACAAAGGGGACTACAGTGGGATGAGGGCAGAGTTGGCTAAAGTAGACTGGAAACACAGACTAAACGGTGGCACAATTGAGGAACAGTGGAGGACTTTTAAGGAGTTCTTTCATAGTGCTCAACAAAAAAATATTCCAGTGATAAAGAAGGGTGGTAAGAGAAGGGATAACCAGCCGTGGATAAACAAGGAAATAAAGGAGAGTATCAAATCAAAGACCAATGCGTATAAGGTGGCCAAGGTTAGTGGGAAACTAGAAGATTGGGAAAATTTTAAACAACAGCAAAGAATGACTAAAAAAGCAATAAAGAAAGGAAAGATAGATTACGAAGGTAAACTTGCGCAAAACATAAAAACACATAGCAAAAGCTTTTACAGATATATAAAACGGAAAAGAGTGACTAAAGTAAATGTTGGTCCCTTCGAAGGTGAGAAGGGGGATTTAATAATGGGAAATGTGGAAATGGCTGAGACTTTAAACAATTATTTTGCTTCGGTCTTCACAGTGGAAGACACAAAAACCATACCAAAAATTGCTGGTCATAGGAATGTGGGAAGGGAGGACTTTGAGACAATCACTATCACTAGGGAGGTAGTGCTGGACAGGCTAATGGGACTCAAGGTAGACAAGTCCCCTGGTCCTGATGAAATGCATCCCAGGGTATTAAAAGAGATGGCGGAAGTTATAGCAGATGCATTCGTTATAATCTACCAAAATTCTCTGGACTCTGGGGAGGTACCAGCGGATTGGAAAGCAGCTAATGTAACGCCTCTGTTTAAAAAAGGGGGCAGACAAAAGGCAGGTAACTATAGGCTGGTTAGTTTAACATCTGTAGTGGGGAAAATGCTTGAAACTATCATTAAGGAAGAAATAACGGGACATCTTGATAGGAATAGTGCAATCAAGCAGACGCAGCATGGATTCAAGAAGGGGAAATCATGTTTAACTAATTTACTGGAATTCTTTGAGGATATAACGAGCATGGTGGATAGAGGTGTACCGATGGATGTGGCATATTTAGATTTCCAAAAGGCATTCGATAAGGTGCCACACAAAAGGTTACTGCAGAAGATAGACGTACGCGGAGTCAGAGGAAATGTATTAGCATGGAAAGAGAATTGGCTGGCGAACAGAAAGCAGAGAGTCGGGATAAATGGGTCCTTTTCGGGTTGGAAATCGGTGGTTAGTGGTGTGCCACAGGGATCGGTGCTGGGACCACAACTGTTTACAATATACATAGATGACCTGGAAGAGGGGACAGAGTGCAGTGTATCAAAATTTGCAGATGACACAAAGATTAGTGGGAAAGCAGGTTGTGCAGAGGACACAGAAAGGCTGCAAAGAGATTTAGATAGGTTAAGCGAATGGGCTAAGGTTTGGCAGATGGAATACAATGTCGGAAAGTTGGGAAAAAAAACAGTAAAAGGGAATATTATTTGAATGGGGAGAAATTACAACATGCTGAGATGCAGAGGGACCTGGGGGTCCTTGTTCAGCTAAGCCCGTGTGGTTGCCGGTGTGCAGCGGCCACCCCACATTAAAAGAACTCATGCACAGGCATCTTCCATTTCGCTAATATGAAGTACCCTCATGGACAATTCCAATAGCAACAGGCTGGAACGCTGCACCACCATAGTTCCCCGGGAACTTAGACATTTTGACATTGACATCACCGCACTAAGCGAGACCCGGCAGGCAGGGGAAGGCCAGCTCAAGGAACATGGTGGAAGTTACACCTTTTTCTGGAAAGGAAAACCAGAGGAGGAACGCCGCCTTCATGGAGTCGGCTTTGCCGTCAAAAATGAACTGGTCGACCACCTCAAAGACTCCCCCTGCGGGGTTAACGAATGCCTCATAACTCTGCGCCTTACCCTATCCCGGAACCAATGTGCCACAGTCATCAGTGTGTACGCCCCTACACTCGATGTAACGGATGAGGCTAAAGAGGGTTTTTATTTCAACCTCGAGACATCCCTGTCCCGCGTCCCCACGGGCGACAAATTGATCCTCCTAGGTGACGATAATGACAGCCCTCTGGGGAGGCATGATTGGCAGATAGGCTGTAGAGAAAGCCAACTCCAGTGGTACCCTAGTGTAATGTCTGTAAGCTTGTAATGTTTATAGCGCCACACTGTGGATGTAGACATATTGTGTACTGCAACTACAGAGTTAATAATTAAACAGACCAGGCTGTTCCGGAGGCTTCCGACAGAGCTGCCTGCCATGTTAAAAGCTTTGTGTGCTGTGCTCTGTGAATATATCACATTTGGCGGCGAGATGGGATTTTACAGATGATTTAAAGCTGAAATTTTGTTGGTGAAGGATTCAGCCAGCTGACAGAGAGACTTTGGGAGCTTCTCTGTCTTTGGAAACAGGTACAAAATCAGAGGAAAAATACAGCATAGTGTGAACAGCTAAAAATTAAAAATGGCAGCACCCACAGGTGTAATGGGACATTTGGGTGAATATAGACACGACCGGGAATGGTTTAAAGCGTATGTGGATCGGCTAGTAATGTATTTCACTACAAATAACATAATTGAAGTTCTAGCCAATGCAGTCCAGAATCAGGCAATATTGGAACGGAAGCAAGCTACCTTCTTATCAGAGGCGGGTCCGGCATTGTACGAAATCCTTGTAAATCTGCTTGTGCCTGACGAGTCAAAGGACACAATGCTTAAAGAGATTTTAACGAAGCTGGAGCAGCACTATAACCCCAAACCATTAGAAATTGCTGAAAGCTATCATTTCGGGATATGGAATCAAAATTCTGATGGAAGTATCAGTGAATACATCGTAGCATTAAAAAAGCTATCGATGCACTGTAATTTCAGAAACTTTCAAAACCGAGCATTACGGGATCATTTTGTTTGTGGGGTGAAAAATGATGTGAACAGAAGGAAGTTATTGACGTTGGATGACTTGACTTTTGAGATTGCTTTTCAGATAGTGAGGTCGATGGCCATGGCTGAACAATATTCCCGAGAATTAAATAATAATTACGATCGTCAGTCAACCGAGGTGAATCGCTTGCGGATTCAAAATAAAAGGTGGTGGGGGCCCAAAGTTTCAGAAACTGGAAATTCTAACAGAGCGTTGAAGTTGTGCTTTAAGTGCCTGGGACAACACATTGCTCAAAGATATCCATACGTGAAGGCAGAGTGTTTCTTCTGCAGAAAGACTGGGCATCTTGCGAAGGCATGCCGACTGCAGGGTAAATCAGAGTTCAAAGCTATGAGTAGAAATCCCAAGAGACTACATAATATGGAAGAACAACAACAGGATGAGGAGATAGAAACATAGAAACATAGAAAATAGTTGCAGGATTAGGCCATTCAGCCCTTCGAGCCTGCACCGCCATTCAATAAGATCATGGCTGATCATTCCCTCAGTACCCCTTTCCTGCTTTCTCTCCATAACCCCTCGATCCCCTTAGCCGTAAGGGCCATATCTAACTCCCTCTTGAATATATCCAGTGAACTGGCATCAACAACTCTTTGCGGCAGGGAATTCCACAGGTTAACAACTCTCTGAGTGAAGAAGTTTCTCCTCATCTCAGTCCTAAATGACCTACCTCTTATCCTTAGACTATGTCCCCTGGTTCTGGACTTCCCCAACATCGGGAATATTCATCCTGCATCTAACCTGTCCAGTCCTGTCAGAATCTTATATGTTTCTATGAGATCCCCTCTCATCCGTCGAAACTCCAGTGAATAAAGGCCCAGTTGATCCAGTCTCTCCTCATATGACAGTCCAGCCACCCCTGGAATCAGTCTGCTGAACCTTCGCTGCACTCCCTCAATAGCAAAAACATCCTTCCTCAGATTAGGAGACCAAAATTGAACACAATATTCCAGGTGAGGCCTCACCAAGGCCCTGTACAACTACAGTAAGACCTCCTTGCTCCTATACTCAAATCCCCTAGCTATGAAGGCCAACATACCATTTGCCTTCTTCACCGCCTGCTGTACCTGCATGCCAACTTTCATTGACTGATGAACCATGACACCCAGGTCTCCCCTTTTCCTAATCTGCTGCTATTCAGATAATATTCTGCCTTCATGTTTTTGCCCTCAAAATGGATAACCTCACATTTATCCACATTATACTGCATCTGCCATGCATTTGCCCACTCACCTAACCTGTTCAAGTCACCCTGCAGCCTCTTAGCATCCTCCTCACAGCTCACACTGCCACCCAGTTTAGTGTCATCTGCAAACTTGGAGATATTACACTCAATTCCTTCATCTAAATCGTTAATGTATATTGTAAAGAGCTGAGGTCCCAGCACTGAGCCCTGCGGCACTCCACTGGTCACTGCCTGCCATTCTGAAAAGGACCCATTTATCCCGACTCTCTGCTTCCTGTCTGCCAACCAGTTCTCTATCCACGTCAGTACATTACCCCCAATACCAGGCACTTTGATTTTGCACACCAATCTCTTGTGCGGGACCTTGTCAAAAGCCTTTTGAAAGTCCAAATACACCACATCCACTGGTTTTCCCTTGTCTACTCTGCCAGTTACATCCTCAAAAAATTCCAGACGATTCGTCAAGCATGATTTCCCTTTCATAAATCCATGCTAACTTGGACCGATCCTGTCACTGCTTTCCAAATGCGACCTGTTCGCCATGCTAGCTGGTGGAAAGTCGTTCACTATACTGAATCTGACGTCGGCCTATATGACACAGGAGCTTGTTGACACGTCGAAGAAACTCACCTGCATCAACACCCATAAAGGACTGTTTGTCTACAACAGGTGCCCTCTTGGAATTTGTTCAGCTGCAGCCACATTTCAGAGGAATATGGAGAGTCTACTGAAGTCCATTCCTAGAACTGTTGTGTTTCAAGATGACATTCTGGTCACAGGTTGCGACACTACTGAACAATCTTGAAGTAGTCCTACATCGTCTGGACAAAGTGGGACTCAGACTGAAACGTTCGAAGTGTATCTTCATGGCACCTGAAGTTGAATTCCTGGGGAGGAAGATTGCTGCTGATGGCATCAGGCCTACTGATTCGAAAACCAAGGCCATCAAAAATGCACCCAGGCATCAGAATGTGACAGAGCTGCGTTCATTCCTTGGGCTACTCAACTATTTTGGTAATTTCTTACCCAGATTGAGCACTTTGTTCGAGCCACTGCACGTGCTCCTCAGAAAAGGCGACAACCGGGTCTGGGGTGTGTCTCAAGATAGAGCCTTTGAGAAAGCTAAGTATCTGCTCTGTTCAAACAAGTTGCTTGTTCATTATGATCCGTGTAAACATCTTGTATTGGCCTGTGATACTTCATCATATGGGGTTGGCTGTGTACTCCAACAAGCAAATGAGTCGGGTAAGCTACAACCTGTTGCGTATGCTTCGAGAAGTTTGTCAAAGGCGGAAAGAGCTCACCGCATGGTAGAAAAAGAAACTTTGGCCTGTGTGTATGGGGTCAAAAAGATGCATCAGTATCTGTTTTGGTCTTCGTTTTGAACTCGAAATGGATCACAAGCCACTCATTTAATTGTTTTCGGAAAACAAAGGTATTAATACCAATGCATCGTCCCGTATTCTGAGGTGGGCGTTGACATTGTCTGTCTATGATTATGTTATTCGTCATAGACCTGGCAGTGAGGATGAATTCCAGAGCTTAGGGCCCAGGCAACAGAAGGCACGGCCGCCGATGATGGAGCTATTATAATCAGGGATGCGCAAACGGCCAGAATTGGAGGAGCGAGGCCATGGAGGGATTTGAAAACAAGGATGAGAATTTTAAAATCGAAGCGAGGAGCAAGAGAAAAAGGAATTAACAGATTCTCATTTCAAAGGAGCATAAAAGGATATGGATTCTGCCATTCCCATTAGTGTATATTTATGGTTGCATTGTGCAACCAACAGGACATTTATAAAATAAACATTAGACAGGAAGTTCTATTTACCATAAATATAGTTTTTTGGAATCGTTTCCTCCACATTTACCAGCAATACAATTCCCTGCTAAATTTCTGGCAATTGTCCAAACTCCTGGCAGCCTATGCAATTCAGGTGGACGGGCATGGAGGAATACAGGGAGGCAGTGATCATATCCGATCCCCAATGCATTTCCCACTCATTCTTTGACAGTCGAGGAACACTTGAGCGCCGGCCTGTACAATCATTTTTTGCTGATTCAATGGATTTGGGCATGTGCCAGCCAAGAGGAAATTTGAGCTAAGTTTAGAAAGGCATTGTTTCTTGCAGGCTCAACACTGCTTCATGCATAAAATAATTTCACATTTTTGACTTTCAATGGAGCATGAAAAAGTCACAGGAGAACTTCTGACCATTCTTCTCTGTGCTGCTGAAAATTCTAAATAATTTCCCAAACATTTGCAGGTTGTTAAGAATGCCTCCCAGCTTGCAGAGTCCCACCCAAAATACCTCAGACTCAAATTTGTTCAAGATTACAGAGTATATACTGTTCCAAGTTTACACAGGCCTGTGGTAGCCCTTTCATACAGCACTCCTACTATGGCAGTGCAAGTTTAAGAAATTCAACAGTTTGGGACTGTCCGCTTCTGCCAAATATATTTCTGATTAAGAATGTAAGAGTTACACGTGATCAGGAGCACGAGGTTAACGGACAGCGAAACGGAAAGTATCAAAACCGACATAGATGTTGTGGGATTCAAGGTACCAATGGAAATCGACACGTGTGCATCAGTGAGTGTAGTACCGGAGTCATTGTATCTCGACAAATTGCGTGATTTCCAACTGGAGAAATCCAAGATGGAGATGCGAGGATACTCAGGAGAGAAAATTTCTGTGGTAAGTCATATCACCGTACCGGTGAAATATAAGGATCAATTTCAGAACTTGCCTCTAATAGTAGTGAAAGGAGACAAGTCTGCCTTACGAGGAAGAAATTAGTTGAGATTACTGAAGCTGGATTGGAGTGAGATTTTACGTGTGGAAGCGAGATTTTCATCAACGGATGAGGTTATCAAGAAGTATCTAAAGGTGTTCTGTGAAATGGGCAGTCCGATCCAAGGCTTCAAGGCGAGTGACAGGGTACAGAAGGATGTTAGATCGGTTTACTACAAGCCACGTTCCGTATCATATGCACTCAAGGAGAAAGTTCAGCAAGAACTCAAAAGACTAGAGACTGAGAACATTATTTGTATGATACATCGATGTAATTGGGCTACACCCATTGTTGTTGTACCTAAGTCTGATGGCAAGGTCAGATTGTGTGGTGATTATAAAGTAATCGTAAACCAGGTTCCCGAGGGTAATGCCCCAATACATTGCCAAATATAGAAGATTTGTTCACAAGACTGACAGGTAGTCAGATCTTCTCAAAACTGGATCTTACGGATGCCTACTTACAGCTTTAACGAGATGAGGAGTCCAAGTCATGTTTGACCATAAATACGCATCTGGGCCTATATCAATTTAATAGGCTACCGTTTGGAGTGTCTTCCATCCCTGCCATATTCCAAGGGGTGACGAACCAGATTTTGCAAGGTATTGAAGGAGCAGTATGTTATTTGGATGACATACTAATTTCAGCACCAAATAGGCAAATTCATAATAACATATTGAATGAAGTCCTCAAACGGCTAGAGAAGCACAGAGTATGAGTATCTGCTCGTAAGTGTGAGTTATTTAAAAACTCAGTGGAGTACTTGGGGTACAGAGTAGACAAAGATGGTTTACATCCAACCATGGAAAAATTGGATGCAATTAGAAATACACCCACTCCCAGGAATATCACTGAACTTCGTACATTCTTGGGTCTTTTGAACTATTATGGGAAGTTCCTACCAAATTTGGCTATAGTATTACATCCACTGAATGACCTATTGAAAAAACAGGTCCATTTGAAGTGGTCAAAAGAATGACATACTGCATTCAAAGAGTGTAAAAACAAATTGGTAGAGAGCACCTTGTTAGTTCACTATGACATATCGAAGAAGATTAAGCTAGCATGTAATGACTCTCCGTATGGAGTTGGGGCAGTAATCTCTCATGTATCACGTAGAGGGGAGGAGAGACCAATTGCTTTGCTTCACGCACTCTCAGTGCCAGTGAGAGTAATTATGTGCAAATTGAAAGGGAAGCTTTGGCATTAAGTTTTGGGGTCAAGACGTTTCACAAATACTTGTATGGTCGTAAGTTTACCATCGTTACGGACCTTAAGCCTCTAACAGCAATCCTCCATTCAAAGTCCCCAGTTCCAACATTAGCTGCAGTCCGAATGCAGAGATGGGCTTTGATTTTGTCAGCATATACATATGAGATTGAATACAGATGATCAGCTGATCACAGTAATGCTGATGCAATGTCTAGATTGCCTTCCCCATCACAAGTTACACCCAATAGGGAAGAAGTGTTTTATTTTTCATACATTGATGAACTGCCAGTTACAGCTGAAGAGATTGGTAGAGCAACCAAACATGACCCAGTGATGTCAAAGGTGTGTGATTATATTACAAATAGATAGCCAAACCATGTAACAGACAAATTTATACATCCATTCTTCATTCGTAGGAATGAATTATCAGTCGATAAAGATTGTATCTGAGGAAGGACGTTCTTGCTATTGAGGGAGTGCAGCGAAGGTTCACCAGACTAATTCCAGGCATGGCTGGACTTTCATATGAGGAGAGACAGGATCATCTGGGCCTTTATTCAATGGAGTTTAGAAGGATGAGAGGTAATCTCATAGAATCGTATATGATTCTGATGGGACTGGACAGGTTAAATGCGGGAAGAATGTTCCCGATGTTTTGGAAGTCCAGAACCAGGGGACATAGTCTAAGGATAAGAGGTAGGCCATTTAGGACTGAGATGAGGAGAAACTTCTTCACTCAGAGAGTTGTTAACCTGTGGAATTCCCTGCCGCAGAGAGTTGTTGATGCCAGTTCATTGGATATATTCAAGAGGGAGTTAGATATGGCCCTTATGGCTAAGGCGATCAAGGGGTATGGAGCGAAAGCAGGAAAGGGGTACTGAAGGAATGATCAGCCATGATCTTATTGAATGGCAGTGCAGGCTCGAAGGGCCGAATGGCCTACTTCTGCGCCTATTTTCTATGTTTCTATGTTTCTATGTGGGGTGCAAAAGTGGTTATACCAAATAAATTCAGGTCCAAATGATTAGGAAACCTCCATGACCAGCACCTGGGAATGTGATTGACCAAGAGTTTTGCACGCAGTTATTTATGGTGGCCAGGTCTTGATAAAGATATAGAGTACATCGTGAGTCAGTGTATGACATGTCAATCTAAAGCAAGCAAGCAACCACCATCAGTACCATTACAGCCATGGAAATGGCCTCCCAGGGTGTGGCAAAGGCTACATATCGATTTTGCTGAGTTAGAAGGACAACAATTGTCCATTGAGATTGATAGCCATTCGAAGTGGGTTGAGGTGTTCCCAATGTGGAAAATAGCAACAAGTAAAACATTGGACATTTTACAAAGATTATTTTCTTCATTTGGCCTCCCAAAAGAAATTGTTTAGGATAATGGACCACAATTTCATTCAGAAGAATTTGCACAATTCACGAGCAAAAATGGTGTGAAACATACCAAGGTTCCACCATACCACCCTGCTTCGAATGGTGCAGCAGAGCGCACTGTACAAATTGTAAAACGTGCCCTCATAAAACAAATGTTGGATCCAAATCCAAGGAAATGACAGTTGTCATTGGATCACAAATTGGCTAATTTTCTAATTATATATCGTAATACTCCTCATACAACTATTGGTAGAACACCAGCGGAGTTGTTTCTCAAACGACAGCCACGAACCAGATTCTCGTTGTTAAAACCAAATTTGGCACAGTCCGTAGAAGAAACAGAATTAAGACAGAAAGAGAATCATGATAGAGGTAGATTAAAAGAGAGAAGTGTGAAATTAAACCAGAAGGTGAGAGTGAAGAACCATCACCATAAATGGTTAAAGTAATTACTAGGAAGAGTGGTGAAGATATGTGGTCCTCGCGCATATTTGGTAAAGATGTTTGAGAATGGACAGGTTAGGTTTGTTCATATTGATCATATTTTACCTGCAGACATGGAAGGAGTTGAAGGTGGGAATGATTCAATTATTTCTGACTCATCAGATAGTTTTGATACACCAATAGCAAATCCTAAATCCAATGTACTGGAAACAAATCCAGGAGAGAATCAGAATGAAAGTCTGAGTCCGAGTCAGGAAAACAAAGAGCCTGAAGTTAGAGTGAGTTCAAAAGAAAATCAAGGAAATTCCGTTGAGGAAAACGTTCCTCAGGATGAGCCTTGAATGAGTTTAGATTCGACACCATGTTTGGAAGGTTCTGTTCGAGAGCGAAGGTATCCTCTTCGAAACAAAAAACAAGTGGTAAAGTTAAATTTGTAAATATGGAAAAAATATGTCTATATCCTGTGTTATGTATAAACATGAAAGTTATGTATGATGCTTGTTATGATGGCTTCTTCATTAAGGAGGGAGAAGTGTAATATCTGTAGGCTTGTAATGTTTGTAGCGCCACACTGTGGATGTGGACGTATTGTGTACTGCAACTACAGAGTTAATAATTAAACAGACCAGGCTGTTCCGGAGGCTTCCAACAGAGCTGCCTGCCATGTTAGAAGCTGTGTGTGCTGTGTTCTGTGAATATATCACACACTACTCCTGACAAAATATCTAGAACACGAACTCCTCATCACCAACACCCTGTTCCACCAGAGGGACAAATACAAGGCATCGTGGCAACACCCTCGCTCCAAACACTGGCACCTGCTCAACGATGTCATCATCCGAGCCAGGGATCGCAAGGATGTGCGCATCACCCGCGCCATGACAGGAGCTGACGACTGCTGGACGGACCATCACCTAATCCAATCCATCATCGATATAAACATAGCCGCAAAGCAGAGGGGACAACAGATGCAATGCCGCAAAAATGTTAATGCCGTGGCACTTAAAGACCCAGCTAAGAGAGCCCTATACAGCCACCGCCTCACAGCTAATCTGGCGTGCCTTGATGACCCTGAGATGCTGAGTGCCTACAGCACTTGGTCTGCCCTCCAGGTCTCCAAAACCAGTGCCTGTGAAGAGACACTTAGTTATTCAACCAGAAAACACCAGGGCGTTAGATGAAAATGATCAGGAGATTCAAGAACTAATAGATCGTAAGCGCAGAGCATTTCTGAGACTCAAGCAACAACCCAACTCAGAAACTGCAAGGCAACATTACAGACGGCTCAAGGCTGAGGTCCAACCAACAACCGGCGATCTAAAGAACAGGTGGTGGATGGAGAAAGCACAGGAGATACAACAACTGGCCGACAGCCACGATATGCGAGGATTCTTCATTGCAGTCAAGGCCACCTACAGTCGAAACTCCCAAGGTCACCCCACTCAGGCCAAGAATGGGGAAACACTCATCAAGAACATGGAGGCTGTCTGGGCCCGCTGGAAGGAGCACTTTGAGGATCTCCTCAATTGAGACTTTGCCTTTGACTTGAGTGTTCTCTACTCCATCCCGCAGCATGCGACCCGCCACTACCTCAGTGAAACTCCAACGCTGCACGAGGTAGGCAAAGCCATAAAACAGCTCAAGAATAACAAGGCTACGGTTGCGGATGGAATTCCTGCAGAGGCGCTAAAGTATGGTGAAGAGGCGCTGTTGGCATGGATACATGAACTCATCTCTCTCATTTGGAGGGAGGAGAGCATGCCGGGAGATCTCAGAGATGCAGTGATTGTGACCATCTTTAAAAAGGAGGACAAGTTCGACTGCAACAACTACAGGGGAATCTCCCACTATCAGCCACTGGGAAGGTTGTTGCTAGAGTTCTCCTCAACCATCTTCTCCCTGTGGCCGAGTAGCTCCTCCCAGAATCATAGTGCAGATTTCACTACGGGGCACAACGGACATGATCTTTGCAGCGCGACAGCTGCAGGGAAAATGCAGGGAGCAACGTCAGCCCTTATACATGGCCTTTTTTGATTTTACAAAGGCCTTTGACACTGTCAACCGTAAGGGCTTATGGAGCGTCCTCCTCCATTTTGTATGCCCCCAAAGGTTTATCAACATCCTTCGCTTGCTCCACGACGACATGCAGACCGTGATCCTTACCGGCTGTTCCATTACAGACCCAATCTACATTCGGACTGGGTCAAACAGGGCTGTGTCATCGCTCCAACCTTCTTCGCAATCTTCGTCGCTGCCATGCTCCACCTCACAGTCAACAAGCTCCCCGCTGGAGTGGAACTAAACGACAGAACCAGTGGAAACCTGTTCAACCTACGCTGCCTCCAGGCCAGGTCCAAGATCACCCCAACATCTGTCGTTGAACTGCAGTACGTGGACGATGCCTGCATCTGCGCACATCCTGAGGCTGAACTCCAGGATATAGTTGATGTATTCATCGAGGCATATGAAAGCATGGGCCTTACGCTTAACATTCGTAAGGCAAAGGTCCTCCACCAGCCTGTCTTCGCCGCACAGCACTGCACCCCAGTCATCAAGATTCACGGCACGGCCCTCGACAACGTGGACCATTTCCCATACCTCAGGAACCTCTTATCAACAAAGGCAGACATTGATGCAGAGATTCAGCATCGTCTCTAGTGCACCAGTGCATCTTTTGGCCACCTGAGGAAAAGATTCAAAGACCAGGCCTTCAAATCTACCACCAAGCTCATGGTCTACAGGGCTGTAGTAATTCCCGTCCTCCTGTATGGATCAGAGGCATGGATGATGTACAGAAGACACCTCTAGTCGTTGGAGATATATCACCGTCGATGTCTCCGCAAGATCCTGCAAATCCCCTGGGAGGACAGGCGCACCAACATCAGTGTCCTCGCCCAGGCTAACATCCCCAGCATTGAAGCACTGACCACACTCGATCAACTTCGCTGGGCAGGCCACATAGTTCGCATGCCAGACACGAGACTCCCTAAGCAATTGCTCTATGCGGAGCTCCGTCACGGCAAATGAGCCAAAGGTGAGCAGCGGAAATGTTACAAGGACACCCTCAAAGCTTCCCTGGTAAAGTGCGACATCACCACTGACACCTGGGAGTCCCTGGCCAAATTCCGCCCTAGGTGGAGAAAGTACATCCGGGAGGGCGCTGAGCTTTTCGAATCTCAATGCCATGAGCGTGAAGAGGTCAGGTGTAGGCAGCAGAAGGAGCATGTGACAAATCAGTCCCACCCCTCCCTTCCCCCAACGAATGTCTGTCCCACATGTGACAGGGTCTGTGGCTCTCGTATTGGACTGTTCAGCCACTAAAGGACTCACTTTAGGAATGGAAGCAAGTCTTCCTTGATTCCGAGGGACTGCCTATGATGATGATGGCATGGTATATGGAAATTATTCTTTGGAAGAACAATATGCAGGTAATCTTTATATATGAATTCTGATTTCTTGGAAAGTGTTTTCTATTTCTTATGTGCTTCCTCATATTTTTTCTTGCATATTAAGAAAGGATGTGTTGTGTAAGGAGAAATAGTCAGACTGAACACTGTGAGCTTAAAGTAAAGTGTGACCTTAGTCTTTTATTGCAGGTCTCCAGAGTGCCTCTCCAACCTGTGAAGCCTCCTTAAATACCTGTGCTCCCAAGAGATGATGAGATCCCTTGGGACTCCAGGAGATGAGCCCTCTGGTGGCTGTACAGAGTAAATACAAGTCCACATATATAACAGAAAGAACTTCCATTTCTATATTACTTGTCACATCCTCAGAATTCCCTGTAATGCTGTACAATTAATAAATGATTTTTGAAGTATATTCACTATTGTTTTGTAGGCAAACATAGCAGTCAATTTTCACCCGGGAAGGCCCTACAAAAGGCAATGAGGCAAATGACCAATTGGGTGACCACTTTGCAGAACACCTCCATTCAGTCCATAAGCATGACCCTGAGCTTCCGGTCGCTTGTCACTTTAGTTCTCCACTCCATTCCCACTCCGACATCTCTGTCTTGACCTCCTACACTGTTCCAATGAAGCTCAACACCAGCTCGAGAAACAGCACCTCATCTTTCATTTAGGCATTTTGCAGCCTTCTGGACTCAACATCAAGTTCAACAATTTCAGATAACCCCTGCCCAATTTTGGCTCCGTTTTCTCCCCCTGCCCCACCCTCACCCTGATTTTATGTTTTTTTTCTTTTTGTCTCCAATGGAAGTTGGTCATTAGTCTGCCATTCACACCCAATCTGGACTAACCTTTTTCTAATTTTTGCCATTACCATTTCAATTTGGCCCATCATCCCTTTTGTCTCTCTAATCTTTCCTGCCTTGCACCCGATCACAGACCTTTCCTTTTGTTCTTTCTTCCCCTCTCTCGTTCAGTGCTCCTTAAGAATGTTATTTTTGAACATTCGCCAGTTCTGATGAAGGGTCATCGACCTGAAACATTAACTCTGTTTTTCTCTCCACAGATGTTGCCTGACCCGCTGAGATTTCCAGCATTTTCTGTTTTTATTTCAGATTCCAGCATCCGCAGTATTTTGCTTTTGTATAAATGACCAGTTAATCTACTTAATGTTGTTTTTTGAAGGATAAATGTTGGCCAGGAGAACTCCCTAGCTCATGTTTGAATTGTGCCCTGGGATCTTTTACATCCATCTGAACAGGCAGACAGGGACCCAGTTTCACATCTCCTCTGAAAGACAGCACCTCTGAGAGTGCAGCACTCTCTCAGTATTGCATTGAAGTGTCAGACTCGATTATGTGCTCAATTCCAGGGGTGAGGCTTGAACCCCTGACCTAATTCGGAGTCAAGACTGTTACAACTGAGCCAAGTTGGCATTATATTGGCTAACTATCTATCAGCCAACTGATCAATGGACCGTACCTGTCCATCACACTTCAGATGCAATGTTCTGACTAAAAGAAAGAAAGAACTTGCATTTATATAGCATATTTCACAACATCAGGAGGATGCAAAACACTTTACTACCAATGAAGTACATTTGAAGTGTAGTCACTGTTGTAAAGTAGGAAACGTGGCAGACAATTTGTGCACAGCAAGGTCCCACAAATAACAATGGGATAATCTGTTTTTTAGTGATGTTGGTTGAGGAATAAATGTTGGCAAGGACACAGGTGAGAACTCCCCTGCTCTTCTTCGAAATAGTGGCATGAGATTATTTACGTCAATCTGAGAGAGCAAACGGGTTTTGATAGACGATACCTCCAATAGTGCAGCAGTCCCTCAGTACTGCACTGGAGTGTCAGCATAGATTATGTGCTCAAATTTCTGGAGTGATACTTGAACCCACAACTTTCTGACTCAGAGAAAAGATCATCATAGGCAGTCCCTCCGAATTGAGGAGGACTTGCTTCCACTCTTAACATGAGTTCTTAGGTGGCTGAACAGTCCAATACGAGAACCACAAACTCTGTCACAGGTGGGGCAGATAGTCATTGAGGGAAGGGTGGATGGGACTGGTTAGCCGCATGCTCTTTCCGCTGCCTGTGCTTGTTTTCTGCATGCTCTCGGCGATGAGACTCGAGGTGCTCAGCGCCCTCCCGGATGCACTTACTCCATTTATGGCGGTCACTGGCCTGGGACTCCCAGGTGTCAGTGGGGATGTTGCACTTTATCAGGGAGGCATTGCGGGTGTTCTTGTAACATTTCCTTGGCCTCCTTTGGCTCGTTTGCCGTGAAGGAGTTCCAAGTAGAGTGCTTGCTTTGGGAGTCTTGTGTCAGGCATGCAAACAATGTGGCCTGCCCAGCGGAGCTGATCAAGTGTGGTCAGTGCTTCAATGCTGGGGATGTTGGCCTGGCTGAGGATGCTGATGTTGAGACATCGTTGATGGTATCTCTCCAGCGACTTGAGGTGTCTGCTGTACATGGTCCATGCCTCTGAGCCATACAGGAGCACAGGTATTACTACAGCCCTGTAGGCCATGAGCTTGGTGGCAGTTTTGAGGGTCTGGTCTTCAAACACTCTTTTCCTCAGGCGGCCGAAGGCTGCACTGGCGCACTAGAGGCAGTGTTGAATCTCATCGTCAATGCCTGCTCTTGTTGATAAGAGGCTCCCAAGGTATGGGAAATGGTCCATGTTGTCCAGGGCCGTGCCATGGATCTTGATGACTGGGGGGCAGTGCTGTGCAGTGAGGACAGGCTGGTGGAGGACCTTTGTCTTACGGATGTTTAGCGCAAGGCCCATGTTTTCGTACGCCTCAGTAAAAACGTCGACTATGTCCTGGACTATGTCTATGACTACGTCGCTACAGTCCTTTTCAACTGCCTTTTCCCAGTGGCTGAGGAGCTCCTCCCAGAGTCGCAGTGCAGATATCGTCCCCTACAGGGCACAATGGACATGATTTTTGCAGCGCGACAGCTGCGGGAAAAATGTAGGGAACAGCGCCAGCCCTTATACATGGCCTTTGAAGCGGGCATTAAAGAGTTAAACATGTACTATGTTAGTGAGAGTAAAACACAAGTTGCTGATGTTGTATAATTATCAGGTGCAGCTATAAAATAATGGTGCGCATTCCTGTTATTCAGAGCTAAGGTTGTGAGCCTAGGAAGTGGCTTCCTGTTGTTATTCAGAACTAAGAAATAAATTCCTGTTAATGGCTGGATACAAATGTTCATACCCAAGGAGGATGCTGGAACAATTAACAAAGTTAAAATTAAACAATCTGTAACAAAGCGAAAAAAAATTGTCATGCGGTAGAAAGACTAACCAATGATAATGTAAATGATGACTTTGCAAAAATCTTGCATAAAGAAGCAGTTCCGAATGTGTTAAAATGAGAACGGTTGGTAGCATATTCAGTTGAGGAACTGGTGTAGCAGTATTTCCCTTGATTAAGCAATGAAATAATTATTTTCTCCACAACAGGCCTGTGTTGAGTGTCTTTGTCATACTCCACATTATTTTGGCGTAGTCAGCAGGATACGTTTGGGTGAATGACAGATGGATGTCTACAGGCCATCACGAGTGTGTGTATTTAAACTACTACTCAATAATCCGATGTAATCTGTTATGAAATGTGTCATTCGCCCGGAGTATCTGAATCTGTGAAAGGTCTGTAATGGTATAAAAGATTTGAGGATAGTTAAGAGGTCACAATAGTAATTATCAAAGTAGGATTGGCTTTGTAGGTTTGTAATTGCAGACCCTAGGTTCGAGGAAACCAGGTTGAAGGGGACAATGAACCAATGGAGGGGTAGACATACCAAACATAGATGGCATGCAAAGATATGTTAGATTGGGGGCCGGTAGGTTCACTGAGTAGGTATTTTGCCGACGACCATAAAAAATAGATAGTTACTATGTTAAGTGACGGATGAGATCCCAAAGAAGACCCCGCAAAACAAAAATTATGGTGGGAAAAACAAAAAGACGGCCAAAGAGGGTTTGATGGTGGTCAGTCAATGTTTGCAATATAAGACCATGGCCAGGCCTCAACTAGAAGAATTACGTAGGTGAACGGTAGAAATAAGTAGTTTAAAACAGCAGACGGAGGGACACTGTGGTCCCCTACGCAATGACCAGGATGACAAGATGGACAGTAAGAGAAATGATGTGCCCCCGCCCTATGAGAAAATAATCTCAGCTGCCCCGAAAGAGGACAGCAATGACGATGAAGACAAAACCTCCGTCGCACCCATGACAGTGACAGTAGGAGGTCCCAACACAGGGGCACACAAATATAGGGCCTTCACTCCCCTGGAAAAACAGGGCATACTTAAGGATTTGGGTGTATTAAAACCCTGCAACAGAAACAGAGTTTTGGAAGTTCCTGCAAGAAATGTATGACATTCATGATATGCATGAACGGAACGTTCACCAACGAGTAAGGGCAAAGTAGCCATGTGATAAATGGCATAACATTTTATGGACGGGACCTGGGTTCCCAACATAAATGCCGCCCGGGCTGCAAGGCAGGCTGCATACAACGGATTCAAGACCACTGTGCAGTCTGTCTTGGGACCATCACAGCCCAATTGGGGCCTTATAATGTTGGTAAAACAAAAGAAAAATGAGAATAATAATGAATATGGTGAGCGTTTATGGACAGCATATCAGGAGTCATCAGGCCAGGCCAACCCGGACTGGAACGATATCCCCTTCTGTAAAATGTTTAAAGGTGGGTTGTCGGCAGAGCATCAGAAAATTCTCAAAATGGGGGTAATAGCAGCCAATACATACGATGGATTGGTAAAATGGACATGTCAGGTAGATAGCGAGACAACAAAACAGATAAAGACCGAGGTGGCGGCCGTGAGAGTGTTATAATTATGGAAAGATGGGACTTTGAAAAAGCGAGTGTAGATCATCCCCACAGAAATGCCGGAACTGCGTCAGAACCGGCCATCTCAAGGACCATTGCTGGACAAAAGGGGGTGGGGTGGGGGGGGGGGGGCGGTGGCGGCAGGAAGGACAGGGACCAGATAAGGAAACCCCACGGGCTAACCTAACCGGAGCAACTAGGCAACAACTACTCCAGGCCTTGAAGGAATTGGGGCGTGATTGAAGGTCAGCGGCCCCCCTACGAAGTGAAGGTGACCCGCTTATTCACACGACAGCAGTGTTAGGGGGCCGGCAGTGTGATATGTTAATGGATACTGGGGCATTGGTCTCCATTACAGACATCCCCTTGCCAACTCATGACGGTAAGGGGGTGGAAGGGACCCATTTGACTGCCAAATTAAGCAAGTTTGTATTATTGGAAGTAGCTGGGATCTTACTACCGGCCCAATTTTATGTAATGCCCAATAATGAGGGTATGATACTAGGAATAGATTTATTGGATCAATTAGAGGCGCTGGTGGACCCCCGGGGAAAGAAGGTAATTTGGGTAAAGGCCAATGGGCAGGAGACGAGTGTGTCAGGGAGGCAAGATAGGTTCGATGGACATGCTAAAGTAGGAAGTGCCCAGATCATAACAAGGGATTGGGATGCGCTAGGACAGTGGGGGGCCGTCTGCCGGCACATCAGAGGAGTTTGGCCAACGTCCAAGCAAGACTGCGGGTTGGTGGGGGGAACCCTTTGCTGATCCCAGGACCCGAACATACCTCACATAAACAATATCCCATTAAACCAGAGTCAATGACCGCCGTAAAACAAATCATAAAGGAATTATTAAATAATGGGATACTTAGAGAAGTGGAAGGAACTAACAACTTCCCAACGTGGAAATGAGGCTGTGGACAATGCCGCTCGAGAAGCGCCCACATCTGCAGACATAAAGATAGAGTCAGTCTGTAGCATTACCACAGAGGACAACATAAACATAATTAAACTGCACACAGGCACGAATGAGGAAGAAAGAACAGAATGGGAGAGGAAGGGAGGATCACCTGGTATAGACTCCGTGTGGAGAAAGGACGGAAAGGTGTTGGCCCCTTCCTGCATTCGGCAAATGATCATGGAGTTACACCACGGCATTAACCATGACGGGCGTAACGCCATGATATCCAATATCTCACAGGATTGGTGGTGGCCGGGAATTGGGCGCGATGTTGCTCAACATTGTCAGCACTGTGTTACGTGCACCAACATAATCCGGGAAAAGCGATAAAAATAAGGATGGCGCACCAACCCCGCCCACGGGGACCATGGGAAAACATACAGATTGATTTTACTGGCCCCTAGTAAGCTCCAGGGGAAGGAAGTTACTGCTTGGTGATTATTGACCAGTTTACAAGGTGGGTGGAAGCATTCGCCACCAGCAATTGCACCGCAACCACGGTGGCCCGTATATTAGTGGAAGAGGTCATTCCTAGATGTGGGATTCCCATTCAGATAGATTCGGACCAAGGGACTCGTTTCACAGGAAAGGTAATGAAGGAAACTTGTAAAATACTGAACATTAAGCAGAAATCCCCAGAGTTCGGGAGTGGTAGAAAGAATGAATCGAACCCTCAAAACCTCCCTGAGTAAAGCAATCCAGGGAACCGGACAGGCATGGCCGGAACTCCTGCCCACCACATTGTGAGACTGCATGCTACACCGAACCACACAACAGGACTCACCCCTTACGAACTAATGACTGGATAAGCAATGAAACTCCCTGAGGGAATAGTTACAGGGGGAGTAGAGTTAGGACATTTACGTGATAGAATTAGGAAGTATGTGATGGAACTGAGTAGGCAGTGGAAAGGTATGCGACAAGAAGCGCAAGATAAGCAGGAAGAGGAAGACGAGGATAAAGGAACAAAACCGCCGGCAGTTGTATTTGAGGTGGGGGCAAGGGTAATAGTTAGGATATTACCAGAAAAACCTGGATTCGCTTCTCGATGGAGCGGACCCTATGAGGTACTGATTAGCGGAGACATGTGTGCATGCATAAATATGAAAAGTGGGGGCAGGTGGAAAAACTGGTCTAAACTGAAAGAATATAAGGGACCTGACCAATGACTGACCCCAAATTTGTACCAATATACCTCTCTGAATGGTATGCAGAGGCATACGACAGTTGGGTAAATGGACTAGTAGGCGGACTAATAGGAGGAATGTGTATCACATTTGTAATGTTAAGCATAGTCGTTGTGATAATCTGGCTGTGTGGGAGAGGACCCACGAGAGGAATAGGAATGGCCAAGTGGAAATGGAGTTGGTAAGGCTCTGACCCCAGTATGGGATGTCCCGATTGTGTTCCCCCAAACAGGTAACTCAAAAGGATGCGGTTATTGGCCTTGTTGGGCCTGCTGAGACTAGCCAGAGGAACAGAATACACAGTGACGCTGTCCAACAGATACGACAGTGAGAGTATGATTCCCGAGGATGAAAAGGGGATCACACACTGCTTCAAGAACCAGAAGAAACAATGTTGGGAGTGTCACCCTAATTCTCACCCCGTCTATAAAGGATCAGAGGGTGAGGATGGCGGCCAATGCGTTAGTCCGTCAGCCCCAGGGAGGTGGAAGGTTGGGTGTGGTCCGAGACATAAGTTGCCAGATTGTCCCTGGATAACCAAGACCAAAAGTGGGGGGGGGGGTGCACAGACCACCTATAAAGACCTCGTGTGCCTGAATAATCAAGCCATAGCAGATCAGGCAGCGCTTGGATGTTGGAGCTCAGAACTAAACCCTACACCCACGCCAGAAACCCCGAATCCACAACACCAGATTGTCCTCAAACAGAGGAAGGGGCAAGTGGAGGGCTGGTGATAAAGACAACAAAGGAAAAGATACACTTTGGAATACGCCAGAAGATAATCACGATATTTCTAAATCTGCCCGATCTAACAATCCCCAGTTTCTGCGGGTCAAAAACAGTAAGCGTGTATAAAAATCTGACACTGCAGGCTTAGATGGACCCGAGTCCAAGACCGTGAGGTTTATCACATTAAAAGGGAAGGTTAGACAAAAAAGGGAGATATTAGAAATGATGGGCGCGGGATATGCAGCCGGTGTAGTCACGGTAAACGCCATAGATCTCCAGATGGTAGAAGAGCAGGTTGACACACTCACCCAAACCCTAAGAGGGTTGCTGGAAAGGGGAAATGATAATGAGAAAATGCAGGCCCAATTGGGAGATGGGGACGAACGAGAATTGTTACAAGTGGCCCACACACTAAGGGATCATGCCAAGACAATTAACTTAATAAACCCGAATCAAAAGTACAATAGCGAAAGCAGACGAAATGCCGCGGTATGCGCCGGGTATGGAGCATGGATGATAAATACAGTAGAACATAACTTCGAACAGCTACAAAATGGGGCAGTCCCAGATTGGATAACCAATGATGTATTCAGGGAATGGACCTTGAGAAAAAGGGAAACCGATGTCTGTGAAATCAGGTGAAACAGCCATGCATTGGTTCCTAAAACTAAATGTGTAGCTGGTCATCAGATTGGCCCTGAAATTCCAGTTTGGCCTTCCCGCGGGCATGTTAGAGAAAAAACACGCACCTACCTTAAGCTGGTGCCCACGTTGGACTTTCCGATGCTGAGGCCTCCTTCGACTGTGATTCGCAGCACGTGCATGTCAATGCCTGCGCAGGCCTCGAGCTGGACTCACATGGTTCTGGGCAGCTAATCAGGTATGGTATCACAGTAATAGGAGTTCCGCAGGGTCCTAAACTCCTATTAATATGATTGTGATAGAGCCTGAAGCACCCAAAACACAGCCCCAAACACCCAAGACACTAATAAAAAATAGAAAATTATTACACTACATTCATTTTAATTAAAGTTATTAATGTCTTAAAAAAATAATTTCCTGATTTTTAAAAAAGTTTTTTAAAATAAACTTATTGTTATGGGGAGGGTTTTTAATGATAATATATGTTTTATTTTTATATGTTTTTGTGTTTTTTTAAAACACTTGCGCCTATAAAAGTAGACTATGCGCCTGCTTTTTCAGGCGCAAGATTTTTGAGGACATTTGTTAGCGTAAATATCGGAAATTTCCACTTAGCCAGACACTTGACAGATCGAAAATGCCGGTTTCCAGTGCATGCGCATTGCGCACTGGAAACCGGCATTTCCGATGCCTTCCCGGGTCCGTAGGAACTCCGTACAGACCCGAGAAGGCCGGAATTTCAGAATCACTTGGATTTGTACTGTCAATACCACAATATGATGTGACCAAGGGAAACCTCCTGTATAAAGTTGACAATATAGGAGAAATAAGAAACCAAACACAGGTCAGATACCACAAACTGCACCAATATGTTATTAAGAAGGGAGATGATACCAAGGGTATGTGCATTAAAGATTGTTATAAGAATAACCAGGTTGTTTTGTGCTGAGAGCATCCCAAATTTGATCAAGCTGACTGTGGATACAGCCGCACAGAAGGATGCATCCTGAGCATAAACCCGCTGATGCTGGATTTCAAGACAGCAGTAGTACCACGAAGTAACAGACAATGATGTGTCAGCACCACAGCCAGTAACATGACTGTGGGAGGAGTAACGCACTGCCCCATCACTAGCACCGACTTTTGCTTTACGACCAAAGAAGAGGATAATATTCAGGGACATATATGTCCAGAATTAAAAGAAGAAACTATCAGTGGAATGGTGGTAGACACTATAAAGGTGGGGTACGAGGGCTTCGAAGAGCCTCAGGGAAAACTCATTCCCAAACTAAGTGCGTTGGAGAAGAGTATCCGTGAGCAACGGCAAAAATACAAACCAAACCAACACGAATACCTGATATGAGTCGTGAGTGTCCCAATCCTATCGCCTTATCAATGAAATCAGGGTGGGAAACACACGAGTCTAGTAAGGTAAAAGAATTGGTCACGGTGGGTTAATAGAATAATCATATGACCAAAGTGGGGATTGAAGTGGTAATCAAAGAGTTAAAAATGTACTATGTTAGTGAGACAAAAACACAAGTTGCTGATGTGGCAAAATTATCAGGTGCAGCTATAAAACAATGGTGCGAGTTCCAGTTATTCAGAGCTCAGAAATAAATTCCTGTTAGTGGCAGGAGGCAGGATGCAGAATACATATGTTCATACCCAAGGAGGATGCTGGAACAATTAACACAGTTAAAATTAAACAATCTGTAACAAAGCGAAAAAAAATTGTTAAGCGATAGAAAGACTGACCAATGATAATGTAAATGATGACTTTGCAAAAATCTTATATAAAGAAGCAGCTCCAAATGTGTTCAAATGAGAACGGTTGGTAACACACTCAGTTGAGGAACTGGTGTAGCCAAATCTCCCTTGATCAAGCAATTAAACAATTATTTTCTCCACAACAGGCCTGTGTTGAGTGTCTTTGTCATACTCCACATCAGCCTTCTTCGACCTTACAAAGGTCTTTGACACTGTCAACCGCAAGGGTCTCCTCCGCTTTGGATGCCCCCAAAAGTTCTTCACCATCCTCTGCCTGCTCCACGACGACATGCAGGCCATGATCCTTACCAACGGATCCATTACAGACCCAATCCACGTCTGGACCGGTGTCAAGCAGGGCTGCGTCATCCCCCCAACCCTCTTCTCAATCTTCCTTGCTGCCATGTTTCATCTAACAGTCAACAAGCTCCTCGCTGGAGTGGAACTAAACTACAGAACCAGTGGGAACCTGTTCAACCTTTGCCGTCTCCAGGCCAGGTCCAAGACCACCCCAACCTCTGTTGTCGAGCTACAGTACACGGATGACACCTGCGTCTGCGCACATACAGAGGCTGAACTCCAGGACATTGTCAGAGATGAGAGGGATATCACTGAGCAACAGCTGACACCTAATCCAAACTTCTATGTCATTCTTTAAAAAATAAGGAAACAAAGGCATTCATTTGGAAAGTATAGACAAAACTCCCCAGCAACAAACAATATTATGACCACAATGTCGACAGGCTATTAATTGACCTTCCAACCAACAAAGCAAAGTTCTGATATCAATAGAAATTAATCTTTGAATGAATTGACTTTAATGATTACTTCCATGAATTAAACTTTGTAGTCCTAAAAATAACTTTAACAATAATACATTGCCCCTGAAAATGTACAATCATACTCCTGCTGTAACATTAGCAGAAGCCTGATAGGAATTCTGCAAATTAGGTCAGGATCTGGATATACTGGGCCTCAGCCCCAACATATGATTGGCGATATCTGCTCCAAACAAGGCCATTCACAGGGAGTGCGAGGCTACCAGGGAGGTGCAACGAGACCTGGGTATCATGGTACATCAGTCATTGAAAGTTGGCATGTAGGTACAGCAGGTGGTGAAGAAGGCAAATGGTATGTTGGCCTTCATAGCTAGGGGATTTGAGTATAGGAGCAGGGAGGTCTTACTGCATTTGTACAGGGCCTTGGTGAGGCCTCACCTGGAATATTGTGTTCAGTTTTGGTCTCCTCATCTGAGGAAGGATGTTCTTGCTATTGAGGGAGTGCAGTGAAGGTTCACTAGACTGATTGACAGGATGGCAGGACTGACATATGAGGAGAGACTGTATCGACTGGGCCTGTAGTCACTGGAGTTTAGAAGGATGAGAGTGGATCTCATAGAAACATATAAAATTCTGACAGGTCTGGACAGGTTAGATGCAGGAAGAATGTTCCCAATGTTGGGGAAGTCCAGAACCAAGGGACACAGTCTAAGGATAAGAGATAAGCCATTTAGGACTGAGATGAGGAAAAACTTATTCACTCAGAGAGTTGTTAACCTGTGGAATTCTCTACCACAGAGAGTTGTTGATGCCAATTCATTGGATATATTCAAGAGGGAGTTAGATATGGCCCTTACGGCTAAAGGGATCAAGGGGTATGGAGAGAATGCAGGAAAGGGGTACTAAGGTGAATGATCAGCTATGATCTTATTGAATGGTGGTGCAGGCTCGAAGGGCCGGATGGCCTAGTCCTGCACCTATTTTCTATGTTTCTATGTTTCTATTACCCCCAATACTATGTGCCTTAATTTTCACACTAATTTCTTGTATGGGACCTTGTCAAAAGCCATTTGAAAGTCTAAATACACCACATCTACTGGTTCTCCCTTATCCACTCTACGAGTTACATCCTCAAAAAATTCTAGAAGATTTTTCAAGCATGATTTCCCTTTCATAAATCCATGCTGACTTGGACCAATCCTGTCACTGCTTTCTAAATGCGCTGCTATTACATCTTTAATAATTGACTCCAGCAGTTTTTATGTTCCCTGCAAACTTACTCTCATACTCTACTTTCCACCTCCTAATGAAACCCTTAATCCTCCTCTGCTGAATTCTAAATTTCTCCCAGTCCTCAGGTTTGCTGTTTTTTCTGACAATTTGAGCCACCTTTCCTGTTTTATTTTTACACCAGACAGGGATGTACAATAGTTGTAATTCATCCATGTGATCTTTAAATATCTGCCATTGCTTATCCACCGTCAACCCTTTAAGTATCTTTCGCCAGTCTATCCTAGCCAAATCACATCTCACACCATCGAAGTTTCCTTTCTTTAAGTTCAGGACCCTAGTCTCTGAATTAACTGTGTCACTCTCCATCTTAATAAAGAATTCTACCATATTATGGTCACTATTCCCCAAGAGGCCAGGCATGACCAGATTGCTAATCAATCCTCTCTCGTTATACTAGGATGGCCTGCTCTCTCGTTGGTTCTTCGACATATTGGTCTAGAAAACCATCCCTTATACACTCCAAGAAATCCTCCTCCACAGTATTGCTATAGTTTGGTTAGCCCAATCAATATGTAGGTTAAAGTCACCCTTGATAACTGCTGTACCCTTATTGCACGTGTTCCAAATTTCCTGTTTGATGCCATCCCTAACCTCCCGACTACTGTTTGGTGGTCTGTACACAACTCCCACTAACGTTTTCTGCCCTTTGGTGTTTCACAGCTCTACCTATATAGGTTCCACATCATTCAAGCTAATGTCCTTCCTTATTATTGTGTTAACCTCCTCTTTAACCATTCATGCTACCCCACCTTCTTTTCCTTCCTATCTATCCTTCCTGAATATTGAATACCCCTTGATGTTGAGTTCCCAGCCTTGATTAACCTGGAGCAATGTCTCCGTAATCCCAATGACATCATACCCGTTAACAGCTATCTGCGCAGTTAATTCGTCCACTTTATTATGAATGCTCCTCGCATTGAGACTCAGAGCCTTCAGGTTTATTTTTTTAACACTCTTTGTCCTTTTAGAATTATGTTGTAATGTGGCACTTTTTGATTTTTGCCCTCTGCCCTCCACTCTTGCTTCTCTCCTTCCTACCTTTTGCTTCTGTCCCCTTTTTACTTCCCTCTGGCTCCCTGCATAGGTTCCCATCCCCCTGCCATATTAGTTTAACCCCTCCCCAACAGCACTAGCAAACACTCCACCTAGGACATAGGTTCCGGTTCCGCCCAGGTGCAGACCGTCCGGTTTGTACTGGTCCCACCTCCCCCAGAACCGGTTCCAATGCCCCAGGAATTTGAATCCCTCCTTCTTGCACCATTCCTCAAGCCACGTATTCATCTAAACTATCGTGAAATTCCTACTCTGACTAGCATGTGGCAATGGTAGCAATCCTGAGATTACTACCTTTGAGGTTCTACTTTTTAATTTAACTCCTAGCTCCCTAAATTCAGCTTGTGGGACCTCATCCCATTTTTACCTATATCGTTGGTACCTTTATACATCACGACAGCTGGCTGTTTCCCCTCCCCTTTCTGAATGCGCTGCAGCCGCTCCGAGATATTCTTGACCCTTGCACCAGGGAGACAACCTACCATCCTGGAGTCTCGTTTGCGGCTACAGAATCGCCTATCTATTCCCCTTACAATAGAATCCCCTATCACTATAGATCTCCCACTCTTTTTCCTGCCCTCCTGTGCAGCAGAGTCACCCATGATGCCATGAACTTGGCTACTGCTCCCTTCCCCTGATGAGTCATCTCCCCCAACAGTACCCAAAACTGTGTATCTGTTTTGGAGGGAAATGACCGCAGGGGACTCTGCACTACCTTCCTTCCACTACTCTGCCTGATGGTCACCCATTCCCTATCTGCCTGAGTAACTTTTACCTGCGGTGTGACCAATTCACTAAATGTGCTATTCATGACATCCTCAGCATCACGGATGCTCCAGATTGAGTCCATGCGCAGCTCCAGTGCCACAATGCGGTCTGTCAGGAGCTGAAGCTGGACACACTTCCTGCACACATAGTATCAGTGTCCCTGAGTTCCCAATGGCACAGGAGGAGCATGACATGGGTCTGGGCTCTCCTGCCATGACTTAACCCTTAGATTAACTTAATTTGGCAACAATGCCAATGGTTTCCTACTGATAAGAAATGAAGAAAAAGAAAATCTACTTACCAATCACCAGCCAATCACTTACCCACTTGGCTGTGATGTCACACTTGGATTTCTTTTTACTTCTTTGTTTACCTTCTGCCCTTGCACCTGCACCAGCTAGCCCCTCCGACTGCCGCTGGCTGCTCCTGTGGCCACTCCCCAATGGTCGTGCTCTTTTATGGGCCCCTCTGACTACAGCTGGCTGCTCCTGTGGCCACTCTCCGACAGTTGCGCTCTTTTATGGGCCCCTCCGACTGCCGCTGGCTGTTACCGTCAGAGCGCGCAACTTTTGGCAAATGGCGAACAGCGTTAGCGTTAACGATAACTCTGGCATTGCACAATAGAATTTGTGCACCGGTGCCAAAAATTATGACCCTCCAAAAAATTGTACCTTCTGTGCATGCGCAAGTTTTTTTTCCCCTTCTGGTCGATCAAAAACGCTAATGTAGGCAGGGAGTGCCCGCGCATACGCATTACACCCAGGGCTGAATCAGCCATTTTACAATTTGATTTTCACGATAGAGGATGAGGGGAGTAGGCAGAAAGCCAAAAGGTTCAGTCCAGAGGTAACAAGGTCCTTGTCGGTGCAGTAGAATGAAGATGGGCCAAATTAAACAAGAGGTGTGGATGTAAACTGTGCCCACCGGTCTTCAGAAAAATTTGGAGCAGAATAGCTGAGGAGGTCTCTGCCATTGACACTGTCTGAAGGAAACATAGAAACATAGAAACATAGAAAATAGGTGCAGGAGTAGGCCATTCAGCTCTTCGAGCCTGCACCACCATTCAATAAGATCATGGCTGATCATTCCCTCAGTACCCCTTTCTTGCTTTCTCTCCATACCCCTTGATCCCTTTAGCCGCCAGGACCATATCTAACTCCCTCTTGAATATATCCAACGAAGGACCCCCACACAGTGTCGGAAGAGGTTCAATGATCATTGCAGGGTCATTAAAGTAAGTACAATTTTTATTGATGCACTTCTTCATTACTTAAATTATAAATTGGACACACTATTTGTTCTCATGCTGTTGGTATAGATAGTCTTAGTGTTGCACCCTATTTGCCATGAATGATCTTTACACATTATTAAGATTGCTTTCTGAGATCTTAAAAGATGTTTCTATACTTTGATGTCTTCCTTGTGAACCACATGCAATTTCCAGGACCATTAAACAGAGGACTGTATTACATGTACACAGTATGGTATAAGTGCTTTGGTGGCTATCTGTGTATGCCACAGGAGCAGATGGGTTCTCTAGTAACCATTGTCATCTTTGCAGGGAAAGATGTCCCACAAACGCCGGGAACAGCAGCGGACAGGCGGCGGTCCGCACTGAACCATGCCATTAACAGACCACGAAGAGCGAATGGCCAGTCTGATTGGTGGAGGGCAACTGCCCGTGGGAGTGCTGACCCCCCTGTTAGATAGTGAGGGTAAGTCCTGACTAGGTTTGGGGCAATGAGATGTAGTGTCTGTGGACTAGGGTTGGGGCAATGTCATGCAGTGTCTCTGGACTACATACAATGGAGTAACGGCAGTCCTTCAAACGAGCCTGTGCTATCTGACCTTACTCATGTCACCTTGCCCTCCCCTGCTGTTAACCACTCATCTGTTGCTTTCTATTTCCAGATGAGGAGTCGCAGACGCCAAATGCTTCACTGCAAACCTCCACCTCAGGCTGTCATGTGGGGAAGGGGAAGGAGGAGGAGCAAGCTGAGGGAGAGAAGCGGATGGAGCAGCCTACTCCCGGGGAGCCGATGAACTCGACACCTTTTTTTCCATCGATCACCACCTCTTCCGAGGATGAAACATTCTCGGGCTTTGAGCCTTCCGAGGCTTCAGGTACAAGTGGCGTGCAGCAACGCACTTCCGGGGTTGAATCCCGTATGCCGTCTCTCTGGAAGATGAGTCGGTAACGTCGGTCTGCTGACAGACAGGTGGACGCACAACTGGACTTGGTGAGACTGCCCAAGGAGAGTTCCCAGCTCACCTGACAGCTCCTCGAGGTATTGGGTAGGATTCCCACAAGCATCGCGACACTCACTGCGACCATCACGGAGGTCGGGACACAGATTGTCCGTGCTATACATGGCCTCCACCAGTGACACTGGAATTCCCAGTGTCACACCCAGACCCACATCACCTGTGACTGGCGACATCGAGCAAGAGGTTCGCCACTCAGAAGCCGGGCCTTCCATACCCCGAGTTTCACCAGTGGATCCACACACGGCGTCTCCATTGTCTCTCCCCAAATACAGCAGGACTCTGGCCGCCTTGCTGCACGAACTCTTGATGCCAACTTGGGTAGGGTCATGATGCAAGGGAGGTGGGCTAGGGTGAGGGTGGGGGGGGGAGGGGGGGAAGAGCCGATGGTAAAAATGGTGCAGGGATTGTTGATTTGTTGTTTTGTTGCTGTTATTTTATGAAAGTTTTAAAAGTTTACAAATTCTGTTCAAGTTCAATGTTTAATAAATTTTATTTAAGTTTCAAAATCATGGTTAACAAGTTTGCAATGTTTATTAAATTATTTTGTTCATCTTAACCATTTCTGTGCTGTGTCTCATTTGCAGAATAAGAACATAAGAACATAAGAATTAGGAACAGGAGCAGGCCATCTAGCCCCTCAAGCCGGCTCCGCCATTTAACAAGATCATGGCTGATCTGGCCGTGGACTCAGCTCCACTTACCCGCCCGCTCCCCGTATCCCTTAATTCCCTTATTGGTTAAAAATCTATCTATCTGTGACTTGAATATATTCAATGAGCTAGCCTCAACTGCTTCCTTGGGCAGAGAATTCCACAGATTCACAACCCTCTGTGAGAAGAAATTCCTTCTCAAATCGGTTTTAAATTGGCTCCCCCGTATTTTGAGGCTGTGCCCCCTAGTTCTAGTCTCCCTGACCAGTGGAAACAACCTCTCTGCCTCTATCTTGTCTATCCCTTTCATTATTTTAAATGTTTCTATAAGATCACCCCTCATCCTTCTGAACTCCAACGAGTAAAGACCCAGTCTACTCAATCTATCATCATAAGGTAACCCCCTCATCTCCGGAATCAACCTCGTGAATCATCTCTGTACCCCCTCCAAAGCCAGTATATCCTTCCTTAAGTAAGGTGACCAAAACTGCACGCAGTACTCCAGGTGCGACCTCACCAATACCCTATACAGTTGCAGAAGGACCTCCCTGCTTTTGTACTCCATCCCTCTCGCAATGAAGGCCAACATTCCATTCGCCTTCCTGATTACCTGCTGCACCTGCAAACTAAATTTTTGGGATTCATGCACAAGGACCCCCAGGTCCCGCTGCACCTCAGCATGTTGTAATTTCTCCCCATTCAAATAATATTCCCTTTTACTGTTTTTTTTCCCCCAAGTTGAATGACCTCACACTTTCCGACATTGTATTCCATCTGCCAAACCTTAGCCCATTCGCTTAACCTATCTAAATCTCTTTGCAGCCTTTCTGTGTCCTCTACACAACCCGCTTTCCCACTAATCTTTGTGTCATCTGCAAATTTTGTTACACTACACTCTGTCCCCTCTTCCAGGTCATCTATGTATATTGTAAACAGTTGTGGTCCCAGCACCGATCCCTGTGGCACACCACTAACCACCGATTTCCAACCCAAAAAGGACCCATTTATCCCGACTCTCTGCTTTCTGTTCGCCAGCCAATTCTCTATCCATGCTAATAGATTTCCTCTGACTCCGCGTACCTTTATCTTCTGCAGTAACCTTTTGTGTGGCACCTTATCGAATGCCTTTTGAAAATCTAAATACACCACATCCATCGGTACACCTCTATCCACCATGCTCGTTATATCCTCAAAGAATTCCAGTAAATTAGTTAAACATGATTTCCCCTTCATGAATCCATCCTGCGTCTGCTTGATTGCACTATTCCTATCTAGATGTCCCGCTATTTCTTCCTTAATGATAGTTTCAAGCATTTTCCCCACTACAGATGTTAAATTAACCGGCCTATAGTTACCTGCCTTTTGTCTGCCTCCTTTTTTAAACAGAGGCGTTACATTAGCTGCTTTCCAATCCGCTGGTACCTCCCCAGAATCCAGAGAATTTTGGTAGATTATAACGAATGCATCTGCTATAACTTCCGCCATCTCTTTTAATACCCTGGGATGCATTTCATCAGGACCAGGGGACTTGTCTACCTTGAGTCCCATTAGCCTGTCCAGCACTACCCCCCTAGTGATAGTGATTGTCTCAAGATCCTTCCTTCCCACATTCCTGTGACCAGCAATTTTTGGCATGGTTTTTGTGTCTTCCACTGTGAAGACCGAAGCAAAATAATTGTTTAAGGTCTCAGCCATTTCCACATTTCCCATTATTAAATCCCCCTTTTCATCTTCTAAGGGACCAACACTTACTTTAGTCACTCTTTTCCATTTTATATATCTGTAAAAGCTTTTACTATCCGTTTTTATGTTTTGCGCAAGTTTACCTTCGTAATCTATCTTTCCTTTCTTTATTGCTTTCTTAGTCATTCTTTGCTGTCGTTTAAAATTTTCCCACTCTTCTATTTTCCCACTAACCTTGGCCACCTTATACGCATTGGTTTTTGATTTGATACTCTCCTTTATTTACTTGGTTATCGTATCCACGGCTGGTTATCCCTTCTCTTACCGCCCTTCTTTTTCACTGGAATATATTTTTGTTGAGCACTGTGAAAGAGCTCCTTAAAAGTCCTCCACTGTTCCTCAATTTTGCCACCGTTTAGTCTGTGTTTCCAGTCTACTTTAGCCAACTCTGCCCTCATCCCACTGTAGTCCCCTTTGTTTAAGCATAGTACGCTCGATTGAGACATTACTTCCTCATCCTCAATCTGTATTACAAATTCAATCATACTGTGATCACTCATTCCGAGAGGATCTTTTACTAGGAGATCGTTTATTATTCCTGTCTCATTACACAGGACCAGATCTAAGATAGCTTGCTCCCTTGTAGGTTCTGTAACATACTGTTCTAAGAAACAATCCCGTATGCATTCTATGAATTCCTCCTCCAGGCTACCCCGTGCGATTTGATTTGACCAATCGATATGTAGGTTAAAATCCCCCATAACTACTGCCGTTCCTTTTTCACATGCCTCCATTATTCCCTTGATTATTGCCCTCCCCACCGTGAAGTTATTATTTGGGGGCCTATAAACTACACCCACCAATGACTTTTTCCCCTTACTCTCTCTAATCTCCACCCACAGTGATTCAACATTTTGTTCATTAGAGCCAATATCATCTCTCACAACTGCCCTGATATCATCCTTTATTAACAGAGCTACCCCACCTCCTTTCCCTTCTTGTCTATCTTTCTGAATCATCAGATACCCCTGTATGTTTAATTCCCAGTCTTGGCCACCCTGCAACCACGTTTCTGAGAATAAGAGAGGGAATAGTCAACATGGTGGGATAGAGTGGCCAGGCAACGGTCAAACAGTGCTGTTTACTCTTCAAGCAAAGTGTTGAATTATGAGCTGCTGATGTAAGGCATTTACATCGGCGAAAGTTCCACGAAGCCTTCTCTGTGGTGGGGATGGTGGTGGCATGAGTTCCACGCCTGGCTCCTCTTCCTCGCCTTCCTCCTCCTCCTCCCCACTCTCCTGAGGTGCTCCTGCAGTATCCATTGGCAAATCCTGTCCCCTCATGATGGCTAATGCAGCACACCACAATGAGCTCAGCGACCTGCTGAGGGGAGTATTGCAGGCAGCCTCCAGAGTGGTCCAGGCATCGGAAGCGCTGCTTGAGCAGTCCAATTGCCTGTTCAACGATGTTGCGTGTGTCTGGCTCTCATTATCGTGATGCTCGGCTTCTGTCTGAGGGTTCTGGAGAGGGGTCATGAACCAGGTGGTGAGGTCGTAACCTTCGTCCCCCAGCATCAAGCTCTGGCCTTGTGGTTGATGCACAAACAGGCCTGAGACAGTGCTCTCACACATCATGGATGCTCCCTGGATATTGCCATGATGCGCTGAGTATGGTCGCAGACGATCAGTACTTTCGGTTTCGGTAAACCTCTGGATTGAGTTAAGGTGCTTTTACGCACATCGCCCTGCAGTCAATGGCACCCTGAACCTTAGGAAAGCCAGAAAATTGTCCAAAACATATAACCCTCTCATTTTGGGCCTCCTTGGTCATTGGGAAGTTTATGAAGTCTATCGTACGTGTGTACAGTGCAGTAGTCACCTGATGAATGCAGCAATGTGTCGCGAGCTGCAAGATGGAACATATGTCTCCTGCTGATGCCTGAAAGGTGCCGGAAGCATAGAAGGCAAGTGCCACAGTCACCTTTGTCATGTATGTAACCTCAATGTAACACCACTGTATTACTGTATACACTCAACCTAGACGCACACCTTGACAACAAGGGGTGACTTGTGGGAGACACACCTTACCTGATCACACAGGTATAAAAAGGGAGATCCCACACAGGGTCATCACTTGGAGTCTTGTGAATAAAGAGTTAAGGTCACAGAGTGACCTTGTTCCCATAATGTGCCTCATGTGGTTTCATGCTGAAGAGTAAGGACTTTACATTGGCGACGAGAAACGGGAATTCATGACCCACGAGAATGGCCACCGGTAGCACAGAGGAATGGTACTGTGTTGGGGAAGACTGGGACGATTTTGTTGAGAGGCTTCAGCAAAGCTTCGTTACAAAAGAATGGCTGGAGGATGCAGCGGCTGATAAGCGAAGGGCTCATCTTTTGACCAGCTGTGGACCAAAGACTTACGCGCTCATGAAGGACTTACTAGCACCCGAAAAGCCGGTGGACAAAACCTTTGAAGAACTTAGCAAATTGATCAGAGAGCACCTCAAACCGGCGAGTAGCATACATATGGCCTGACACAGATTCAACACCCCGATGTCAGGAAGGACAGAGCATACTGGATTTCATAGCGGACCGCTGGCGTTTGGCCAGCCTCTGTAAGTTCACAGATGCCTGCAGGGGGGAGATGCTAAGGGACGTCTTTATCAAGGGCATCGGTCATGCGGGGATTTTCCGCAAGTTAATTGAGACCAAGGATTTGACCTTGGAAGCGGCGGCGTTGCTAGCTCAAACTTTCATGGCGGGGGAGGAAGAGATGAAAATAATATATGCGCACAATTCTGCCCCTAACGCAGCGAGGGATCAGGGAGTCAACATCATCAATGTGGCTCAGAGCCCTGCAGACAGGCAGGGGCAATTCGACACACCCCAGGCAGCAATAGACCCCAGAGTAGGACTTGAACAGAAACTGAACGGACATTCACACCATCACAGCGGGCAATGCGGCCCGGGATGGGGCCATTGACACCCACTAATAGGGTACTTAAGAGTAGTCCCAGGGACAGTCAGCACAGAAAGCCTAGCCATAGTCCCTTTGTTCCCAACAATGGAAGCTTTAACTCATGCTGGAGGTGTGGGAGAAAACACCCAGCCAGATCTTGCAGATTTCAAGTTTGTCTGCAGGAACTACAATCTCAGTGGCCATTTAACTCGAATGTGCAGGAAGCCTGCAACCAGACTAATATATGAGGCGGATGGACCAGAAGAGGTCCTCTGAGGCAGGATGACTTTTGGGGCAAATCGATGGACGCCGAGGTTCAGCGGGTCCATGTGATGAATATTCAAAGGTCATACACCAAAACGCCACCCATGATGATGGAGGTTTTGTTAAATGGTATCCCTGTACACATGGAGCTGGACACTGGGGCCAGACAGTCACTCATGGGCATTCAGCAATTTGAGAAGCTATGGCCATTTAAAGCCAGTAGACCAAAATTAGTATGTGTTGAGACACTATTATGGACTTACACTAAAGAAATCATTCCGGTGCTAGGCAGTGCAATGTTGGCTGTCACACACAATGGGTTAGTGAATCGGCTGCCACTCTGGATTGTCCCAGGCAATGGTCCCGCACTGTTGGGGAGGAGCTGATTAGCTGAGATGAACTGGAAATGGGGGGATGTTCATGCAATGTCATCTGTGGAGCGAAGTTCGTGCTCACAAGTTCTGCAACAATTCGACTCACTATTCCAACCTGGCGTCGGGACTTTCAAAGGCACTAAAGTAGTGATACACATCACCCCGGACGCAGGCCAGTGCACCACAAAGCCAGAGCAGTGCACTACGTTATGTGGGAAAAGATTGAGAGCGAATTGGACCGGCTGTTGAGAGAGGGCATCATCTCGCCTATTTAATTCAGCGACTGGGCGAGCCCCATCGTTCCCATCCTAAAAGAGGATGGCTCTGTCAGGATCTGTGGCGACTACAAGGCCACCATCAATCGGGTGTCCCTACAAGACCAATACCCGCTCCCGAGAGCAGAGGACCTTTTCGCCATGCTGGCAGGCAGCAAGCTATTCAACAAGTTGGACCTCACTTCAGCCTATATGACCCAGGAATTGGCCGACGAATCCAAACTACTGACCACCATCACCACGCACAAGGGACTGTTTGTTTATAACAGATGCCCATTTGGCATTCGATCAGCGACCGCAATTTTTCAAAGAAACATGGAAAGCTTGCTTAAATCCATTCCTGGAACGATCGTTTTCCAGGACAACATCCTCATCATGGGTCGAGATACCGAGGAACACCTCCACAACCCGGAGAAGGTGCTATGCCGACTGGACTGGGTAGGCCTGCGACTCAAGAAGTCTAAATGTGTGTTTTGAGCTCCTGAGGTTGAGTTTCTGGGCAGGAGGGTTGCTGCAGATGGAATTCGGCCCACCGAATCCAAAACAGACAATTCAATGAGCACCCAGGCCCTGCAACACATCGGAGTTGCGTTCATTCCTGGGACTGCAGAACTATTTCGGGAACTTTCTGCCGAACTTGAGCACGTTGTTGGAGCCGCTCCATGTGCTCCTGTGTAAGGGTTGCGATTGGTTTTGGGGGGACTGTCAGGAACTGGCTTTTGATCGGGCGCGAAACCTACTTTGTTCAAACAAATTGTTGACCCTGTATGACCCTTGTAAAAAATTGGTTCTTACATGTGATGCATCGTCCTATGGGGTGGGGTGCGTGTTGCAGCAGGGCAATGCTGAGGGTCAACTACAACCTGTGGCTTATGCCTCCAGGTCACTCTCTCAAGCAGAACGGGAATATGGCATGGTTGAGAAGGAAGCGCTTGCATGTGTCTATGGCGTAAAAACAATGCATCAGTACTTCTTTGGTAGGAAGTTTGAGTTAGAGACGGACCACAAGCCATTAATATCCCTGTTATCTGACAGCAAGGCTATCAATGCCAACGCATCAGTTTGCATACAGCGATGGGCCCTCACGCTGGCTGCTTATAACTACTCCATCCGGCACCGGCCCGGCACTCAGCAGGCTTCCACTGGCCACCACTGAGTGGAGCAAAGTGCTGAGATGGTCATGGCTGTCGATGCTTTTGACAGCGCAGGCTCCCCCATCTCAGCTCGCTCGATCAAAATCTGGACAAACAGAGATCTCCTCCTATCCCTGATAAAGAAATGTGTCCTGACTGGGGATTGGGCGCCAGCACACGGAGCATGCCCTGAGGAGGTCAGACTGTTCCACAGACAGATGGATGAGCTCTCCATCCAAGCCGACTGCCTACTATGGGGCAGCCGGGTAGTTATGCCCCAGAAGGGCAAGGAGGCATTCATCCAGGAACTCCACAGCGAGCACCCAGGCATTGTGCTGATGAAGGCCACTGCCCAGTCACACCTTTGGTGCCCAGGAATTGATTCAGACCTGGAACACTGTGTTCGCAGGTGCACGACGTGTGCCCAGCTGAATAATGCCCCCATGGAGGCCCCGCTCAGCCCGTGGTCCTTTCCCACCAGGCCATGGTCACGCATTCATGTTGACTACGCAGGCCCGTTCATGGGTAAGATGTTCCTTATTTTGGTAGATGCGTACTCGAAATGGATCGAGTGCATCATTCTGAATTCATGCATGTCATCCACTACTGTGGAAAGCCTCCGTGCGATCTTTGCAACCCATGGCTTGCCGGACATCCTGGTTAGTGATAATGGCCCATGTTTCACAAGCTACGAATTCCGAGAGTTTACGTCGGGCAATTGCATCAACCACGTCAAGACTGCGCCGTTCAAGCTGGCCTCCAATGGCCAGGTGGAACGTGTGGTTCAAATCATTAAGCAAGGTATGCTCAGGATTCAAGGACCCTCCCTACAATGCCACCTATCGCGCCTCCTGCTGGCATATAGATCCGATCGCACTTGCTCATGGGGGTCCCGCCTGCAGAGCTTCTAATGAAATGGACACTCAAAACTCGGTTGTCCCTCATTCACCCCGTCCTAACCGACATAGTTGAGGGCAAGCGCAAGTCACAAAACGAGTGCCATGAGCGATGGGGGAGATGTATAGAAATAAATGGTCCTTTATTCATCCTCAATCACGCCATGGGGCCCAAATGGCTGGAGGGTACTGTAATTGACAAAGTGGGGAATAGGGTCATCGTGGTAAAACTCAACAATGGTCAGATATGCCTTAAGCATCTGGACCAAGTCAAAAAAAGGTTCACCATCGACACGGAGGAACGTGAAGAAGACCATGAGATGGAGCTCACAACACCGCCAGTGAACGAGCAATAAGAGCATTCAGAAGAATGCACAGTCCCTGCGGTCAGCCCGGAGAGGCCGGAATCACCACAGGTGACAGACACTCACGTCAGTGTCCAACAACCAGAGCCCCAACTGCGGCGCTCCACGAGGGAGCATAGACCACCTGAAAGACTAAACCTATGATCCTAATAAGACTTTGGGGGGGAAGATGATGTCATGTATGTAACCTCAATGTAACACCACTGTATTACTGTATACACTCAACCTAGATGCACACCTTGACCACAAGGGGTGAACTTGTGGGAGACACTCCTTACCTGATCACACAGGTATAAAAAGGGAGGTCCCATGCAGGGTCATCACTTGGAGTCTTGTGAATAAAGAGTTAAGGTCACAGAGTGACCTTGTTCCCAGAATGTGCCTTGTGTGGTTTCATGCTGTAGAGTAAGGACTTTACAACCTTCACCTCGACGGGCAGTGCAGTCCTGTTGCCGCTGGTAGGCTGTAGCTCTGCCTTTATGAGCTGGCATATTTCTGTGACCACCTCTTTTCAGAAGTGCAACCTTCTAATGCACTGTGCCTCAGAGAGCTGCAGATATGAGCGCTGTTCCCTGCAAATTAGTGAGGGGTAAGGTCTCCTCCCCATACGTCTGTGACCTCTTCGATTACGTTCAAAATGCTCATCAATAAGCCTTCTTGCAGCTCAACGCTGTATAGATATAGCAGGCAGGAATAATGGCTGACATAGTATAGCTCCCATTTTTTAAAATATCCTTAAATCTACTTTAAAACGAAGTGTAAACTCACATAAAACTTCACTGTGAAAATCGCAGCCGCCTACTCCCAATCCTTTTATGCACTGAACTTCTGCTCCATTTTTAAAATGGCGCTGTTAGCCCTGGGTTCGATTGCTTTTTGCTGGCGGTTTCCCGGTTGGACAGTAAATCGGGCGATATGCTCCAAAATTCCGCTCGGGGTGCAAGTGCAGGGTTGCACACCGATTGATGTCATCCAAATGGTGAAAACATCGGGCGGGCGCTAAGTTTTAGCGTGGCCGCAAAACCACTGCTGACAGTTCCGCCCGGGTGCAAAATGTTGTGCGCCTCGTTTAATGCCAAAACAAGTCATTTTTGCACTTCGCCCAGGCGCTAAACTGGTCGCAAACCCCTCGAATATCCAGCCCAATGTGTTAATAGCCACCAGCACAGAGAAGGAAAACCTGGGAATCTTAGAAGTATTCAGATGGTTCAATGACCATAATCTGAAGCTGAAGAGGAGTAAATGTGCATTTGTACAGAGTGAGGTGGTTTATCTAGGATTGTGGGTTGATGAAAATGGTCTAGAACCTGTTGAGGAGAAAGTGCAAGCCATCATGATGGCTCTGGAACTGAAAAATTTTACTGAATTACGATCTTTTTTATGCATGGTCCAATATTATGCTTGTTTCCTTCCTGGAATAGCAATGATGCTTGTACCACTCCATTATTTATTAAGGAAAGGTGTGCGCTGTATTTGGGACAGAAAGCAACAGAATGCATACGACACATGCAAGTGACACTTGAGCAGTAGTGCTCTTCTCATCCATTATAATCTGACTTGTGAACTAAGACTAGCATGTGATGCCTCGGATATGGTGTGGGAGTAGTGATCAGCCATGTTATGAATGATGGGCAGGAAAAAACGGTTGCCTATTGCATTGTGTGTGCTCAACAAAAGCAAACAAAATTATGCTCAGATTGAGAAAGAGGCTTTGGCAATTATATTTGGTATTAAAGGTTTCACCAGTTTTTTTTGGGATGTCAATTAATGCTAGTAACCGATCACAAACCATGATTAGCTATTCGAGGCCCAAAGGCAGCAATTCCATCTATGGCGGCTTCCAGGATGCAAAGATGGGCTATTTTTTATGTCTCAGTACGATTACAGAATTGAGTATCGTACATCGAAGCAGAATGCAGTGGCAGATGCTCTTTCAAGGTTGCCTCATGGAGATTCTGAAATTGGCAGTGAACAGTCAATCTTTACTCTAGATCTCGTTGATGAGGACTTTCCAGTTACCACCTCTGTTATTGCAGAGCACAGACAGAAAGATGCCACGTTACAGCAGGCCTATGAGCACACCCTGCGAGGGTGGTCTGACCATCAGACGCATTTAGACAAGGGAATAAAGCCCTTTTATCATCGTCGGCATGAATTATCATGTGTGCAGGGATGTCTAAAATGGGGCCTGAGAGTAGTCATTCCCAGCGGACTACAGGCCAATATCTTGACGGAACTTCACAGTGAGCATACTGGCAGCGTGGGCATGAAAGCAGTGGCCCGAAGTTTTGTTTATTGGCCTGGGTTGACTTAGAAGTATTAGTAAGTAAGCGTACTATCTTTCAAGACTGCAGGGCCATACCAGCTAAAATGCCACCTAAGGCCCTCATATTTTTTAGGCCCTCGACTTTAGGCCTTAATTTTTATATCATTAACCTTAATCTTTGTCACAAGGTTGGTTAAGCAATATCATATATAACTGCATAATTATATCTTCAGAGATATAAAATATTGTGTCCTTATAGCTCAAAGTGTGTATAAAATTCTGTGACAATCTTGAAACATGTATAAATATCCCCAAAACATTCACCCAGAATGTTATGTACGCTGTTCATAGGATAAATGCAAAATAATATCAGGTTTGATAATTGTGAATGCTTACGAAAGGATGAAGAATTTTCATTTATTTTTTGAAAGTGGAAATGTAGATGTCAAAGACAAATGTCAAAAGTATTTAGTAGAGTTAGGGCTAGAAATTCAAAAAATAGCGCTATGACCGGTTTGTGGGCAGTATTTGAGGATTTCAATTTTCTTTTTACCGCCGGAATACCACTATGGCGGTAGGCCACAAAATTTGCCAGACCGGCAGTAGCGGTAGCGGTAAAATACGGTCTTGCACGATGGAATTTGTGCGCCAGAGCCGAATTCAGCGATCTGAAAAAAAACTTACCTTCTGCATATGCGCCAATTTTTTTTTTTCTGATTTTATTTTTCCGATTTTTTTCCCCCTGCGATTCTGGTCAGGTGTCAGGCGCCATACGCCCAGCTCTCAATCTGCCATTTTTCAGAGACAGGAGAAGATGCAGTCCTGTTGCCGCTGGTAGGCTGTAGGTCTGCCTTTATGAGATGGCATTTTTCTGTGATCACCTCTTTTCGGAAGCGCAGCCTTCTAATGCACTGTGCCTCAGAAAGCTGCAGGTAAGAGCGCCGTTCCCTGTAACCTCATTGCGGGGTAAGGCCTCCTCCCCATATGTCTGCGAGCTCTTTGATTATGTTCAAATTGCTCTTGAATAAGCCTTCTTCCAGCTCTATGCTGCATAGAAAAAGTAGTCAGCAATATTGGCAGAGATATTATAGCCCCCATTCTTTTAAATGTCCTCAAATGTCCTCAAAATGTCCTCTAATGTCCCCAAATGTTCTTAAATGTGCTCAACTAGCCTCAAATAGCCTTAAGAACGAACTATGAACTCACATAAAGCTCATTGAGTAAAACGCAGCCTTCTCTCAAAATCCTTTTATGGACTGAACTTCTGCTCCGTTTTTCACAATGGTGTCGTTAGCACCGGGTGCGTCGTGGGTCCGAGCAGGTAAGACTTGAGTTTTCATGGCAGGATTTGGGCAGGCGGTAAAAATGGCGGTAGCGGCGAATTGCCCGCCCACGCCAATTGACGTCATAAAAACGGTGTAAAAAAAGGGCGGGCAGTATGTTTTACTGCTGGCGCATAACCCCGGCGTTTACCGCCCCCACCCCCAAAAAAAATCACTTTTTCCGCACAAAAACGACGGTAAAACGGCAATGAATGGGCGCAAACCTGCTGAATTTCTAGCCCTTAGTATGTATCCACATAGGTACCCCTAGATATCCCTCATAGAAACTACTAGGTGTAAAACAGGAATATTCCAAATTAAGTCTGAAAGATTATATTGGAATTATGTATTTGCTTTTTCGGGGAAGGCAGCTTCGATAAGCCCTTGTGAACCTTTGCTACTCTTTTTCCTATATTCTTATGTTATTCTGACCTGTGTTCTCAGGTCAAGTAGCTTTTGAGTCAAGACAGTCATCTCAATACTGCTTTCTTTTGGAAAAACTGATACACTAAAATACTTTCTAGTCTGGCTTTCTAAATTTTAAATTTTGCAGTTCATGTAACTATGTAAGGACTAAGCTTTGCCATCCCCTCGTTTTATTAACTTGGCAGTATTTATCCTCATAATGTCATCAGAATGACAACACATTATTTACTGTTAGGTTATTCATATATATGTGCCAAACAAACCATTTTTACAGTTTTTTTAAATGTCAGTAAATTTTGATGATATTATTCACGACTGTGCCACAGCTAAGGCCAGGAAGAAACCAGTCTTTGTTTGAAGAGACATATTCAGATAAGTTTTGTTTGATATCGCAGTTTAAGTAAGGAAGCAATCCATCTCTGCTTGAACTGTATGCTGTTTTTGTTGTTTTTTTTAATGTACATAGCTTTGATTTTTGTAATTTGTTTGCCACAGTCAAGGCCAGGAGCTAGATTTTACATTTTTGTGCAGATCGGCCAAAAATGGCGTAATTTCTGGCATGGTCGGTAAAAGTGGGTTTTCAGATCGCTAGCTTGTCGCCCATTTTCAAAAACCCTAGTCTCCATTTTTAAAATTGGGCGTTACTGCGAGCAATATGAAATGGGCGTTAGCGTTAAATCGCTCTGACCTTCTGCCGTAAAGTGCCACCGTCCTTAGCAATGGCATGGCAACGCTCGATTCCCACAATTCTGGAGGTCAAGGGTCATCATGACATGCGCATAAGAGGAGACAGAGAGAGAGAGGGAGCTGAGAGGGAGTGAAGGCGTGTGTGGGTGTAGTATAGTTGCTTTGGGAGGAAGGAGGGAGAGTTTTGAGCTTTATAGCTGTTACCAGCCAGATATTTTTGCAAATTTGTTGCCTATAATGGAGGAAGAGGAGGAGGCGACACAGCATGCTGTGGAGACTGACACTGGCGAGAGCAGTGAGCTGGGAGTGGAGCACATTGGAGGGCACAAAAGAGGGAGGAGGTACTTGGACGAGGCAAATGCCGCCTTCCTGCAGGAGATCGAGTCACGTTGGGGTGATTTGACACAGGGAGGGCATGGAAAGCCCACCCCAAAGGGCTACCAGAAGATATGGGCCGAGATAGGAACATAGAAACGTAGAAAATAGGTGCAGGAGTAGGCCATTCGGCCCTTCGAGCCTGCACCACCATTCAATAAGATCATGGCTGATCGTTCACCTCAGTACCCCTTTCCTGCTTTCTCTCCATACCCCTTGATCCCTTTAGCCGTAAGGGCTACATCTAACTTTCTCTTGAATATATCCAATGAACTGGCATCAACAACTCTCTGTGGTAGGGAATTCCACAGGTTAACAACTCTCTGAGTAAAGAAGTTTCTCCTCATCTCGGTTCTAAATGGCTTACCCCTTATCCTTAGACTATGTCCCCTTGATCTGGACTTCCCCAACATCGGGAACATTCTTCCTGCATCTAACCTGTCCAGTTCCGTCAGAATTTTATATGTTTCTATGAGATCCCCTCTCATCCTTCTAAACTCCAGTGAATACAGGCCCAGTCGATCCAGTCTCTCCTCATATGTCAGTCCTGCCATCCTGGGAATCAGTCTGCTGAACCTTCGCTGCAGTCCCTCAATAGTAAGAACGTCCTTCCTCAGATGAGGAGACCAAAACTGAACACAATATTCCAGGTGAGGCCTCAGCATGGTCCTGTACAACTGCAGTAAGACCTCCCTGCTCCTATACTCAAATCCCCTAGCTATGAAGGCCAAAATACCATTTGCCTTCTTCACCACCTGCTGTAACTGTATGCCAACTTTCAATGACTGATGTACCATGACACCCAGGTCTCTTTGCACCTCCCCTTTTCCTAATCTGCCGCCATTCAGATAATATTCTGCCTTCATGTTTTTGCCACCAAAGTGGATAACCTCACATTTATCCACATTATACTGCATCTGCCATGCGTTTGCCCACTCACCTAACCTGTCCAAGTCACCCTGCACCCTCTGAGCATCCTCCTCACAGCTCACATTGCCACCCAGTTTAGTATCAACTGCAAACTTGGAGATATTACACTCAATTCCTTCATCTAAATCATTAATATATATTATAAATAGCTGGGGTCCCAGCACTGAGCCCTGCGGCACCCCACTAGTCACTGCCTGCCATTCTGAAAAGGATCCATTTATCCCGACTCTCTGCTTCCTGCCTGCCAACCAGTTCGCTATCCACGTCAGTACATTACCCCCAATACCATGTGCTTTAATTTTTCACGCCAATCTCTTGTGCAGGACATTGTCAAAAGCCTTTTAAAATCCAAATTCACCACATCCACTGGTTCTGTCTTGTCCACTCTACCAGTTACTTACTCAAAAAATTCTAGAAGATTTGTCAAGCATGATTTCCCTTTCATAAATCCATGCTGATTTGGACTGATCCTGTCACTGCTTTCCAAATGCGCTGCTATTTCATCTTTAATAATTGATTCCAACATTTTCCCCACTACTGATGTCAGGCTAACCGGTCTATAACTATCTGTTTTCTCTCTCCCTCCTTTCTTTAAAAGTGGTGTTACATTAGCTACCCTCCAGTCCATAGGAACTGATCCAGAGTCGATAGACTGTTGGAAAATGATTACCAATGCATCCACTGTTTCTAGGGCGACTTCCTTAAGTACTCTGGGATACAGACTATCAGGCCGCGGAGATTTATTGGCCTTCAATCCCATCAATTTCCCTAACACAATTACCCGCCTAATAAGGATTTCCTTCAGTTCCTCCTTCTCACTAGACCCTCGGTCCCCTAGTATTTCCAGAAGGTTATTTGTGTCTTCCTTCGTGAAGACAGAACCAAAGTTTTTGTTCAACTGGAAGCCATTTCTTTGTTCCTCATTATAAATTCACCTGAATCTGACTGCAAGGGACCTACATTTGTCTTCACTAATCCTTTTCTCTTCACATATCTATAGAAGCTTTTGTAGCCAGTTTTTATGTTCCCAGCAAGCTTCCTCTCATACTCTATTTCCCCCCTCCTAATTAATCCCCTTGTCCTCCTCTGCTGAATTGTAAATTTCTCCCAGGTTTGCTGCTTTTTCTGGCCAATTTATATGCCTCTTCCTTGGATTTAACACTATCCTTAATTTCCCTTGTTAATCACGGTTGCGCCACCTTCCTAGTTTTATTTTTATTCCAGACCGGGATGTACAATTGTTGAAGTTCATCCATGTGATCTTTAAATGTTTGCCATTGCCTATCCACCGTCAACCCTTCAAATATCATTTGCCAGTCTATTCTAGCCATACCATCGAAGTTACCTTTCCTTAAGTTCAGGACCCTAGTCTCTGAACGTATTGTTTCACTCTCCAGCTTAATAAAGAATTCTACCATATTATGGTCACTCTTCCCCAAGTGGCCTCGCACAACAAGATTGCTAATTAGTCCTTTCTCATTACACATCACCAGGATGGCCAGCCCTCTAGTTGGTTCCTCGACATATTGGTCGAGAAAACCATCCCTAATACACTCCAGGAAATCCTCCTCCACAGCATTGCTACCAGTTTGTTTAGCCCAATCTATATGTCGATTAAAGTCGCCCATGATAACTGGTGTACCTTTATTGTACGCCTCCATAATTTCTTGTTTGATGCTGTCCCCAATCTCACTACTACTGTTTGGTGGTCTGTACATAACTCACTCCAGCATTTTCTACCCTAGCAGAGGTGGTCTTGTCGGCGACCAACGAGGTGCGTGAGGACAACCAATGCCGCAAGCGATGGAATGACCTTGTCGGATCCGCAAGAGTAAGTATTACATTTACTTACATGTACTTATATATTTATATAATTTGATTTGTAAGAGTCATAAGTAACTGTCATCAGATGTGAGGTATTTCACTTTTAACGGGAATGTTGTACTCAAAGCTTGCGGTCACGATGTGCATCTTTACATCTGTCAGTTATGTGTTGTATCAGTCTCTGTGACAGTACCTAGCAATGATCTCATGCCATGTCGACCTGTTACATTTTACAGAAGAAACTCTCGACGATTAGGTCCGAGCAGAGGCGAAGGGGTGGGGGGGCCACCAGTCACTAGCAACATCACTGAGATGTAGGAGCAGGTGCTCACACGTGGGGAGGCACCCACGGATGGCCATGCAGGCAGCTGCAGAACCTGAAGTGATGCCACGTGAGTAAAGTACACACCATTGCATGATCTAAAGTCAATTGATTCCACACCGACTCATATCCGAGCAATAATATATGAGAGAAAGTTTCTAAAATTGTCCTATTAATAATGCTGGCCTCATGAGAATCATTGCAATGCTCATGAAATGTGATGTCTGTGATGATTTTGGTAGCGGTGATGCTTTTGTCGTGCATATGCTGTGTGTAGCGCTGGACTCACCTTGTGACCCTAGCACCCCCTTCTCCTCTAATAACCTCATTTGTGTTTTGCAGCTCAGCCAGAAGCATGTCCCAAGGCAACACCACAGAGGCCATAAGGTGGGGGCGCGGGGCTGGACTCGGTGGACGATCCTATATCTGCTGCTGAGGAAATCCGATTCTCGCCCGTCAATCCGCTGGGTCTGTTCTCTACAGATGAGAGCACGGACTTTGAGGAATCTGCATCGCCAGGCTCCAGAAGCCATTCCACCCCAAGGCCATCTACATAAGAACATCAGAACATAAGAAATAGGAACAGGAGTAGGCCATATGGCACTCGAGCCTGCTCCACCATTCAATAAGATCATGGCTGATCTGATCATGGACTCAGCTCCAATTCCCCGCCCGCTCCCCATAATCCCTTATCCCCTTATCGATTAAGAGACTGTCTATCTTTGTCTTAAATTTATTCAATGTCCCAGCCGCAACAGCTCTCTGAGGCAGTGAATTCCTCAGATTTACAACTCTCTGAGAGAAGAAATTTCTCCTCATCTCTGTTTTAAATGGGTGGCCCCTTATTCTAAGATCATGCTCTCTAGTTGTAGTCTCCCCCATCAGTGGAAACATCCTCTCTGCATCCACCTTGTCAAGCCCCCTCATAATCTTATACGTTTCTATAAGATCACCTCTCATTCTTCTGAATTCCAATGAGTAGAGGCCCAACCTACTCAACCTTTCATCATAAGTCAACCCACTCATCTCCGGAATCAACCTAGTGAACCTTCTCTGAACTGCCTCCAAGGCAAATATATCCTATCGTAAAAATCTAGTGCTCCTCCGGCCATTCCCGCCTCCACTCTGGAGGTATCGGGCCCAAGCACCTCTCCACAGGGCACCCCATTTGCCCCCAGGAGGGTGCCGACCCCGCGGAGGTTTTGTGGACGCAGAAGGTCTGGTCCACGAGCGCCAGATGAGAGTGGAGAGATGGTTAAGTTGTCCAGGACAACTGTACATAGGTGACCAGATTCTAAATGCATTGGGCGGCATATCCCGATAGTTGGCCAGTATCTCCGGCACCATGACAGAGTACGTTCCGCCAATGGCGGAGGCCCTGAAGGCGATAGCCAGGAACACTGCAGGCACAGGCCTCCCAGTGGTCCCTGAGCACAGCACTCCACCCCTAGGTTCTGCACCCCCACTGACAATGACAGATTAGAGGCAGAACCAAGATTTTGCTTCTGGATCCGAGAATGATCCCACCTCGGTACTCCCCGCTCCCCTCCCTGTGCTGCCTTCATCCCCACCTAAGGAGCTCCTCGGCTAGGTGGCATGGAGTGAGGAGGGAAAGGGGTAGAGGTGGGGAGAAGGGGAAGGAAAGTGAGGTGCATGTGATGGCTTTGTTACATCTCCATCTCGGTTTATGCAATTTGTTGTAATGTATGGAGGGAGGGGGCCACCCTCCTGACTTGCATTTGTGTTCTTTGTTGCTGGACATGTTGACCATTTGATTGATATCAATGGTCAAAAAAGTGTGGGGTGGGTGTGGGGTGTTTTGGCCTGTGATACTTATGATTTCAGACCAATGGTCGTATTAAATGTTTTTTTATTAAAACCTTGTTGCGCATTGTACCAGATAGCTGGACCGTTACACACTGGTGATTCCTTAACATGAAAGGGTATAATTAAACTTAAATTGAATCAACTTAACCTTTAACTGGCACGAAGGTGATGCCCACCATTGATGCCTGAGCTGCACACACACAACAGTGTGCCAGCTTTGTCAATTACAGCAACGTTCTTTCAGGCAAATCGCTTATTTATGAGCTCCTGACGTAAGAGTCTTGCAGCTATGTAGCCACCACGGGCCCTTTCCTGTGGTCTGGAGGGGGGCGTGGGCATGGTTGCATAGTCAGCCTGATTGTCTGGCCCTAGGTCAGCATCCAGCCCCTCGTCCTCCTCTTCCTCTCTCCTGAGGTGGACTGTCAGTCCCTTCTGGCAATTCTTGCCTCTTCCTGATAGCCAAGTTGTGCAGCATGGAGCACACGACCACGAATTGAGCTACCTGATCAGGATTGTATTGTAGCTCCCCTCCTAGTGCTCCAGGCATCTAAAGTGCTGCTTAAGCACACTAATTGTTTTCTGGACCACATTACCTGTGTCTCTGTGGCTCTCATTGTATCGCTTCTCGGTCTTGGTGTGGGTGTCACGTAGGGGGCCATCAGCCAGATGGCTAGGCCATATCGGTTGTCACCAAGCATCCAGCATTGTCCTTGTGGCTGACTGTTAAACATATCAGAGACAGCGCTCTTACGCAGGATGTGAGCCTCATCGAAGCTGCCCGGACATTTGGCATTCACTGCCATTATTATCTGGTTGTGGTCAACAATTATAGTTGGACCTTCAGGGAGTGAAATGCTTTTCTGTTGTGAAAAACCTCTGGGTTCTGAGAAGGTGCCCGCATGGCGATGTGAGTATTGCTCCCTGAACTTTGGGGAACTTAGCAATGTGGTAGAATGCTCCAGCCCTGTCAGTCTGAGCCTCCATGGTCATGGGGAAGCTGATAAAGTCCATCCTACGTACGTACAGGGCCTCCGTGACCTGTCTAATGAAGCGATGTGTGGCATGGTGAGACAGAGGGGAAATGTCGACCGCGGAGACCCGAAAAGAACTGGATGCGTAGAACGACAGTGCTGCAGTGACCTTGACCTCAACGGACAGTGATATCCTGAAGGTGATGGCAGGCTGCAGATCTGGCCGACGAGCTGGCATATTTCAGTGATCACACTTTATGGAAGCGCAATCTCCGAAGGCAGGTATTCTTCGAGGTAAGACTGCTTCTCCCTGTAAATGTGGGGTGTGTATGGTCTGGACCTCCTCCTCAGTCAGGCACGTCTTAGATTGGGCACATAATGTTGGAGCCCATTATTAAAGAAGCAGTAGCCGGATATTTGGCAAAGCAAAATTCGGTCAGGCAGAGTCAGTATGGATTTCTGAAGGGCAAGTCATGTTTGACAAATTTGCTGGAGTTCTTTGAGAATGTAACGAACAGGGAGGATAAAGGGGAACCAGTGGATGTGGTGTATTTGGACTTCCAAAAGGCATTTGACAAGGTGCCACATAAAAGGTTACTGCACAAGATAAAAGTTCATGGGGTTGGGAGTAATATATTAGCATGTATTGAGGATTGGATAACTAACAGAGAACAGAGTGTCATGATAAATGGTTTATTCTCTGGTTGGCAACCAGTAATTAGTGGGGTACTGCAGGGATCAGTGCTGGGACCGCAACTATTTACAATCTATGTTAACGACTTGGAAGAAGGGACTGAGTATTACGTCGCCAAGTTTGCTGATGATACAAAGATGGGAGGAAAAGCAATGTGTGAGGAGGACACAAAAAATCTGCAAAAGGACATAGACAGGCTAAGTGAGTGGGCAAAAATTTGGCAGATGAAGTATAATGTTGGAAAGTGTGAGGTCATGCACATTGGCACAAAAAATCAAAGAGCAAGTTATTATTTAAATGGAGAAAAATTGCAAAGTGCTGCAGTACAGCGGGACCTGGGGGTATTTGTACATGAAACACAAAAGGATAGTATGCAGGTACAGCATGTGATCAGCAAGGCCAATGGTAGCTTGGTCTTTATTGCGAAGGGGATGGAGTATAAAAGCAGGGAAGTCTTGCTACAGCTATCCAAGGTATTGGTGAGGCCACAACTGGAATACTGCGTGCAGTTTTGGTTTCCATATCTACAAAAGGATATATGTGCTTTGGAAGCAGTTCAGAGAAGGTTCACTAGGTTGATTCCGGGGATGAGGGGGTTGAATTGTGAGGAAAGGTTGTGTAGGTTGGTCCTCTACTCATTGGAATTCAGAAGAATGAGAGGTGATCTTATCGAAACCTATAAGATTATGAGGGGGATTGACAAGATGGATGCAGAGAGAATGTTTCTGTAAAGTCCCTACTCTACAATATGAAACCACACGCGGCACATTCTGGGGACAAGGTCACTCCGTGACCTTAACTCTTTATTCACTGGACTCCAAAGACGATGACCCTGCGTGGGACCTCCCTTTTTATACCTGTGTGATCAGGTAAGGAGTGTCTCCCACAAGTTCACCCTTTTGTGGTCAAGGTGTGCATCTAAGTTGAGTGTATACAGTAATACAGTGGTGTTACATTGTGGTTACATACATGACATCACCTCCCCCCCCCGAAAGTCTTATTGGGATCATAGGTTTAGTCTTTCAGGTGGTCTACGCTCCCTCGTGGAGCGCCGCAGTTGGGGCTCTGGTTGTTAGACACTGACGTGAGTGTCTGTCACCTGTGGTGATTCCAGCCTGTCCAGGCTGACCGCAGGGACTGTGCATTCTTCTGAATGCTCTTATTGCTCGTTCACTGGCCGTGTTGTGAGTTCCATCTCATGGTCTTCTTCAGGTTCCTCCGTGTCGATGCTGAACCTTTTTTTGACTTGGTCCAGATGCTTAAGGCATATCTGACCATTGTTGAGTTTTACCACGATGACCCTATTCCCCTCTTTGTCAATTACAGTGCCCTCAAGCCATTTGGGCCCCATGGTGTGATTGAGGACGAATACAGGATCATTTATTTCTATACATCTCCCCCTCAAATTATGGTCATGGTACTCGTTTTGTGACTTGCGCTTGCCCTCAACTATGTCAGTCAGGACTGGGTGAATGAGGGACAACCGAGTTTTGAGTGTCCATTTCATTAGAAGCTCTGCGGGCGGGATCCCTGTGAGCGAGTGCGGTCGGGATCTATAGGCCAGCAGGAGACGTGATAGGCGGCATTGTCGGGAGGGTCCTTGAATCCTGATCATACCTTGCTTAATGATTTGGACCGCACGATCCGCCTGGCCATTGGAGGCCAGCTTGAACGGCGCAGTCCTAACGTGGTTGATGCCATTGCCCGACATAAACTCTCGGAATTCGTAGCTTGTGAAACATGGGCCATTATCACTAACCAGGATGTCCGGCAAGCCATGGGTTGCAAAGATCGCACGTAGGCTTTTCATGGTGGTGGATGACGTGCATGAATTCAGAAAGATGCACTCGATCCATTTTGAGTACGCATCTACCATAATAAGGAACATCTTATGCATGAACGGGCCTGCATAGTCAACATGAGTGCGTGACCATGACCTGGTGGGCCAGGGCCACGGGCTGAGCAGGGCCTCCATGGGGGCATTACTCAGCTGGGCACACGTCGTGCACTGCGAACACAGTGTTCCAGATCTGAATCAATTCCCGGCCACCAAGGGTGTGATTGGGCAATGGCCTTCATCAGCACAATGCCTGGGTGCTCGCTGTGGAGTTTCCTGATGAATGCATCCCTGCCCTTCTGGGGCATAACTACCCGGCTGCCCCATAGTAGGCAGTCGGCTTGGATGGAGTGCTCATCCATCCGTCTGTGGAACGGTCTGACCTCCTCAGGGCATGCTCCATGTAGGGGCGCCCAATCCCCAGCCAGGACACATTTCTTAGTCAGGGATAGGAGGGGATCTCTGTTTGTCCAGATTTTGATCTGGCGGGCTATGATGGCGGAGCCTGCACTGTCAAAGACATCGACAGTCATGACCATCTCGGCACTTTGCTCCGCTGCCCCCTCAGTGGTGGCCATTGGAAGCCTGCTGAGTGCGTCAGCGCAATTTTCAGTGACGGGCCGGTGCCGGATGGAGTAGTTATAAGCAGCCAGCGTGGGAGCCCATCGCTGTATGCGAGCTGATGCGTTGGCATTGATAGCCTTGCTGTCTGACAACAGGGATGTTAATGGCTTGTGGTCTGCCTCTAATTCAAACTTCCTACCAAAGAGGTACTGATGCATTTTTTTTGCACCATAGACACATGCAAGCGCTTCCTTCTTGACCATCCCATATCCCCGTTCTGCTTGAGAGAGCGACCTGGAGGCATAAGCAACAGGTTGTAGTTGACCCTCAGCATTGCCCTGCTGCAATATGCACCCAACCCCATAGGACGATGCATCACATGTAAGGACCAATTTTTTACAGGGTCATCAACTTGTTTCAACAAAGTAGGTTTCGCGCCCGATCAAAAGCCCGTTCCTGACATTCCCCCCAAAACCAATCGCAACCCTTACGCAGGAGCACGTGTAGCGGCTCCAACAACGTGCTCAAGTTCAGCAGAAAGTTCTCGAAATAGTTCAACAGTCCCAGGAATGAACGCAACTCCGATGTGTTGCAGGGCCTGGGTGCTCGTCGAATCGCCTCTGTTTTGGATTCGGTGAGCCGAATCCCATCTGCAGCAACCCTCCTGCCCAGAAACGCAACCTCAGGAGCTAAGAACACACATTTAGACTTCTTGAGTAGCAGGCCTACCTGGTCCCGTCGGCATAGCACCTCCTCCAGGTTGTGGGATTGTTCCTCGGTGTCTCGACCTGTGATGAGGATGTTGTCCTGGAATATAATCATTCCAGGAATGGATTTAAGCAGGCTTTCCATGTTTCGTTGAAAAATCGCGGCCGCTGATCGAATGCCAAACGGGCACCTGTTATAAACGAACAGTCCCTTGTGTGTGGTGATGGTGGTCAGTAGTTTAGATTCATCAGCCAGTTCCTGGGTAATATAGGCTGAAGTGAGGTCCAACTTGGTGAACAGCTTGCCGACTTCCAGCGTGGCAAGCTGTTCGGAGCGGGGATTTATCTTGTAGGGACACCCAATTGATGATGGCCTTGTAGTCGCCACAGATCCTGACAGAGCCATCCGCTTTTAGGACGGGAATGATGGGGCTCGCCCAGTCGCTTAATTCAACAAGCGAGATGATGCTCTCTCTCATCAGCCGGTCCAATTCGCTCTCGATCTTTTCCCACATTACATACGGCACCGCTCTGGCTTTGTGGTGCACTGGCCTGGCATCCGGGGTGATGTGTATCACTACTTTAGTGCCTTTGAAAGTCCCGACGCCAGGTTGAAATAGTGAATCGAATTGTTGTCGGACTTGTGAGCACGAACTTCGCTCCACAGATGATATTGCGTGAACATCCCCCCATTTCCAGTTCATCTCGGCTAACCAGCTCCTTCCCAACAGTGCGGGACTATTGCCCGGGACAATCCAGAGAGGCAGCCGATTCACTAACCCATTGTGTGTGACAGCCAACATTGCACTGCCTAGCACCGGAATGATTTCTTTAGTGTAAGTCCGTAATTGTGTCTCAATACGTGCTAATTTGGGTCTACTGGCTTTGAGTGGCCATAGCTTTTCAAATTGCTGAACGCCCATGAGTGACTGGCTGGCCCCAGTGTCCAGCTCCATGCATACTGGGATACCGTTTAATAAAACCCTCATCATCATTGGTGGCATTTTGGTGTATGAACTGTGAATATTCGCCACATGGACCCACTGAACCTCGGCGTCCATCAATTTGCCCCAAAAGTCATCCTGCCTCAAAGAACCTTCTTCTGGTCCATCTGCCTCATATATTAGTCTGGTTGCAGACTTCCTGCACATTCGAGCTAAGTGGCCACTGAGATTTCAGTTCCTGCAGACAAACTATTGAAATCTGCAAGATCTAGCTGAGTGTTTTCCCCCACACCTCCAGCATGAGTTAAAGTTTCCATTGTTGGGAACAAAGGGACTATGGCCAGGCATTCCGCGCTGACTGTCCCTTGGACTGCTCTTAAGTACCCTATTAGTGGGTGTCAATGGCCCCATCCCAGGCCGCATTTTCCACTGTGATGGCGTGAATGTCCATTCAGCCTGCCATTGTCTCTGTTGAAGTCCTACTCTGGGGTCTACTGCTGCCTGGGGAGTGTCGTACTGCCCCTGCCTGCCTGCGGGGCTCTGAGTCGCATTGATGATGTTGACTCCCTGATCCATCGCCGCGTTAGAGGCAGAATTGCGGCGTATATTATTTTTGTCTCTTCCTCCCCCGCCATGAAAGTTTGAGCTATCAACGCCGCCGCTTCCAAGGTCAAATCCTTGGTCTCAATTAATTTGCGGAAAATTCCCGCATGACCAATGCCCTTGATAAAGACGTCCCTTAGCATATCCCCCCTGCAGGCATCTGTGAACTTACAGAGGCTGGCCAAACGCCGGAGGTCCGCTACGAAGTCCGGTATGCTCTGTCCTTCACGATGTCGGTGGGTGTAGAATCTGTGTCGGGCCATATGTATGCTACTCGCCAGTTTGAAGTACTCCCCGATCAATTTGCTAAGTTCTGCAAAGGTTTTGTCCACCGGCTTTTCGGGTGCTAGTAAGTCCTTCATGAGCACGTAAGTCTTTGGTCTGCAGCTGGTCAAAAGATGAGCCCTTCGCTTGTCGGCCGCTGCATCCCCCAGCCATTCTTTTGTAACAAAGCTTTGCTGAAGCCTCTCGACAAAATCATCCCAGTCTTCCCCAACACAGTACCGTTCCTCTGTGCTACCGGTGGCCATTCTCATGCGTCTTGAATTCCTGTTTCTCGTCGCCAATGTAAAGTCCCTACTCTACAGTGTGAAAACACACGAGGCACATTCTAGGGACAAGGTCACTCTGTGACCTTAACTCTTTATTCACAGGACTCCAGAGACGATGACCTGCGTGGGACCTCCCTTTTTATACCTGTGTGATCAGGTAAGGAGTGTCTCCCACAAGTTCACCCCTTTTGGTCAAGGTGTGCATCTAGGTTGAGTGTATAAAATAATACAGTGGTGTTACATTGTGGTTACATACATGACAGTTTTCACTGATGGGAGAGACTAGAACTAGAGGGGCCGCTCATTAAAACAGAGATGAGGAGAAATTTCTTCTCTAAGAGGGTTGTAAATCTGTGGAATTCGCTGCATCAGAGAGCTGTGGAAGTTGGGACATTGAATAAATTTAAGACAGAAATCGACAGTTTCTTAAACGATAAGAGGTTATGGGGAGGAGCGGGGAAGTGGAGCTGAGTCCATGATCAGATCAGCCATGATCTTATTGAATGACGGAGCAGGCTCGAGGGGCCGTATGGCCGACTCCTGTTCCTATTTCTTATGTTCTTATGTTCTTTATGATGCTGTGCATTAGATGTTGTGCCAATTGCACTCTGCAGCATCTGCATAGTAATCAATGCAGGCTGAGAAATGGCTGGCCCTATTCCAATAAAAGTATAATGCCGATTGTTCAGAAGCAATACATTTCAACACTAAAAGACACCTATAGTAAAACCCAATCATCCACAGTCTGAAAAGATGTCTGTTCAGATGGTCACTTCACCTGAGAAGAACTCCAGTGTCAATGCAAACTCCTCCGAAGTTGAAGCAGCCTTTTCAATGAAGCGACCTGCGATTTGAAAAATGGCGTCCACACCGCTGTGATTAGTTCAGAACAGTTCCACTTTTTCAGAGCGGTGTTTTGTGCGAGCGATATTGTGGGTGAGATGTGTGCAAAAGTGACACTGGACGATATACTGGGCGTTAGTTTCAGCAAATGTGACCTTTACGACAAAAAAAAGTGGGCGGTCAGTATTATTGAATTTCGGCGTTAATTCTGTGCCAAAAGTAACACTGGGCGATATTATGATATTATGGCCGTTGGTTTCGCCCATTCTGATGATTCTGCCCAAAAAAAGTGGGCGGGCAATATTATTTTTTCCCTGCATAACGTACATGCCAAAAGTAATGCTCGGCGATATGTGTCTGAAAAATGGGTAAATGGGCGATATATGGGCATTACACCTCATTTCAGCGTTAAAATGGACGTTAAGTGGGCGGTATACATGCCAAAATAATGGAAAATCTAGCCCCAAGAACTTACAAGTCTTTGTTTGAAAATATGTATTCAGAGAATTTTTTATTTGATATCACAGTTTAAAGCCAGGAAGAAACCATTCCCTCTTTGAATTGTATGCTGCTTTTTAATGTACATAGTTTTAATTTTTGTTAGTTGTTAAATTTGGATAAATATACAATTTTATTTATTTGATGATTTTATGAATTGTATGCAATATATAGTATATATATATAGGCCCTTCCCTCCTATTAGCTTTAGGCCCCTCACAGCCTTAATCTGGCCCTGCATATGGGGTCATCTATGACTACAGAAGGTACCTTGGATGAATTCCGGGATATTTTCGCATGCCATGGCCTGCCCGAAGAAATGGTGCCAGATAATGGGCCGTAATTTCAGTCCACGCAATTTGTGAATTTTGCCAGACACAACAGTATCAAACACACATTGGAAGTACCATACCATGCTATTTCGAATGGTGCAGCTGAAAGGTTGGTCAGCATTGTCAAGGAGACTTTGCGGAAACAAGTTCTACAGACTGGATCATCGGTGTGCATGAAGCACAGGTTAGCGAATTTTCTTTTCAAATACAGAACTACACAGATTCTACAACAGTATACACACAACTGCTGAGTTATTGATGAAGCATAGGCTGAGGATGCGTCGCTGTTTATTGTGACCAAACTTATTGGATAAGGTAGAGAAGGCACAATCAGTGCACAAACGTCATTATCATGCCGGTATTAAAGAGCGGTGCTTTCAGATGGGTGATCAGGTCAGAGATCTCAGTCCATTGAAAAGGGACATTGATACAATTATTCGGGTATGTTGCACCAAGCAGTACTTGGTCAAAATTGGTGAATTCATCAGGAAGATTCATGTGGATCAAATGTTTCTAGCAAGTTACGCTAACGGGAGACACATGTGATTCGAATTTCTCCCCCATGTGTCAGATGTAGACCTCACCCTCTGGTGAGGAACACCCACTTTATCTTCCTCCACCTGCTTTTGTCCTCCATTGCATAGTGATTTATTTCTCCCACAAGAACAGCCCATGATTCCACTTCTATCTGACCCAGCAGAGCCAGCATATCTCCTCCTGCCCATTGGATCTAATTCTTGCCAATCTCTCCTTCCTCTGCGACAGTATCCATAGACACAGGGCCAATTTCTAGATATACAGAGCTGACAAGCAGCCCTATCTCTCTACCACCACCTTCAAATCCATGTCCACTTCCGCGTTGTCAAATTATGGCCTAGAAATCCGATAAGGCCTGAAAACAGGTGATGCCACCGAGGGGTGAGGTTTCCTCGCGCCCGTAAAAAGATTGTAGACAGCGCCATTATTTTGGTGCTACCTGCTGATTTGAATGATTGGAACGCACAGCTATCATTTTATAAAACAGTCTCAAGCCCTTAAAGGGGAACTGCCTTCTGAAAAAAAAAAATTAAATATAAGGCAGTTGCCATCTTTAGTAGAGATACGGCATTAACGGTAGGGAATTTCTATATATCTGATACCAAGTCATGAATGAGTTAGTAGTTTCTCCAGTTGAAACTGGGAAGCCAAAGGCAGCTTATGTAGCTACTTCCACAAGCGGCTACACTTACATCTTACAAAAAACATACAAAATTCTTACAGGGCTTGATAGAGTAGATGCAGGGAGGATGTTTCCCCTGGTTGGGGAGTCTAGAACTTGGGTCACAGTCTCAGAAAGGGTGTCGGCCATTTAGGACTGAGATAAGATAAATTTCTTCACTCAGAGCCTGATGAATCTTTGGAATTCTCTACCCCAGAGGGCAGTGGAGGCTCAGTCGTTGAGTGTATTCATGTCAGAGATCGATAGATTTTTGGATATTAAGAGCATCACGGGATATGGGGATAGTGCAGGAAAGTGAAGTTGAGGTAGAAGATCAGCCATGGCAGAGCAGGCTCGAGGGGCTGAATGGCCAAGTCCTGCTCCTAATTCTTATGTTCTTATGTTTTCAGGTTCCATCCTTCTCCCAAGCTACTCCAGAATCGGACAGAATCCAATCACAGTGTCCTGTTCAACTCTGATATGAGCTCTAAATCTCATATCTTATTCATCACTAAGACTGCTTACTTCCATCTGCACAACCTACAACCACTGAAACCCTTATTAATCTTTTATAAACTCTAGAATCAGCTTCTCCAGTGCTCTATTTGCTGGCATCCCCAGCTCAGGCTATAGACATTCCAATTCATCCAAAATTATACCAGTTAAATCCTGTTATACATTAAGTTCTACTTATCCATTATGCCATCCCTCATTAACCACTATGAGTTCCCTATTCCCCAATGCATCAAATTCAAAGGGGGAGACATTCGGTTATATCCCATTTGTGGGCGATAACTGAAGCGAGGGGGGACCTCCTGCACCCGGTGCAGAAGTCCCGCCCTGGTCGCGAAATTTTGGTTATCACCCCTCACAGGAAGTGGAGTGCACTGTCGCAAGCTCCACTTCATTTTGGGGAGGGATCGGGGGCATCGGGTAGTGCTGACGCATTTTAATGCCCCTCCCCTTCTGTTTAAGGGTAACCGCACAATGGGTGACTGGCCCGATTCATGATCCACGAGGTTGGCACGGGCATCACGCTGGCCAATGAGCGGGTCAGAAAAGGGCCACCACGGAGCGAAAAGGGGTCACCACAAACGGCGATGACATCATCGGCAGAGGCGCAGTGGTCCGAAGTACTACTGGCGGAGGCGCGGCGCTACCGTTTTCACGCCTCTGCTAACTACCACACAATTTCTCAGGAACGGTTAGCGCACCTCCCCACCCCTCCGACCGCGGGAAAAAACTCTAACGTGCCCCGCTAGCATGCCCGAAGATGCTAATGGGAGGCACAGAACAGGGGAAATTCAGCCCCAAAATTTTTATTCTCATTTACAAAGGCCGAGAAATTGGCCTGCTTAGCGCCTCCCGTTATCGCCTCCTAATGATTCCCAACTTTCAAAAATTAGCGCCCCAAATGGGACGCTCCCGAACATCTCCCCCCAAATCTTTCCTGACCTCCTCCCACCCTCGCTTCATAACCTCCTCCAGCCCAACAGGAGTAGATCATTCAGCCCCTCGAACTTGTTCCACCATTCAATTAGATCATAGTTGATCTGTTTAGTGAATGGATATGATGTAATTGGCATCATAGAGACAAGGCTCCAGGGTGACCAAGGCTGGGAACTCAACATCCAGGGGTATTCAGCATTTAGGAAGGATAGACAGAAAGGAAAAGGAGGTGAGGTGGCCTTGCTGGTTAAAGAGGAAATTAATGCAATAGTAAGGAAGGACATTAGCTTGGATGATGTGGAATCGGTATGGGTGGAGCTAAGGAATACCAAAGGGCAGAAAACGCTAGCGGGAGTTGTGTACAGGCCACCAAACAGTAGTAGTGAGGTTGGGGACAGCATCAAACACGAAATAAGGGATGTGTGCAATAAAGGTACAGCAGTTATCATGGGCGACTTTAATCTACATATAGATTGGGCTAACCAAACTGGTAGCAATGCGGTGGAGGAGGATTTCCTGGAGTGTATTAAGGATGGTTTTCTTGACCAATATGTCAAGGAACCAACTAGAGAGCTGGCCGTCCCAGACTGGGTGATGTGTAATGAGAAGGGACTAATTAGCAATCTTCTTGTGCGAGGCCCGTTGGGGAAGGGTGACCATAATATGGTAGAATTCTTTATTAAGATGGGGCGTGACACAGTTAGTTCAGAAACTAGTGTCCTGAACTTAAGGAAAGATAATTTCGACGGCGTGAGGCGTGAATTGGCTAGAATAGACTGTAAATGATACTGAAAGGGATGATGGTGGATAGGCAATGGCAAACAGTTATAGATCATATGGATGAACTTTAACAGTTGTACATCCCTGTCTGGAGTAAAAATAAAACAGGGAATGTGGCTCAACCGTGGCTAACAAGGGAAATTAAGGATAGTGTTAGATCCAAGGAAGAGGCATATAAATTGGCCAGAAAAAGCAGCAAACCTGAGGACTGGGAGAAATTTAGAATTCAGCAGAGGAGGACAAAGGGTTTAATTAGGAGGGGGAAAATAGAGTACGAGAGGAAGCATGCTGGGAACATAAAAACTGACTGCAAAAGCTTCTATAGATATGTGAAGAGAAAAAGATTAGTGAACACAAACGTAGGTCCCTTGCAGTTGGACTCAGGTGAATTTATAATGGGGAACAAAGAAATGGCAGACCAATTGAACAAATACTTTGGTTCTGTCTTCACGAAGGAAGACACAAATAACTTTCCGGATGTCCTAGAGGACCGAGGGTCTAGTGAGAAGGAGGAACTGAAGGATATCCTTATTCGGCGGGAAATTGTGTTCGGGAAATTGATGGGATTGAAAGCCGATAAATCCGCAGGGCTTGATTGTCTGCATCCCAGAGTACTTAAGGAAGTGGCCCGAGAAATAGTGGATGCATTGGTGATCATTTTCCAACAGTCTATTGACTCTGGATCAGTTCCTATGGACTAGAGGGTAGCTAATGTAACACCATTTTTTAAAAAAGGAGGGAGAGAGAAAACGGGTAATTACAGATCGGTTAAGCCTGACATCAGTAGTGGGGAAAATGTTGGAATCAATTATTACGGATGAAATAGCAGCGTATTTGGAAAGCAGTATCGGTCCAAGTCAGCATGGATTTATGAAAGGGAAATCATGCTTGACGAATCTTCTGGAATTTTTGGAGGATGTAACTAGCAGAGTGGACAAGGGAGAACCAGTGGATGTGGTGTATTTGGACTTTCAAAAGGCCTTTGACAGGTCCCACATAAGAGATTGGTGTGCAAAATCAAAGCACATGGTATTGGGGTAATGTACTGGCGTGGGTAGAGAATTGGTTGGCAGACAGGAAGCAGAGAGTCAGGATAAACGGGTCCTTTTCGGAATGGGAGGCAGTGACTAGTGGGGTGCCGCAGGGTTCAGTGTTAGGACCCTAGCTCTTTACAATATACATTAATGATTTGGATGAAGGAATTGAGTGTAATATCTCCAAGTTTGCAGATGACACTAAACTGGATGGTGGTGTGAGCTGTGAGGAGGATGCTAAGAGGCTGCAGGGTGATTTGGACAGGTTAGGTGAGTGGGCAAATGCATGGCAGATACAGTATAATGTGGATAAATGTGAGGTTATCCACTTTGGTGGCAAAAACACGAAGGCAGAATATTATCTGAATGGCGGCAGATTAGGAAAAGGAGAGGTGCAACGAGACCTGGGTGTCATGTTTCATCAGTCATTGAAAGTTGGCATGCAGGTACAGCAGGCGGTGAAGAAGGCAAATGGCATGTTGGCCTTCATAGCCACGGGTTTTGAGTATGGGAGCAGGGAGGTCTTACTGCAATTGTACAGGGCCTTGGTGAGGCCTCACCTGGAATAGTGTGTTCAGTTTTGGTCTCCTAATCTGAGGAAGGACGTTCTTGCTATTGAGGGAGTGCAGCGAAGGTTCACCAGACTGATTCCCGGGATGGCTGGACTGACATATGAGGAGAGACTGGATCAACTGGGCCTTTATACACTGGAGTTTAGAAGGATGAGAGGGCATCTCATAGAAATGTATAAGATTCTGACGGAACGGGATAGGTTAGATGCAGGAAGAATGTTCCTGATGTTGGGGAAGTCCAGAACCAAGGGACACAGTCTTAGGATAAGGGGTAGGCCGTTTAGGACTGAGATGAGGAGAAACTTCTTCACTCAGAGAGTTGTTAACTTGTGGAATTCCCTGCCACAGAGAGTTGTTGATGCCAGTTCATTGGATATATTCAAGAGGGAGTTAGATATGGCCCTTACGGCTAAAGCGATCAAGGGGTATGGAGAGAAAACAGGAAAGAGGTACTGAGGTGAATGATCAGCCATGATCTTATTGAATGGTGGTGCAGTCTCGAAGGGCCGAATGGCCTACTCCTACACCTATTTTCTATGTTTCTATGTTTCTATGTTTCTTAACTCCATCTACCCACCATGGTTCTGGAATAACCTTTCCTTACAAAACTCTATCAATTTTAGTTTTGAAATTTTCAATTGATCTCGCGTCAACAGCTTTTATGGGGAGAGAGTTCCTGATTTCCATTGCACTTTGTGTGAAGAAGTGTTTACTGACACTACTTCTGAAAGGCCCATCTCTAATTCTAACGCTATGCCCCTTTGTTCTGGAATCTCCCACGAGAGGAATAGTTTGGGTACGCAATTAACCCGCTCCCATTCAGTGCGTGGCAGGCAGTACGGTAAATTCATGCTGTCTGCTTCTTTAAATGGTTGCCTTTAAGTAGCGCAAGCCACTCGTGATATTAGGCCCCCTGCTGGTGTGTGCAGCACTACCACACTGTTCATTTGCTGCAATCACCAGCAGGGGGCCTGATATCACGAGTGGCTTGCGCTACTTAAAGGCAACCTGCTCCTCTTAAAGGAAAGGTGCATTATGGCTGCAAGAAGTGGTGGGAATCATTTGAAAACTGAATCTTTGCTCTGGTACTTTGAGCAACGGTTACATATGCGAGAGAGCGAGTACTGGAGGTCTTGATGGAAGAGGCTGAAAGAAGATGTCCTCCACAGGGGGACTGGAGGCCCTCCGGACATATGCTCTGGAGACAGTGGAAGAAGTAATGGTAGAGGTCAATGCCAGGAGTTTGGTCTAAGAACATGGATGCAGTGCAGGAAGAAATTTAATAATCTCACACGAGTTTTCAAGGTCAGTCAGTGCATCTTCAAATGCCATATCCTACCAACTACGCCACTAGCCTCATCCACTGCTCAATTGACCACACTCTCATCACCCACCTACCAACAATCTCTATCAATCAGTACTCAACCCTAAAAGTCATATGCTTTATCTCACCCTCATACACGTAACACTGTTCCAAGCCTTGCACCCACAACTCACAGCTTGCACCCACACACTGGCAGCTATTCAACCATGACAGGCACATCAACCAAACATATTGTGGGACACTCATTCTTTCTTGCAGGAGAAGGTGGCGCATAACAGAAGACAGCAACAAAGAACTGGAGGAGGACAAACCGCCTGCATGTCTTAACCCTCATGGAGGAGACAGCGTTGGCCATCATAGGAAGGGGCATTATTACTGAAGCCGTGGCAACTGGTGGGGCTGAAGCGATTGATGGGGAGGGTATCTGCATACCTAATGCTCCTTCCCTCATCACACATCTCCCTCATCCCGCAATCTCTTCTGACTTAGAAGCTGCAGATGGTGTCAGCATGCATTTCTTACTTTCTCCTCTTCCCTCACCATAACCCAACCCTTGTCACTGTTTCATTTCAGATACCCAAGTACTGGAACTTGCCCAATCAGTGGGGGAAGAGGAAGAAGACTGTGATGATGAAGAGACACCATCACTTGATCTTACTCTCGCATCCATCAGCTTAGATACCGACACTGTATGTAATTTAAAGGCTAAGATAAAGTTGGGATCTGCATGTGGTGAGACACCAGGCACAAGTGCTCAGGCGCCAGGGCTGGGGGTTGGGGAGGGCTGGGAAGGATATCGTAGATGCCAGCTCGGAGGGCAAGGTCGCACATTAGTTCTGCTGCAGAGAACTCAGATGAGGGCATCGATGGGCCAGGCTACAGAAGAAGGCTGATGGGTGTACGTAACCAAATGATTGATGCACTGGAAGGTCTGCCAGAAAGCCTGCGGTCAAGGAGCATGGAGGAGTCCAGCACCATCTTGGCACAGGACTTTGTGCAGACCTTGGAGGCCATCCTTTCCAACATGGAACGGGTGCTCACCTTCATCGATACACCTGTGGCACCCACCATGATGCAATGTCTGATGGCTGATGTCACAGCTTCCATTGTAGTACAAAAAGCTTCCATCAAAGGAGCTGCAGTGAAAGCTCAGATTGCTGACATCATGCTCTGTATACCACTGTTCAAAGGGACTTCCAGAGTGTCACAGCAGTCCATCAATCTGTTCTCCAAAAGATCAGTAGGATTACTGAGGTGCTGCCCCAGTAGCTCCATGTAGTACTGTGGTTCCTCAGGTTGAGAGCATTCGAGCTCCCACCCCTGCCACTCTGCCAGTGCTTTTGCTGTTGCCTGTTAACCAGCCAGTCCAGACTGCTCCAGGCCAGGCCAATATGGTGCAGTCTGAAGCCGGGCTTTCTAGTTCAAGAGCTGCTCGAGGTCATCTTCCGTGGCCATCGGCAGTCTCCTCAATTGGAGCTCAGAAACCTTCCAACAGCCATGCTGCAGCCACTGGGGAAGCACTGCGGAGCATTAGAAGAGGCAAAGACACATGGAAGACAGTCACTAAGGGAATGCAAAGGGTTGATTACTTTATTTTTTATGCATTATGTAATGATTGAATTTATAAATTTCGATTGGAATGTGCATTTTCTGGTGGTTTTTACTATTGCGTTGTTGGAAAGAGGGCGATATGGTGGTCAGTGACAGAGGAAAGTTAAGAAGTGTGGGACTATTGGTGAATGGGGAGGTGTGGTTCAGGTTACTGGTATCGCTCATTCATTGTTTCATCATGTAGTGCTCTGGACACAATCTCTTCTCATTTACAAGCTGCACATGGTGTACGCATGCACCTTTTACATCATCCCAACTCCCCTCACCACAAACTTACCCTTGTGCCTTTCTCATTTCAGATAGCCAAGAACTGTCACCTGGCCAGGCACTGGTGGAGAAGCAGGAAATAGAAGAGCAGCAAGGCAAGGATGATGAAGACACAGCACCGTAACTCAATTTCACACCAGCTCAGATACTGACACTCCGTGCACTTTAGATAAGTTAGAGGTGGGATCTGCACGTGATGAGAAACCGGGCATGAGTGGACTGCAGCCAGGGCAGGGAGAAGGTATAGCGCAGGTGCCAGCTCCCTGGAGGGCGAGGTCGCATGTGAGTTCTGCTGCACAGGACTCAGATGAGGACATCGATGGGGCGGCCTACAGAAGAATGCTGATGGGTATGCACAATGATGCGTATGCACAACAAAATGCTTCGTGAGTTGGCAGGCTTGCCAGAAAGCCTGAGTGTAATGTCAAGGTGCATTGAGGAGTCCAACCTTTCACAGGGATTGGAGCCCATTCTTTCCAGCATGGAATTCATGGCAACCTCCATTTTGAGAGTGTAGGGGAATCAAGGGATATGGAGATCAGGCAAGAAAGTGGAGTTGAGGTCGATGATCAGCCATGATCTAATTGAATGGCGGAACAGGCTCACGGGACTACATGACCTACTCCTGCTGCTATTTCTTATGTTTTTATGTTCTTATTAACGCACTTGTGGATCCAACCATCATGCAGCATTTGATGGACGATGTCTCAGCTTCCACTGCAGCACAAGCAGTAGCCACCCAATGTCTAAGTGCTGCAGTGGAAGCTCAGATTTCCATCATGCAGGCTCAGGTTGCTGCCATGCAAGCTCAAACTCCTGCCATCGTGGTTGCATTTACCAGTGCAGAAAGGGGTCTGCAGGATGTCGCAGCAGTCCAGCAATCTGCCCTCCAACAGATAGCTAGGATTGCTGAGGTGCTACCCCAGGGGCACCTCATGGAGCATGAACCTGCTGCCTTTACCAAACTTCCTCTAAAGTTCCCCCTGCCCAAGCCCTGAACTCCCATCTTTTTCCAGTTTCTCTCTGATCTCTCCTCATGCTCTCTCTGCGCTCATCTTGTCCATGAATTCCATTTCCTGCTCCCTCTAAACCCTATTCCCACTAAACTGCTGACCACCCAACTTCCTTTTCCGGCACCCATGATAGCTGATATTGTTAACAGTTCTCTCTCCTCGGGTATTGTCTCCATCTCTTTCAAATCTGCCGTCATCACCCCTCTCCTCAAAAAAACAGCCCTTGACCCCTCTGTCCTTGCAAACTTCCATCCAATCTCCAACCTCCACTTCCTCTCCAAAGTACTTGAATGTGTTGTCACCTCCCAAATCCGTGCCCATCTTCCCAGAACTCCATGTTTGAATCCCGCCAATCCGGTTTCTGCCCCTGCCATAGTACTGAAACGGCTCTCATCAAAGTCACAAACGACACCCTATGTAACCGTGACAAAGGTAAACTATCCCTCCTCGTCCATCTTGACCTATCTGCAGCCTTTGATACGGTTGACCACTCCATCTTCCTCCAATGCCTCTCCACCATCGTCCAGCTGGGTGGGACTGCACTCGCCTGGTTCCATTCTTATCTATCTAATCGTAGCCAGAGAATCATCTGCAATGGCTTCTCTTCTCGCTCCCGAATCATTACCTCTGTTCTCCCCCCAAACTTTATCCTTGGCCCTCTCCTATTTCTCATCTACATGCTCCTACCCCATGGCGACATCATCCAAAAACACAGCATTAGTTTCCATATGTAAGCTCTACCTCATCACCTTTTCTCTTGACCCCCGCCATGGTCTCTAACCGGTCAGACTGCTTGTTTGTCATCCGTTACTGGATGAGCAGAAAATTTCTTCAATTAAATATTCTTCGGTCCCCATGACAAACTCCGTTCCCTAGACATAGACTCCATCCCTCTCCCGAGCATCTGTCTGAGGCTGAACCACACTGTTTGCAACCTTGGTGTCATATTTGACCCTGAAATGAGCTTCCGACCACATATCTGCAGCATAACTAAGACGGCCTATTTCCACCTCCGTAACGTTGCTTGTCTCCGCCCCTGCCTCAGTCCATCTGCTGCTCAAAACCCTCATCCATGCCTTTGTTACCTCTGGACTTGAGTATTCCAATGCACTCCTTTGCTGGCCTCTCACGTTCTACTCTACATAAACTGGAAATCATCCAAAACTCAGCTGCCCGTGTCCTAAATCAGACCAAGTCCCGTTCACTATCACCCCTGTGCCCGATTAACTAATGCCTTGATTTTACAATTCTCCTCCTTGTTTTCAAATGCTTCCATGGCCTTGCCCCTCCCTATCTCTAATTTCCTCCAGCCCCACAACCCACTGAGATATCTATGCTCCTCTAATTCTGCCCTCTTGAGCATCCCTGATTATTATGGCTCAACTGTTAATACCGTGCCTTCAGCTGCCTGGGCCCTAAGCTCTGAAATTCCTTCCCTAAACCTCTCCGCCTCTCTATATTTCTTTCATCCTTTAAGATGCTCCTTAAAATCTATCTCTCTGACCAAGTTTTTTGTCATCTGCCCTAATTTCCTGTGTGCCTCCGTGTGAATTTTTTTAATATAACACTCCTGTGAAGTGCCTTGGGACGTTTTACTACATTAAAGGTGCTATATAAATACAAATTCTTGTTGTTGTCCTCTCTCAGGATGACAGCATTGGTACTCCAATCACAGCCACTCCGCCAGCGCACTTGCTGCTGCCTGTCAGCCAGCCAGCCCAGACTGAGGTGGTGCAGTCTAAAGCCAGTCCTTCTAGGCCCAGAGCTTCTCAAAGTCAACCTGCAAAGCCATCTGCAGTCTCACCCACTGAAAGGCAGCAGCCTTCCACCAGCCATGCTGCAGTCACTGGGGTAGAACTGCATAGGTGCACGAGGACAGGCAAAGGCTCACGAAGACAAGCACTAAGGGAATGCACAAGGGTGATTTGTTGACTTGGTTATGTAATATTGGGTAAGGTGTGGGGCTATTGCCGAATGGAAAATTGGGGTTACATTCACTGATATTGCAGTCGGATGAATCGATCACGGACAGCCCGGGCAGAAAGGGCTGTCTGTGTTGCCTCCTCCCTTCCCCTTCCTCCTCTTCCTCCTCCTCCTCCTCAGCTGATTACTGTATGTCTGGAGGCGACTGCGCCCACATGATGGCGAGGTTGTGGAGCATGCAGCAGACCACAACGAATCTTGACTCTCACTCTGGTGAGTACAGCAGGGAAGCCAATGGTCTGCTCTATCAGATTCCGTGTGGCAGCATTTGTTATATGCATGCTATCCCTGTGTGCATGGGTTCCACAGCGGAGTCATCAGCCAGGTGGTCAGTGGATAGCCCGTGTCGCCCAGTAGCCACCCTCTGGTTTGTCATGGTGGCTCAAAAACTGAGGGAACAGCGGGCTGGCACAGAATGAAAGCATCATGGCTGCTGCCAGGATGCTGGGCATTCACCATCATAGTTGCACACCAACTGCACATTCAACGAATAGTAACCTTTGCGGTTGCGGTACACTTCAGCATTTACATGTGGCACCCGCATAGCCACATGAATGCAAACGATGGCACCCTGCACCATGGAGAAGCACATTATCCTGGCAAAGCCACATGCACACTCCGTCTGCTTCTCTCTGGTCAGAGCAGATGATGAACTCCCCTCTCCTAGCATAAAAAGCATCTGTCACCTCTCTTATGCAGCAGCGGATGGCAAACTGGGAGCTTTTACAGATGTCGCCTGCTCTAGCTTGGCTGGATCCCGACATAAAGAAATTCAGGACCACAGTCACCTTCACAGCCATTGGTAGTGCTGCCCATGCTCTGGAGTGAGGCTTCAGGTCTGGTTGCAAGAGGTGGCAGAGTTCTGTGAGCACCCCCTTCATAAAGCGCAGATGCCTCAGACACTGCTCCTGGCTCAGGTTGAGGTAAGAGGATTGCTCTCGGAAGATCGTAGGTGGGTAAGGCCTCCTGTTGAGAACCCTACTCCCCCTCCTCTGACCTCTGCGAGCAGCTTTTCCTCTTCTTTGCTTCCTCTGCTCCATCTCTCTGTCATGCTGCAGGCCAAGGGAGATGACAACTACAGCATCATGATTGGGAGCAAGTGGTCTGACCAGAACCCCTGAAGTCAAAATCAAGGCCTTCTCCACTTGCAGCACCACTCCCTGTCACTTCACCAACTTGAAGCAACTCTGGAAAGCTCCAAACATTTCCACAAACTTACACAGAGCCAGTAGCAATTAATGAACAACTAATCTGAGCCCATTAAATATCACTGGTGGGAGAACCCTACTGCCGCTGAATGCATGTTCAGCTCTGCGTAGTTAAATTCAGACCCGCCAGAAACCTGGCGCACCTACCGCCTTTTTCGTGCCATCTTTGTGGCACCCACTCGATCCATATTCACTACATCTTTTTAATGGCTTCCTGTGGTAATGAGCGGCGGGAATTAGGAGTTTGCAAAGGTGTGGGTGGCTTGTTTGGAGCAGCATTACCATAGGGAAATTTAGCATTGTGGTCATGTACAGATAATAAGCCAACTGCATCCTGGCCTTCTTAAAGGCCAGAGTTTGCAGCTAGGCCCTGAGGAACGAAGGAGTTGTGTTGAAGGATGGCTGGTGCTGCTGGACCAAGAAGGGCAAGCCAATTTTCCGACGCTGAGCTGGAGACCCTGATTCAGGCTGTCAAGGGCAGGAGGCGAGTCCTTTATCCAGATGTGGGGAGACCCACTCGTGAGGTGTTTACAAATGCAAGGAGGCAGATTGGTGTGGCAGTCTCCGGGATCGCCATTCATAACCGGACCACGACGCAGTGCAGAAAAAATTTTAATTACATCACCCGTCTGATGAAAGTGAGTACCTGTATCACCAACTGCTGACCTTGCATCTGCGAGCCTCTCCTTCATCCTTCTCTTATTTCCCATCTTCACTGTTTTGTCACTGAAGCAGCATTTCATTGTTGACGCATCTATACATATATGTGTGTGTCTTCTCGCAATGGAGGCTCCCTTTCATCTCACACAACTGCATGTCAGCGACACACATTTGTGCACTCATTTCTGATGCGTCATCACAGTGGTACTTACCAACCATTCTTTGTTTTGTAGGCCAAACTGGCTCACAATAGAATGCAGCAAAGGAGGACTGGTGGTGGCGAGGCAGTTATACAGGTCCTCACACCCTTGGAGGAAAGGGTTGAGGCGCTCGTGGGCGGACATGGTGCCTTCCCTGTGGCCTGCGGTACCGCTGATGCCGATGTGGGTAAGTGAGGGCCCTCCTTTAATGCTATCTCTCTCTGAATGCGCCAGTGCCTACCGTGCCTTTCCTTCTGGAAGTCTGCTAGTTACAGCCTCCATGCATCAATTCCCTACCTCCCCCTCATGGCAGCCCAGCTCCCATTTATGCTTGCAGATGAGACGCCTCTGTGGCCTCTGGTACTGGCAACGTCATTGTGATCAGAAAGGGTAAGTGAGGCCCTCCTCTAATGCTCTCTCTCTCTGAATGCACCAGCGCCTACTGAAAGTGTGCTAGTTGCAGCCTCTATGCGTCAATCCCCTACATCCCCCTCATGGCAGCCCTTCTCCCATTTATGCTTGAAGATGAGAGACTGAATGGCAGCACAGGACAGAGAGAGCCAGCACCTGGCACACCAGCTACAGGCATGGAGACAACCCCAGGACCGAGTGGCAGCACAGGCAGCACCTGGCACACCGGTGCCAAGCATCGATCAGAACTTTGACGACATCAGCACAGAGATGTCTAATGAGAGCATTGAGGACATTGAGGGGTGCAGCCTTGCTGATACTGTGGAGCTGGAGCGCACTCCATTTTTTGGAGACCTCACTAATGAGGATGAGGAGGAGGAGGATACTGCCGGTAGCACTGCCTCACTGCTTCCACTTACACGCGCCAGCTCAGATACTGGGACTGCGTGGTCCGATCTAGTTCAGATAGTACAGGGGTCTGCACTGGGTGTTGCACCGGGGCCTAGTGGGCTGCAGCATGGTGACGGGGCTAGGCAAACTCAGGTGCCATCTCTCGGGGGTGCGAGTCCGCATTGGAGTTCTGCTGAGGAGGACTCAGACGATCCATCGATGTTGCGGCTTATGAGAGAAGGGTGGAGGCCATGCATTCCCAGATTTTGGGGGCACTGACAAGGGTGCCAGAGAGCCTGTCAGAAATGGTGAGGAGCATGGAGGAGTCTGCCTCCCGCATTGTCGACAGCTCTGCGCACACCATGGAGCCCATCATTACCAGTGTGCTGGCGATGGTGGACTCCCAGATTCCAGCTGTGTGGATCCAGCTGTGATGCCGCAACCTGCAGGTGATGTGGCAGCTGCCACTTCAGCACAGGTGCGAGGTTATGAGCGCATCGGTGCTGGATTGGAACCCTGGAAGCTCAGAATGCTTTACGCACACTGGGCAACAGGCGACGGAGCGTCAAACTCCTGCCATGTCTGCTGGCTTTGAGACTCTGGCTGCTCTCATGCAGTCTCAGCTCGATGCCACCCGACACCTCAGTGTTGCCTTCGCGGTTGGATCCACCTCGGGCCATGGGGGACCTTCCGGTGACGCGCCACACCACTGTCCTGAGCTCCCTCAGATTGGTGGTGGTGGTAGTGTGCCGACCACGGGGAGTGACTCAGGCTCCTCGGACCAGGAACCTGATGATGTGCTCTCTCAGGATCACACCATTCCTGACCCCAGACCTGTCATTCTGCCATGGCATCCAACCATGGTCTCGCTCAAGCCAAGCCAGACTGAACCCTCCCGGGAGGGTGCTGACCAGTCTGCAGCCAGGCCTTGCAGGCCCAAAGCTGGTCGAGGGCGTCTTGGAAGAACATTTGCAGCTTCCACACAGGGAACACAGCAGCCTTCCCAGATCCATGATGCAGCCACAGGAGAGACACTGAGGCTTAGTAGTCGGATAGGCACACGTAAGAGGGGTTATAAGGAGATGCACAAGGGTGAGAAATTATATTTTTGTGTAAGTTTTTTGGACTGTTTTTTATATTGTTGGCTTTTTGCACTGATCAAGATAATATCATAAATCTTTAATTTTTGCACCTCGATCTGGGCAGGTGTATCATTTGAAAGTGGGCAATTATGTGTGAAGGCACTGATTGGGATGGCCATGGAAAATAGGGGCTGAATGATTTTTTGTGGGGATGAAATTATCTGAATTGAGCAGCAATCAGACGTCTCTGCACCTCCCTTGCAGGCTTGTGATGGCGACGACGTCTCCTGGCAGGGTGGTGTCAGGGATCCTAGTCCTCCTCCTCTTCCTCATCCTCCTGCGTCTCCTCCTCCTCAGGTGGTACTGCTGGTTCGACCTCCAGCGGCTGGTCCCTCATGAGAGCCAGGTTGTGCAGCATGCAGCAGACCACCACAAATATGGAGACCCATTCAGGACAGTACTGCAAAGCGCCACAAGACTGGTCCTCTCTTTGAGGATCCCAATGCTGTGCTCGATGATACCTGGTGCCGTTGTTTGAGCGTCGTTGTAGGCATGCTCGGCCGCAGTCCTGGGGTTCCGCAGTGGAGTCAGCAGCCAAGTGGACAGGGGATAGCCCTTGTCTCCAAGCAGCCATCCACAATCCTGAATTGGCCCGGTGAAGACGGCAGGCACACTGCTCTTGCGCAGGATGAAGGATGAAGGAATTGTGGCTGCTGCCTGGGTACCTGGCATCAACTGCCAGGATCCTACGCTGGTGGTTGCACACCAGCTGCACATTTAGGGAGTGGAATCCTTTTCTGTTGATAAAGAGTTCGGGATGGTGTTGTGGCACCCTCAGGCCAACATGCGTGCAGTCAATGGCCCCCTGCACCCTGGGGAACCCTGCAATCTGGACAAATCTGGCCTGCCGCTCCACCTGCTTCTCCCTGGTCATGGGGAAAGAGATGTATTCAACGCTTTTCCTATACAGAGCATCGGTCACCTGCCAGATGGAGCGATGGGCAGAGAATTGGGAGATGTTCGATATGTCTGTAGTTGCAGACTGTGTAAAGTTGAGAGCTATGGTGACCTTGATTGAAACAGTGAGAGCTGTCCTGAGCCATGTGTGAGGCTGCAGATTTGGACACAGAACATTTCACAGCTCCCTCAGATTTCTAAATCTGAGCCTTCGCAAACATTGCTCATCACTGAGCTCCAGGAATGAAAACTGACATCAGTAGACCCTTTGACGATAGGGCCTCCTTCCCCCAGGTCTGTGCTGGGCCCCTGCGATGGCACCTGGCTGATTGTCTTCTCCCTGTTCCTGCTGATGGTCTGGAGCCTCTTCAGGATGTTGCTGGTAAGGCTTCTGGCCCCAGTATTTGGTGCGGGGTGGGGGGTCAGCGTCCCTCCTGGCCACCCTCTCTACAATGGAGGTCTATGGCCTTCTGCAGGCCCTTCTCCCTGTTGGGCAGCCATGGCTGCTGCCTCCCTTGCCCGCTGCCTCTGTACCCGTCGCTGACGGCGCCACCTTCTCCTGCATGCTGCCCTGCTTCTCACAAGGTGCACAAGGCATTGGCCTGCCAACACTGAGTCCATTCTGTCTGAAGGCTCGACCCTCACAAGCAGGCCTGTGTGTAGCAGAGAATGAGGCCAACAGGACATGACTAATCAGTGAGAGCGAGAACGTTTTCTAAACTCACAAAAAGTTCTGTAAAATCTGCTGCAGGTTTAGCAAATCTCCACAGATAAATCCAAAAAAGTTTGGAACACAAATACCCGATCGAGCAGCCCGACAAAGTGCAGCGACCCAAAAAGTTGGCGGGGGCATTGTCAGGAAAAAAGCAGCCTTTTCTATACTGAATATAGGTGGCGTGGCTGCTCAGCAGCGGTGCGCACTGTAATCCCGTCATCATGGCCGCAGGACCAATAATGCAGCGGAAGTCAGGGGTTTGGGGTGGAAGTGGACACCGCCCCCAAAACTCCCGCACTTAATATCTGTCCCAACTTGTGCCTCATTGTCATCTGATTCTGAATTCCTGTGTCTCTCTCCCTCCTGATGCAACTCACTTGGTGCAGAGCTTGAAACATCTAGGCCCTACTCTCCCTCACTAAACTTCTTTGTGTTGGTACATCACTCCCTGCTTTTAAAAGGCTCCTCAAATCTATTGTTTTGTTTGTAGATGAAACTATTCTCTAAATTCTTCTATTACTGTGTGATCTATCTTCTCCAATGTGAAGTGCCTTGGACTCTTTCATTTCTTTAAATGCACTCGAACAATTGCAAGTTTTGTTTGAAACAAGTTGTTATTTGAAATAAAAAGTACTTTGTTGGTTGTAAAATGCCTTGGGACTTCCAGTGGTCATGAAAGGCGCTATATAAATGCAAGTCTTTCTTTTTATCAGAATATCTACACACACCATGAGAAAAAAAAAATGTGATCTGATCGCTTATCGTTAATTTTGTAACCATATTTTCTCCATCAATTTTCCCCTCCCTTCCTCTTCTGAAGGGAATGACTCCTTACTGTCATCTGATTTCATAGACATTGCCCCTCTTCTATACCTTGCCGAAGCTGTCATTATTCATGTGTGAGTCTTGACAGTATCATCAGGCAATCTAACTCAATAAATAGTGATCAGGGCCAGGATCCCTGGTCAACTTTCACTTCTTTAATCCTGGGATACTGCAGCGAATTGGAGACTCCTGAGCATCACTATGGCTGAGAGCACTAGAGACTGGGGTAGAAATCAGGGACCTTCCTAGTCCATATGCTCAAATACTTTGTGGAAAACCTTGTTGAGATCACTGCGGAACTTGCTTAATATATTTGTTGTTTATATAATCTCAAAATTTTTTCAAACATGGAAACCAATAAAATGGATGAAATCTCCCATCTCCCATTGTTATGGTTTCAAAATAAAGCTTACTTAAATAAAGGTGAATTTTGCACTATAACATTTAGGTACAAAATTATTGAACAAAGTTATTTGTAACAAATGATACTTTCTTTGTACATCACTTTTTCTTACATAACAGTCACTGCACTCCAAAAGTAATTTATTGTTTGACATTTGGACAACATAAGGGAAATGTTGCTTTCTTTCTGTAATAATGTTTGAATTTATTGTATGAAGATATTCTGCTTGTGCTACTGGTATGACAGATGTTTTGTACTGATGGTAGACTAGAATCCATTCAAGCTAGCACACAATATATTAATGCCATTTGTTCTATAAATCAGTGATGATGAGAGCTACATTTTCCCAGAGGATTTATTTACAATAGAAACGTTTTCATTTATTTTGTTCTTGTATTGTACAAGAAGTTCACACTTGCTCTCAGATCATGATCTAATAGAGTATTTTTTAAAATTAATTAATGGGATGTGGGTGTCGCTGGCAATGCCAGCATTTATTGCCCATCCCTAATTGCCCTAGAGAAGACTGTGGTGAGCTGCCTTCAACCACTGCAGTCTGTATGGTGAAAGTGCTCCCACAGTGCTGTTAGGGAGGGAGTTCTACGATTTTGACCCAGTGACGTTGAAGGAACAGCGATATACTTCCAAGTCAGAATGGGGTGTGACTTAAAGGAGAACATGGAGGTGTTGGTGTTCCCATGTGCCTGCTGCCCTTGTCCTTCTAGGTGGTAGAGGTCGCGGGTTTGGGAGGTGCTGCCGAAGAAGCCTTGGCGAGTTGCTGCAGTGCATCTTGTAGATGGCACACACTGCAGCCACGGTACACTGGTGGTGGAAGGAGTGAATGTTTAAGGTGGTGGATGGGGTGTCAATCAAGCGGGCTGCTTTGTCCTGGACGGTGTCGAGCTTCTTGAGTGTTATTGGAGCTGCACTCATCGAGGCAAGTGGAGAATATTCCATCGCACTCCTGACATGTGCTTTGTAGATGGTGGAAAGGCTTTAGGAAGTCAGGAGGTGAAACACTTGCTGCAGACTACCCAACCTCTGACCTGCTCTTGTTGCCACAGTATTTATGTGGCTGCTCCAGTTAAATTTCTAGTCAATGGTGACCCCCAGGATGTTGATAGTGGGGGATTCGGCGATGGTAATGCCGTTGAATGTCAAGGGGCAGTGATCACACTCTCGCTTGTTGAAGATAGTCATTGCCTGGCACTCGTGTGGCGTGAATGTTCCTTATCAGCCCATGCTTGAATGTCACCCAAGTATAGCTGCATGCGGCATGGACTGCTCCATTATCTGAGGAGTTGTGAATGGCACTGAACACTGTGCAGTCATCAACAAACATCCCCACTTCTGACCTTATGATGGAGGGAAAATCATTGATGAAGCACCTGAAGATAGTTGGGCCTAGGACACAGCCCTGAGGAACTTCTGCAGCGATGTCCTGGGGCTGTGATGATTGACCTCCAACTACCACAACCATCTTCCTTTGTTCTAGGTAGGACTCCAACCAATGGAGAGTTTCCCCCCTGATTCCCATTGACTTCAGTTTTATTAGGGCTTCTTGATGCCACACTTGGTCAAATGCTGCCTTGATGTCAAGTACAGTCACTCTCACCTCACCTCTGGAATTCAGCTTTTTTGTCAATGTTTGGACCAAGGCTGTAATGAGGACTGGAGCTGAGTTGTCCTGGTGGAACCCAAACTGGTTATTGGTGAGTAAGTGCCACTTGATAGCACTGTCGATGACACCTTCCATCACTTTGCTGATGATTGAGAGTAGACTGAGGGAGTGGTAATTGGCCGGATTGGATTTGTCCTGCCTTTTGTGGACAGGACATACCTGGACAGTTTTTCACATTGTCGGATAGCTGCCAGTGTATTAGCTGTACTGGAACAGCTTGGCTAGAGGTGTGGCTAGTTCTAGAGCGCAAGTCTTCCGCACAACTGCTGGGTTGTTGTCGGGATCCATAGCCTTTGCTGTATCCAGTGCGCTCAGCCATTTCTTGATATCACGTGGAGTGAATCGAATTGGCTAAAGACTGGCTTCTGTGATGATGGGGACATCAGGAGGAGGCCGATATGGATCATCCACTCAGCACTTCTGGCTGAAGATGGTTGCAAACGCTTCAGCCTTGCCTTTTGCACTCACGTACTTGGCTCCGCCGTTGAGGGTGGGGATATTCATGAAGCATGTGCTGTATTACAGATTACGTAACACCTGAAGGTACATAAATTGATGATCCTATTGTGTTATGTAGTTGAGCACATAATCTAGGCTGATGGTGCTGCACTAAGGGAGTGCTATATTGTCTAAGGTGCTGCGCTCTCAGATGACATGTTAAACTGAAACCCTGTATGGCTGTTCAGGACGTAAATGATCCAATCACATTAGGGAGAGTGTTAAATCCAAGGAAGAGGCATATAAATTGGCCAGAAAAAACAGCAAACCTGAGGATTGGGAGAAATTTAGAATCCAGCAGAGGAGGACTAAGGGTTTAATTAGATGGGTGAAAATCGAGTACGAGAGTAAGTTTGCAGGGAACATAAAAACTGACTGCAAAAGCTTCTTTAGATATGTGAAGAGAAAAATATTAGTGAAGACTTGCAGTCAGAATCAGGTGAATTTGATAATGGGGAACAAGGAAATGGCAGACCAATTGAAGAAATACTTTGGTTCTGTCTTCACTAAGGAAGACAAAAATAACCTCCCGAAAATAATAGGGGACCAAGGGTCTAGTGAGAAGGAGGAACTGAAGGAAATCCCTATTAGTCAGGTAATTGTGTTAGGGAAATTGATGGGATTGAAGGCTGATAAATCCCCAGGGCCTGATAGTCTGCATCCCAGAAATACTTAAGGAAGTGGCCCTAGAAATAGTGGATGCATTGGCTGTCATTTTCCAACATTCTGTAGACTCTGGATTAGTTCCTATGGATTGGAGGGTAACTAATGTAACACCACTTTTTAAAAAAGGAGGAAGAGAAAACAGAGAATTATAGACCAGTTAGCCTGACATCGGTAGTGGGGAAAATGTTGGAATCAATTATTAAAGACGAAATAGCAGCGCATTTGGAAAGTCAGCATGGATTTATGAAAGGGAAATCATGCTTGGCAAATCTTCTAGAATTTTTTGAGGATGTAACGAATAGAGTGGACAAGGAAGAACCAGTGAATGTGATGTATTTGGACTTTCAAAAGGCTTTTGACAAGGTCCCACACAAGAGATTGGTGTGCATTAAAGCACATGGTATTGGGGGTAGTGTATTGACGTGGATAGAGAACTGGTTAGAAACATAGAAAATAGGTGCAGGAGTAGGCCATTCAGCCCTTCGAGCCTGCACCACCATTCACTATGGTCATGGCTGATCATTTTTGCAACTTTAGTACCCCATTCCTGCTCTCTCTCCATACCCCTTGATCCCTTTAGCTGCAAGGGCCATATCTAACTCCCCTTTGATATATCTAACAAACTGGCCTCAGAAACTTTCTGTGGTAGAGAATTCCACAGGTTTACAATTCTCTGAGTGAAGAAGTTTCTCCTCATCTCGGTCCTAAATGGCTTACCCCTTACCCTTAGACTGTGACCCCTGATTCTGGACTTCCCCAACATTGGGAACATTCTTCCTGCATCTAACCTGTCCAATCCCATCAGAATTTTATATGTTTCTATGAGATCCCCTCTCATTCTTCGAAATTCCAATGAATATAAGGCTAGTCGATCCAGTCTTTCTTCATATGTCAGTCCTGCCATCCCGGGAATCAGTCTGGTGAACCTTCGCTGCACTCCTCAATAGCAAGAATGTCCTTCCTCAGATTAGGAGACCAAAACTGGTTTCAATATTCAAGGTGTGGCCTCACCAAGGCCTTGTACAACTGCAGTAAGACCTCCCTGCTCCTATACTCAAATCCTCTTGCTATGAAGGCCAGCATGCCATTTGCCTTCTTCACCGCCTGCTGTACCTGCATGCCAACTTTCAATGACTGATGTACCATGACACCCAGGTCTTATTGCACCTCCCCTTTTCCTAATCTATCACCAGATAATATTCTGCCTTCCTGTTTTTGCCACCAAAGTGGATAACCTCACATTTATCTATATTATACTGCATTTGCCCACTCACCTAACCTGTCCAAGTCACCCTGCAGCCTCTTAGCATCCTCCTCACAGCTCACACTGCCACCCAGCTTAGTGTCATCTGCAAATTTGAGATATTACATTCAATTCCTTCGTCTAAATCATTAATGTATATTGTAAATAGCTGGGGTCCCAGCACTGAAGTAATCTGGTATTTCAGATAAGATTTAAATATAAGATCTTTGGATTAAAAATTAGATTGAACATGAAAACGAGCTTGGGGTTCATGATGCACGATCAGTCCACACCTGTTGAAAGGAATGCAGGCTGCTTGCTAATTACAATGATTGCAGCATTCAGCCCAGTGCTGAGTGCGCTGCTGAATATCTGAATACTCAACAGGAGGCTATCTCCAATTGAAACTAGACTCCACTTCTTAAAGGCAGTCTGCACCTGTTAAAGGGAAGGTGTATTCTGCCTGTAGCAGCTCATTGAACTGGTTGTGGAGGCAAGGGTAACTGAATAATGGCTCATTCACATTCACATTCACCTGTGCATGTTTAGGAGAAAGCATTGAATAGAGCGACAAAGTTGAAAATGGCAGGTCGTGCATCCAAATCAGCATTACACTCTCACTGATGTCACGATTTACCTACTCTGTATACGGCCGGCACACACATGCCCCGCTATCACTCTCAGCAAGATGGTGTTCAGCACAGGCAGTGCCGGAAGTGGGCGGAAGTGACGTGGATGCCACTTTTCGTTCAAAACCGGCCAAAACTACCAGCACTATGGGGCGAATTTTGCAACTTTTTCCTTTTGATTTGAATGAATGCAGCAATGCCAGCTGGTATTGGGCCCGAAGCATCAATATAGAAAGAAGATGCAAGGCACTAATTTTTAAAAAGGATTTATTATAAATTGAGGAAGATCTGAAGCCACTAATTCTTTGGATATAATCGACAATTTAATTGTTATGGACCCTTAAGCTAGTTTTCAATAAGACAACAATGTATGATTTGTGCCTTCTTCAACTGCACATGGCTCCCAATATTATGCTGCTTTTCTGTTCATACTTCCTGAGTTGGCATTATTCAGCAATTAAGTGAGCTTTACCAACTTCTTTGAGAAAAATCTGGTCATGTGATTTCAAGCAAACTATCAACTGGACCATTGCAATTTTTATCAGCCTTGTAGTTTTACTGCAGTGGATAATGGTCACATCTGAGAATTCATTTTACTTGCTGCTCTGATGAAAGACTTTAATGGCTTGCCAAAAATTGTATTAGTCCCAGTATATTTGCTACATAACTGGATTTAATTTACATTAAAAATTTAGACAGGCAAAGCTTTAATGACTAATTATCTTTGCTGATACAGTAAAGAACTATGATCAGTTCAAGGCTAGTTTGTAAAACCCTATCTCGGTTATCTTTACATTCAAAGTGTAGTTTTGCTATTATTGAAAATGTCTTTGTACAGAACCCTTAAGATTTAAAATATAAGCAATTAATTCCAACGTGAACATTTTCTCGTGTTGTGTTGAAAAATAGGATTATGGTTCACCTCCCCAACACACACCAAAATTTATGTTGTATTTTCTCTTGGTAAAATAATCTATGGCATGGACTGGTTGGACTGAATGGCCTGTTCTGTGCTGCATATTCTATGTAAGTGTGAAGTGAAAGTAACAATATAACTGTTCAAACATGAGCTTTGGTATTGTTGAGACTGACACAATAAACAGACCCACAAAACACTTTATGCTTTGACCTCTGTTTTCATTTTAGAGCCAGACAAGCACTAAACAAAGACTTTAATCTTTAAAACCGATCAACTTTACATTAGCAAGCAGCCGTACTGTTGCTCCATACAAAACAACTACAAACTGACAGGTATGTACAAAAATCAACAATTAAAACAATTCAAGGATGCCAGAAAGTATCAATCAAAAGCACAAGATACTGTTGATGAAGACAAAACTTGCATTATATAGAATACTGCTACATGCAGCTTGCTGAAAATTGTTGATTGGTTAGGAGTTGACCACTACTTGCAACGCATGTCTTATGAAAAAGCAATGATTACAAATTCCATTTGCTGAATTTTTAAATGTGCCACAACAGCATGGATTTGAGTTACAGCACGCAATAAAATAGCACTCATGAAGTCAAAAGTGCATCTGGGTGGATAATGCAAATGAAGATTTGGCAACAATTCAGCTCATAGACATAATATTGGCCAGTATTATTTATAATTCATATTAACCATGCTTTGTAAATGTGTGCACTTGATTATATTGACACTGCAATCAGTTAAACTTCTTCAGTGATTGAAATGCCATTCATCAAACTATTGTATGTGTGTTCACCAAGATGAGGGCAACAGTGCTCAGAAATGGATGGTTTCTATACTGCATCCAGTATACCGGTGTGGCATAATGGAGGTGTAATACAGGGCTGAAACTATATTGTCTCCTATATGCCTAAATTACAGTTTTAACATAGCTTTTCCCCACCTCAGTAAGATTTTTCAGGAGTAAGCTTTATATACTGAAGGATTTTCTGAAAGAGATTTAGGAGTGAGTTATGATGCGCATTTTTTCCCTTTTGAGAGGTGAGTACTAGGGGCGTCAGTTTAAGATGTGAATTAAAAATTTGTACTCCTGTTGTGCTTGAAATTAAACAAAAAATATACATTTGATTGGGTCAACACTATCCAACTTTCAGCACTTTATATAACCTGTAGTACTAAACAAGTCTAATGAAAGGTAGCATAGCACTATATATACACTAGTGAATGAGTTCAACAAACTTATCTGTTTTATTGCAAATAATGTTATGAAATTGGTGTACATTGGTGGTATTTTCACGAAGATTAGATCAAAGACACAGAAATGGTGCAAAAGCTAATTCCAGAGTAAAGGAACACTTAATTTTAATTGCAATGTGGACTATTCTACTGATAGGAATGATAATAATCACTGATATTTATCTTACTTTGGGAACCACTTCAGCTTCAGTCCTATTTCCTGTAGAATCCCACAAATGCTTATGCTTTCCTGTCAGGTTCACCATTTTAGGCGCAGCAGTGTCACAGCCGGTGTTTACACCTTGTCACCATTGCATGCAAAGGCTTATTTATAAATATGATTGCATTCAAGGATCATGTTACTGGCCCCATAGCACTTTTGGATAACTGGGGCAGTCATATTTGCTAAGCTATAAATATTAATTTCCACCAAATAAAGTGTTTTGAAATGGCAAGTATTTAAAATATATCAATACAAGTAGGGTTAAATACAGATGTTAAAGAATCTCCATTTACTTTTGATACATTTTGACAGAGTCAAAGTGGAATACTCTGTTAAAAGAGGAATAATCATTGAGAGATGTTTGCCTTTGTGTTGATTAATGTTAAACTTACTGGCTGTTTTATTTCATAATTTTTGCTGAAGATTCATATCTAATGGGAATAGATATGCCCACCCCAGGCTCATTTCAATTTGAACTCTTAATAGCTATTAGATAATAGAGGTTAAAATTGAGTTTGTAAGGGAAGCAACCCACTCTGCCAACTTGGGCAAAGATTCCTATTGTACCAGGAAATGTATATGGACTGGCTGATCATTTTGCTATATCTAGTGCACAAAGGAAATATTCCCCCTTGTCTCTGATGAGACTACTTTTATTCTGCATTGTAACTTGTAACATTAAGTATTTCAGTCAGGAAGTGCTCCTTGGCATTATAAAGAAAGCAAGCTAAAGTTTTGTTTCCAATTTGCCAAGTACAATAAGTAACCTCTTTGAAACTTGGTTCAACCTAAAATTCAATTAATATTGGTTAATGCACTAAAAATTCAAGGACAGTACTGGATAGTTCCATCATTAAACCTGTGTGAGCACATTATAGATTAATTTGGCAATCCCAGAAAGTTTTGAGTTCACTTTAATGTTTCTTTTTCTAGGTGAAAGGGAAGTGCAGATATAAAATATTTTTATGATCTTTTAAAAACTTTTATTTTGCTACTATTTCTCAGTTTTAGTTTTAAATAGTATTTGCCACCTAGGACAGAGGTTAATCCTGTTTCTTTTGGTAAAGTGACTGAGATGGGTTGGAAAGAATTGGTTAAATAATTGAATGGCAAATCAATGTTTTTCTTTCAGGTTGTCTGTAAGAATTTAAATCAATGGTGGTTGATATTGTTGATTCCAACTCAGATTAGTTTATTCACTGCTTTCAATATCTGTAGTATCTAATTGTAAAAAGGGGTTATATTAAAAAAATATATCTTTATAAAGAGGGGTTGATAAATGAAAAAAAGTATCCAGTAACCGACAAGTAGATTTGTTTGCATGAAAACAGGATATTCATCAGTAGTGGTAAATTTCTGGGTTTAGTTCATGAATGCACAATTCCTATAATTCATTAAGATTATAGGTATGGGTTTCTTTAAAGGTTTTTTTCAAAAGTGAAATAATGAACTGTCAACAGATCCATAGTTCATTTATCATACATCCCTAAAAATATTTCCCAATCAATTTCCAGTTAAATTTTTAACATTTTACTAAACTATTATGTTTTCATGGAATAAGACTAGACTCCATGGCCTGTTCTGTTATTGTTGCTCCATTGGTCTTGTAATGGCAGTGTGTGCAGTGATAATAACTTTGCTGAAGTGTGCATTATCCAGAGAGTGCAGTGTGTGTGTGGGGTTTGTCACATGTGTCTAATGTCTTTGTTTATTGTTGTGGAAAATGATTGTTGGGCCAGAGAAATTATCATTAATCAACGTCTAATCAATGGGTCATATAACATAATCCCTTTTGACCTCATATTTAAGGGAAGAATAGCAACAGTAACAATGATTAATCATTCCCATATTCTTACATTTCCTGCCACATTAATTGTAAAAATCTTCATAATAGCTGCTAAATTCAAAGCTGCATGGTCCCACAATTTCCTTTATTCAATTTATTTATTAGTTCAAAATTAAAAGCTTCCATTAGCCATCCTGTCAAAGCATGCCCAGGAACGGTTAACAAAACATGGTACATGAATGAAAGCAGACACAAAATAGACTGTCTTGGTGGAATCTTTAACATTTCAATTTCTTTAGTTCAATACTGGGTTTTATTTTGGTTTTATAATGTCCAATCTTTTATTTATAATTCTAATGAATTTCACCAAATAAACAAAGAACAGTCATAAATACTCTGATTACTCAGCTGTACTACTGTAAAATTTGTTGCACAGGTTTACCTTTAAAGCTGCCCATTAACCATGTTGCTTTGAGTATGAGTTCACCTGGGATCCTAGTTGCTATTGACAGACATCTCTAAAGGCAAGCAAATATCAGACAAACAACTTTATTGCACTAATTCAATTGAATTAAAGGCTTTCAAAGTTAGACACATTTAGGAAATTATGACAGAATTAAAATTCTGCTGTGCGATATTATATGAATACTTAACACGTTCATCTCAATTTTTTTAACAGAAGCTTAAACCTAGGTTAACGAGGAGGAACACAGGAATTTGATATGCTAAGATTTCATATGATAATTTCCAAGTTTAGATTACTTACTATTAAATTGTGGTAGTCAACATTATTTGAATGCGGTTACTCTCCACATACCATGGTTTAAAAAGTCAATCAATTAGGAAAACCCACCCTTTCCCTACCTTGCAAGAGCAACTCCTTATGTGTTTCCATGTCATTGAGCACAAGGAGAATCTCAAAATGAGGTTGAAGAGTGAGACTATTCTATTTAGCTTTGATGAATAAGAACAGGGTAGAAAAGTCTATCACTTGTGCCATGCTGAAGCAGAAACTACAGCTCATAAAAAAGGTTATTACAATAGTATTTTAGAAATGTTTGAAAGTGTAATAATAAATTCAAAAGCCTGAAAGTGAGGAAAATTTGAAAAACATTAAAACTTAATAGATAAAAAAGTATGAACATCAAAAATTCTGAACATTTGGACATGATAAAATATGAGTAGATTAGCACTAAACCTGGAAATTCAGAAAGGCACACCCAAAGAAAGTCAATGGCAATGATGCCCCTCTCTGCTTCCCAGCACCTTTCCAACATACCAGTCTGTGTGCAAGAGGACAGTAATATATGGTATGTTGATTATAACTTTATTTGAATAATGTTTCTTACTATACCAAAAGGTGAGTAATCTCTCTTCCCATTTTGTTAACTGCACATGCCATGGGTACCTCACATGGAAGAGGGAGGAAGTCATGGAAGAGCTGATTACAGCTCTGCCAAGCTGCATATCACTGGCTTTTGAAGTTATGTATATTTTTATCAGGCAAGATTTTAGTATATTGATGAAAAAGCCAAATTAGATTGTGTTGTTTAGACACTTAGAACATTGACTCAATGAACCTAGAGCTCTGTCTCCCAATGTATTGTGAGAACAATGGCAATCATAGGTCAATAAAGGGTACATGTGGAAAGATGACATGAATAGATGGCAAGATGCTATTTTTTTAAAAACTGAGCTTTGGTATGGATAATTTTAAATCAGATGTATTTTGGTTGTTTGTTTACTAAACACTTCTTGATCAAGAAATTTTAAAAGACCACATTCGCATCTTTGAAAAATGGGAGTTACAGAACTATCCTAAAAAAAGAAAAATATTTGTGATGATGGAGTTTGGACCAATTCTATCAGTGAGATCTTTCTGGTCTTGAGTATCACAGAATTTATGTGCCAGTATCAGAGATTCTGAAGATCATCAGCGTTGCTTACAAAAAGATTGTAATCTGAAAAATGTCCTCCCTTGAGGAAATGGGGAGATTTACCATTTTAAATACATTGACTCACATATCCTCCATTTTGCAATTTGCTTGCAGAAGTTGCAGGAATGTTATCATAGGAGCACATGGATTATAATTCAAAGTATAAGAATAAGGATCATAAGCATTACTAAAAGCTGAAGCATGTTTATCATTTTTTTATGATTTGTGTTTGTTGTTGCCAATTTTCACTTGATTGTCCTTACCTTTCATTTCCTACTGACATTGATTGACTCCTTGCTAGATAGAGTTCTGTGGGCACTGGTTAGCCTCTGGTTACTTTTGAGCCTTGACATTGAATGCTAGAGCATTATTAAACTGGGGGAGACAGGGGGGGAGGGGGCAGGGGGAGCGACCGGGTGGGGGCAGTGAGCATTACAGTCAAACCAATCCTGCACTCACCCAACTTCCACGTAAAGGCCCTTTACAGCAGAGACCACTGAATCACAATCCAGAAGAAGCAATCCTATCTCATTTATTTTAACTAGTTCAGGGGTGGAGAGGCCAATTGTAGCATCCCTTCCCTCTCTCCAACTAAGATGAGGCAACTCAGCACAGAGTCAGCAGAGAATCAAACCTTGGCCCAACAGATAAATATGGCTCAGTTTAATGCTGCTTGCAAAAGGAGCTTTTAGGGGAACTATGCTTATAGTTCGTTAATATTATTGTGCAGAATCAATGTTGTCTTGTAGATAAGAAAATGGTTGTGTACTACAATTATATTCTTCAAACTATGTATGCCGATGAAGGAGTGAATCTTAAAATGAGCTTAGCCTGAAGGAAACCTTTCCTGCGATTTCAAAATGAACTCCCTGCACCCTAATATTTCATAGAATCATAGAAACTTGTGGCACAGAAGGAAGCCATTCGACCCATCGTGTCTGTGCCAGCTGAAAAAGAGCTATCCAGCCTAATCCCACTTTCCAGCTCTTGATCCATAGCCCTGTAGATTACAAGACTTCAAGTGCATATCCAAATACTTTTTAAATATGATGAGCGTTTCTGCCTTTACCACCCTTCCAGACAGTGAGTTCCAGATCCCCAAAACCCTCTGGGTAAAAGAAGTTCTCCTCAACTCCCCTCTAATTCTTCAACCATTTGCTTAAAACATTTCCTTGGAACTTTAATATAAAAGACCAGTACAGCCTTATTAAACTTGATCTTATAACCTTTTTTATGAGTTGCATGAAGAGTGGCTGACATCAAAGTCTCAAGGCTAATCATTAAGCTATGAGTACCTCATATGGATAGATTCAATAAGAGCTGAAAAAACAGATGGGAGATCTGACTCAACAAGAACACTGTTTAAGCTTTATTACTATCAGGAACTTACAGCTTCAGCAAGAAGGAAATGTTTATTCTCAAGTGAAGTTTATGTTGTACACAGCTAGATATTATCAATGTTGTATTTGGAGTAGGGTGACAAGTAGGAGTGTATCTTTTGAATCTGTTGGAAATACAGCAGGTGCTTCTCTTTAAATGCTTGAGGGGACTACACGATAGAGCAGATGTCCAGAGAAATAAAAGTAAAATCAGGGGAATGTTTTAACACAATTTTGACACAGATAGTGACATATCCCCTCAATTGCTCTGAATGTTACTCTCTGTGATACTCTATAACTTGGCTGCTTTTGAAGATTGAATCAATAATACCATTTTTTGTCCTGTATTTTTGGTCTTACAGAGGATATGGGCAGAAGTAAAGATCCAATTTCCCAAAACTCATTCATTAATTAGGTGACCATCAATTTCTTTCCTGAGACCTCTACATAAAAGAGTTGCTCTAGACAACACATCTAATTTGAACTGAAATTAAGCCCCTCATGGAGCATAACACGGGACACAGCAAGTGGTGCCTACTGTCACTTGATATGGTGGCACCCTGCTTCCTGAAAATGGCCACTATGTTGTAGGATAAGGTGGTTCCATTCATGGGATTGGATTGCATTACTGCTAAGAAAAACCTACCACTAAATTCTCTATACTTTCAGTTGCTTGGTCAAAAAGCATTAGGCCTTTTACATCAGTGTCCTATTTCTAGATATGTATGCACAGCCTACAATTGTGCACTCATTTGCTTGCTGATATGCAAAATCATAGCTGTGTAACCACAATAGAGGTCAGTTTAAATCTCTTATCAAGCAGAGTCTAGTTGGAGCTCAGGACTCATGACATGGCATGCAGTGAACTCAATTCCCTGATCCTGAAACCATAATGAAAATCTTTTTCACTTGTAATTATACAGATTTCATGGTTTGTAGGATACAATGCACTGGTTATATATTTGGGAATGTGAGCATTGCACCAATTAACTACATTGCAACCACATTATCCAAATTTTTGATTTGTTTCAGGGCATGAGCTTACTTGTCGACTCCCAGCCTAAGGGCATTTGTGGTAATTATCAGAAAAAGACAGCAGGGGAGAGTGGCTTGTGAGAAAACGCCAAACAAATGTAGTTTTTGACATTCTAACAGTCAGTTGCTTTTTGTGGGAGCAAGATCAACCAATCTGAGCTCATTAACCTGATTTAAAAGGGGATGGTGTTTAGGAGAGCACAGTGCCACCACATTGAGTTATAGAGGCTCCATTAAAACCTCTGCATCTGGGATTTACAAACACGGTAGCCAATATCAATGCTAGTGCCTTAATTTTGTAGCTTTTAATATGCATAAATTTAAATGCAGCCACCTTGGCTTGAAGCACATCAGAATCTCTGCTTACTTGACCTCTCTTATCAATGTTGTGAATTTGCATGTTGTCAACTCTTGGTTGAACAGGAACCAGGTGTGACTGTTGAGGGCATGTAAAAGTCAGTGCAGAATTTAAAACCTGAAGAGGCCAGAGTGACCAAAAAGTTCCCAAGCTACATAAACACTGATGAATATCTTTCATTAAACAAAAAACTTGTGACACAGTCATCTTTGCAAAGTTTACCTTCTCGAGCAATGAAGCAGCACCCAATACAACTGATGGCTGTGGCAGAAGTAAAACAAAATAACAGAAGAGGTTTTCTGATTGGACATAATAAAGGAAGGTCACAAGATCCACTTGAAAAACCACTTAAAAGGGCTGGTATCATTTATGGCACATGAAGTATGATGAATGAAGAAATTTTTGGAGTTATGCAGCTTTCAAACTGAAGAGCATAAGCATTTCCGTTTAATATTATAGCTGAGGCAGAACCATTACTTAACTTGAAAGTTACAAAATACCAGAAAGTACTAAAAGATACAAAATCTTTTTGATCCGATTAAACAACAGGACTAAATTCACATTTCATTGCTTATAAAACATATAGTGCAGCTATGGCAATGAACTTCCACTATAACTGTATGCCAAACAGCATTGCTAATTATTTTGTAATAAATTTGGAAACAATCTTCATTCGCGGTACTGTCATGGTCACAAAAATAGAATAAAGCTGTCAACTTGCATAATGCAAAAAAATGCTGCCTGTGAATCAAGGCAGTCAGGCGCAACAACGAGAGAAAGTTACTCATTTCTTGTGAAAGAGTAGTGGCTTCACCAGCCCAGCCAGGATCTTGGGTAACTGTGTAGTTATAATCTCTGACATCATCTCTGGAAATTCCACACTCAGTGCCTGGGACTGAACAAAAGTATTCAAACAGAACTGATGCAGCTTCTTGACAAGCTGTTGAAAAGAAACAATGGAGTTACCAATTCTGACTGTGTTTTCTTTATCTGTTCAGCTTTCAACATTCCGAATAGTTTTTAATTGCACACCAATTTATATAAACAGAGATTACAATCAGAAATTACTGTTGGTGATCGTGTCAAACACTTAAGGGCTGGATTTTCGGCTCATTGGTGCTTTTGTTTTCACCCCAGAGGGACGGCAATAGCAGCAGTAAGCTGTTCCGGGTGGGCGGCCAGTTTCCAGTGTGCCGCCGGGGTTTTAGGGGCCAGTTTCGGCGGGGCGCGGAGCATTACTGCCCAGAAGAGGCGAGCTGGTATGCAACAGCCCTGGTTGCGACACTGGCTCGATTTTTGGCTTCCGCCCGATCCATAATGCTCCATAGAGCACTGTGCTGGGGCCGCCTGGAAAGCGGGCGGTCCGATCTGTAACGGCTGCAGCGAGATAAGTAATGTCAACCTCAGGTAAGTGTGATTGTTTTTTATTTTATTTTTTTGCTATTTATGTTGTGGTGGTGTGATTTATTTATTGGGAATGTTTTTGGTGGGGTTTTTTCAGGTTTCTTTTCTCCCCAGGCCTCTCTCAGAGCGCTCGAAGGCCGGCTGTTTAGCTCAGGATTTTTGCATGCTCAGCCAGCCTCGCACCCTAAGAGAGGTGTGCAACTCTGTCCCACACTCAGGGCCCAGCTGCCCAATTTTGCTGACTGAGATGCAAATTTTTCCCGGGCGCAAACTTTATCGCCCTGCCACCATTACCGCCCTGAAATGAGCAAAGCCGAAAATCTAGCCCGTAACACGTTTCCATGACAATCCCCTCTCCACGATTTAACTGCAAACATAGCTCTGCTTTTATTATAAATGTCCACTATAATAATGAGCAGAAGAAAAGTCATATGAACGTGTTAAGCATTTGTCCGTTGGTATCAGCAACAGTCATTTCTAATCTTAATTCTTTAAATACAGAGTGAAGCTTAATATTGTCAGAAGAAGGAATTCTGCACAAAACTCTTGCTTCCAGGCTGCCTCTGCAACGGTAAAGTGAAAAACAGGGCAATAAGAGGTGACTGACACACAGTGATATATATATGTCCAGGCACATTTAAAAAGCTGGGGCAATTTAGTATGCCCCATTTCCCCTTTACATTCCACAGCATAAATTATGTGGGAAATTATAATTAAGATTCAAAGGAAAAATTATTTTGATGAAACTTGCTTTTTTCAGTGTGTAAAATGACAAAGCAATCCAGTGAGTAGCTAAGCCATTTAGAGCAGTACGGTCATACGTTCAATCCTCAGTCTATGCGGAATCTGCTGATCTCAGTCAGCGTGGTAGTAGGAGCACTACAGTGGCCTCAGTGCCACTGGGTGAGAGAAAGGAAAATCAGTCAAAGTTTCCACACTCTTGACTGCTATCCAGTGATCTCTGCTGAAAGGATGAGTATGTAGACATCAGGTGAGGACAGGATAGAGCTTGACTATGATGATCCTGAGGTCAAGCAGCCTGCTGACACTCCAGGCTTGCACTTAAAAATGGTCAAGGTACCAGAGGTTGACTACTGCTCCTGGAACCATAGCAAGCACTCAATGTCTTCAGTTTTGGAGGAGAAAAGAAAACGGTGGAGAGAATTGGGAAAAAAGAGGGAAAAAAAAGGATTGATCATTCACATATTAACAGAGAATTTGGTTTTATTCATACAGCTGATACCACCAGCATCTCTCCTTGTGGAAAGTTCACTGGGTGTAGAGGGTGTAGAGTGTTTGAGCTCTGCTGGGAACGCTTATTAATAAATCCATAAAACATATGGCATGTGACACTAAGAATCCCTACTGACCATGACTAGTAGAAGACTAGTAAATGGAAGCTATTAAATACATATCTCATTAAACAACCACACCTACTTCATGCATCGAGTCCATGAGTTTGGTGAGCTGGTAAAGACGTTGAGAGCTGCTCTGTGCACCTTTCTCCTGCAGGTTAATAGCTCTGCTCAGCTCTCTAATGTAATCTCTCCGCATCTCTTCAAAGTACGATTGGCTTTTGAGGCCTTCCAAGGGAACTGAAAAATAAATGCCAGTTCCTACATAAATCTTTCTAAAAGAAATGTTATTACATGTCCTTGATAAAACATGTAGATATTGGCTGGAATGATCCTTTCTGCTGGCTTTAAAGATTTTTTGACACAAAATATGCAGTAAGCTGTTGCCTGCTGGTGTATCAGAACACTGTTTCCAAGTCGTTCTGTGCTTCCAGGAATCACCAGGGCCAAATTTCTGAGATGCTTTTTCAGTACATTGTTTCTGGCTACACCTTGTTGTTAAGCTATAGAGGGATATATTTTTCTCAGCACTTAAAGTTCAAGAACATTTTTGGAATAAAATCTAATTCATTGATAAGGTTCATTTTTCTACATTACATGCCTGGCAGAGAATCTTACCCACCACCAGCGGCCATTGGAAATTCAGGCATGCCTGAGCACAATTTTCCACTCATTAATTGAAATGGATCCACATCCCCCTTCCCCAATCCAAACCTATTTCCTTCTGCACCCGCCCCTGGAAAAAACTCTCCAAACTCTTTTACTACTGCACATATCAGCTCAAAACTGTCCAACCTTTGGCCCTCTTTTAACAATGACATTTCTGAAGCCACCGATCTGTTCAACCACACTCTCACCACCACCTTTGATGCCCTAGTCCCTAGTAAAAAGATTACTCTCTCCCACGCTGGCCGTTCCCCCTGGTACAGCCCTCATCTTCGCTCCCTCAAGTCAAAAAGGCGCAGACTTGAACGGATATGGCGGACAACTGCTTTAGCCATTTACCGCCAGATCTGGCTCGAACACATAAAACGTTATTGGTTCCTACTCGTGTCTACAAAAACTGCTCACTATTCCAGAATCATTCTAGTTTGCAAAAATAACCCCCAGCTACTATTCTCTACTGCTAATCGTCTCCTGAAACCCCTCTCCCCTGTCTCCACCACACTCACCTCCAACAACAAGTGCGAGGAGCTCATGGACTTTTTTGTCTCAAAGATTAAGACCATCCAATCAGCTGCCTCTGCCAGTTCCCTTCCTTCATCTATGCCCACAGAGCCAAATTCATCTGAGGCTCCCACCTGCCCTAGCCCTAAACTCATATCTTTCTCTAGTTTATCGTTGATCTCCCCTTTTGATCTCACCAAACTCATCTTGTCCATGAGACCCACTTCCTGCTCGCTTGACCCTATTCCCACTAAACTGCTGACCACCCAACTTCCTTTTTTGGCTTCCATGGTAGCCGACATGTTAACGGTTCTCTTTCCTCAGGTACAGTTCCCCTCGCCTTCAAATCTGCTGTCATCATCCCTCTCCTCAAAAAAACAACCCTTGACCCCACTTTGCTTGCTAGCTATCACCCCATCTCCAACTTCCCTTTCCTGTCCAAAGTACTTGAACATGTTGTCGCCTCCCAAATCCGTGACCATCTTTCCATGAATTCAATGTTTGAATCCTTCAATCTGGTTTACACCCCTGCCACAGTACCAAAACGGCTCTCATCAAAGTCACAAATGACATAATTTGTGAATGTGACAAAGGTAAACTATCCCTCCTCGTCCTTCTGGACCTGTCTGCAGCTTTTGACACAATTGACCACTCCATCCTCCTCCAATGCCTCTCCACCAATGTCCAGCTAGGTGGAACTGCACTTGCCTGGTTCCATTCTTATTAATCTAATCGTAGCAAGAAAATCTCCTTCAATGGCTTCTCTTCCCATTCCCGCATCGTTACCTCTGGTGTCCCCTGAGGATCTGTCCTTAGGCCCCTCTTATTTCTCATCTATATGGAGATATCATCCAAAAACATGGAGTCAGTTTCCACATGTATGCTGACGACACCCAGCTCTACCTGTCCACCACTTCTCTCAACCCCTGTTTGGTATCTAAATTGTCAGATTGCTTGTCCGACATCCAGTACTGGATGAGAGAAATTTTTTCCAATTAAATATTGGGAAGACGGAAGTCATTATCTTTGGTCCCTGCCACAAACTGCGTCCCTTAACCACTGACTCCATACCTCTCCCTAGCATCAATCTGAGGGTGAACAAGACTGTTCGCAGTCTAGGTGTCATATTTGACCCTGAAATGAGTTTCCTGCCACATATCCACAGCATAGCTAAAGCCGCCTTTTTCCACCTCATTTCCCACCTCTGCCTCAGCTCTACTGCTGCTGAAGCCCTCATTCATGCTTTTGTTACCTCTAGACTTGACTACTCCAACTCAAATATGGCTGGCTTCCCACATTCTACACTACATAAACTTGAGGTCATCCAAGACTTACTAACTCGCACCAAGTCACGATCACCCATCACCCCTGTGCTTTCTGACCTATATTGGCTCCCGGATAAACAATGCCTAGATTTTAAAATTCTCATCCTTGTTTACAAATCACTCCATGGCCTTGCCCTTCTCTATTTCTGTAATCTATTTCAACCTCACAATCCCACAAGATGTTTGCGCTCCTCAAATTCTGGCCTCTTGAACATCCCTCATTATAATTGCTCAACCATCGGTGGACGTGCCTTCAACTGCCTGGGCCCTAAGCTCTGGAACTCCCTCCCTAAACCTCTCCACCTCTCTATCTCTCTTTCCTCCTTTAAGACGCTCCTTAAAACCCATCTCTTTAAATAAGCTTTTGGTCATCTGCCTTAATTTCTTCTTTTGTGGCTCGGTCTTAAATTTATCTATTTATCTTGTAACACTGTTGTGAAGTGCTTTGGGATGTTTTACTACATTAAAGGCGTTATATAAATAATAGTTATTATTATTATTATGGTTGAGAAATCACAAAGGGACGTTTCCCCTAATGTTGAAAATGAACAGAGTGATCAGTTTCAGAAAAACTTTATCCCTGGTGTTAACGGGGAGACAGGGAGGGTGCAAGGAAGCCCGGTAAAGGGAAAAGTTCACTATTCTTTGTCTTGCATTAGCTAGGCCGGTTTTGATCCCTGTAAAAGACAATACCCCGTCCAACGCTTTCATCGGCTAATCACGTTAACACCAACACGCTTGCTATGAGTGGTGGGGACTGTATTTTTGAAGTGTAGTCACTGTTGTAATGTAGGAAACGCGGTAGCCAACTTGTGCACAGCAAAGTCTCACAAACAGCAATGAGATACATGAACAGATAATCTGTTTTAATGATTTTGGTTGAAGGATAAATATTGGCCAGGACACCAGGAGAACTCCCTGTTCTTCTTTGAAAAGTGCCATAGGATCTTTTATGTCCACCCGAGAGGCAGACGGGGCCACAGTTTAACATCTCATCCAAAAGATGACACCGCCGACAGTGCAGCGATTCCTCAATACTACACTGAAGTGTCAGCCTGGATTATGTGCTCAAATCCCTGGACTAGGTCTTGAACCCACATTCTTCTGACTTAGAAGTGAGAGATGAGCCATGGCTGACACATATCTTGTGTGATATTAATCACATGTTTCATGATTTGTACAATTTTACATAACTTATCCATACAAACTGTGCACAAGTGCTAATGATTTAGTGATAATACAATATCCAACTGGATAAGTGTACATGTAAGGAAAAATGCTGCTGCTGGGGCCTCACACACAGCTGGTGTTTGTAGCAAAATTGTGGCCGTACATCCTGTGATTTTTCTGATATATGCTGGCTGTGAGTGAAGCCACAAAAGTTACCCTATAATGTCCTATCTCCTTTCTCCACAGAGCAGGAAGAAATAAGTGGTCTTTGCCACATCCATGCCTAAGCACTGACTGTCATCACCTACACTTGCATTAAGCACTAGCACAGATACAGACACTTCATGACAATTAAATTAGTGAACTACTAGTGTTCATTCAGTGGCAGAAGTGAAAGTTAATGAGAATCCAGCAGGTATAGGGTGGAGGGCTGCTCTGCTGATCACCTTTCGAGAGTTTTCTGTGGAAACAGACCTTAATGGGCCTGCTTTCCAATGTCCAATTTACACTAATTGCCTTGGTTGCCTCCTCTGGCAGTTCATTCCATACGTTCACCAGTCTTCGTGTAAAACAGTTAACATAACTTGTCCCAGTACCTTTTCTCTTCTAAAGTTCCTCGGATTGAAAGCTTGTGGCAATCTCAAGCCTATTATCAGGATTCAATTTGTGTATTCTTCAAAAATCTTCAGTACTTGAATAATATCTCCCTTGAGCCTTTTCTTCTCCAAAGTAAATGGCTCCAAGCAATTCAAATTCTCCTTAAAGGTTAGCTGCGTCAAACTATTAACTTGTTTTTTTCTCTGCACTGCTTGCAATACAGTGACCAGATTTGTACCCAGTACTCAAGCTGGTGCCTCACAGTGCTATATGCAGACTCTTTATCACCTCATGGGATCTATGTTCCATCCCTGTGGATAAACATTCCAAGATCCAGTTTGCTGCCCTTACTGCAGCCTTACACTGCACATTGTTGTGTCTTGTACCCTAAAACAGGTTTTGGGCAGGTGGGTAGCAAGGTGAGTTGGAAACACACCCACTGTTCCAGAAATTAGGCTTGAGCTAATTTAACTCCCGGGCTTCACTTAAATCCCTCGGCTGACGTTCAGCCCAGAACAGGCAGGGGATTGATGGGAAATGACAGTAATCGTGCAGCCTAGAGGCTGCTTGCTCACACAAGGGGGCCAAAATTCAGAGTCTCAAAAATCGAGTGGCCGGCGCTCTGCGGTCAACAGGCCAACCCGATCTAAATTCAGGTCGTGGATTTTTCGGCCTGAACCTTAAAGTAAAATAAATACTTACCTATCCATTTTCAGCTCCATCTGTCGATCCCCTGCCACGCGGTGCCCCAGGCAGATTTTTCTGCTGATGCACCCTCTGAAGACAGTGTGCGTCTGGCAGTGTGGCCGCCCTTAAAGGGGAGGGTCCACTGCTGTGACCATAATGGAAACATTTTTGCTGGCTGATTTGCCCATCGGCCGGCAAAATACTGCCCCCAGGTTCGGCCGGGCCGCCAACAGGAGCCCTTGGGTGCCAGGCAGCTGGCCCAGCTGAAACCCTCCCTTGTGGCCCAATAGCCAAAGTAAAAAAATGATCGAATCTCTCCCCTTTAATGGAGGGGAGAGAGCGTGGTGACGCAGATGCGTTGTGACATCACTATGTTGATTGACAGTGGTGGACCATTTTCAGCCAGCCAGCCTGGCTTTGAGTCTAAGGCCCGCCCCCATTATGATCCAAGAGTTCTAGCGGTAACATTTAAAAACTCACAGATGCAGCAGCTTTCTGGTTCACCTGAATTTCGGCCTCAAGGTATAGTGGTGGAATCTGGCACCCTGTGCGGAGGGGAGCGGGCAGGTCGGAGGGCCTCCTCGTAGGACTGCTCCTGGGCATGGCCAAGGTGGCCATCAACCGGTCCAGGCAGCGGGAGGTCGAGGGGGTCGTTCAGCCCGACTGCCTGCCTCTCTTTTGCAGTTACATCCGTGCCAGGGTATCCCTGGAGGTGGAGCACATAGTCTCCACCGGTACGCTCGTGGCCTTCTGCGAGAGGTGGGCACTGGCGGGATTGGAGTGCATCATCACCCCCGACAACCAAATTTTAATTTGAGTTAAGTTTATTTAAAAAAAATTAGTGGTGGAATCAACTTCTGGGGCTGTCTCGTGGTGGTCTTGCTTTAGGAGGTCAGGGGTCTGCAGCAGGAAGGCCTTAGCTTTCCTTGTGGGACCAGAAATTTTCCTAGTCCTCCCAGTCCTACAAGGAAAGTAAAAAAAACTTACCTGTTGGGCTTTTTCTGGCCCCGGCTCCTCTTCCCGCTGTCTTCAGCGATCATATTTTTAACCTTGCGTGAAAAAGAAACGATATACACCAAATTTGGCACATCCTAGTAATTGTTTTTCCTGTTCTCTCAATGTAAACTATACCACGTCAAATATATGAGCCACATGCAATTTATGCTGCCATGATATGGAGGGTTGTAACATACTTTATAATATATACAAAACTCTTGCATACCATGAGAAGCTACTTAGATGGTAACCCTCCTTTTGAAATTCAGTCTGGGTGAGGACAGATATCCACCATAAATGTTTCAGATTCAAAATGGCCACTAGTACCGCACTAACTGATCCACCCCAATATCCTTCAATGTTTTCTAGCATCTTTGTTGCAGTAATTCTCACACCAGAATCCTTTCCAATCCCTTCTTCCCATTAACAACACGTTAGCAACCTTTAAAAGATAAAAAAGATGGTTAGACTGCTAAACATCCCAACTTCTGCATCTATATGCTGCATAGAATCCAATATGTTCAGCCTCCTTTCGACAGATACCGAGGTGGACCAACACACATTTCACTCCCTACTTCTAGCTCATAAGAATATTGCTTCCAATTTCCACACTACCCTCGCCTCCACATTGTCCATCTCCGACTCTTCCCTTCCGTTCCTCGACTTCTCTATCTCCATTTCTGGGGATAGGCTGTCGATCAGTATCTACTATAAGCCTTCAATATGTAGTTTGGGACCTGGAGTGTCAGGTCCCTCAGTGAAATACCTGTGAACTCATCCCTTCTTGATGTGGAAGTGGGTGAACCTCAATACGAGGGACTGCCTAATACTACTATACTATAAGCCCACTGACTCCCATATCTACCTTGATTACACTTGCTCCCTCCCCGCTTCCTGTCAGAACTCTATTCCATTCATGCAGTTTTTCCATCTCCGTCGCATCTGTTGCCACCTTCCACAACAGTGCTTACGATATGTCTTCATTTTTCCTCAGCTGAGGATTTCCCTCTGCTGTGGTTGACATGGCCTTCGACTGTGTCCGTCCTCATTTCCCGCACTTAAGTGCTCACCCCTGCTCCTCCCTCTCAGAACCACGATAGGGTTCCCTTGTCCTCACCTCCACATTCAACGGATCATCCTGTGCCATTTCCACCACCTCCAGTGTGATGCCACCACCAAACACATCTAGCCTTCCCCTTTCAGCATTCCGAAGGGACCATTCTCTCTGCAACACCCTGGTCCACACCTCAATCACCCCCAACACTATCTCCTCTTCCTATGGCAGCTTCCTATGCAAGCATAGGAGATGCAACAACTGCCACATTACCACTTCACTTCCCACCGTCCAGGGTACCAAGCACTCCTTTCAGGTGAAACAGCGATTTACTTGCACTTCTTTCAATTTACAAACTGTATTCACTGCTCACTATGTGGTGTCCTCTACATTGGGGAGAAAAATGCAGAACACCTCCATTCAGTCTGCAAATATAACCCTGAGCTTACGGTTGCTTGTCATTTTAATTCTTCATCCCACTCCCAAATCTGACCTCTGTCCTTAGTTTCCCACGCTGTTCTAAAGAAGCTCAATGGAAGCTCGATGAACAGCACCTTGGGTTGAATTTTCGGTTTTCTATAGCCTCAGTTAACGGCCAGAGAGGGTTAGAGCAAGCATTAGAGCTTAACGATCGATCGCACAGCTTTTATCGCCTCGACGGAAAATTCATTAGAGGTTCACCAAGGGCGCAAACCGCTAGCATCTGGCTGCTGGCGATCACTCTGATCATGATGTATTCCTGGTGCAATGCGCCGCTTAAGCCCGGTTGTTAAATTCGATGCATGCATCTCATTGAGTGCCCGCCAATAACAACAGTCGGTACAGGCTTGCAGGGTCGTTAACTGGTGGCTGCTTAAAGGGATGAGGAAGCACTTCCCTCGGAGGTCACAGTCAGCGCAACATTTACACAGCGCACGGTGGTGAGCCTCCGAGTTTGCAGCGGCAGACAGATATAACAGTACAGGTTGAAAACAAGAGATTTTGAAAACTTTAATGGGTGCATTACTATGTCGTGCCTTTAAGACTCGGCTTTTTCCGGGATCTGATTTGGAGTTCCGCGCATGTGCAATGGGTCCTCAAAATGTACTGATCAAATTTTCGTTATCGCCCCCCAGCTCTGGTGTGCAACGGCTGATTTATCATCCCTGTTCGCTCTTCAACCGATTCTGATAAATTTCTGGGTGGGAGGCACAACATTTTTCAAGGCGCTAAAAGTATCGCTCCGCCTGGATTAACGCTGCATCAGAGGCACGATTGAATTTTTCCCCCCTTATCTTTCGATTAGGCACTTTACAGCCTTCCGGACTCAAAATTGAATTCAACAATTTCAGATCGTAACTATTGCTCCCATTTTTTCAGATGGCAGCTGTTGGTAATGATTCTGGTATTGCCATTTACACCTCCTTTAGACCTATCTTTTGTTTTGATTCACTTGTCCCATTACCATCTCCTTTTACATTGCACCATCATCCCTTTTGTCATTTAATCTCTCCTGCCTTTCGCCTTATCACAGACCTTCATTTTGTTCTTTCTAACCCTCTTCCCTTTCCCTGCCTCTGTACTTGCTTAAAACCTGTTACATCTTGAACTTTTTCCAGTTCTGGTGAAAAGACATTGAGCTGAAATGTTAACTTTGTTTCTCTCACCCAGATGCTGCCTGACCTGCTGAGTATTTCTAGCATTTTCTGCTTTTATTTTAGATTTCCAGCATCTGCAGTGTTTCACTTTTGTAAAATATATCTAAGGATGTTTTGTTCAAAAAATAAAATATAATGGGGGAAAATTTTCTTTGTTAATTGAATCTGCTGTTGGGGTGGTTATTGTGTACCTAAAAATTAATGGAAGAATTCTTGTCTGCTTGATATTCCCTTTTTTTTTGCTGCAAGTATAAATTGATGGTTGGATTGTCTGCACAGCGAGCTGACCAGTGGAGTGTCAGAATTGATTAAAATGGACAGCAGTTGTTCAATGGGATAAGAAGGCAATTGCACAAGGGAGGGTTGGTCTTGCAGTTTAAATTCCTGAAAAATATAAGTGACAAGAGCGCAAAAGGCCAAATTTAATGACCATGCAATGGAAATGCTTATTCTGTGAAGTGTGAGAAAAGAGCTGTCCTTTATGATACAGAAAGACGCCTTCCCCAAAAATGATTTGTTGAGCAAGCTGAGAACAGAATGCTGTAAGTTCAGGCCTAGATTTTCTGCCTGAGCATAATTCAGCTGGGAAATTCACTGCGAGTTGATCCACTGGCTCCCCACCCCATTACTATTTCTGGGATTTCTCACTGGAGTGGTAGAGGATGTATAAAACATTCGCCCATATTCGCTGGGCATATTATAATAAGCAAATGAGAAAAATACACCATGCAAAATTTTTCTTGTCATATGCACCATAGCAACACTAGACACAAGGGATACCAGTTCATTCCTGGTGTCCATCGTTGCTATGGGTGGCATTGAGGCAATTTAAAATTTAAAATCCCCTGAACCCTACAGAATTGATTGCCGAGCAATGCCCCAAATTTTGGAGCTATCTCCAGCATTGCAATACATCTGCCTGCCACATAGACCTTCTGGCCTTGAGGTGATTTAAGTATTAAATGGACAGAAATTAAAGCTTGCTCCCATACAATCACTGTGCTCTTTGCCACCTGATTGTCTGGTTTCCATTGTGCCCAGACAATCCAGTATCTCCAGGGGCAGGAACAGGGGAATCTGTTCCATAAGTTATTTTTGTTTATTAACATCGTCATAGGGGATAAACTATAATATAGATTTTCTGCTCAAATTTGTCTGATTTGAAGATGACCCATCTAGAAGAATGGGCAGAGATCCATTTTGCCTGATCTTCACCCATTTTATGCATCGTGTACATTTCTCATTGCTGGAAGTGCCATCTGTTCTTCATTTTTTTTTCTACTGCCATTTAGGTTTTGTGGCAATTGTTCTGTTTTTTTTTCCTGCAGCTCAATTACTATAATAATTTCCCAATATCCTTTCTCAGTTTTCTAAAGGTTGAACCAGAAATGCTGTGTGCCCCCCTGCACACCTGCAGCTACAGATAGATGTTCACAAACCAAGCTTTGGCAGAGGATCAGTGTGTGTGAGGGCTCCAATTCACAAGAGAACTAGATGACACAATTACATTATGTGAATGCTTCACTCACTGTTTTGCTGGATGATGCTATGGAAACACTCCAATCGCATTATAGCATGATTTCAGTGGTATTGCATGAGAAGAAGAATGCCAGGGTGATCAATAGAGGCATAGATTGAATAGGGGCCCATGCCAAAATGCCACCTCCTGTGTCTGCAGTGATTGGTGCACCTACCTGGCAACGGTCGAAGGGAATTGTCTCCACAGGGTCCAGATCATCGGAGAGCCAAATGCAGAGCCGTGCCATCTGCTGCAAGGACATTCTCCTTTTAGGCATGCTGCGATACTGACCTAGGGGATGGTGTTTCGAGTGGCAAACTGGGCCATCCTGAATTGAACCACCTTAAGCAATGCCATCTCCACTAAAGCAAATAGGAATCAGATGCTGGGCTGCTCTCTCATTTGCCTGCAGATTTGTGCTTGTATATTAGGCTAACAAAGTGAAAGGAAACCTATCACTTCTTTTCCCTCTCCCCTTCCAGCCTTGGCAAAGGTTCTCAATAGGTAAAAGTGCTTTTGAGTCTTTCCTTTTCCTAAGACTGCAACAAATTTGATTCTCTATTCTGAAAACACCTTTTAATTGTCTGCATCCCTTTAAATTTTACCGATATTGCAATTTCCTCTCCCATCACTAGTGTGCTCCCTGCACATGTTCCCTTCTGCAACTATGCAGCTATAAATAATTATGACAACAGAGTGACTACATAAGATTGTGTGGAAGCAGCACACTTCATATTGGATGAGCTTTACATCTTCTTCTAAACATTCGCAAGTAAACTGCAACCATATCAAAAAATCTACCCTATTGTTCTTGGTATTTACAAAATGTGTAATTAATGTTAAACATAATCATTTATTAAAAGTGGTAAAACAAACAGGACAACACTGACTATTAATAATGCCAAACAATGCAACGATTAAATTTGCATTTTACAATGCTGCCTTGTTAAAATTGTACTTCATCAGATCAGTGTGTTAAAAGCTAAAAACAACCAATGTGATAAACCATTACTGTGCACATTGGATACCTGAGATGAAATGTTACTTGGGAAGCTGATAAATAGTATATTATACGAAGGGGCATTATCGAAACTCACTGAAATTCTGAGCTTTGAGGTAGCAACTGTTATTTAAGGGGGGATGAAAACAAACAACATCAGTTTGTGCATCATTAGGGCCAATTTTCACCCCCCGCCCACCCAGCAAGAATTAAGATGGTGGGGAGGGAAGAGATAGATTTGCACTGTGTTCTCAATGCATTCCTGCTTCGCCCATCATTTGTACTTACCTGACAGGCACGGGAAGGCTGCTCACTCCAGAGGAGTGGGGCCTAGTTAGGATGCAGTCACATCCTAATGACATCATCAGGGCGGCCCCACATTTTAACTGCAGGCCAGATTATGGCTCGCACGGTCTCCACCCACCAGCAAAAGCTGGTGGCAGCAAGGATCCAGGCCTTTAAAAAGTATTTTTAAAGGATACTTATGAATCCTTGGATGCATACAGCCTCACATGCCCTGGACCTCCCCCTCCCCTTATCTCAGATTTGCCGAGTGTTCTGTATTTAACCTCTTGCAACCTGTATTACACTACCACCAGAGGGCCTACCTGTTAGAGTCCCAAGGGATCCCAGCATCCCTTGGGAGCATGGTATATAAGCAGACCACCCACGGGGTACCTGCACTCTGGAATCTAATTAAAGGAGCTAGGGTCACACTTGCTCATTGTGCACAGTACTCAGTTTCATCCTTTATTGTGAACGCATCAATTGGCGACGAGATAACGAACAACCGCTCGAAAATGCAAAGAACAGTTGGTATCCTGGAGAAGTTCTCAGAAGGGGACGAGTGGGAGGCCTTCGTGGAGAGACTCGACCAATACTTTGTGGCCAATGAGCTGGAAGGGGACGAGAATGCTGCCAAACGAAGGGCGACCCTCCTTACTATCTGTGGGACAACAACTTATGGCCTCATGAAGAATCTCCTAGCTCCAGTGAAACCAACAGCTAACTCCTATGAAGAATTGTGTATGCTGGTCCGGGAGCACCTAAATCCTAAGGAAAGCGTTTTGATGGCAAGATATTGGTTCGACATGTGCCAACGGTCAGAGGGCCAGGAAATGGCGAGTTATGTCACCGAACTAAGGCGCCTCGCAGCACACTGCGAATTTGAGGGATTCCTAGAACAAATGCTTAGAGACTTTTTTGTACTGGGCATTGACCATGAGGTAATCCTTTGCAAACTGTTGACTGTTGAAACTCCGAATCTAAGTAAAGCCATAACGATAGCCCAGGCATTTATGTCCACCAGCGACAACAACAAACAGATTTTGCAAAGTAAATAAGTTTCGGCCAGTACTGTGCATAAAGTAATGTCATTTTCGAGCAGGAATATACATGGCAGAATGTACACGCCGGCTGCTGCTGCCCGACCACAGATGACCCAGAGTCCGTCATCAATCATTAATGCGAGACAGTTAACACCTTGTTGGCGCTGTGGAGGTGATCATTGGCCCCATCAATGCTGCTTCAAGCACGATGCGTGCAACGATTGCAGAACAATGGGACACCTCCAGCGAATGTGCAGGCGAGCTGCAAACCCTGCAAACCACCACGTTGCAGAGGAAGATCGATCCACTGTGGATCAGGCTGAATTGGAGTCTCATACCGAGGAGGCAGAGGTGTACGGGGAACACACGTTCACCATGAAATGTCCACAAATAATGTTGAAAGTTAAACTGAACGGAATTCCAGTATCTATGGAACTGGACACGGGTGCGAATCAGTCCATAATGATTAAAAAGGCCTTCGAAAGGCTGTGGGGCAACAAGGCATTCACATTAAACTAAGGACTTACACCAAGGAACTGATCCCTGTAACTGGCAGTGCAGAAGTCAAAGTCTCCTGTGATGGAACAGTACACGAACTGTGCCAGGGAATGGCCCCACGTTGTTAGGCAGAAACTGGCTGGGAAAACTCCGCTGGAACTGGGATGACATCGAGCGCTTTCGGCCGTCGACGACGCCTCATGTGCCCAGGTTCTGAGCAGGTTTCCATCGTTGTTCAAGCCAGGCATTGGAAGCTTCTCGGGGGTGAAAGTGCAGATCCATTTGGTTCCCGGTACGCGACCCATCCACCACAAGGCACGGGCGGTACCGTATATGCGTGAGAAAGTGGAAATTGAGCTGGACAGGCTGCAGCGAGAAGGCATCATCGTGCCGGTGGAATTCAACGAGTGGGCCAGTCCAATTGTTCCGGTTCTCAAGGGTGATGGCACAGTCAGAATTTGTGGGGACTATAAATTAACGATTAACCGTTTTTCACTACAGGACCAGTACCCACTACCCAAGGCAGATGACCTATTTGCGACCCTGGCTGGAGGAATGACGTTCACCAAGCTGGACCTGACCTCGGCCTACATGACATAGGAGCTGGAGGTGTCTTCGAAAGGCCTCACCTGCATCAACACGCACAAAGGTCTGTTCATCTACAACCGGTGCCCGTTCGGCAACCTTCCAACGGAACATGGAGAGCCTGCTAAAGTCGGTTCCTCGCACCGTGGTTTGCCAGGACAACATATTGGTTACAGGTCGGGACACCATGGAGCACTTGAAGAATCTGGAAGAGGTTCTTAGTCGGTTGGATCGTGTGGGACTCAGGTTGAAATGCTCGAAGTGTGTTTTCCTGGTGCAGGAGGTCGAGTTCTTGGGAAGAATCGCGGCAGACGGCATCAGACCCACCGACGCCAAGACGGAGGCCATCAAGAACGTGCTGTGACCACAGAACGTGACGGAGCTGCGGTTGTTCCTGGGACTCTTTAACTATTTCGGTAATTTCCTACCTGGGTTAAGCACCCTGCTAGAACCCCTGCATGCGCTACTGTGCAAAGGAGACGACTGGATATGGGGGAATTCACAAGAGGCTGCCTTTAAAAAAGCCAGGAATCTGTTGTGTTCAAACAAACTGCTTGTCTTGTATAACTTTTGTAAACGATTAGTGCCAGCTTGCGATGCGTCGTCATACGGGGTTGGGTGTGTGTTACAACAGGCTAACGAAACGGGGATTTTGCAACCGGTCAATTATGCGTCCAGGAGTTTGTCCAAGGCCGAAAGGGTCTACAGCATGATTGAAAAAGAGGCTCTGGTGTGCGTTTACGGGACTAAAGAAAATGCACCAGTACTTATTTGGCCCCAAGTTTGAGCTTGAAACTGACCACAAGCCGCTCATATTGCTGTTTTCTGAGAGCAACGGGCTCTGCCCGCATCCAAAGATGGGCGCTCACGCTGTCGGCATACAACTATGTAATCCGCCACAGACCGGGCACAGAGTACTGCGCTGATGCAGCAGCTGATACGGTAAAACCCTCTGCTCCAACCCACCCAGATGCATGACTAGAGCCAGCGCAGCCTGTGTACCTGTGCTCCCTAGAGTACGATGCCTGGAAGAGACCGTGCGTTACGATGGAGGTGGAGAAAGTGAAAGGGACCTACCTGCTAGATACTGGTGCTTCCAGCACCCTTGTATATGCAGATAACATAAGAATTTAAGAATTAGGAACAGGAGTAGGCCATCGAGCCCCTCGAGCCTGCTCCGCCATTCAACAAGATCATGGCTGATCTGGCCGTGGACTCAGCTCCACTTACCCGCCCGCTCCCCATAACCCTTAATTCCCTTATTGGTTAAAAATCTATCTATCTGTGATTTGAATACATTCAATGAGCTAGCCTCAACTGCTTCCCTGGGCAGAGAATTCCACAGATTCACAACCCTCTGGGAGAAGAAATTCCTTCTCAACTCGGTTTAAAATTGGCTCCCCCGTATTTTGAGGCTGTGCCCCCTAGTTCGAGTCTCCCCGACCAGTGGAAACAACCTCTCTGCCTCTATCTTGTCTATCCCTTTCATTATTTTAAATGTTTCTATAAGATCACCCCTCATCCTTCTGAACTCCAACGAGTAAAGACCCAGTCTCCTCAATCTATCATCATAAGGTAACCCCCTCATCTCCGGAATCAGCCCAGTGAATCGTCTCTGTACCCCCTCCAAAGCTCGTATATCCTTTCTTAAGTAAGGTGACCAAAACTGCACGCAGTACTCCAGGTGCGGCCTCACCAATACCCTGTACAGTTGCAGCAGGACCTTCCTGCTTTTGTACTCCATCCAGATACCTCACCTCTATCGAACGGGGTCCCGCACAGTCTCGTGGGGTTCACAGGCAATGAGCAAACTGGTTCGTTTTCCATCCCGCTCATCATTCAGTTAGGGACACTCAAAACCAAATGGAAGTGTGTCCTGATGAAATGGGAGCAGAAGGGAAAAGGGATCCTGGAAGCTGATTTTATAATTAGCCACCAGATCCTAGTGGATCTCAGGAACCACTGTCTATGGGGAGCCATAGGGACTGACAGGGAAGGTGAGGTGGCAGTGATCCCAGAAAAAGGGGCCAAGGGAACGTTGTGTACCGTGAAGCCAAAGGAGGGTTACGACTTGGAATTACTGATCAGTAACACCCCAGTGGAGAACCAGGCATATGTACGGGCACACCTTGCAGCATTTGCCACCCACAAACATGACTCTGGCAGGGTAACGGGGGTGGAAGTTAGTATAAAAGGGGACCCCATGACCCGACCACAGAATATAACTTCCCCAGGGAGGCAGAGGCAGATCTGACAACGGCACTGGGATCACTGGTAGAGCAAGGGGTGTTAAGACCGATAGCTACCCATGTGAACTCTCCACTGTGGCCGGTTAAGAAACCGGACAACTCATGGTGGGCCACCGTGGACTATCAAGAACTAAATAAGAATATCTCTGCCTGTGCACCCACTGTAGCAGCCGTAGCGGACCTCATAGGGAGTATTCCAGCATCCGCGACCACTTTCACGGTGCTGGACATTTCAAATGGGTTCTGGTCCATTCCTTTAAAACGGGAGGACCAGTACAAGTTCGCCTTTACCTTCAAGGGCCAACAATACACGTGGAACTGTCTTCCCCAGAGCTTCCACAACAGCCCCAGCACTTTTCACCAATGCATGGTGAACTGCTTAAAGGGCTTTAGCAGACCCCAGCAGTTGGTGCAGTATGTGGATGACCTGCTCCTGTTTACCGATCAGGGGGAGGAGCATGGCCCACTGCTGGCCGAGCTGCTGGAGCTGCTAAAAGAAAAAGGGTTTAAAGTAAACCCCAAGAAGGCACAGATCGGCCAGAAGGAAGTCAAATTCCTGGGGCTGACTGTGTGCGCTGGGGAAAGAGCCATAGACAAGGCTAGAAGGGAGGCAGTACAGGAGTTACCAGCCCCCAACACAGTGACAGGGGTAAGATCCTTTCTAGGACTCACCGGGTACTGCAGAGATTTTATTGAGGATTATGCAGCCACCGCAGCCCTTCTGCTCAGGCTCCTACACAAGGGTGTACTGTGGGACTGGGATGAGGATTGCGAGGCAGCATTTAATCAGCTCAAGAAGGACTTGCAGACCGCACCAGCCTTAGGAGCGATAGATGTAGGAAAGGAGCTTTTCCTGGAGGTGGCAGCCAGCGGGGACAGTTTGAGCTCAGTGCTGCTTCAAGAGCGGCACGGCCAGCTGAGACCGGTGGTTTACTCCTCCAGGATCCTCACAGATGTGGAGAAGGGGTACTCCAACTGTGAGAGACACCTCCTAGCCATACATTGGGCAGTGAAAAAATCCTTGATCTTCATGGGAGGGTCTCCTCTAATACTCCTAACCCACCTACTCAGATGCTTCGAGATGGGAGGATTAAGGACGAGACAGTGAGCAGTGCCTGCATTGCTTACTTGACCCTGCTCCTCTCCCAGATGGACCTCAGAGTAGAAGGCCCCCGCGAGCCAAGGCTCGCAGCCAACCTAATCTACCCAGGGAAAGCCCACAGGTGATCCATAGAAGGGGTATGGAAGGTGAACATTGGCCTTCGGGCGGGGTTACACCCTACAGGCCGGGACATCTACGTGGACGGGTCCAGCACGGTATCTTCTGGCGAACGACTCACTGGGTGCGGAGTCTATGACCCAAGGGCAGGTATTGCCCTGGCAATCAAGCTCCCCAGCACCATGAACACCCAGCATGCTGAACTGTCCGCCGTAACGTACGTGGTGACCCACCCCGAGCAATTCCCTACCCCGTACACGATTTGCTAGGACAGTATGTTCACCTGCAATTCATGTACGGAGTACCTGGCTATCTGGTCCCGTCGCGGATACACATCCGCTGATGGGAGACCCCTGGCAATCAAGCCCCTGCTGGAGAAAATCATGACAGCGGTGGGGGAAGAGGGAAAGATCTGCATGCATAAGGTGAAGGCCCATTCAAAAACTGAACCCCGTGCAGAGGGAAACCAACAGGCTGACAAACTGGCCAAAGAAGGTGCCCGCACAGGAATGTTCTGGGACCCCTATGACACCGGCCGCACAGCAGCGGCCAAGAATAAGAACAGGGCAGCAGAGTACAGGGATAGCTTTGGCCCCGGACTTATAAATAGTTCAGGCACAGGACCCGGTGCTGAAAGCTGTCCTGAATGTGCTAGCTCGAGGAGAGAGAGTAGAAGGTCTGTACGGCACAGCAGCCATTACCGTTAAGGAGGTGAACCGGGACCGGTTTGTCAGGAACCTGTCTGAACACCTCAGACAGATTCACTGACAGGCTGCTAGTAACATGGGCAGACAGCATCAGAGTAACCAATTGCTGCTAGAACCCAGCAAACACCACGAATGGGAGATAGGGGACCAGGTCATGGTGAGGAACTATGCTCAGGTAGGGGTTTTAGAAGCATTATATATGGGGCCATACAGCATTGTCGACAAGGCAAGCCCGATGGTCTATGCCATAAAGCTGCCCCGCCGTACTAAGTGGTTCCACATCAACCAGGGCAAGCTGTACAACCCAGGGTCAGCCAAGCACAGAAGGCAGCCGGGAGGGGTGAACCGTTCTCATGATGGAGGCCCTCCGTTGGCCACCCCCGATGGTGGAGGGCCCACAGGGAATGTTGCAGGCTCAGAAACTGTGCCCATAGGGGTGGCGAATTGCACTACTGGAGGGGCTGTCCCACCCACATTTGGGATTCGGATGCACCCCCAGTAATCGAAGCCCTGAGAAGGACCCTCCGTACACCACGGCCAAAGATACCATGGTCACCGGCATCTGAGCCTCAGCGATTCTACCCTAGGAGAAGGGCAGCCCGACAGGGAAGGCCAAAGGTCAGAAGTACAGAGGCCGCTCAGAGTAGGGACCCCCAGCCAGCCGCCTCCAGCGGTGAGGGTCTCACAGGAGCAGTAGCAACAAGCTGTCCCAGAGACATGGGTCTCCAGCTCACCGACTGCGGGGAAACCCGAGCATCCAGGCGGCTATCAGGCTGCACAAGGCATGGGCCTGACAGGGATTAACCTGGCCACCCGGAGACGGATGGTGGTTGTATATAGCTCTAATTTTTAGTTTAAGGCAGCTGACTGCACCATCTTACATTTTAAGGTTTAGTTTAGAATTGAGGGTAATGTTGCAGTAATGTTTAGGTAATTGTTTTGAGTTTGTCTTGTGTGTCAGCCAGCCTGACAGCAGTTCTCAAGGACAGGATCCAGACATTACCGGGTGATGGACAAACCTCAGGAGACCAAGTGATGTTGTTGAATTTTAATCTATGTTTTTTCCTTATGTAATGTGGTTGTACGTTGCCTACATGCTGGTCAATATAATATAATTGAAATGAAATGTAACTGTGCTGAAATGCAATTGTAGTGATTGAACCCCCTCCAAGCTGGGAGGATGTAAATGTAAAAAGTTTGTACCTGTAAAGGGAAAAGTGTGTATCTATGGTGATGTTGCATAAGTGTAATGCATATTTTGGATATTAATTTAGTTAATTTACGGGGAAGGTTATCTCTTGGAAGTCAGGAACTTTGCTCACCTGGAAGATGATACCATAAGTGATATGGTATCACAGGGGGGAGTGTAGAATTTACCAATATTTCGCAAAGATTCCTGGTACCTTTCCCGTGCAGAGGAGAAGAATCCCTTTCTGGACTTTTAAAATGGAAGGAAAAACTTCAGGACACAAATGAGTTTAAAGGGGCAGACGACGCCTGCAGGGGATAAAAGGGGGATGCATTCATGGAGATCCCCCCCGCCCCCCCCACCCCAGTGTTTGGACTCACAGGAAAGGGAATTTAATTTGGAACTATCTACCAGAAAGTTTGAAATCCTAAAGTGCACATGGAAGAAACTACAAACTTATATTGGAGCTAATCAAATTGTCTGGGAACTGTTTACCCTCGAAACTTGCCCCGAGAAAACATTAGCATTTAAACAATCGCCCATGGATGAAACATTATCACCCCACCCAGAAGACCCAAATGTCACATACATATTCCAACACCTTTTCAACAGGCATAGAAATATCTGGCTCAGGCCAGACTCGCACAATGGACAAGAGCTCATCAACTTCGAAAAGCCTATTAATGCCAGATAAAAACCACTTAATCAAGTTTCAGTTAGCTGGATTGCAAAATCGAAACAAAGAGCTGGGCAAAATTTGGTGGGAGATAAGGAAGCCTTTTTGGGGTATATCTATTCCCAGTTTTACCAGGGAAAGAGACAGACACAGCCACAAGCAGCCGGAGCTGGGCAGTGAAGAAATGGAGTAGTGAAGGAAACTACTGGAACTCATCAAGAACTGACCGAGCACGAGGTCCACGAAATGGAAGGTTGTCAGCAACCAAATTGACAACCACTCTACAATCGACTTCTGAACGACCCAATGGATGAAAAATGACCAAAAAGGACTAACTAAAACTATTCCTAACCAAAGAAAGTGGGTACTTACCCCATACATCCAAAACGCAACTTACTGCATCAACGGACGCACCCCAACTGAAGACTATGCAGTCCGAAGTCCTTTCCTCCGACCGGGGTACAGCTCGCCTAGAAGGCCAAGTGCAGCGAACCCCGAAACTGCGATTCACCGGCAACTGTCTAAAGGGATTGGTGAGCAGAGGCCCTGAACCCCCAGAGCTATAACTTAGTTAGTTAGGGGAATTGGGAGGGGGGAGGCTGGGATAACTTGTGTAAATGCATCTGCATTCTCTTCTTTACCCCGTTTAGAAGTTGAGCTGTATTCTTTTCCCCACAGGCTGTATTTTGACATTTTATTCAATGTGTTGTCCCCCTCAGTGTGTATTGGTATTACTATTCTGTGTGTGTTATTAAAGGTGTGCCTTTTACTTCTTTTTAAACACAATAAAGCCATCGCTACTTCCTACCTTGAAACCGATTGTCTGTCCAAGTCTGTCACAGTCCCTTCATAATTCCAGTGTCTAGAACCAAGGGTGTGGGAGCGATTCAGAACCGCTCATATAAGGTCAGAAGGGAAAGCTGACCCCGTGAAAACCACCCCTTACAGCTCCCGATATGGTGTTTGCCCGCTGCATTGGCTGTATGCAGTTGAAATCCTACATCGCACAACGTTTCATTACTTATTGTGAATATCTTGTAGCTCCGATCGCGATTGCGCGACTTTTCCTTGCTTATTGCATGTACACAACTCGGATCATCAGTTACACAGTTTAGAAACATAGAAACATAGAAACATAGAAAATAGGTGCAGGAGTAGGCCATTCGGCCCTTCTAGCCTGCACCGCCATTCAATGAGTTCATGGCTGAACATGCAACTTCAGTACCCCATTCCTGCTTTCTCACCATACCTCTTGATTCCCCTAGTAGTAAGGACTTCATCGAACTCCTTTTTGAATATATTTAGTGAATTGGCCTCAACAACTTTCTGTGGTAGAGAATTCCACAGGTTCACCACTCTCTGGGTGAAGAAATTCCTCCTCATTTGGTCCTAAATGGCTTCCCCCTTATCCTTAGACTGTGTCCCCTGGTTCTGGACTTCCCCAACATTGGGAACATTCTTCCTGCATCTAACCTGTCTAACCCCGTCAGAATTTTAAACGTTTCTATGAGGTCCCCTCTCATTCTTCTGAACTCCAGTGAATACAAGCCCAGTTGATCCAGTCTTTCTTGATATGTCAGTCCCGCCATCCCGGGAATCAGTCTGGTGAACCTTCGCTGCACTCCCTCAATAGCAAGAATGTCCTTCCTCAGGTTAGGAGACCAAAACTGTACACAATACTCCAGGTGTGGCCTCACCATGGCCCTGTACAATTGTAGCAACACCTCCCTGCCCCTGTACTCAAATCCCCTCGCTATGAAGGCCAACATGCCATTTGCTTTCTTAACCGCCTGCTGTACCTGCATGCCAACCTTCAATGACTGATGTACCATGACACCCAGGTCTCGCTGCACCTCCCCTTTTCCTAATCTGTTACCATTCAGATAATAGTCTGTCTCTCTGTTTTTACCACCAAAGTGGATAACCTCACATTTATCCACATTATACTTCATCTGCCATGCATTTGCCCACTCACCTAACCTATCGAAGTCGCTCTGCAGCCTCATAGCATCCTCCTCGCAGCTCACACTGCCACCCAACTTAGTGTCATCCGCAAATTTGGAGATACTACATTTAATCCCCTCGTCTAAATCATTAATGTACAGTGTAAACAGCTGGGGCCCCAGCACAGAACCTTGCGGTACCCCACTAGTCACTGCCTGCCATTCTGAAAAGTCCCCATTTACTCCTACTCTTTGCTTCCTGTCTGACAACCAGTTCTCAATCCATGTCAGCACACTACCCCCAATCCCATGTGCTTTAACTTTGCACATTAATCTCTTGTGTGGGACCTTGTCGAAAGCCTTCTGAAAGTCCAAATATACCACATCAACTGGTTCTCCCTTGTCCACTCTACTGGAAACATCCTCAAAAAATTCCAGAAGATTTGTCAAGCATGATTTCCCTTTCACAAATCCATGCTGACTTGGACCTATCATATTACCTCTTTCCAAATGCACTGCTATGACATCCTTAATAATTGATTCCATCATTTTACCCACTACCAATGTCAGGCTGTTAATTCCCTGTTATCTCTCTCCCTCCTTTTTTAAAAAGTGGGGTTACATTGGCTACCCTCCACTCCATAGGAACTGATCCAGAGTCAATGGAATGTTGGAAAATGACTGTCAATGCATCCACTATTTCCAAGGCCACCTCCTTAAGTACTCTGGGATGCAGTCCATCAGGCCTTGGGGATTTATCGGCCTTCAATCCCATCAATTTCCCCAACACAATTTCCCGACTAATAAGGATTTCCCTCAGTTCCTCCTCCTTACTAGACCCTCCGAACCCTTTTATATCCGGAAGGTTGTTTGTGTCCTCCTCAGTGAATACCGAACCAAAGTACTTGTTCAATTGGTCCGCCATTTCTTTCTTCCCCGTTATGACTTCCCCTGATTCTGACTGCAGGGGACCTACGTTTGTCTTTACTAACCTTTTTCTCTTTACATATCTATAGAAACTTTTGCAATCCTTCTTAATGTTCCCTGCAAGCTTCTTCTCGTACTCCATTTTCCCTGCCCTAATCAAACCCTTTGTCCTCCTCTGCTGAGTTCTAAATTTCTCCCAGTCCCCGGGTTCGCTGCTATTTCTGGCCAATTTGTATGCCACTTCCTTGGCTTTAATGCCATCCCTGATTTCGCTTGATAGCCACGGTTGAGCCACCTTCCCTTTTTTATTTTTATGCCAGAAAGGAATGTACAATTGTTGTAGTTCATTCATGCGGTCTCTAAATGTTTGGCATTGCCCATCCACAGTCAACCCCTTTAGTATCATTCGCCAATCTATCCTAGCCAATTCACTCCTCATACCTTCAAAGTTAGCCTTCTTTAAGTTCTGGACCATGGTCTCTGAATTAACTGTTTCATTCTCCATCCTAATGCAGAATTCCACCATATTATGGTCACTCTTCCCCAAGGGGCCTCGCACAACGAGATTGCTAATTAATCCTCTCTCATTACACAACACCCAGTCTAAGATGGCCTCCCCCCTAGTTGGTTCCTCGACATATTGGTCTAAAAAACCATCCCTTATGCACTCCAGGAAATCCTCCTCCACCGTATTGCTTCCAGTTTGGTTAACCCAATCTATGTGCATATTAAAGTCACCCATTATAACTGCTGCACCTTTATTGCACGCACCCCTAATTTCATGTTTGATGCCCTCCCCAACATCACTACTACTGTTTGGAGGTCTGTACACAACTCCCACTAACGTTTTTTGCCCTTTGATATTCTGCAGCTCTACCCAGATAGATTCCACATCATCCAAGCTAATGTCCTTCCGAACTATTGCCTGAATTTGCTCCTTAACCAGCAATGCTACCCCACCTCCTTTTCCTTTTATTCTATCTTTCCTGAATGTTGAATACCCCTGGATGTTGAGTTCCCAGCCCTGATCATCCTGGAGCCACGTCTCCGTAATCCCAATCACATCATATTTGTTAACATCTATTTGCACAGTTAATTCATCCACCTTATTGCGGATACTCCTTTCATTAAGACACAAAGCCTTCAGGCTTGTTTTTTAACACCCTTTGTCCTTTTAGAATTTTGCTGTACAGTGGCCCTTTTTGTTCTTTGCCTTGGGTTTCTCTGCCCTCCACTTTTCCTCATCTCCTTTCTGTCTTTTGCTTTTGCCTCCTTTTTGTTTCCCTCTGTCTCCCTGCATTGGTTCCCATCCCCCTGCCATATTAGTTTAAATCCTCCCCAACAGCACTAGCAAACACTCCCCCTAGGACATTGGTTCTCTCTAACTCACAGTTGCGATTACATTGCTTGAGTGTGTGGAACTGTCCCTTTAAGTGTGGTGGCTTGCAGGCTTCCTTTAAGAGAGCCTTGCTATCTTTACCCCAATCCTCTTCTCCGTTTGGTGCCACATGTTGCTCTATCAGCGCTACACCTTGTGGTCTGGCCGCCGCCATCTTTTTCTTCAGTGCATCATCTCGTGGTTCGGGCGCCATCTTTCCTCCATCCACGATGTCGACTGCGGTGATCCTCTTCTCCCCGGGTTCTGCCTCCAAAGCTGGGAAGTCGTCTCTGGGTCCGATTTTCTTTCTCCGGAGTCATGCCACTGGAGCCTGGAAGGTGTGTTCGGGTCGTCTCAGCTGGATCACCTCCACGCAGTTGTGCTGGGCGGTCTGTGCCTAGGGTGTTGTGCAGGTCTGCTCTCTGGTGCTGGATCCAATCTCACGTGAGGGCTTACTTTCCCTCTGAGTGCAGAGGACATTGATCGCTGGAGGGGCGAAGTCTTCCCACTTCCAATGGATCTTGTCCATCCACCTTCTTCCGAGTAGCGTTGGTCCATCACCTGCAACAATCCACAGAGATAACTTGTGCACCGCGACATCCTGGAGTACCTTAATGTCCGCACTACCAACGACTGGGATAAGTTCATCAGTGTAGGTGCACAGCTTTGCCTGAACCGGGACCAACTTGGGTCGTTCAGCTTGATTGTCCCATAGCCTCTCAAAGGCTTCTTGATTTATTACTGACTGGCTTGCCCCCATGTCCACTTCCATGAAGAGTAGAACACCACCTATTTCGACTTCCATCCTCAACGGGGAACACTTGGTGGTGCAGGTAAACATGCTATATACCTCATCATGGGGCTGAGCTGCCTCTCTGACTATCGTTTCATAATTCGCGCTGGATTCATGGCCAATCTGCAGACACTTCATCGACACAGTGAGTCATATTTCTCTTACACATTCGCTGGAGGTGGCCCTTTGTGCTGCAGCCTTTGCATTCTTAGTCTTTAAAACGGCATTGGTGAGCCCTGAGATTCCCTCCACAACACCAGCATGGTGCTACTCGATTAGTCCCCCTCTGAGTTAAGGGACTCGGGAGCCTGTTCTCTCTTCCCTGAGAAGGTTCGTGTTCTACCCTCCAGCCTCTAAAAGGCGCCACTCTGTCCACAGTACTTGCTTGGTTTGAGTCCTGAGGGTGAGTCATCTGCCTAGAGGTTATGAATGCCTGGCTCACAGGGATGGCCTTCTGCAGTGTGACTGTGGTATCTGCCGACAGTAGCTTATGAAGAAGACCCTCATGGCTGATTTCAATGACAAAAATGTCCTGCAGCACTTCGGTGAGGTGGTCACACTGCGCCGCCAGCCGCCTGAGGTCTGCAGCGTATTTTGCGATTTCCTGGCCTTCGGGCCGTTGGTGGGTATAGAACTGGTGTCTGGCTATGAGGATGCTCTCCTTGGGCTTGAGTTGCTAATGAATCAGTGTTACAAGCTCCACGTATGTCTTGGTCGTTGTTTTCGCAGGACCAGCAAGTCCCTGACGAGGCCACAGACGGTAGGCCCACAACTGGTTAGCAGGATGGCTCTGTGCTTGCCAGCCAGTGTGGCCGGTTTGTCTCCTGCCAGGTCGTTTGCTGTGAAGAAATGGTTGAACCTCTCCACAAAGGCATCCCAATCATCACAAACTGCTGCAACATATCAAAAGTAGCCATTTTTGTGTGAAAGTCCGTAATCTCATCGCCAATTGTTATATCCTTGGATGCCCTGATAATGATTCCATGAGGCAATGTGTTGTACTTGAACTGTAGTGACCTTAGTCCTTTATTGATAACTCCAGAGTGAGGATCACACCTGGTGGCCTGCCTTTTATACTAGGCCAGGCACACCTATACAGGTAACCTACAAGTCTCCCTCTGCTGTGCCCTCTGGTGGCACACCTTGTGACAGTACAAACAGTAGCCATGCAGGATACATGACAATTAACTTGTAATGTCCATAATGCTGCAGTTTTAGAAGTTGCCTGATTTTCTGGGGAAGGCCGGTTAGTTTAACATCTGTAGTGGGGAAAATGCTTGAAGCTATCATTAAGGAAGAAATAGCGGGACATTTAGATAGGAATAGTGCAATCAAGCAGACGCAACATGGATTCATAAAGGGGAAATCATGTTTAACCAATTTACAGGAATTCTTTGAGGATATAACGAGCATGGTGGATAGAAAATAGGAAACATAGAAAATAGAAACATAGAAAATAGGTGCAGGAGTAGGCCATTCAGCCCTTCTAGCCTGCACCGCCATTCAATGAGTTCATGGCTGAACATGCAACTTCAGTACCCCCTTCCTGCTTTCTCGATAGAGGTGTACCGATGGATGTGGTGTATTTAGATTTCCAAAAGGCATTCGATAAGGTGCCACACAAAAGATTACTGCAGAAGATAAAGGTATGCGGAGTCAGAGGAAATGTATTTGCATGGATAGAGAATTGGCTGGCTAACAGAAAGCAGAGAGTCGGGATAAACGGGTCCTTTTCGGGTTGGAAATCGGTGGTTAGTGTGTGCCACAGGGATCGGTGCTGGGACCACAACTGTTTACAATATACATAGATGACCTGGAAGAGGGGACAGAGTGTAGTGTAACAAAATTTGCAGATGACACAAAGATTAGTGGGAAAGCGGGTTGTGTAGAGGACACAGAGAGGCTGCAAAGAGATTTAGATAGGTTAAGCGAATGGGCTAAGGTTTGGCAGATGGAATACAATGTCGGAAAGTATGAGGTCATCCACCTTAGGGAAAAAAACAGTAAAAGGGAATATTATATGAATGGGAGAAATTACAACATGCTGAGGTGCAGAGAGACCTGGGGGTCCTTGTGCATGAAACTCTTTTTGGAGTTCACCTGCAGAAACATAAAACATTAAACGGTGCCACCCGACCTGGGTGACACTCCAGACATTTACAAGGCCCTTTTTTTTTCCCCCCTTTTTTTTGTTTTTTTTTTGTGTTTTTCTTTTTTTGTTTTTTTTTGGGCACTAAAATCGCAATTTTCCCCAGTGCCCCCTATAAAAGGGAAGGGGGACACTAAAAGCACCGGCAATTAAAACAAATTAAACTTAAAAACGTAAAATCAAATTAAAATTTGGTTGCCGGGCGTGATGATGCACTCCAGTCCCTCCGGTGCCCACCTCTCGCGGAAGGCCGCGAGCGTACCGGTGGACACCGCGTGCTCCATCTCCAAGGACACCCTGGACCGGATGTAAGAGCGGAAGAGAGGCAGGCAGTCAGGTTGAACGACCCCCTCAACCGCCCGCTGCCTGGACCGGCTGATGGCACCCTTGGCCGTGCCCAGGAGCAGTCCTACGAGGAGGCCTTCGGACCTACCCGCTCCCCTCCGCACAGGGTGCCCAAAGATCAGGAGAGTGGGACTGAAGTGCAGCCAGAATTTCAGGAGCAGCCCCTTCAAATAATAAAACAGGGGCTGCAACCTTGTGCATTCCATAAAAAAATGGAACACGGACTCTTCCAGACCGCAGAAATTGCAGGCGGCCTGGGAGTCCGTGAACCGGCTTAAACATTTGTTGCACGGCACTGCTCCGTGCACCACCCTCCAGGCCAAGTCCCCGATGAATAGTGGGAGGACCCCTGCGTAGAGTGCCCTCCATCGGGGACCCCCGCCTCCTCCGGACGGCAAGATGGTACGCCATGGCGTGTCCGGACGGCCGGCGAGGATGGCAAAGTTGAGGGTGTGCAGGAGCAGCCCGTACAGGAAACCCCTCCGTGCGGAACTGAAAGGCACGGAGGGGATTTCCCCGAGGCGGCTCAAGTTGTGAGGCGCCGGCCCCGAGGGAGGTTCCGGGGTTTGGCGCCGATGAGGAATTCCGTCCGGACGGGGGTCAGTTCGGACGGGATCTCCCCACGTGCTTGAGCCTCCTCGATGCACCTAACGGAGTCAGGGCCCAGAGCTGTTTTTAGCGACTCGATGGCATCGGCCGCGTGGCGGACGCTGGCAGAATTTAGGCGCCGCGCCAGCGTGTCTGGCGCCATCCAGCCCGCTCCTCCGCCATCGAGCAGGTCCCTGACTCTGGTCACCTCACCAGCCACAGCCCTCTCTTCCGACCGCCACATAAAACCTCGGCCGTGGAGGTACGGATTCCCGAGCAGCAGTTCCTGCAGGACGGCCGCCACTCCAGCCGGCGGAGAGCTGCGCTTGGTGGAGACTTTGTTCCAGACCCTGATGAGTTCCCTGTAAAAGACAGGCAGCTCCCGGAGGGCGGTCCTGGCACCCCCCAAGTTCACAAACAGGAGCTGCGTGTCATAATTGAGGTCGCGCTGCTGGCGGAAGAAATACCTCGCCAGAGCACACCACCTAGGAGGGGGCTCGACGTAAAGGTATCTCTGCAGGGTCTGAAGATGGAAAGTCGCGAGCTGGGCGCTGACGCACACCAACGACTGACCGCCCTCCTCAAGCGGGAGACTCAAGACCGCAGCAGAGACCCAGTGCTTCCTGTTGTTCCAGAAGAAGTCCACCAGCTTCTTCTGTATCTTGGCGACAAACGCAGGGGGAGGGGTCAAAGTGACCAGCCGGTACCACAGCATTGCGGCCACCAGCTGGTTTATGACTAGCGCTCGACCCCTGTAGGACAGCACTCGGAGCAGTCCCGTCCAGCGCCCTAGGCGAGCGGCGACCTTGGCCTCCAGCTCCTGCCAGTTCGCCGGCCAGGCTCCCTCGTCGGGGCTAAGGTAGACTCCCAGATAGAGGAGATGGGTCGTGCTCCAGGCAAAAGGCCTGAGCTCCTCCGGCAGGGAGTCCACCCGCCACTGACCCACCAGGAGTCCGGAACATTTCTCCCAGTTGATCCTGGCGGAGGACGCGGCCGAGTAAATCTCCTGGCACTCACGCATCCTCCGCAGGTCAGCGGGATCCTCTACCGCGAGGAGCACGTCATCGGCGTAAGCCGAGAGGACGACCTCCACGCCCGGCCCTTGCAGAGCCAGTCCCGTCAACCTCGTCCGCAAGAGGCGCAGGAAAGGCTCCACGCAAACGGCGTCCTTGTGCATGAATCCCAAAAAATTAGTTTGCAGGTGCAGCAGGTAATCAGGAAGGCGAATGGAATGTTGGCCTTCATTGCGAGAGGGATGGAGTACAAAAGCAGGGAGGTCCTTCTGCAACTGTATAGGGTATTGGTGAGGCCGCACCTGGAGTACTGCGTGCAGTTTTGGTCACCTTACTTAAGGAAGGATATACTAGCTTTGGAGGGGGTACAGAGACGATTCACGAGGCTGATTCCGGAGATGAGGGGGTTACCTTATGAAGATAGATTGAGGAGGCTGGGTCTTTACTCGTTGGAGTTCAGAAGGATGAGGGGTGATCTTATAGAAACATTTAAAATAATGAAAGGGATAGACAAGATAGAGGCAGAGAGGTTGTTTCCACTGGTCGGGGAGGCTAGAACTAGGCGGCACAGCCTCAAAATACGGGGGAGCCAATTTAAAACCGAGTTGAGAAGGAATTTCTTCTCCCAGAGGGTTGTGAATCTGTGGAATTCTCTGCCCAAGGAAGCAGTTGAGGCTAGCTCATTGAATGTATTCAAGTCACAGATAGATAGATTTTTAACCAATAAGGGAATTAAGGGTTACGGGGAGTGGGCGGGTAAGTGGAGCTGATTCCACGGCCAGATCAGCCATGATCTTGTTGAATGGCGGAGCAGGCTCGAGGGCCTAGATGGCCTACTCCTGTTCCTAATTCTTATGTTCTTATAAGTCCACCAGAGCTCCCGTATGAAACAGACAAGACCCTTTTTGTTACGTTTAGAATAACTCCACAAGACTGTATATCTTAAGCTCAAACTGCTGTGACCTTGGTGTCTTTATTGTAACTCCAGAATCAGGAGGCAGCATGGTAGACTGCCTTTTATATCTACTTGCCCAGGGTGTGCAGATGACCTGGCATGGCATGGGTGAGTCAGTCAGATCATTGCTGCACTACGGTCGAGCTGGTCTGATCGGACTGTTGGGCATGGTGGGTTCATCCTCGTGGTTGACCACGAGGTCAATTGCTGGTTCGGTGTGTGTGGATGGATCAGTGATGGTAATGTCCTCTTCAAACTGTTCTTGGTTGTCAGTGAACTGCAGTTTAGTCTGATCCAAGTGCTTTCTGCACGTTTGTCCATTGAAAAGTTTGACAAAAAATACTCTATTCCCCTCCTTGGCTAATATAGTACCAGCAACCCATTTGGGACCATGACCATAATTAAGAACAAACACAGGGTCATTAACTTCAATATCATGTGATACAGCTGCACAATCGTGGAACATGTTATGCCTGTGACGCCGGGTTTCTACAAGTTCATTGAGATCCGGGTGGACTAATGAGAGCCTGGTTTTGAGTGCTCTCTTCATTAGCAATTCTGCAGGGCGATCCCCGGTAAGTGAGTGGGGTCGCGTGCGGCAGCTGAGCAGAATCCGAGATAGCTGGGTTGGCAGGGAACTGTCCGTCACGCATTTCAAGCTCTGCTTCATGGTTTGGACTGCCCGTTCCGCTTGACCATTAGATGTGGGCTTGAACGGTGCAGACGTGACATGCTTGATGCTATTGCGGGTCATGAACTCGTTGAATTCCGAGCTGGTGAAGCATGGTCCATTGTCACTTACAAGGACGTCGGGCAAACCATGGCCCGAAGGCTTTCAATGGTGGCAGTGGACGTACCTGACGACATTATTGTACATTCAATCCATTTAGAGTAAGCGTCCACTGCTACTAGGAACATCTTCCCTTGAAATGGGGCAGCGAAATCTACGTGAACCATTGACCACAATTTGAAGGGCCATGACCACAGACTCAGTGGGGCCTCCCTTGGTGCATTGCTCAACTGTGAGCAAGTGTTGCATTGGTGTACGCATGACTCCAATTCCGAGTCAATGGCGGGCCACCAAACATGCGACCTGGTGATAGCCTTCATCATGACTATGCCTGGGTAGGTACTGTGAAGGTCGCGCATCAACGTTTCCCTGCCTTTTTTTGGCAGAATTATACGATTTCCCTATAGGAAGCAGTCCGAATGGATGGACATTTCATCCTTGCATCGGTGGTACGGCTTAATTTCGTCTTGCATTTCCCCTGGGACCGCCGACCAGCTCCCATTGAGGACACAGCTTTTTACTAGTGATAGCACCAGGTCCTGCTAGTCCAGGTCCTGATCTGGCGAGTCGGTGATGGGTGACCCCTCATTCTCAAAGGCATCCACTACAAGGAGCAAGTCTGTGGGTTACGCCATTTCCACCCCGGTGGTGGGCAATGGTAGCCGACTGAGGGTATCCGCACAGTTCTCAGTGCCTGGTATGTGGCGGATTACATGATCATACGCAGATAACTTTACTGCCCATCTTTGGATGCGGGACGAAGCATTGGTGTTAAATCCTTTGCTTTCTGAGAACAACGAAATGAGCGGTTTGTGGTCGGTTTCGAGCTCGAACCGGAGCCCAAATAGGTATTGGTGCATTTTCTTAACCCCACATACGCATGCTAATGCTTCTTTTTCAACCATATTGTAGGCTCTTTCAGCCTTAGATAAGCTTCTGGATGCATATGCAACCGGTGGCAGTTTGTCTGACCCATTGGTTTGCTGTAACACACAACCGACCCTGTACGAAGATGCATCACAAGCTAGTACTAAACGTTTACACTGGTCATACAATACAAGTAACTTGTTGGAACATAGCAGGTTTCTGGCCTTGTTAAAGGCTGTCTCTTGAGCTTTACCCCAAACCCAGTAAATGCAAGGGTTCCAGCAAAGTGCTCAACCCCGGTAGAAAGTTAGCAAAATAGTTGAGGAGTCCCAGGAAAGAATGCAGCTCTGTCACATTCTGTGATCTGGGTGCATTCTTGATGGCCTCCGTCTTGGAATCTGTGGGTCTGATGCCGTCCGCCGCAATCTTTCTCCCAAAAATTCGACCTCTGGCATCAGGAAAACACACTTGGTGCATTTCAACCTGAGTCCCACTTTGTCCAGTCACTTGAGAACCTCTTCCAGGTTGTGCAAGTGTTGCGTGGTGTTGCGGCCAGTGATCAAGATGTTGTCTTGGAACACCATAGTGCGCAGAACCGATTTCAGCAGTCTCTCCATGTTCCTCTGGAAGATGGTTGACGCCGAACGAATCCCAAATGGGCATCTGTGGTATATGAACAGTTCTCTGTGCGTGTTGATGCACATCAATTTTTTCGAAGGTTCAGCCAGCTGCTGTGTCATGTAAGCAGAGCTTAGATCCAGCTTGGTGAACGACTTCCCCCCGCTCGTGTTGCGAACAGGTCATCGGCTTTGGATAGTGGGTACTGGTCCTGTAACGAGACTCGGTTGATCGTTACCTTGTTGTCCCCACAGATTCTGACTGTCCCATCGCTCTTCAACACCGGAACAATTGGACTGGCCCACTCGTTGAACTCGACTGGCGATATGATCCCCTCTCGTTGAAGTCTGTTCAGCTCGATCTCGACTTTCTCTCACATCATGTATGGAACCGCTCGGGCCTTGTGATGAACGGGTCGTGCATCAGGGACTAGACTGATCTTACTTTGGCGCCTGTGAAGTTGCCGATGCCTAGCTCGAATAATGATGGGAATTTGTTCAGCACATGGGCGCACGAGGCGTCATCCTCCGAAGACAGTACTTTGATGTCGTCCCAGTTCCATCGGATCTTTCCTAGCCAGCTTCTGCCTAACAGCGTTGGGCCATCGCCTGGTACAATTCATAATGGTAAATCATGCACAGGTCCATTGTATGATACCTTCAAAGCCGCACTGCCAATGACTGGTATGAGCTCTTTGGTGTAAGTGTGCAGCTTGGTGTGGATCGGACTTAATTTTGGCCTTTGTGCCTTGTTGCCCCACAGTTTCTCAAAAGCCTTCTGGCTTATAATTGACTGACTCGCCCCCATGTCCAATTCCATGGAAATTGGAATGCTGTTTAATTTGACTTTCAACATTATTGGAGGACTTTTGGTGGTGAAGGTGTGTATCCCATACACTTCCTCTTCAGCATCGGGTTCAGTTGCCTCTCTTACTCATTCAGCATGATCCACGCTGGATTGGTCATCTTCTGCCGACTCTGCCACATGGTGAGTCGCAGCATGCCTGCACATTCGCTGGAGGTGCCCCATTGTTCCATAGCCCTTGTACACGTAGTGCTTGAATCGACATTGATGGGCTCGATGATTACCCCGGCAGTGCCAACACGGTGCTAATGGATTTGCATTCATGCCCCACGGCAGACTCTGAGTCATTCTAGGTCTGGCCTCTGTGGGCGTGTAGGCCCTACCATGTACAGTTCTACCTGCTGAAGGCATTATTTTATGCACAGTACTAGCCGATGAGTTCTGATGCTGCAACGATATCTGTTTAGTTTTATCCTTCGTGGACATAAAAGCCTGGGCTATCATGACGGCCTTGCTCAGATGTAGGGATTCGGCAGACAGCAGTTTGCGAAGAATGACCTCGTGGCCGATTCCAAGCACGAAAAAGTCCCGCAACATTTCCCCCAAAAGTCCAGTAAATACACACGGTCCCGCAAAGCGTCTTAGGTCGGCGACATAGCTCGCCACGTCCTGGTCCTTGGAGCGGTAGTGCGTATAAAAGCGATACCTGACCATCAAGATTCTCTCCTGCGGCTTGAGGTGTTCCCGAACCAGCTTGCACAACTCTTCATATTTCTTGTCCATTCGTTTCGTCGGTGCTAGCAGATTTTTGATGAGGCCATATATCGTGGACCCGCAAACGGTGAGGAGAATCGCCCTGCGCTTGATCGCGGTTTCTGCCTTTTCCAGCTTGTTGGCCACGAAGTACTGGTCAAGACGCTCAACGAATGCTTCCCAATCATCACGCTCAACAAATCTCTCAAGAATACCAACGGCAGCCATAACTGCATGAAAATTCGTGATCTGTTACTCGTTGCCAATTGATATGTTTAGAATAACTCCACAAGACTGTATATCTTAAGCTCAAACTGTTGTGATCTTGGTCTCTTTATTGTAACTCCAGAGTCAGTTCTTGTTGCCCAGTAGGCATCCTTTGGTTTGCCATTGTGGCTGAAAAGCAGCTGGCACAGCGAACTGTTGCAGAATGAAGGCATCATGACTGCTGCCAGGATACCGGGCATTCACCTGCATGATTCGCTGCCTATGGTCACACATCAATGAACTTTGAGTGAGTGGAATCCCTTTCAGTTCTTGTATCATGGCAGAGTTGACACGTGGCGTCCGCAAGTCGATGTGTGAGCAGTCAATGGCACCCTGCACCATGGGGAAGCCTAGAATCCGAGCGAATCCTTGTGCTCACTCCGCCTGCGGCTGTCTGGCAAGCGGGAATGTAATGTATTGAGCTCTCTTTGAACAGAGACTCTCAGTGAGCTCCATCATGCAACAGTGGATGGCAAACTGCAAGATGTTGCAAATATCTGCAGCTCCAGCCTGGAAGGAGCTTGACGCATAAAAGTCCATCCCCTTCACAGCCATCATCATCATAGGCAGTTCCTCGGAATCGAGGCAGACTTGCTTCCACTCCCTAAGTGAGTTCTTTGATGGCTGAACAGTCCGATATGAGAGCCACAGACATTCGTCGAGGGAAGGGGTGGGTGGGGCTGGTTTGTCGCACGCTTCTTCCGCTGCCTGCGCTTGGCCTCTTCACGCTCTTTGCGTTGCGACTCGAAGAACTCAACGCCCTCCCGGATGCACTTTCTCCACCTCAGGCGGTCTTCGGCCAAGGTCTCCCAGGTGTCAATGATGATGTCGCACTTTACCAGGAAGGCTTTGAGGGTGTCCTTATAACGTTTCAGCTGTCCTCCTTTGGCTCGTTTACCACGAAGGAGCTCTGCATAAAGCATTTGTTTAGGGAGTCTCGTATCTGGCATGCGAACTATGTGGCCTGCCAGTGAAGCTGATCGAGTGTGGTCAGTGCTTCAATACTGGGGATGTTAGCCTGGTCGAGGACACTGATGTTGGTGCGCCTGTCCTCCCAGGGGATTTGCAGGATCTTGCGGAAACATCGTTGGTGATATATCTCCAGCGACTTGAGGTGCCTTCTATACATCGTCCATGCCTCGGATCCATACAGGAGGGCGGGTATTACTACAGCCCTATAGACCATGAGCTTGCTGGTAGATTTGAGGGCCTGGTCTTCAAACACTCTTTTCCTCAGATGGCTGAAGACTGCACTAGCGCACTGGAGGCGATGTTGGATCTCCACATCAATGTCTACTCGTGGCTCCCGAGGTATGGAAAATGGTCCACGTTGTCACAGTGGACTTGATCTTCACAGCCACTGGCAATGTAGTCCTCGCCCTGCTCAGAGGTTGCAGTTGTGGCTGCAGCAGGTGGCAGATTTTAGTGAGGACACCCTTACTGAAGTGCAGATGTCTCTGAACACCTGGGTGGAATAGCCTCCTGCTGAGACCCCTTCACCCACTCCCTCTTCCAGCAGCTTATCCTGCTCTGCATTCTGTTCATTCTCCAAGTCATGCTGTATTCCAAGGGGAATGTCTACTCGTGCACACATGTCTGGCAGCAAATGGTTTGTGCAGAAGCCTTGAAGTCCACAAAAAATCATTCAGCATCTGCCACACCATTCCCTGTAGACCTTTTCAACTTGGAACAACTTGAAAGCACCAAACACTTGTAGAATCATACCAACAGCTAGAAGAAATCAACCAGCAATAATTTATAAGTTGTTGATTATCCCTCTAAATAGCACTCATGAGGGTCTTTCTTGCAGCTGAACATGTGTTTAGCTGTGTAAGCTGTGTAAGCTGGTGCGTTGAGCTCCAAAATGAGATCACTGGTGTCAAATCAGCTGATTAATGTCATGATTTGCCTGCTTTGCACACTTCTGCCAGGCATTAGCTACGCACTCATAAACACCCTTACCAATATGGCGCTCAGTGAGATTTGACCCAAAAATGTGCATGCACGCATGCATCAGACGCTATTCTGGTACGCAAACAGCATCTGTAGCGCCATACTGATTCAAATTTTACACCGAAAGACTTCAAACACCATTTTGGTTTTACTGGCTTACAGAATGGCCTACAAACTATTTCTGACCCTTATGGCATTAGCATGGGAGGTGGGACACAGCTGTGCCTCCATCAAGGGCTCACGAGATGCTCATGGTCGGTGATCTCTCGGAGCTCAGCCCTCAGAGGGCTCAGCTGTAGACTAGAATAACTTGGCATCTGCCAGGAAGTCAGGCTGAGCTTGATTTCTGGAATCATGGTTTAAAAACTAGGATTAAAACCTAAATGCACGCAGCATTCGAAATAAAGTAAATGAGTTGACGGCACAAATCATTACAAATGTGTATGATTTGGTGGCCATTACAGAAACATGGTTGCAGGGTCGCCAAGACTAGGAATTAATCATACAGGGGTATCTGATGATTCGGAAAGATAGACAAGAAGGGAAAGGAGGTGGGGTAGCTCTGTTAATAAAGGATGATATTAGGGCAGTTGTGATAGACGATATTGGCTCTAATGAACAAAATGTTGAATCATTGTGGGTGGAGATTAGAGATAGTAAGGGGAAAAAGTCACTGGTGGGTGTAGTTTATAGGCCCCCAAATAATAACTTTACGTGGGGCAGGCAATAATCAAGGGAATAATGGAGGCACGTGAAAAAGGAACAGCAGTAGTTATGGGGGATTTTAACCTACATATCGATTGGTCAACTCAAATCGCACAGGGTAGCCTGGAGGAGGAATTCATAGAATGCATACGGGATTGTTTCTTAGAACAGTATGTAACAGAGCCTACAAGGGAGCAAGCCATTTTGGATCTGGTCCTGTGTAACGAGACAGGAAAAATAAACGATCTCCTCGTAAAAGATCCTCTCGGAATGAGTGATCACAACATGGTTGAATTTGTAATACAGATTGAGGATGAGGAAGTTGTGTCAGAAATGAGCGTACTATGCTTAAACAAAGGGGACTACAGTGGGATGAGGGCAGAGTTGGCTAAAGTAGACTGGAAACACAGACTAAATGGTGGCACAATTGAGGAACAGTGGAGGACTTTTAAGGAGCTCTTTCATAGTGCTCAACAAAAATATATTCCAGTGAAAAAGAAGGGCGGTAAGAGAAGGGATAACCAGCCGTGGATAACCAAGGAAATAAAGGAGAGTATCAAATCAAAGACCAATGCGTATAAGGTGGCCAAGGTTGGTGGGAAACTAGAGAATTGGGAAAATTTTAAACAACAGCAAAGAATGACTAAAAAAGCAATAAAGAAAGGAAAGATAGATTACGAAGGTAAACTTGCGCAAAACATAAAAACAGATAGTAAAAGCTTTTACAGATATATAAAACGGAAAAGAGTGAATAAAGTAAATGTTGCTCCATTAGAAGATGAGAAGGGGGATTTAATAATGGGAAATGTGGAAATGGCTGAGACCTTAAACAATTATTTTGCTTCGGTCTTCACAGTGGAAGACACAAAAACCATGCCAAAAATTGCTGGTCACAGGAATGTGGGAAGGGAGGACCTTGAGATAATCATTATCACTAGGGGGGTAGTGCTGGACGGGCTAATGGGACTCAAGGTAGACAAGTCCCCTGGTCCTGATGAAATGCATCCCAGGGTATTAAAAGAGATGGCGGAAGTTATAGCAGATGCATTCGTTATAATCTACCAAAATTCTCTGGACTCTGCGGAGGTACCAGCGGATTGGAAAGCAGCTAATGTAATGCCTTTGTTTAAAAAAGGAGGCAGACAAAAGGCAGGTAACTATAGGCCGGTTAGTTTAACATCTGTAGTGGGGAAAATGCTTGAAACTATCATTAAGGAAGAAATAGCGGGACATCTAGATAGGAATAGTGCAATCAAGCAGACGCAGCATGGATTCATGAAGGGGAAATCATGTTTAACTAATTTACTGGAATTCTTTGAGGATATAACGAGCATGGTGGATAGAGGTGTACCGATGGATGTGGTGTATTTAGATTTCCAAAAGGCATTCGATAAGGTGCCAAACAAAAGGTTACTGCAGAAGATAGAGGTACGCGGAGTCAGAGGAAATCTATTAGCATGGATAGAGAATTGGCTGGCGAACAGAAAGCAGAGAGTCGGGATAAATGGGTCCTTTTCGGGTTGGAAATCGGTTGTTAGTGGTGTGCCACAGGGATCGGTGCTGGGACAACAACTGTTTACAATATACATAGATGACCTGGAAGAGGGGACAGAATGTAGTGTAACAACATTTGCAGATGACACAAAGATTAGTGGGAAAGCGGGTTGTGTAGAGGACACAGAGAGGCTGCAAAGAGATTTGGATAGGTTAAGCGAATGGGCTAAGGTTTGGCAGATGGAATACAATGTCGGAAAGTGTGAGGTCATCCACCTTAGGGAAAAAAACAGTAAAAGGGAATATTATTTGAATGGGAGAAATTACAACATGCTGAGGTGCAGAGGGACCTGGGGGTCCTTGTGCATGAATCCCAAAAAGTTAGTTTGCAGTTGCAGCAGGTAATCAGGAAGGCGAATGGAATGTTGGCCTTCATTGCGAGAGGGATGGAGTACAAAAGCAGGGAGGTCCTGCTGCAACTGTATAGGGTATTGGTAAGGCCGCACCTGGAGTACTGCGTGCAGTTTTGGTCACCTTACTTAAGGAAGGATATACTAGCTTTGGAGGGGGTACAGAGACGATTCACTAGGCTGATTCCGGAGATGAGGGGGTTATCTTATGATGATAGATTGAGTAGACTGGGTCTTTACTCGTTGGAGTTCAGAAGGATGAGGGGTGATCTTATGGAAACATTTAAAATAATGAAAGGGATAGACAAGATAGAGGCAGAGAGGTTGTTTCCACTGGTAGGGGAGACTAGAACTAGGGGGCACAGCCTCAAAATACGGGGGAGCCAATTTAAAACCGAGTTGAGAAGGAATTTCTTCTCCCAGAGGGTTGTGAATCTGTGGAATTCTCTGCCCAAGGAAGCAGTTGAGGCTAGCTCATTGAATGTATTCAAGTCACAGATAGATAGATTTTTAACCAATAAGGGAATTAAGGGTTACGGGGAGAGGGCAGGTAAGTGGAGCTGAGTCCATGGCCAGATCAGCCATGATCTTATTGAATGGCGGAGCAGGCTCGAGGGGCTAGATGGCCTGCTCCTGTTCCTAATTCTTATGTTCTTATGTTGTTATGTTCTAAGGCAGGCATTGGCTCAGGAAGTTATAAAGGTCCAGATATGTTTTCATCATTAGAGATGGCAACATTTTCCATTTCTGTTACATGGCTGCCCTGCAGCTCAGCACTACTTCTAATCTGTAGGAGAGCATATTCTGGGAGATTACTGAGTTAAGTGAAGCCCTTATATATTTGATCTCCCAGCCTTTCCAAGGTGGGGAAATAGAGACTGGGGCCTGCCTGGCTGCTAAATGAGAATCCCTGAGAGATGCTGTTACTAGTGTCATGAACACATTTGAAGGAGCAGGGAGCTCAGTTGCAGCAGCCATTGGGGTGACCACATGGTGCCAATGCAATGCCTGAAACCCCACACAAGTGCATACTGTACTCTATCATATTATCAGACATGTTTTTTGAAGCTGACTGGAAGGCAGTCCAATACCTTCGGCAACTGGGAGACAGAAATCATCTTTTTTAAATGCTGGGCCGCTGAAGTCTGCATCTTTGTCTTTTTAAGCAGAGCCAGCACATGAGCTGGCCCTCCAGTTAGCCCCCTCACACATATGGTCAAAGGGGATATGACTATGGTCTTGGAGGTCCTGAGCAACCTCCCCACCTCTCCAATTACAGACAGGCACCAGATTTTCTGTCTTCTCAGGGCAGATTGGTGCCGAAGATGTGCCGGCACTAGTGCTTGTGCCTGCCTGATCCATGCTCCCACTGACCCCACAAACTCCAGCAAGATCAATGCTGGACTGTACAAGTGGACACGGCCCTGACATAACCACTGAGATCACAATCTGCATTTATTTGCAGCCATAATATGTGTCACCTTATCTATCTAGTTGGTGTCTTGTCTCCTTGAGCTGACTGGTCTGTGCGATACAAGATAAACAATGATCAATGTACAAGTCAGGATTAGCTTCGGTCATTTGCCTGAGGAAGGTTTTTAACAAGTGATACTTTGTAAGGATATACATTAAATCAGTACATTTATCATATAGTATCAATTTAGAAAGAGTCCTGTTCCCAGTTTCTACACTCCCAAAAACTGTATTATTGGATATGGTTTGCAAGAGTTACCTCTCCCATTGACCAAAGTCTCTCTTCAATTGCATCGCAATAGCATTTTACATCAAGCGAGCAGTATCCTAGATACAGTAAAAAGCTGAAAAGATATATCACAGTAACATACATCATATCTCAGAAATTTAGACCAGCACTAAAAACCATAATTCATGCTTGACGATTGACTCAGTTGATAACAAACTGGAAGGGAAAATATCAATTGCTAAGTTAAGATAAAGTAATACTTGTGGATATGTATGAATACTTGCCAAAAAGAATTCCCATCACTGCACATGACTATTACTTTAGCAACTCTAATCGGGCCACAGTAAGCTCATATAAATGTTCTTAAAAGTGCCTATTTTTCTTACAGGAAAGAGGGAGAAAAAATAAGAAAAAGAGTTAGAGACAAAGAGAAAAAGTATAAGAGAACTATACGGATAGAAAAAGTTGGATACAGAAAGATTGGAAGATCAGCAGAAAGACTGGACGACATACACAAAAAATAAGAGGATGGGAAACAAACAAGAGACAGTTACAGGATGAGAGCGAGGCACTTTTTAAAGCTTTTGTTCATGAATTACAACACAGGAGATCAATTCCCAATGATATTTGACATACTTCAATGAGGTCCACCCCTAACAGATTTATTTCTAGATTCTAAAGCTTAAATTTCCCTAATTTTTCCTTATATCTCATCCCCTTTTCACTTGGAACTAATCTTGTTCTTTTCTATTCTTTTTCCAGTCTGTGTATGACTTTTTTATGGCATGGTAACTAAAACTGAACATATTAATTAAACTATGTTCTGGTCAGTTATTTCATAAAACTTTTCTATTATTTATGTAGACCTGTATGCTACTGTTCTGGCTTTATATCTTAGCATTTTAACCACTTTCCAATTTGCTTCACTCTATTGTCTGGGCATTGAAAGTGAACCTGTCAATGATAACTCTGACATCCCTTTCTCAGTTTCCCTGTACTCATTCTAATCCATTCATTGTATAATTAGAACCCTCATTTATTAATCTATATGCATTAATTTACAATTTTTAGCATTAAATTTAATTTGTCATGTGCTGTCCCAATTACATAACCAACCTCTTGCAAATATTTAATTGTGTGTGTTTTTTGCCAAATTCTTTCTATTTTTGTACCATCACAAAATTTAACAAGTTTTATCAGCTTGTAGTAAATATGGCAACTTTTATTCAGTATCTATTGATACAAGGATATTCCAATTTTGTATTTTTTAAATTAATTTCATGGTTCTAATATTGTACCACACGACAGGAAGGATGTTGAGAAAACAGAGAGGGTGCAGCCATGCAACGATGGCATCACCAATGATCTATCCCAAGTGAAAATAACTTGCTTTTAACTTAGAAGGGCTGATTTTCCTGAGCTCCATGGAAATGAACACGATGGGGTAAACTTTGACGTTGTGCAGTAGTGTAAAATGAGTGATAATGAATTAGCAGCCTGTTTTACATCTCTCGATTTTTATTTCCATTGAAGTCAATGAAAATAAAAATCGGGAGAGATGTAAGATGGGCTATCATTTCTCCATCACCAATCTTACACTATTGCACAAAGTGCAATACCCCGATGTATGGGCAATGCACTGGAATGGCACTGTGCCTAACCACTTCCCTGTGCCCTGATTTCTTCTTGGGACTAATTTTCATGTCATGGGCATTATGTGGGTGGGTACTAAGACCCCCTACTGGGGTCAGGCATGAGGGCATAAGAAATTGAAGACCCGTTGTAGGCCTTAAAGGCCTGTGGCTGCTTAAAGGGGTTGGATCATCTGGGAGTTTGGGGAGAACAATTCGAAAGTTCGTGAGTGTGGAAGCCTACAACTTGCAGCCAGACATCCTCAAGTGCTCTTAGAACTCATATGTGCCCGGAGATAATGTTTAAAGGAGCAGAACTTTCTGTCGGGAGTAAACAGTTTGCAATCTGTCAACATGCCAGTCCAGTAAGGAAGACTGTCTGTATAAGGGCACCTTACTTTGATGATGAGGCAACTGAACAGCTGTTGCAGGAATGCAGCAAAGGAGAGAGTTACTCTTCCCCACCATGGAAGGAAGATCATGAATGCCAACAATGGCAAAAAACTTAATGACCTCACCAGGAGGAACTGGGAACCTTTACACCATTTTAAAAATGTTTGTGAGTCATGTGGCAACAATTTAATGTTTCCTATCACTCAATTTAATTTGCCAGTATAAATAGCTTGATGTAAGGTTGGTACAGTCTCATGCACAATAAGGATTCACTCATTAGTCACAAGTCACACTCACTCCACATAACTATCTGCAAAGATCTGTACATAGAAACATAGAAAATAGGTGCAGGAATAGGCCATTCGGCCCTTCGAGCCTGCACCGCCATTCAATGGCTGATCATAACCTCAGTATCCCTTCCCTGCTTTCTCTCCATACCCCTTGATCCCTTTAGCCGCAAGGGCCATATCTAACTCTCTCTTGAATATATCCAACGAACTGGCATCAACAACTCTCTGCAGCAGAGGATTCCAAAGGTTAAGAACTCTCTGAGTGAAGAAGTTTCTCCTCATCTCGGTCCTAAATGGCTTACCCCTTATCCTTAGACTGTGTCCCCTGGTTCTGGACTTCCCCAACATCGGGAACATACTTCCTGCATCTAACCTGTCCAGTCTCGTCAGTATTTTATATGTTTCTATGAGATCCCCTCTCATTCTTCTAAACTCCAGTGAATACAGGCCCAGTCGATCGAGTCTCTCCTCATATGTCAGTCATGCCATCCCGGGAATCAGTCTGGTGAACCTTCGCTGCACTCCCTCAATAACAAGAACATCCTTCCTCAGATTAGGAGACCAAAACGGAACACAATATTCCAGGTGAGGCCTCACGAAGGCCTATACAACTGCAGTAAGACCTCCCTGCTCCTATACTCAAATTCCCTAGCTATGAAGGCCAACATGCCATTTGCCTTCTTCACCGCCTGCTGGACCTGCATGCCAACTTTCAATGACTGATGTACCATGACATCCAGGTCTCGTTGCATCTCCCCTTTTCCTAATCTGCTGCCATTCAGATAATATTCTGCTTTCGTGTTTTTGCCACCAAAGTGGATAACCTCACATTTATCCACATTATACTGCATCTGCCATGCATTTGCCCACTCACCTAATCTGTCCAACTCACCCTGCAGCCTCGAAGCTCACGCCACCACCCAGTTTAGTGTCACCTGCAAACTTGGAGATATTACACTCAATTCCTTCATTTAAATCATTGATGTATATTGTAAATAGCTGGGGTCCCAGCACTGAGCCCTGCGGCACCCCACTTGTCGCTGCCTGCCGTTCTGAAAAGGACCCATTTATCCCGACTCTTTGCTTCCTGTCTGCCAACCAGTTCTCTATCCACGTCAATACATTACCCTCGATACCATGTGCTTTAATTTTGCACATCAATCTCTTGTGTGGGACCTTGTCAAAGCCTTTTGAAAGTCCAAATGCACCACATTCATGGTTCTGCCTTGTTCACTCTACTAGTTACATCCTCAAAAAATTCTAGAAGATTTGTCAAGCATGATTTCTCTTTCATAAATCCATGCTGACTTGGACCGATCCTGTCACTGCTTTCCAAATGTGCTGTTATTTCATCTTTAATAATTGATTCCAACATTTTCCCCACCACTGTTCTCAGGGTAACCAGTCTATAATTCCCCGTTTTCTCTCGCCCTCCTTTCTTAAAAAGTGATGTCACATTAGCTACCCTCCAGTCCATAGGATCTGATCCAGAGTTGATAGACTGCTGGAAATTGATCACCAATGCATCCACTATTTCTAGGGCCACTTCCTTAAGTACTCTGGGATGCAAACTATCAGTCCCTGGGGATTTCTCAGCCTTCAGTCCCATCAATTTCCCTAACACAATTTCCTAACTAATAAGGATTTCCTTTAGTTCCTCCTTCTCCCTAGACCCTCTGACCCCTAGTATTTCTGGAAGGTTATTTGTGTCTTCCTTCGTGAAGACAGAACCAAAGTATTTGTTCAATTGGTCTGCCATTTCTTTGTTCCCCATTATAAATTCATCTGATTCTGACTGCAAGGGACCTACGTTTGTCTTCACTAATCTTTTTCTCTTCACATATCTATAGAAGCTTTTGCAGTTAGTTGTTATGTTTCCAGCAAGCTTCCTTCGTACTCTATTTTCCCCCTCCTAATTAAACCCTTTGTCCTGCTCTGCTGAATTCTAAATTTCTCCCAGTCCTCAGGTTTGCTGCTTTTTCTGGCCAATTTATATGCCTCTTCCTTGGATTTAAAACTATCCTTAATTTCCCTTGTTAGCCACGGTAGAGCCACCTTCCCCATTTTATTTTTACACCAGACCGGGATGTATAATTGTTAAAGTTCATCCATGTGATCCTTAAATGTCTGCCGTTGCCTATCCACCATCAACCCTTTAAGTATCATTTGCCAGTCTATTCTAGCCAATTCACGTCTCATACTGTCAAAGTTACCTTTCCTTAAGTACAGGACTCTAGTCTCTGAATTTACTGTGCCACTCTCCATCTTAATAAAGAATTCTACCATATTATGGTCACTCTTTCCCAAGGGGCCTCACACAACAAGATTGCTAATTAATCCTTTCTCATTACACATCACCCAGTCTAGGATGGCCATCCCTCTAATTGGTTCCTTGATATATTGGTCTAGAAAACCATCCCTAATACACTCCAGGAAATCCTCTTCCACCATATTGCTACCAGTTTGGTTAGCCCAATCTATATGTAGATTAAAGTCGCCCATGATAACTGCCATACCCTTATTGCATAATTTCTTGTTTGATGTTGTCCCCAACCTCACTACTACTGTTTGGTGGTCTGTACACAACTCCCACGAGCATTTTCTGCCCTTTGGCATTCCGCAGCTCTATCCATACAGATTCCACAGCATCCAAGCTAATGTCCTTCCTTACTATTGTGTTAATTTCCTCTTTAACCAGCAACGCTATCCCACCTCCTTTTCCTTTCTGTTTATCCTCCCTGAATGTTGAATACCCCTGGATGTTGAGTTCCCAGCCTTGGTCACCCTGGAGCCATGTCTCCGTAATGCCAATTATATCATATTCGTTAATAGCTGCCTGCGCAGTTAATTCGTCCACCTTATTACATGGAAGACCAGTAAAGCAGCATCACATTTACAATAACTGTAACTACTTCTGAATGTAAAGGAAAGAGGCACTGTCAATACTGTAGGGGGAACCATGATGGTGCAGTAAGTCATAGAAGAGTTACATGGCTCTGCAGGAGAAAGTAGCAATTACCATAAAGCAGGCTACAGCTACTGGAAGAAGACCGGCTCTACTTCAGGAAATTATCCAATAGAACTCAAGCAATGTAACTTGACAGAGGTAGTAAAAGATTATCAAGTGGGTGGGCTAGTTCCCACAGGGGTTTATTGTTCTCTTTCCTTTCACCCCTTCTAGGCCATGCAAAAGTGTCTGAAAATGCTAACTTCCATGAAGTTGAGAGAGATGTTGAATTGCAAAGTATATGCTCATTCCGAGCCAAAAGTGCAACCCTCTATATTGGGCCTCGGGCATCATCATTCAGGTTGAGGGATGGTTCTGTGTGCCTCCTGTATGCCCAAAATAGAAATAAAAATCAGTAGAGATGTAAAACAGGTTGATGACTCACTATCACCGGCATTACATTATCACACCAAGTCACGATTTGCCCCATTGGGTGAGGTGCCTATCAGCTTCCAGACCATGGTGACAGGAGTGGAGGAGCCCACATCCCACATGTATGAAGTGCTGATGATGCACAGCATTGAAAGCACACAGACATCCTCAGAATGAATGGTAGCTCCAGCACCATTTGTTGCACAGCACCTCATTGCTGAGGCCTTGTTGCCAATTTTATTTCTTTCATGAATGCTCATAGTGCTGCCATACAGTAGGCTGACCATACGTCCCTATTTTCTGGGGACAGTGCCCGGTTGAGATACTGTGGCCCCGGGCAAACAATGTCCCCAGAAGAATCCCCAATTCATAAAACTCATCCTCGAAGTGTACCCCTGGGCAGTGAATGTAGCCCCCTGAGCTATCAATTTGCTGCTCTAAGGTTAAGTTAAACAACAAGTTGTACAGTGGCCCAGAGTGGCACACTGCGCATGTGCAACTGGGCGGTCTTTCTACACGTGTGCCGGTTGTTGTTTCTACGGCCCCAAGTTTCCACATGATTTGTTCCTGATTTTTAGGAGCAACTGGTGGAGAATGGAGTATCTTAGAAATCGCAATTCTCCACATTTAAGTTTTCTGCAGTTCTAGTCATGTAGAACAGTTTCACTTTTGAACAGAATTTTTTTTTCAAAAGTGGGCGTGTCCGGCCACTGACGCCTGATTTGAAAGTTTCCACAGTGAAAACGTACTCCAAACTAACTTAGAATGGAACAAGTGAAGATTTTTGTAGGCCTGAAAACACCTTGTCTACACATTAAAAAATCAGGCGCAGGTTACAAATTAGGCGTAGGGAACGAGGTTTGGGGGTGTGGGGAAGGGAAGTCATTACATTCTATAATAAATCCTTAGTTATACTTATACAAATATTATACAAATAATTCCAACCTGAATAAAAATTTATAAGCAAAGAAAAGATTAAATAAACCATGTTCCTACCTGTGTGAAAGTGCTTCAGGCAGGCCTTTCAGGCAGGGAGAAGGCTGTAGGAAGCCTCACAAGTTGAAGCAGCCATTCCCGACGGCAGGGGGGGGGGAGGCAGTGAGGGCCCGACCGACGGCGGGGGTGGGGAGCCAGTGGGGGCCCGACCGATGGCAGCAGCCGTTCCCGACGGCAGGGGCGGGAAGGCAGTGAGGGCCCGACCGACGGCGGGGGGGGGGAGGCAGTGGGGGCCCGACCGATGGCAGCAGCCGTTCCCGACGGCAGGGGGGAGGGAGGCAGTGGGGGCCCGACCGACAGCAGCAGCCGTTCCCGACAGCAGGGGGGGGGGAGGCAGTGAGGGCCCGACCGATGGCAGCGGGGGGGAGGCAGGGAGAAGGCTGCAGGAAGCCTCAGAAGTTGAGGCAGCCATTCCCGACGGCATGGGGGGGCAGAGGCCCCTCCTGCCGTCGGTTGGGCCCATCGGGAAATGGCTGCCTCAACTTCTGAGGCTTCCTGCAGCCTTCTCACTGCTGCAAGAAGCCTCAGTGCTGATCATGGAAGGGCAATGTGGTTTTATTAAAAAATGTTAAAAATTGAACAGCTATGCCGAATGCCAATGTTTCCTTCACACTGCGCGTGCGCGAACGCTCCAACGCGCACGTGCAGGGTTGCCGGCACGAAAAAAACTCATTTAAATTGTACCCGCTCCCTCCTACTTACAAAATCGGCGCGAGTGGTAGGCTCCGACCCCTGGGCGCCGCTCCAAGCTGACATCGAGCTGCAAAGCGCTCGAGAATAGCGCGTTTTTTTTCAGGCGTCGTTTTCGGCGCAAAAAACGGGCGCCCAGCTCGGAGGGGCGCCTGTTTTGCCGCGTGTGGAAAGTTGGGGCCTACGTTTCCAGCTGGGCGCGTGCTGCTGGATTGTCAGTGCCTGGATTATTGGAAATGCCTGGGGGCCCAGTCACAGTCTGGGAGGTGAATCCTGGACACGGTAGGGGAGGGGTCAGAGCTGACCTCAGTCACTGGGGGTGTGCGCATCAGGTGTGACCTCAATCACTGCAGGGGAGGGGGGACGGGTCAGGTGTGACCTCAGTCACTGGGACGCAGGAAGAGGTGAAACACATTTGAATGCAGAACCTAATTGGTAACAATATTCCCTTTAATTTTATTTTGGGTGCGCGGCCCCTTTAACTGGCTGAGCGACCCATTCAAATTCCCGTGCATGTGCATTTTTTTCCTGTTGTAAAGCGGGCAAGCGGCCTGTGCAGGATCTTCAGGCAGCTGGGCGACCGCACAACTGAAAGGGAACATTGGTTGGCAGCTGCATGAACATGATGACATAAAATTTCTGCAATTATTTGACTGAGAAATTCCATATGTAAAACTATCAAGTTATTTTTAACTGAAAAGCATATTATTCGCCCATAATATACATTTCAGAATGTATTGGACACACGTTTGAATTATTTTCTTGATTTCTCTAATCAAGCAATCTTCCATTGATAAACTTTGATGTGAGAACATTATACAGATCCTTTAGCCAGATCACCTTTGCAGTCTCACTGTTTGCAATGGGAATAAATCACATAAAAGCAATCACTTTCAGAAAGATGTTCCTTAACTGGAAAAGAAAATACAGTTTAAATCATTCCATGATAGGCCAATAAAACAAAAAGTGCCATGATAGGCCGATTTAGAATAATTTTAAGAACTTAATTATTTGCACTGATTAGACATTAAGGGGCCGAAATTGCCCAGCGCAGAAAACGGGGCACACCTACCCTGTTTCAGCTGTTTTTATCAGCACTGTGGATGCGGTGGCCTCTTGAACGAAATTCCGCTCTTTGGCTTTTTTTTCCAGTGGGCCGGAAGTCGGTCATAATGGGGGCGAAAGTGTGGCGATGAGCGGAATTTCAGTAAGTAGAGAGGCGGAAGTTGGGGGCTGGGCAGAGTGTCCGCCACTGTCACTCATCAGCGGAGCACTGATGATGTAATCGCGCTAGCGCATCACCATGTCTCTCCCCTTCACTTAAAGGGGACAGCTGCTGCCATCAGGGAGGGTTTCGGCTGGGCCAGCGGCCTGGCACCCAAGACAGGGTGCCAGGCTGCCAATTGGCGACCCGGCCGAACCCCGGACATAATTGTCGGCCCGATACGGCAGTCGGCCGACAAAAAAAATGAAGATGGTGGCTGGGGCAGTAGGTCCTCCCCTTTGATGGCAGCTGCACCGCCATTGTACAAGCATCCAAGCAAAGTGCACCGGCAGAAAAAGCTGTCGGTGGCACCGGGAGCAAGATTTTCTTGGTGGAATTTCACAATCGGGGGTGGGGGGGGAGAACATCTTGGGACGGATCGGCAGTAGCGGAGCAGTAGTGGGGGGTAGCAGTTCACAGCCAGGATACCGCAGGAGCGGAATTGTCAAAATGGCGGCCATCCAAAAATCGATGACCATTCCATTCCGCAGCGTGGTGCTGATTTCCGTCGGTAACAGGCCTTAAGGGAAGGGACAATTTTGGCCTCTATTTGTTTGAGAATTTCAAGGTGTTACAGAGTAGAATTTCCTCTTTCAGTCGATCATTAGCAGGTTACCATTTGTAAAGGTGAAAAATTCTGATCACTAATGGTCTGTTTAAGTGTAGTGTATGACAGAGTGCAAAATGACATTTCAACTTGAATTACCCTATTAATGTGTCGCAACAGCCTGTACATTGTTTTCATCACAATGACTCCAAACACAACTGATGTGACAATGTTCAATGTTACCATGTGTTCGCAAAAAAATAAATAAAATGCGGAAAAACAGTAAGTGTTGGATATAAGTAACAGGTCCATCAGCAATTGAAACGAGAAAAGACAGGTCAATGTTTCAGGTAGGGTAGATTTTCTGGTCAGTGGAAATGTTTTTGGCGATGTCAGGCAAGCATGCAGGAACCAGGAAATTGGTAATCAATTTTGCTGGCTCCCCTGCTGGAATTGTGTAGTGCTTACATTTTTGACTGTTCTTTCAGGCTGCTGTAAAATGCTCCTATATAAGCTTCATTACCTTGTGCAGTGTTTAGTATATTATACTGCAGTAAGTCTTCGCATGATATCTGTTATGTCTTGAATAAAGAGTCAGATTAGATACTGCAAGCTCAAAGTAAGGTGTGACTGTAGTCCTTTATTACAGATCTCAGAGTGCCTCTCCAGCCTGTGAGGCCTCCTTATATACAGCTGCTCCCAAGGGATTGTGGGATCCCTTGGGACTCCAGGTGATAAGCCCTCTGGTGATTAGACATGGTATTTACAGGTTTACATACATAACAACACTCCCCTCCAAAGTCAATAGTGTAACTATTTACAATGTGAGTAGATCTGGGGCCTTCCTTTCCCTGGTTGATCGTCTCGGTGTAAATGCTGGTTTTGGTGAGTCGTTTGTTGGGCTGTTGCGCAGCTGGCCTTGCTGGGCTGCTGGGGGTGGTGAGTACTGCTGGGCTGCTGCGGGTGATGGGTTCTGCTTTGTGGTCAACCATTGGGTCAGTTGCCACTTGTGTGTGTGTTGGAGGGTCAAAAAAGGTAGAGTCTATTGTGGGTTGTTCTGGATAGTCTGTAAATCTGAGTTTGGTTTGATCCAAGTGTTTTTTGCAGGTAAGTCCATTTGAGAGTTTGACCACAAACACCCTACTCCCCTCTTTGGCCAAAACAGTGCCAGGAAGCCACTTGGGATCTTGTCCATAGTTCAACACAAATACAGGATAATTTATCTCAATTTCGCATGACACATTTGCGCGATCATATGTATTCTGTTGAAGCCGCCTGCTTGCTACCTGTTCGTGTAGATCAGGGTGGACCAGCAAGAGCCTTGTCTTAAGTGCCGTTTTCATGAGCAGTTCAGCGGGAGGGACCCCAGTGAGCGAGTGAGGTCTTGTGCGGTAACTAAGCAGACTCGGGATAAGCGAGTCTGCAATGAGCCTTGATTGTTTGAACTGCTCGTTCTACCTGACCGTTGGATGCTGGTTTAAACAGGGCAGATGTGACATGTTTGATCCCATTGCGGGTCATGAACTCCTTGAACTCAGCACTGGTAAAGCACGGCCCATTGTTACTTACAAGGACATCAGGCAGACCGTGCGTGGCAAACATAGACCGTAGGCTTTCAATGTGGCAGCAGACGTACTTGCCGACATTATCACACATTCAATCCATTTGAAGTATGCAGCTACAACCATTAAGAACATTTTTCCCAAGAATGGGCCTGCATAGTCGACATGTACCGTGGACCATGGATTGGAGGGCCAGGACCATAAACTTACTGGCGCCCCCCTGGGTGCATTGCTTAACTGTAAACATGTATTACATTTGTGCACGCAGGACACTGAGTCTGCATCGATATTGGGCCACCACACGTGCGATCTGGTTATCACCTTCATCATTACGATGCCTGGGTGGGTGCTGTGGAGATCACTAATGAAGCTGTCCCTGCCCTTGTTGGGGACCACTACCCGATTACCCCATAGGAGGCAGTCTGCCTGTTTAGACATTTCATCTCGGCGCCGCTGATACGACTTTATTTCTTCCTGCATCTCTAACGGGACACTAGACCAACTCCCGTGGAGCACACAGTTTTTTACTAAGGACAGTAAGGGATCCTGGCTCGTCCAGGTTTTAATCTGTCGGGCGGTAACAGGTGATTGCTCACTCTCGAATGCTTCCATTACCATAACTAAATCTGCGAGCTGTGCCATCTCCACCCCTGTGGTGAGCAATGGCTGCCTACTGAGAGCATCGGCACAGTTTTCTGGGGCAGATGGCATGTTGTATGCGGCCAACGTGAGCGTCCATCTCTGGATGCGGGCCGATGCATTCGTATTTATCCCCTTGCTTTCAGAAAAGTGGGATATAAGCGGCTTATGGTCGGTTTCCAATTCAAATTTGAGCCCGAACAGATTTTGATTCATTTTCTTTACCCCGTAAACACACGCTAACGCTTCTTTTTCGATCATACTGTAGACCCTCTCAGCCTTAGGCAGACTTCTGGATGCATAAGCAACTGGTTGCAATTTGCCAAATTCCTTAGCTTGTTGCAATACATACCCAGCCCCGTACGATGACACATCACATGCTAGTACCAAACGCTAACATGGATCATACAATACAAGCAATTTATTTGAACATAACAGTTTCCTAGCTTTCTCAAAGACATTTTCTTGGCTTTTACCCCATACCCATTCATCTCCTTCATGCAGTAAAGAGTGCAGGGGTACTAACAATGTGATAAGACCCGGTAAGAAATTAACAAAATAGTTCAGGATTCCTAGAAATGACCGCAGCTCCGTCATGTTCTGTGGTCTCGGTGCATTCTTGATTGCTTCTGTCTTCGAATCGGTGGGCCTGATGCCGTCTGCTGCGATTCTTCTCCCCAGGAACTCCACTTTAGGTGCCAGGGAAATGCACTTCGAGCGTTTTAGCCTGAGCCTCACACAATTAAGCCAACTATGAACCCCCTCCAGGTTCTGCAGGTGCTCAACGGTGTCCCGACCTGTAACCAAGATGTCGTCCTGGAAGACCACCGTGCATGGGGCCGACTTCAGTAAGCTTTCCATGTTCCTCTGGAAAATCGCCACGGCCGATCGAATGCCAAACGGGCATCTGTTGTAAGTGAAGAGACCTTTGTGCGTGTTGATGCAGGTGAGGCCTTTCGATGATTCCTCCAGCTCCTGCGTTATGTCGGCCAAGGTCAAGTCCAGCTTCGTGAAAGTTTTCCCTCCCACCAGCATCACAAATAGGTCATCTGTCTCCGGAGCGGGTATTGATCCTGTAATGAGAAACGATTGATAGTTACTTTGTAATCACCACAGATTCTGACGGTGCTGTCTTCCTTGAGAACTGGAACAATCGGACTGGCCCACTCATTGAATTCGGTCGGCGAAATTATGCCCTCTCGTTGCAGTCTGTCCAGCTTGATCTCCACCCTCTCTCTCATCATGTAAGATACCGCTCTCACCTTATGATGAATGGGTCGTGTCCCCGGAATCAAATGGATCTGCACTTTTGCTCCTTGGAACATCTGGATGACTGGTTCGAACAGCGAGGGGAAATTGTTTAGGCCCTGGGCACATGAACTGTCTGTTATATATGTAAACTTGTATATATCTTGTACAGCCACCAGAGGGCTCATCCCTTGGAGTCCCAAGGGATCCCACGATCCCTTGGGAGCACAGGTACTTAAGGAGGCCTCATAGGCTAGAGAGGCACTCTGGAGACCTGCAATAAAAGACTAAGGTCACACTTTACTTTGAGCTCACGGTATCCAGTCAGACTCTTTATTCATACATAACAACTGGCGACGAGATACAGATGACGAACCCAACGATGCAGTGAACAGTGGGAATCCTGGAGAAATTCTTGGAGGGAGATGATTGGGAAACCTTCGTGGAGCGACTCGACCAATACTTCATCGCCAACAAGCTGGAAGGAGAAGCAAACGCTGCCAAACGAAGGACGATTCTCCTCACTGTCTGCGGGGCACCGACGTATGGCCTCATGAAAAATCTGATTGCTCCAGCGAAACCCAGAGAGAAATCATGCGATGATTTGTGCACATTAGTCCGGGAGTATCTGAACCTGAAGGAAAGCGTTCTGATGGCGAGGTCCCGATTCTACAACTACAAAAGGTCTGAAGGCCAGGAAGTGGTGAGCTATGTCGCCGAGCTAAGACGCCTTGCAGGACATTACGAATTTGAAGGACATTTGGAGCAGATGCTCAGAGACTTCTTCGTACTTGGCATTGGCCATGAAGTGATACTTCGCAAACTTTTGACTGTAGAGACGCCAATATTGAGTAAGGTCATAGCGATAGCCCAGGTGTTCATTGCCACCAGTGACAATACTAAGCAAATCTCTCAGCACACAAGTGCTGCTGCTAGAACTGTGAACAAAGTGACATTGTTTTCAAATCGCAACGTACAGGACAGGCCCCACATGCCTGCAGCTGCATGTCTGCAGATGACTCAGAGTCCATCATCAAGGGTGATGAATGCAAGGCCATTAACACCTTATTGGTGCTGCGAGGGTAATCATTGTTTCCATTCATGCCACTTCAAAGGGTACGTTTGCAAGGGGTATGGAACAATGGGACCCCTCCAATGTATGTGCAGGCGAGCTGCAAACCCTGTTAATCGTGTAAACCACCATGTTGCAGAGGAGGACAGATCCATGGCAGATCATGATGAACCAGAACCTCAGACCGAGGAGGCAGAGGTATATGGGATGCACACATTTACCACAAAGTGTCCCCCGATAATGCTGAAGGTTGAATTAAAAGAACTTCCGGTATCAATGGAGCTGGACATGGGCACGAGCCAGTCCATTATGAGCAAAAAGACTTTCAAAAAATTGTGGTGCAGCAAGGCCTCAAGGCCAGTCCTGACTCCCATTCGCATGAAACTGAGAACTAACTAAAAGGAACTAATTCCCGTAATCGGCAGTGCTACTATAAAGATCACAAGCTACCACTCTGGGTGGTACCGGACGATGGTCCCAAGCTGCTCGGCAGGAGCTGGCTGGGAAAGATACGCTGGAACTGGCACGACGTCCGAGCGCTCTCGACCACTGACGACACTTCATGTGCCCAAGTCTTAAACACGTTCCCTTCGCTGTTCGAACCAGGCATCGGGACGTTCCAAGGAGCAAAAGTGCAGATCCACCTAATTCCGGGGGCACGCCCCATCCATCACAAGGCGAGAGCAGTACCGTACATGATGAGAGAAAGGGTAGAGATTGAGCTCAACCGGTTGCAAGGAGAGGGCATCATTTCACCGATCGAATTCAATGAGTGGGCCAGTCCGATTTTTCCAGTTCTCAAGGGAGATGGCACCATCAGAATCTGTGGTGATTACAAAGTTACTATCAATCATTTCTCCCTGCAGGATCAATATCCACTACCAAAGGCTGATGAGCTTTTTGCTATGTTGACTGGAGGAAAGACGTTCACGAACCTGGACTTGACCTCGGCCTACAGGACGCAGGAGCTGGAGGAATCATTGAAGGGCTTCACTTGCATCAACACATACAAAGGTCTCTTCATTTATAACAGATGCCCATTTGGAATTTGGTCAGCCGCGGCGATATTCCAGAGAAACATGGAAAGCTTACTGAAGTCGGTCTCGCACACTGTGGACTTCCAGGACGACATCTTGGTTACAGGTCGGGACACAGTCGAGCATCTGCAGAACCTGGAGGAGCTTCTTAGTCGACTCAACCGCGTGGGGCTCAGGTTAAAATGCTTGAAGTGTGTTATCCTGGCACCTGAAGTGGAGTTCCTGGGGAGAAGAATCGCGACGGATAGCATCAGGCCCACCGATTCGAAGACGGAGGCAATCGAGAATGCACCGAGGCCACAGAACGTGACGGAGCTGCGGTTGTTTCTAGGACTCTTGGACTACTTTGGTAACTTTTTACCGGGTCTCAGCGCACTGTTAGAACCACTGCATCTCTTACTGTGTAAAGGAGATGAATGGGTTTGGGGCAAAAGCCAAGCAAATGCCTTTCTAAAAGCTAGAAAATGTTTATGCTCAAACAAATTGCTTGTGTTGTATGATCCATGTAAGCGTTTGGTACTAACATGTGATGCAACAACCTAGTGATTCTGGGAAATTGCAATCGGTTGCTGATGCATCCAGAAATCTGCCTAAGGCTGAGAGAGCCTACAGCATGATTGAAAAAGAAGTGTTTGCGTGTGTCTATGGGGTAAAGAAAATGCATCAATATCTGTTTGGGCTAAAATTTGAAGTGGAAACTGACCATAAGCCACTAATATCCCTGCTTTCCGAGAGTAAGGGGATAAATACCAACACATCGGCCCGAATCCAGAGATGGGCGCTCACGTTGTCCGCATACAACTACGTCATCCGCCACAGGCCAGGCACAGGAAATTGTGCCACTGCTCTCAGTTGGCTGCCTTTGACCACCATGGGGGTGGAAATGGCGCAGCCCGCAGATTTAGTCATGGTTATGGAAGCATTCGAGAGTGAGCAATTACCCGTCACAGCCCGACAGATTAGAACCTGGACGAGCCAGGACCCCTTACTCTCCCGAGTAAAAAATTGTGTGCTTCATGGGAGCTGGTCCAGTGTCCCAGTGGAAATGCAGGAAGAGATAAAGCCGTACCAGCGGCGCAAAGATGAAATGTCTATACAGGCAGACTGCCTTCTGTGGGACAATCAGGTAGTGGTCACTTTCATCAGTGACCTCCACAGTACCCACCCAGGCATTGTAATAACGAAAGCGATAGCCAGATCCCATGTGTGGTGTCTCGGTATCGATGCGGACTTAAGAGTCCTGCATGCACAGATGTAACACATGCTCGCAGTTAAGCAATGCACCCAGAGAGGCGCCACTAAGTTTATCGTCTTAGCTCTCCAAACCGTGGTCCAGGATCCATGTCGACTGTGCAGGTCCGTTTTTGGGAAAAATGTTCTTTGTGGTTGTAGATGCGTACTCCAAATGTATTGAATATGAGATAATGACGGCAAACATGTCCGCTGCCACCACTGAAAGCCTGCGGGCCATGTTTGCCACGCACGGACTACCTGATGTCCTTGTGAGTGACAACAGGCCATGTTTTACCAGTATTGAGTTCAAAGAGTTCATGACCCGTAACGGAATTAAATATGTTACATCTGCCCCGTTCAAACCAGCATCCAATGGTCAGGCAGACAGAGCAGTGCAAACTATCAAGCAGGGTTTGAAGAGGGTAACTGAAGGCTCACTGCAGACTCGCCTATCCCGAGTCCTGCTTAGCTACCACACGAGACCCCACCCACTCTCTGGGATTCCACCTGCTGAACTGCTCATGAAAAGAGCACTTAAGACAAGGCTCTCGTTAGTTCACCCTGATCTACATGAACTGGTAGAGAGCAGGCAGCTTCAACAAAGTGCATATCATGATAGAGCAAATGTGTCACGTGAAATTGAAATCAATGATCCTGTATTTGTATTGAATTATGGACAAGGTCCCAAGTGGCTTCCTGGCAAAGAGGGGAGCAGGGTGTTTCAGGTCAAACTTTCAAATGAACTCATTCACCGGAAACACTTGGACCAAATCAAACTCAGATTCATGGACTATTCTGAGCAACCAACTTTGGACCCTACCTCCTTTGACCCTCCAAAATACACACCAGTGGCAACCGACATCATGGTTGGCCACGAAGCAGAACCCATCACCCGCAGCAGCCCAGCAGGACTCACCACACCAGGCAGCCCAGCAAGGCCAGCTGCACAGCAGCCCAGCGAGGGCCCAACAAACGATTCACCAAAACCAGCATTTGGCACCGAGACGATCAACCAGAGAAAGAAAGGCCCCAGATCGACTTACCTTGTAAATAGTTACACTGTTGACTTTGTAGGGGCGGGGGCCGGGGGGGGGCGCTGTGGAGTGCTGTTATCTATGTAAACATGTATATACCTTGTACAGCCACCAGAGGGCTCATCCCCTGGAGTCCCAAGGGATCCCACAATCCCTTGGGAGCACATGTACTTAAGGAGGCCTCACAGGCTTGAGAGGCATTCTGGAGACCTGCAAAAGACTAAGGTCACACTTTACTTTGAGTTCACGGTATCCAGTCAGACTCTTTAGTCATACATACGAAAGCGCTCTGACGTCATCCCAGTTCCAGCATATCTTTCCCAGCCAGCTGCTGCCAAACAGTGTGGGGCTATCGCCCGGTACCACCCAGAATGGTAACTCGTGCACCGCTCCATTCAAAGGAGACCTTTACGGTAACACTGCCGACTAAGGGAATCAGTTCCTTTGTGTATGTTCTCAGTTTAATACGAATGAGAGTCAGGACTGGCCTTGAGGCCTTGCTGCACCACAATTTATCGAAAGTCTTTTTGCTCATTATGGACTGGCTTGCGCCCGTGTCCAGCTCCATGGACACTGTGAGTCCAGTTAATTCAACCTTCAGCATTATTGGGGGACACTTTGTGGTAAATGTGTGCACTACATATACCTCTGCCTCCTCAGTCTGAGGCTCTGGTTTTTTAGTGATCCACCTCCTCTGTCCTCCTCTCCAACATGGTGGTTTGCAGGATTAGCAGGGTTTGCAGCTCGACTGCACATATGTGGGAGGTGTCCCATTGTTCCGTAGCCCTTGCAAACGCATCCTTTGAAGTGGCATGAATGGAAACGATGATCACCCCCGCAGCACCAACAAGGTGTTAATGGCCTTGTATTCACTCCCCTTGATGGTGGACTCGGAGTCATCTGCAGACGTGCAGCTGCAGGCATGTAAGTCCTGCCCTGTACATTTCAATTTGAAAACAAAGTTACTTTGTTCACAGTACTTGCAGTAGCATTAGAGTGCTGAGAGATTTGTTTGGTATTGTCACTGGTGGAGATAAGCACCTGGGTTATCGCTACAGCTTTACTCAAAGTTGGGGTCTCTACAGTCAAAAGTTTGCAAAGTTTTACTTCATGGCCAATGCCAAGTACAAAGAAGTCCCTGAGCATGTGCTCCAAGTGTCCTTCAAATTCGCAATGTGCCTGCAAGGCGCCTTAGCTCGGCGACGTAGCTCGCCACTTCCTGGCCTCCAGACCTATAGTGCATGTATAACCGATACCGCGCTATCAGAACACTTTCCTTCGGGTTTAGATGCTCCCGGACCAGTGTGCACAACTCATCATATGACTAGTCTGTGGGTTTCACTGGAGCGAGCAGATTTTTCATGAGGCAATACGTTGGTGCCCCGCAAACGGTGAGGAGGATCGCCCTTCGTTTGGCAGCGTTTGTTTCTCCTTCCAGCTCGTTGGCCACGAAGTATTGGTCGAGTTGCTCCACGAAGGTTTCCCAGTCATCTCCCTCCGAAAATTTCTCCAGGATGCCCACAGTCCTCTGCATTGTTGCGGTGGGGTTCCTCATCTGTATCTCGTCGCCAGTTGTCATGTCTTGAATAAAAAGTCAGACTAGATACTGCAAGCTCAAAGTAAGGTGTGAACGTAATCTTTTATTATAGATCCTAGAATGCCTCTCCAGCCTGTCAGGCCTCCTTATATACAGGTGCTCCCAAGGGATTGTAGGATCCCTTGGGACTCCTGTTGATAAGCCCTCTGATGGTTAGACATGGTATTTACAGGTTTACATACATAACAATATCCATTACATATAATTACATATAACTTCATCAGTGGGAACTGTGCGCTATAGGCAGCACTCCATATTGAAGAATCCATATCAAAGAGATATTTACATAAAGAGGACCTCCCAGATACAAATAAATTCCCTGTCTGTTTTCCATCAACTGAAGAATTATAAATTGAGTAGACCCTGTTTTGCACTTAATGTCCATACATAGAATTACATAGAATATACAGCACAGAATCAGACTATTTGATCCAATGGGTCCATGCTGGTGTTTATGCTCCACAGGAGCTTACTCCCACCCCTCTTTATCTAACCCTGTCAGCATAACCTTCTATTCCTTTCACTGACAGGATTACACATTGCGCACAACCTGCCCATGTGTATTGGGCATATTGAGGAGCTCCATGTGCAAGATGACTACAAAACAAAAAACATAGGGTAGGATTTAAGGCAAGCTTCTAGAACTGGCAGAAAGTGGGAAGTGTTGTTGCACAGGGAACTGTGGTGTGATCACAGATGTTCACCATATGTAGATAAATGACTTTGATTCTGAAATTGGAAGTCTGGTGCCAAAATTGCAGATGATACCATAGGAGGGGGCGGGGAGGAGGGTACAGCTAATAATGTGGAGGACTGCACTAAAATACAGGAAGACATAAACAGGCTTGCAAAGCGGATGGAGAAACGGTAAATGTATTTCAATAGAGCGAACTGTGAAATTTTTATTTTGATGGGGGAATAAGGAGGGCATTTATTCCTTGGAAGATAAAAAACTAGGGTGGAGGAGCATAGAGATCTGGGGATATAGATACATAGAACACTAAAAGTAGCTACACAAGTTGATAAGGCCATAAGGAATGCAAACAAAGTACTGCAGTTTATTTCTAGAGGAATAGAATACAAAATAATGAGGTAATGTAAAATTTATATGGAACCTTGGTTAGACCACACCGGGTGCAGTTCTGGTCTCCATGCTACAAAAAACACTCCATACTACAAATATGGAAGCACTGAAGAAAGTGGAAAAAGGCTTACAAGAATGTTACCACAATTGAGAAGATGCAACTATCAGGAAAGATTGAGCAGGCTGGGACTCGTCTCTGAAAAAGAGGACACTAAGGGGAGACCATTGAAAACAGAAACATCGAAACATAGAAAATAGGTGCAAGAGTAGGCCATTCGGCCCTTCGAGCCTGCACCACCATTCAATAAGATCATGGCTGATCATTCACCTCAGTACCCCTTTCCTGTTTTCTCTCCATACCCCTTGAACCCTTTAGCCGTAAGGGCCATATCTAACTCCCTCTTGAATATATCCAACGAAATGGGCATCAACAACTCTCTGCGGTAGGGAATTCCACAGGTTAACAACTCTCTGAGTGAAGAAGTTTCTCCTTATCTCAGTCCTAAATGGCTTACCCCTTATCCTTAGACTGTGTCCCCTGGTTCTGGACTTCCCCAACATTGGGAACAGTATTCCTGCATCTAACCTGTCCAGTCCCGTCAGAATTTTATATGTTTCTATGAGATCCCCTCTCAACCTGCTAAACTCCAGTGAATAAAGGCCCAGTCGATCCAGTCTCTCCTCATATGTCAGTCCTGCCATCCCAGGAATCAGTCTGGTGAACCTTCGCTGCACTCCCTCAATAGCAAGAACATCTTTCCTCAGATTAGGAGACCAAAACTGAACACAACATTCCAGGTGAGGCCTCACCAAGGCCCTGTACAAGTGCAGTAAGACCTCCCTGTTCCTATACACAAATCCTCTTGCTATGAAGGCCAACATACCACTTGCCTTCTTCACCGCCTGCTGTACCTGCATGCCATCTTTCAATGACTGATGTACCATGACATCCAGGTCTCGTTGCACCTCCCCTTTTCCTAATCTTCCGCCATTCAGATCATATTCTGCCTTCGTGTTTCTGCCTCCAAAGTGGATAACCTCACATTTATCCACATTATACTGCATCTGCCATGCACTTGCCCACTTACCTAACCTGTCCAAGTCACCCTGCAGCCTCTTAGTGTTCTCCTCACAGCTCACACCGCCACCCAGTTTAGTGTCATCTGCAAACTTGGAGATATTACACTCAATTCCTTCATCTAAATCGTTAATGTATATTGTAAAGAGCTGGGGTCCCAGCACTGAGCCCTGTGGCACCCCACTAGTCACTGCCTGCCATTCTGAAAAGGACCCGTTTATCCTGACTCTCTGCTTCCAGTCTGCCAACCAGTTCTCTATCCACGTCAGTACATTACCCCCAATACCATGTGCTTTAATTTTGCACACCAATCTCTTGTGTGGGACCTTGTCAAAAGCCTTTTGAAAGTCCAAATACACCACATCCACTGGTTCTACCTTGTCCACTCTATGAGTTACATCCTCAAAAAATTCCAGAAGATTTGTCAAGCATGATTTCCCTTTCATAAATCCATGCTGACATGGACCGATCCTGTCACTGCTTTCCAAATGCGCTGTTATTTCATCTTTAATAATTGATTCCAACATTTTCCCCACGACTGATGTCAGGCTAACCGGTCTATAATTACCCGTTTTCTCTCTCCTTCCCTTTTTAAAAAGTGGTGTTACACTAGCTACCCTCCAGTCCATAGGAACTGATCCAGAGTTGATAGACTGTTGGAAAATGATCACCAATGCATCCACTATTTCGAGGGCCACTTCCTTAAGTACTCTGGGATGCAGAATATCCGGCCCCAGGGATTTATCGGCCTTCAATCCCATCAATTTCCCTAACACAATTTCATGCCTAATAAGGATATCCTTCAGATCCTCCTTCTCACTAGCCCCTTGGTCCCCTCATATTCTGGAAGGTTATTTGTGTTTTCCTTTGTGAAGACAGAACCAAAGTATTTGTTCAACTGTTCTACTATTTTTTTGTTCCCCATTATAAATATGGAATCTGCATGGGTGGAGCTGCGGAATACCAGAGGGCAGAAAACACTTGTGGGAGTTGTGTACAGACCACCAAACAATAGTAGTGAGGTTGGGGACAGCAATAAAGGTACAGCAGTTATCATGGGTGACTTTAATCTACATATAGATTGGGCTAACCAAACTGGTAGCAATACGGTGGAGGAGGATTTCCTGGAGTGTATTTGGGACCATTTTCTGGACCAATATGTCGAGAAACCAACTAGAGGGCTGACCATCCTATACTGGGTGATGTGTAATGAGAAAGAACTAATTAGCAATCTTGTTGTGCGAGGCCCCTTGGGGAAGCGTGACCATAATATGGTAGAATTCTTTATTAAGATGGAGAGTGACGCGGTTAATTCAGAGACTAGCGTCCTGAACTTAAGGAAAGGTAACTTCAATAGTATGAGATGTGAATTGGCTACAATAGACTGGCAAATGAAACTTAAAGCGTTGAAGGTGGATAGGCAATAGTAAACATTTAAAGATCACATGGATGAACTTCGACAATTGTACATCCCTCTCTGGAGTAAATATAAAACGCGTAAGGTGGCTCAACCGTGGCTAACAAGGGAAATCAAGGATAGTGTTAAATCAAAGGAAGAGGCCTATAAATTGGCCATAAAAAGCAGCAAACCTGAGGACTGGGAGAAATTTAGAATTCAGCAGAGGAGGACAAAGGGTTTAATTAGGAGGGGGGAAATAGAGTATGAGGGGAAGCTTGCCGGGAACATAAAAACTGATTGCAAAAGCTTCTATAGATATGTGAAGAGAAAAAGATTAACGAAGACAAACGTCGGTCCCTTGCAGTCAGATTCAGGTGTATTTATAATGGGGAACATTAAAGTTATAAAGGAGTTCAATAAGGTGGATGTGGAGAAACTGTTTCCACCTGTGGGTGGAACAAGGGGGCATAAATATAAGATATTTACCCTAACCCTAACGGATCAAATAAAGAATTTAGGAGGAATTTCTTTAGAGAGTGGTGAGAATGTGGAACTTGCTGATACGTGGAGTGGTGGAAGCATAGAAACATAGGAAATAGGTGCAGGAGTAGACCATTCGACCCTTCGAGCCTGCACCACCATTCAATCAGATCATCGCTGATCGTTCCCTCAGTACCCCTTTCCTGCTTTCTCTCCATACCCCTTGATCCCTTTAGCCGTAAGGGCCATATCTAACCCTCTCTTGAATATATCCAATGAAGATAGCATTGATGCATTTAAGGGGAGGTTTCATGCCATATATGAGGGAGAAGGGAGTAGAGGGATACGGGGGCGGGGTGTGAAGAGATAATTAGAATGGGAATAGGCTTGTGTGGCGTTTAAACACTAGCATTGACAAATTGGGCCAAATGGCCTGTTTCTGTGCTGTGCATTCTATTAATTCTTTGTCTTGGTATCTAATTATGCCCTGTGAAGCATTTGGGATGGTCTTCTACATTAAAGGTACTATACAAATGCAAGTTGTTGTTGTTATTACTTGTGGGTAGGGCGCTCTAGAATACCAAATAGGACAACCCACCTCACACCCATTTGATGCAGTAGTACCTTCAATAACAACAACTTTTATTTACATTAATGCAGTAAAATATACCAAGGCGCTTCACAGGAGTGTTATCAAACAAAATTTGACACCGAGCCACATAGGAGATATTAGAACAGATGGCCAAAAGCTTGGTCAAAGAGATAGGTTTTAAGAAGCGTCTTAAAGGTGGAAAGAGGTAGTGAGGTGGAGAGGATTAGGGAGAGAACTCCAGAGCTTAGGGAGTTAGTAGCTGAAAGCATGGCTGCCAACGGTGGAGCGATTAAAATTGTGGATGCTCAAGAGGCCAGAATTGGAGGAACAGGTGTCTCGGTGGGGTGTAGAACTGGAGGACACTACTGAGATAGGGAGGGTTGAGGCCATGTAGGGGTTTGGAAACAAGGATGAGAATTTTAAATCGAGGTGTTGCTTAACCAGGAGCCAATGTAGTTCAGGGTGAACAGGGGTGATGGGTGAACGGGACTTAGTGAAAGTTAGGAAATGGGCAGCAGAGTTCTGATGACCTCAAGTTTACGGAGGGTAGAAAGTGGGGGCATGGCCAGGAGTGCGTTGGAATAGTCAAGTCTAGAGGAACAAGGGCATGGATGAGAAGTTCAGCAGCAAATAAACTGAGGCAGGGGCTATTGTGTATATAAGAACTCCATGAGGCTGAGTACTGTGAGCTAAACTGAGTGTGACCTTAGTCTTCTTTATTATAACTCCAGAGTGCCTAAACAACATGGCAGCCAACCTTTTATACTGGCCCTGCGCGTGTGTGCAGGTGACCATTAGGACTCCAACAGTCGCGCCCTCTGGTGGCAAGTATTGCATAGTTACATACATAACAGGGGCGGAGTCGAGTGATGTTACAGAGGTGAGAATAGGCAGTCTTAGATGTGGATGTATGTTCAAAAGCTCAGCTCAGGGTAAAATATGGCACCAAAGTTATGAACAGTCTGGTTCAGCCCCAGACAGTTGCCAGGGAGAGGAATAGAGCCAGCTGCTAGGGAATGGAGGTTGTGGCAGAGGACGAACCTTTCGTTGAAGAAAGGTTCTGCTCATCCAGTACTGGATGTCGGACAAGCAGTCTGACAATTTAGAGATCATGGAGGGGTCGAGACAATTGGTGGTGAGGTAGAGCTGGGTGCTATCAACGTACATGTGGAAACTGATGCTGTGTTTTCACTTCTACAGTCATCGATTTGAGGCATTGGTTGCTTCATCCACATTTATGTTGTAATTCACTGTTTTTTGCAAGCCTGACTGCATCACCAGTGAAAATAATTTTGTCCTCCACGTTTGGCCATTTAACTTTAAATGGCTTCACATGGTTTAAGCATTGACTTTCACTTTGCGAGCTTCAGTCGGGTAGTTCATAATTGTAGGATCAACCAGTAAGCGTGAGATTGGCTGTGCTCTTTGTTTCACTCTGCCACCTGCTTATTGACCTTGGAAAATCTACCCCATACCCCAGGACCTGAAAAGTTAGCCTATGTTGTCTCTTCATTTGTTGATGGACCTTCTGTGTATTTTCCGCATTTTCCATATTTGATTTGGATTAGTGAATCTCCTATGGTGGTGCTTATAGGAAATGAGAAGAATGCTGTATTATCAGGACAGGAGTGTCATCCCCATGTAACACAAAGGACAGAACTTTCAACTTTGGCAGTGGCATAGAACGGTCAGTAGTAGATCGGACGCCAGTCATATACCCCACCCAATTTTCATTTCCAATGACTTCAACGGAAAGCACAATCAGGTGGAATGTATAATATGTGGCTGATCCACTACTGCTGATCTTACATATCCTCTGAGTTGGAAGTTCCAGTGAATCTGTTAACTGGTATCTCTTTTTAAGGCCAGAAAATCTTATTATTATGTCGATACATCCTGAGATCGATAAGAGGCCAATTTTAGACTTAGACAGATTCTTCTGTTGAAGTTTCCCTGTAGATCGCTCTTTCTATACTTCCTAAAAAATGTGACAAAAGCATTTGTATGTGTGACAAAGTGTGATACCTGAAGTGGCAGTGGAAACATTGACCCCAATATTTATGGGGAGGTGGGGTGGGTGCAGGGGAGGACAAAATTGGCTGGAGAACATGTCAAGACCGGGAACGTAGAGGTCCTGCCGAATTTAACGGCGTCATCATTATAGGTGGTACGTTATCATAGTGATTGTGTTACTGAACTAATAATCCAGAGACATGAGTTCAAATCCCACCATGGCAGCTGGGGGAACTTAAATTCAATTAAATAAATCTGAAATTAAAAATCTGGTATCAGTTGCGAGCATGAAACTAGTGGTTTGTCATAAAATGCCATCTGTTTCACTAATCTGCCGTCCTTACCAAGTCTGGACTATATGTGACGCCAGACCCACAACAATGTGGTTGACTCTTAATTGCCCTTTGAAATGACCTAGCAAGCCACTCAGGTGTATCAAACTGCTACAACAAAGTCAGCACTGTGGGAGTACCTTCACCACATGGACTGCAGTGGTTCAGGAAGATGGCTCACCACCACCTTCTCAAGGGCAATTAGAGAAGGGCAGTAAATGCTGGTATTGCAGGCGAAGCCCATATCCCAGGAACTAATAAATAATTTTTTTTAATAATATTTTTCTTCCGTTTCCCACCTGCTAAGCGGCTAAATTGACAGGCTGGCTGACTGCCGGGTGGGGAAACCAATAGCAGGAGGCCGTACCCCGAGACCCTTGGGGACAGTTCCTGGCAACTGGGTGAGGGGAGGGGGGAAGGCCGTAGATTGGGGAGGGGAGAAAAAAGAGAGGCATTCAGGAGTGAGGAAGGCCAAAGATTGGTGCTTGGAGTGGGGGAGGGATACGAGGTTGTCTGTGACCGCAGCATGGAGCTGACATCAATGCTTGGTGGGGGGGCGAGGGGGTCTGTGATCGTGGTTTTGCAGGGGGGGGGGGTGGCGGAGAGAGGCTGGGATAAGTAGAGGGGAGGCCAAAGACTTAATTGAGAGACTAGGAGTAACACTCCTATGCCTCTTGGCCCACAAGGCGCTTACCTTCATGAGCCGATAGCTCCCATCTCCTTTTTACGGTCAGGTATCCCGAATGAAAGCAAAGAAAGACGTTATATAGCACCTATCAAGACCATCGGACATCCCAAAGTGCTTTACAGTCAATGAAGTACTTTTTGAAGTGTAGTCACTGTTGTAATGTAGGAAACGTGGGAATTTGCGCACAGCAAGCTCCCACAATCAGCAATGTGATAATGATCAGATAACCTGTTTTAGTGATGTTGATTGAGGGATAAATATTAGCCAGGACACCAAAAATTACTCCCCTGCTCTTCTTCAAAAGAGTGTCATGGGATCTTTTACATCTATCTGATAGATTAGACATGGCCTCGATTTAACATCTCATCTGAAAGATGGCACCTCTGAAAATGCAGCACTCTCTCAGTACCACACTGGAGTGTCAGCCTAGATTTTTGTGCTCAAGTCTCTGGAGTGGAACTCGAACCCACAGCCTTCTGACTCAGAGACATGCCAACTGCGGCACAACTGTTAAGCTTAAATCAGGCTCCCAATTGCACTGTGGTAGCCTGATTTAAATATGTTAATGATGTGTCCTGCCTCTCAATGGTGGGACAATTGCACGCCACAAAACTTGCCGACCTAAAAATAATGCGGTGGGTTGGGGATTTGTTCCACAATTTTTAAATTTTAATCTCATCTCCCACCCATCGTGGGGCTGCTAATATCCAGACCATAGTAAAACTTTTATTTGTATAGATTTTTAACATTTGCAATTTTGTTTTATATTTCCTCCCAAAAAGATGGTGCTCCTTCAAGAGCCAAATTGTCAAGTTAGGTAATAAATATGATTGCTCCTTTCAGAAGGGGATCCCACAAAGCTCTCTCATTCGTATGTTGGTCATGAGTTATTCAATCCTCCTCACCTGCAGGACCACACCCAACCATTAAAATGGTACGGGTCTTCCACAATTCATGCAAAACTCAGATTGGAGACATGAAAAGAAGTAAACACACACGCCACCGCACGGCCCCCGCCCCTCCCATTGGTTTCACACTCCTGGTTTGCCAGCAGATTTGCTTCTTTACTTCTTTGATCACCTACTATGGTGCTGATAGAAATAGCAAATGCACAGATTAACATCCTGGCTCAAAATTAAAGTTTATGAAAGTAAATTACACTTTAAGTGTGCCCCTCACTTCCATTTGCTCAGTTACAGAATGAAATGGACATACTCCATGATGTCACGGTCTTGGAATGTACCATCCGCCTTGTATTGGCATGAGAATGATCAATCTGGTTTTGAATCATTAATGATCTGTCTTACTTTTATTCAGTCTGTAATGTGGTTTTGCTATGCCTGACCAAAGGAACCAAAATCTGATTATTTTTAGCTTCCGTTTCTAAATTTGGGGAACATTTATTCATGTGGCCTACCGAGAGGAACTTAACACAGTCACTGTTGCTAATAGCTTTACTTTTCTTTAATGGAACAGATTTAAACATGGGAAAATATTTTGAAAAACAAAACTCTCCAATTAGCAGGTATTCATTTATTTGAACTAGCCTATATTATATAATAATTTATTTAAATATTTTATTTCAGTATTTCAATTTTAGATGCAAAATAGCATATATAATGCGAACTTGCAACATTCATTCAACATAAAAAAATCACATCATTATTTATAAATACTGAACTGTCAACACCAAGGGAATGCTAGAAGTGATACTTATGATCAATAACAGTAACATTGTTTGCAAACCCATATCAACAAATGGAACAGCATTCATTTTTAAAGACATTAAAATCAATCATAGTTTAAGTTAAAGTGAACAATTGTCATTTCCAATGAATAAAACTTAGCATGTTGGATAAAAGAGATAAGGGGGAGGCTAAGTTCAACAGCTCCCAAAAATGGGTGTGGGGATTGCGATGTGAGATTAACCCATGCCCATTGGATCCGATGCAAGCAGCACGGTAACTTTGTGCTGCCTGCTAATTTAAATGATTGCAGTCTAAACGCACTGTTGAGTGGCTGCACACCTCAGCAGGGGGCCCAAGTTTATGTGTGGCTAGCACCACTTAAAGCTAGCCTGCACTATTAAAAGCCACTTTTTAAAGGAGAGGTGTATTCTGCCTGGAACAGGTGTTGCAAGTGGCTGGGGAAGAGAGTCTGATCTGCAAGAGTGACTAATGGTGCAACAGGGGAAAGAGTGCATATTCCAAGGTTCTCAATCGTGGCACTGAACGTCATGATGGAGGAGGTGGATAGGAGGACAGAGATCCTCTAACCAAAGGGGGCCAAGAAGTGTTATATATGTGGACTTGTATTTACTCTGTACAGTTACCAGAGGGCTCATCCCCTGGAGTCCCAAGGGATTCCATAATCCCTTGGGAGCACGGGTATTTAAGGAGGCCTCACAGGTTGGAGAGGCATTCTGGAGACCTGCAATAAAAGACTAAGGTCACACTTTACTTTGAGCTCACAGTGTTCAGTCTGACTCTTTCTCCATACACAACAACTGGCGACAAGATATAAATAGCGAACCCAAAGATGCAGAGAACAGTGGGCATCCTGGAGAAATTTTCGGAGGGAGATGATTGGGAAACTTTTGTGGAGTGACTTAACCAATACTTTGTGGCCAACGAGCTAGATAGGGAAGAGAGCGCTGCCAAACGAAGGGCGATCCTCCTCACTGTCTGTGGGGCACCAACGTATGGCCTCATGAAGAATCTGCTCACTCCAGCGAAACCCACGGAGAAATCGTACGACGATTTGTGCACACTGGTCCAAGAGCATTTGAACCCGAAGGAAAGCGTTCTGATGGCAAGGTACCGGTTCTACACCTACAAAAGGTCTGAAGGCCAGGAAGTGGCGAGTTATTTCGCCGAGCAAAGAGGCCTTGAAGGACATTGTGAATTTGAAGGACATTTGGAGCACATGCTCAGAGACTTTTTCATACTTGGCATTGGCCATGAAACCATACTTCACAAACTTTTGATTGTAAAGACCCCAACCTTGAATAAGGCCATAGCGATAGCCCAGGCGTTCATTGCCACCAGTGACAATACGAAGCAAATCTCTCAGCACACAAGTACTGCTACAAGTACTGTGAACAAAGTGATGTTGTTTTCGAATCGTAACTTACAGGGCATGTACACATACCTGCAGCTGCACGTCCGCAGATGACTCAGAGTCCACCATCAAGGGTGCTGAATGCAAGGCCATGAACACCTTGTTGGTGCTGCGGGCGTGATCATCGTTTCCATTCATGTACATTTGCAAGGGCTGTGGAACAATGGGACAACTCCAACGAGTGTGCAGGCGAGCTGCTAAGCCTGTTAAACCTGAAAACCACCATGTTGCAGAGGAGGACAGATCCATGAAGGATCACAATGAATCAGAGCCTCAGACTGAGGAGGCAGAGGTAGATGGGGAGCACACATTTACCACAAAGTATCCCCCGATAATGCTGAATGTTAAACTAAATGGACTCCCGATGTCAATGGAGCTGGACACGGGTGCGAGCCAGTCCATCATGGGCAAAAAGACTTTCGAAAGGTTGTGGTGCAACAAGGCCTCAAGGCCAGTCTTAACTCCAGTTCGCACGAAACTAAGAACTTACACAAAAGAACTGATTCCTGTAATCGGCAGTGCTACCGTAAAGGTCTCCTACGATGGAGCGGTGCACAAGCTACCACTCTGGGTGGTACCGGGCGATGGTCCCACGCTGCTCGGCAGGAGCTGGCTGGGAAAGATACGCTGGAATGGGACAACGTCTGAGCGCTATCGCCCGCTGACGACACTTCGTGTGCCCAGGTCTTAAACAAATTTCCTTCGCTGTTCGAACCAGGCATCAGGAAATTCCAAGGAGCAAAAGTGCAGATCCACCAAATTCAGGGGGTGCAACCCATCCATCACAAGGCAAGAGCAGTACCGTACATAATGAGAGAAAGGGTACAGATTGAGCTAGACCGGCTGCAAAGAGAGGGCATCATTTCACCGATCGAGTTCAACGAGGGGGCCAGTCCAATCATTCCTGTCCTCAAGGGAGACGGCACTGTCAGAATCTGCGTTGATTACAAAGTAACTATCAGTCGTTTCTCCCTACAGGACCAATACCCACTATGAAAGGCCAACGACCTCTTTGCAACGCTGGCAGGAGGAAAGACATTCATGAAGCTGGATCTGACTTCAGCCTACATGACGCAGGAACTGGAGGAATCATCGAAGGCTCTCACCTGCATCAACACGCACAAGGGTCTTTTTGTTTATAACAGATGCCCGTTTGGAATCCGATCAGCGGCGACGATATTCCAGAGAAACATGGAAAATTTACTGAAGTCGGTCCCGCACACCGTGGTCTTCCAGGACGATATCTTGGTCACAGGTCAGAACACAGTCGAGCATCTGCAGAACCTGGAGGAGGTTCTTAGTCGACTCAACCACATGGGGCTCAGGTTAAAATGCTCGAAGTGCATTTTCCTGGCACGTGAAGTGGAGTTCTTGGGAAGGAGGATTGCGGTGGACGGCAGCAGGCCCACCAACGCGAAGACGGAGGCAATCGAGAAAGCACCGAGGCCACAGAACGTGACTGAGCTGGGGTCGTTTCTGGGACTCTTGAACTATTTTGGTAACTTCTTACCGGGTCTCAGCACACTGCTAGAACCACTACATGTCTTATTACGAAAAGGGGGCGAATGGGTTTGGGGCAAAAGCCAAGGAAATGCCTTTGTAAAAGCGAGAAAATTGTTATGCTCAAACAAATTGCTTGTGTTGTATGATCCATGTAAGCATTTGGTGCTAACATGTGATGCGTCATCATATGGCGTCGGGTGTGTACTGCAACAAGCTAATGATTTCGGGAAACTGCAACCGGTTGCTTATGTATCCAGGAGTCAGTGTAAGGCCGAGAGAGCCTACAGCATAATTGAAAAAGAAGCATTAGCGTGTGTCTATGGGGTAAAGAAAATGCATCAATACCTGTTTGGGCTAAAATTCGAATTGGAAACTGACCATAAGCCACTCACATCCCTGTTTTCCGAGAGTAAGGGGATAAATACCAATGCATCGGCCCGCATCCAGAGATGGGCGCTCACATTGTCCGCATACAACTACGCCATCCGCCACAGGCCAGGCACAGAAAACTGCGCCGATGTTCTCAGTAGGCTGCCATGTCCCACCACGAGGGTGGAATTGGCACAGCCCGCAGATCTAGCCATGGAAGCATTTGAGAGTGAGCAATCACCCGTCGCTGCCCGGCAGATCAAAACCTGGACAAGCCAGGACCCCTTATTATCTCTAATCAAAAGCTGTGTGCTTCACAGGAGCTGTTCCAGTGTCCCAGTGGAAATGCAGGAAGTGATAAAGCTGTTCCAGCGGCGCAAAGATGGAATGTCTATAGAGGCAGACTGCCTTTTGTGGGGCAATCGAGTAGTGGTCCCCAAGAAGGGCCGAGACACCTAAATCAATGACCTCCACAGTACCCACCCAGGCATTGTAATGATGAAAGCGATAGCCAGATCCCACGTGTGGTGGCCTGGTATCGATGCGGACTTAGAGTCCTGCGTTCACAGATGTAATACATGTTCACAGTTAAGCAATGCACCCAGGGAGGCGCCGCTAAGTTTATGGTTTTGGCCTTCCAGAGTACACGTCAACTCCCTGTTTTCCGACAGTAGGGGATAAATACCAACGCATCGGCCCGCATCCAGAGATGGGCGCTCACATTGTCTGCAAACAACGCCATCCGCCACAGGCCAGGCACAGAAAACTGCGCCGATGCTCTCAGTAGGCTGCCATGTCCCACCACGAGAGTGGAATTGGCACAGCCCGCAGATCTAGCCATGGAAGCATTTGAGAGTGAGCAATCACCCGTCACTGCCCGGCAGATCAAAACCTGGACAAGCCAGGACCCCTTATTATCTCTAATCAAAAGCCCTCTAGAGTACACGTCGACTATGAAGGCCCGTTCTTGAGTAAAATGTTCCTTGTGGTTGTAGATGCGTACTCAAAGTGGATTGAATGTGAGATAATGTTGGCTAGCACGTCTGCTGCCACTACTGAAAGCCTGTGGGCCATATTTGCCACTCACGGCTTACCCGATGTCCTGATGAGCGACAACGGGCCATGTTTTACCAGTGCTGAGTTCAAAAAATTTATGACCTGTAACGGGATCAAACATGTCACATCTGCCCCGTTTAAACCAGCGTCCAATGGTCAGGCTGAGAGAGCAGTGCAAACCATCAAGCAAGGCTTGAAGAGGGTAACTGAAGGCTCGCTGCAGACACACCTATCCCGAGTCCTGCTTAGCTACCGCACGAGATCCCACTCACTCACTGGGATCCCACCTGCTGAACTGCTCATGAAAAGAGCACTTAAGACAAGGCTCTCATTAGTTCACCCTGATTTACATGAAGAGGTAGAGAGCTGGGGGCTTCAACAAAGTGCATACCATGATAGCGCAAATGTGTCACGCCAGATTAAAACCAATGATCCTGTATTTGTATTAAATTATGGACAAGGTCCCAAGTGGCTTCCCGGCACTGTCGTGGCAAAAGAGGGGAGCAGGGTGTTTCAGGTCAAACTTTCAAATGGACTCATTCACCGGAAACATCTGGACCAAATCAAACTCAGATTCAAGGACTATCCTGAGCAACCCACCTTGGACCCTACCTTTTTTGATCCCCCAGCACACACATCAGTGGCAACCGGCACCACGGTTGACCACGAAGCAGAACACATCATCCACAGCAGCCCTGCAGGGCCCAACACACCAGGCAGCCCAGCAAAGCCAGCTGCACAGCAGCCCAGCGAGAGCCCAACAAATGATTCAACAACACCAGCTTTCACACCGAGTCGATCAACCAGGGCAAGAAGGGCCCCAGATCGACTCATATTGTAAATAGTTACACTGTTGACTTTGCGGGGGGAGTGTTGTTATATATGTAGATTTGTATTTACTCTGTACAGCCACCAAAGGGCTTATCCCCTGAAGTCCCAAGGGATCCCATAATCCCTTGGGAGCACAGGTATTTAAGGAGGCTTCACAGGTTGGAGAGGTACTCTGAAGACCTGCAATAAAAGATTGTCACACTTTACTTTGAGCTCACAGTGTTCAGTCTGACTCTTTCTCCATACACAGCAAGAAGCTCTCCAGGCAAATTCTGCAAAGGTAGTGGGAACAGGTAGCCATGGCGGTTAATGCCAGGAGTCAAGTCTTGAGCATCTTGAGCACCTGGGTGCAGTGCAGCAAGAAGTTCAATGATATTACATGAGTGGTCAAGGTCAATGAATTCATCTTCAAATGCCATATCCCACCAACTGCGCCACTAGCCTCAGACACTGCTCAATGCACAGCGACCCCATCACTCACCTACCAACAATCTGTATCAAACAGGACTCATATCTAACATTCATAGCTTCACCTCACCCTAACACACTTACCACTGCTGCAAGTCTCACACCCACATCTCACATTTGCGCGCACTGTCAGCTATTCAACCATGACAGGCATATCACCCAAACATATTGCACAACACTTACTGACGCACTTCCCTTTCTCTTGCAGGATAGGTTGGCGCATACTGGGAGGCAGCAGTAGCTAACTGGTGGGGGAGAGGCGCGCTTGTATCACCTTACCCTGATGGAGGTCGCCATCATTGGAGCAGCCATCGCTGAGCTGAGCCCATGGCCAGCGGCGGGACTGAAACCATCAAAAATGACGGTATCCTCATACCTAATCTGCCTTCTCACATTCCACTTCCCCCTCATCCCACAATGTCTTTTGATTTAAAACCTGCACTTGGCGTAAGCATGTACCTCTTACTTTCCCCCTCCCTGTACCACAACCCTACCCTTGTGCCTTTCTCCTTTCAAGTACCCAAGAATTGCAACCTGGTCAGGCAGCGGTGGAAGAGCAATGGGTGGAAGAGGAAGAAGGCAGCGATGGTGAAGACACACAGTCACTCGATTTCATACTCACAGCCACCAGCTTAGATATTGATACTCTGTGTAATTTGGAGGATAGCTTAGACGCATGATCTGCACATGGTGAGATACTGGGTGATACGTCCTTGCTATACAGTACAAATGCACACGAGGCCCATGCTTGAGAGGTCAGTCTGTGACCTGTCCTTTATTCCTTAGCACTCAAGTGGTGGAAGTGGGTGGAGCTTCCCCTTTTATATCTGAAGGACCAGGTTAGGAGTGTCTCCCACAAGTTCACCACCTAGTGGTCATTGTTCTCACAGTGTACAACTTAGGTCAGATTATACATGGGTTACAATGCTGGTTGAATACATGACACTGGGCATAGGTGACCTGCAGCCAACGTAGAGGGCAAGGGTAGCACAGGTGCCAGCTCCCCAGAGGGCGAGGTAGCACATGAGTTCTGCTGCAGAAGGCTCAGGTGAGCACTTTGATGGAGCGGCCTACAGAAGAATACTGATGGATATTAACAATGAAATGCTTAGTGCAGTGGGAAGTCTGCCAGAAAGCCTGCCTGCAGTGTCCAGCACATGGAAGAGTCTAGCACCAACTTGGCATAGGGCTTTGCACAGAGTTTAGAGGCCATCCTTTATAGCATGGAAGTGGTGGCCAATTCCGTTCGCACACTTGTAGACCTAAGCATGATGCAGTGTCTGATGATCGATGTCACAGCTTCCATTGTAGCACAAGCAGAAGTGACCCACGTCTGGGTGCTGCAGCAGAAACTCAGACCTCTGTTATGCAAGGTCAGCTTGCTGCCACAGATGTTCAGACTGCTGCCAACAGGGTTGTGGCTACCAGTGTTTAAAGGAGCTTGCAGGATGTCACAGCAGTCCAGCAATCGGTCCTCCAACAGATTACTAGGATTGCTGAGGCGCTGCCCCGGAACAGTGGCTCCATACAGCATGGACCTGCTGTCCTCTCTCAGGATGACAGCATTCATCCTCCCATCACTACCACTCTGCCACTGTCCTTGCTGTTGCCTGTCAGTCAGCCAGCCCAGACTGCTGCTGCCCATGCAATGATACTGCCATCCTTGCTGGGCCTTCGAGGCTCAGAGCTTCTCTAGGCCATCCTCCAAGGCCATCTGCAGTCTCCCCCAATAAAAGTCAGCAATCTTCCATCATCCATGCTGCAGACATTGGGACGACACTGTATAGTAGCACTAGGACAGGCAAAGGCACATGGAAGACAGGCACTAAGGGAATGCACGAGGGTGATTAGTTGACGTTTGTGTGCAATAAGGCATGATTTTATTTATAAATTTGATTCTGAATGTTTATTTTGTGGTGGCTTTTATTTTTGCATTGTGGCCAAGGGGATGCTGTGATGGTCAGTAACAGAGGAAAGGTAAAGTGTGGCACTGTTGGTGAATGTGGAATTGGGATTACATTTATTGGTTTCTCAATTGGATGAGTCGGTCATGGACAGCACAGCCAGAAAAGGGCTGTCTAGGTTGCGTCCTCCCTTTTTCCTCCTCCTCCTCTTGCTACTGTTCCTCATCCTCCTGCTCCTCAGCTGGTAGCTGTATAGCTGGTGGCAATGGCTGTGCCTTCATGATGGCGAGGTTGTGCAGCATGCAGCAAACCACCACAAATCTTGACACCCATTTTGCAGAATAGTGCAGAGCTCCTCCAGTGTGGTCCAGGCAGCTGAAGTATTGCTTGAGCACGCCAATGGTCTGCTCGATGATATTTCATGTGGCAGCATGGCTTTTGTTATATCCATGCTGCCCACGTGTGCATGGGTTGTGTGCTGGAGTCATGAGCCATGTTGTTAACGGATAGCCCTTGTCGCCTGGTAGCCACTCTCTGATTTGTTGTGGTGGCTCAAATGCAGATGGCACAACGGACTGCCACAGAATGAAGGCATCACCACTACTGGCAGGATATCGGGCATTGACCTGCATGATCGCACACTGACTGGATGTTGAGAGAGTGTAATTCCTTTCGGTTGCAGTAGATCTCAGTGTTTATATGCAAAGCGATGTGCGTGCAGTCAATGGCACTCTGCACCATGAGGAAGCCTGAAAACCTCATGAAGCTGTGTGCTCACTTCACCTGCTTGCCTCTGGCCAGAGAGAATGAAATGTATTCAGCTCTTTTGGAATACAGAGCCTCAATTACCTTCTTTATGCAACAATGGACGGCAAACTGGGAGACGCTGCAAGTATCTCCTGCTCCAGCCTGGAAGGAGTCCGACATATAAAAGTTAATGGTCACCGTTCCCTTTACAGCCACTGCCAATGGTGTCCTCACCCTGCTTTGAGGTTGCAGTCATATCTGCAGCAGGTGGCAGATTTCAGTGGGGACGTTCTTAGTGAAGCACAGATGTCTGACACACTGTTCCTTGCTGAGGTTCAGGTGGGAGTATTGCTCCTTGAGCATTCTGGGCGAATATGACCTCCTGCTGAGAGCCCTTCTGTAATAACTCAAGAGTCTGGTTACTGTAAACTCACAGATGTGCAACCTGATCCATCTTTATTCCAGACCAAGAGTTTCAGCATGACAAAGACACACAGCTTATATACAGGTGATCAAGTACACAAGCCACATGCGTACAGCCCGATGACCTCTGACCGCAGCGCCCTCTGGTGCCTGGTGACCCCCAAGCATTAAATATAACAACATCCCCCTTTTAAAATCTTAACAACAGTCTTTTTACAAATTGAGACGATCTGGGGCTTTCCTCTCACGAGTTGATCGTCTCAGTTCAACTTTGGCTCTGGGCGAGCGTTCTGAGTCCGTTGAGACTGAGGGCTGAGTAGCCGAACTGGTGGGAGTGGTCATGACCACATCAGAGACTGAAGGTTCAGAGTCAGTAATGTCAGCAGAGTCCTCTGATGAGTGAACAATGGTTGGTTGGTCACTGACTGCATCTTCCTCACTCGGTTCCAGTTCATCCGTGTGCCGCAGTTTAACCTGGTCAAGGTGTTTCCTGCGTGTTTGCCCATTCTTGAGCACGACAATAAACACTCTGTTACCCTCCTTGGCTGTAACAGTGCCGGCGATCCACTTTGGACCTTGACCATAGTTCAGTACATTATCCGGATCATTGACCAAGATGTCACGTGACACGGCAACACGATCATGACACCATTGCTGATGTTGACGTCTGTTTTCAACACGATCATTCAAATCAGGATGAACAAGAGAAAGCCTGTTCTTGAGATTTCTCTTCATCAGTTGTTCAGCAGGAGGAACCCCAGTAAGCGTATGAGGTCTTGACCTGTAACTGAGCAATATACATGACAACCGTTTCTGCAGTGAACCCTGAGTTACACGTTTCATACTTTGCTTGATCGTTTGAACGGCACGCTCTGCTTGACCATTAGAAGCAGGTTGAATGGAGCTTGTTATATATGTAAACCTGTAAATACCTTGTGTAACCACCAGAGGGCTCATCCCCTGGAGTCCCAATGGATTCCACAATCTCTTGGGAGCACCTGTACTCCAGAGGCACTCTGGAGACCTGCAATAAAAGACTAAGATCACACTTTACTTTGAGCTCACAGTGTCTGGTCAGACTCTTTATTCATACATAGCAGAGCTGATCTCACATGTCTGATGCCATTGAGTTTCATGAACTCCTGGAACTCAAGACATGTGAAGCAAGATCCGTTGTCGCTCACAACAATGTCAGGCAAACTATGAGTAGCAAACATGATACGAAGGCTCTCAATGGTAGCTGTAGATGTGCTGGATGACATAATAACACACTCTAACCACTTAGAATCTGCATCTACTACGGCAAAAAACATCTTTCCTAGGAACGGGCCCGCAAAATCAACGTGGATCCTCGACCATGGTTTGGATGGCCAAAACCAAAGACTCAGCGGAGATTCCGGTGGTACTTTACTTAGCTGCATGCAACTATTGCACTGATGCACGCATGATTCCAAATCAGAGTCAATTAGAGGCCACCATACATGAGACCTAAATGGACTTCATCATGACAATACCAGGATGAGTGCTATGAAGTTCACGTACAAATTTTTCTGTACCTTTCTTAGGCATGATTACACGATTACCCCACAGTAAACAGTCTGACTGAATGGACAGCTCATTCTTGTGACAGTTGTAAGATTTAGTCTCCTCACGCATCTCCATAGGCATTGCAGATCAATCACCACTGAGTACACACCGTTTCACAACCAATAAAATAGGCTCATGGCTGGTCCAGATCCTAACTTGTTGGACAGTGACAGGGGTTCCTTCACTCGCAAAAGCATCCATTACTAGCAGTAGCTTTGCAGATTAAGGCGTCTCCATCTCAGTTGTGGGTAAGGGCAGATGACTCAGTGCATCGGCACAATTCTCAGTACCAGGTCTATGACAGATGATGTAATCATAGGCAGACAATATCAGCGTCCACCTTTGAATGCTGAATAATGCATTGGTATTAATACCTTTGTTTTCCGCAAACAATGAAATGAGTGGCTTGTATCCGGGCCATCACTGAACTGGTCATCAACCACATGGTGAGCCGCACCATGCTTGCTCCGTTGTGGACACATCCTGTGAAGATGCCCCACTTTCGAACATCCATTGCTTGAGTATTGTCTAAACCGATATTGATGAGGCCAATGATTGTCCCCACAACGCCAACAGGGTGAAATCTGGATCGAACCAGTTGGTGGACTCTGAGCAGCGGCAGGTTTCGTGTAAGCAGCTCTGCCCGAAGACGACGCCATCTTGTTTACAGTACTTGCTGTGGAACGCCAACTCGTCGATGGTATCTGCCTCAAATTATCATCCGTCGTCATGCATGCCTGGGCAGTCGCGATGGCCTTTTTCAAAACCAGCGTCTCTGCAGCCAACAGCTTCCTGAGGATCGCATCATGGCTGATGCCTATCACGAAGAAATCACACAGCACGTCTTCCAGCATATTCCCAAACTTACATGGCTTAGCAAGACGTCACAGGTCGGCGTCAAATCCTGACACGTCCTGGCCCTCAGTATGAACATGCGTGTAGAAACGGTAGTGTGATATGATGATCCACTCTTTTGGCTTCAGATGGTTACCCACCAACGTACACAATTCCTCGTACCCTTTTTCCGCCAGACGTACAGGCGAGAGAAGATTCTTCATGAGGCCGTACATTTTCGGACCACAAACGGTGAGGAGAACTGCCCTGCACTTAAACTGCGTAGGCCTCTGCCTCCATGCCATTGGCCACAAAATACTGATCCAGGCCCAATCCCCGCCCTCCATGAATCTCTCCAGGATTCCAACAGTGACCATTGTGCATGCGAAGGTTCTTAAATTACCTCATCGCCAATTGTAATGACTCAAGAGTCTGGTTACTGTAAACTCACTCAGGTGCAACCTGATCCATCTTTATTCCAGACCAAGAGTGCTAACGTGACAAAGACACCCAGCTTATATACAGGTGACCAAGCACACATGCCACATGCATACAGCCCGATGACCTCCGACCGCGGCGCCCTCTGGTGTCTGGTGACCCCCAAGCATTAATACATAACAACTTCTCCCCCTCCCTCTTCCAGCAGCTTGCCCTGCTCTGTGTCACCTCGGTTAATTCTCCCCGTCATGCTGTAGGCCAAGTGGAATGCCTACTACTACACCCATGTCTGGGAGAAAGTGGTCTGTGCAGACACCTTAAAATCAGGACAAATCCCTTCAGCATTGCCACATTACTCCCTGTAGACTCTAGCAGCATTAAAGAGTTCTAGAAACCACCAAACATGTTTACAAATGCAGCAACAGCCAGTAGAAATCAATCAGCAACTAACCTGTAAGTAGTTGATGACCCCTTTAAATAGAGCTGCTATGGGGTCCTTTCTGCTGATGAAACTGTGTTCAGCTGTGTGAGCTTAAGAGAGAGCATTAGCTGGAGCACTGAGCTCCAAAATAGCAACGTGGTATCAAATCAGCGTTGCAAGCTGATTTGACATCACACTTTGCCTACTCTGCATACTTTCTGCGCGCGTGCGTTATCGTCCTACCCAAGATGATGTATGCACGCGCTGCAGATGCCATTTTGGAACCTTAACTTTGGGTGCTACAGAACCAAATTTTGCAGCCAAGATCTTTACTAAATGAGATGCATCTTTAGAATTGAACATTGCTTGTAATGATATCTTAAGAACTTTTGTGACTACTCATCACCTTGCCTCCTGCCTCAATGCTTTCAAAAGCATAACTGCGATTTTTCTTTTCAACTGCCTTTTTAGATCTTCTCCTTATTCCATTCTACCTGATCTCCTTTCCGAGTATCCATTTCCATTCATGCAATTTAGACTATCTTTCCAAAGTGAAAAATGCAATATAATACAAGTTACAATCAGACATCAAAAATTGTTTATAAAACAATACTATTAAATAGTGACTGATTGGCACAGACATACAGGAAATATTACAACTTCTGTTCCTTGCTGACTTATGCAGATGTTCCAGCACAACAGCTTAGAATTGTAAACATGCAAGTCTTTTGCTAGTTCATATGGAGGTAAGTAGCTAATCTGAAAATATTGCAATAGGATTTTTTTAATGTAATGGTAAGTGCTGAGGTGAATAATTTGAACGTAACCTTATTAATGCCTTTATTACCTAAAGGAATGAATTTACAAATGCTCTCCTGGCAGGTCTTCCTGCTTCCATGGTACACAAGTTGCAACTCATCCAGAATGAGGCTATTCCAGCTATTACCTGCTTTCCCTGGTCCTCACCAGGCTCCATTGGCCCCTGGTGCTCCTATAAATCAATATCAAGAACCTTATTGTCATCGTTAAATGTTCCACAGTTTTACCCTACTAAGCTCAATCATCTCTTTCATCTTTATGACCCTGTTTGTATCCTTCACAAATCTAAGACTGATCCACCTGTCATTAGTCATCCCCCTCTGGAATATTCATCACCTTGTCTCCTCCCTCACTGCTTTCAAAAGCACAACTGAGATTTTTATTTTCAACTTCTTTTTTAGATCCTTTCCTTATTCCATTCTACCTAGCCTCCTTTCCACCGTGTCCATTTTCACTTAAGCAATTTTGACTATCTTTCCGAAGTGAAAAGTGCAATATAATCCAAGTTACAATCATTATTATATGGTTCTCCTTTCAGCAAGTTAAATCAATTGAATTCTTCCCACATAAAAAACAGATGTTTCACATTATTGTTGTATTCCTTCCGAGACCTGTCATTAAGACCCTCAAAGTTACCATAGAAGCACTTAGCTGATATGAATTATGAGCCAATCAGTAAGCAGCTTCTTATAGTTCTAACTGAGAGGTATCTGAGATTCAGAAATAGAGGATGGTTATCTGATACCTTGTGGGCAGTACTAAATTTCTATTCTGAATAATCAGCACCATACCACTGCCCGATCACCACCCATCCATACAGTACTACCTCCCAATTAGTACTGTAGATTGGATGAGTGGTGATTGGGCAGTGGTATGGTGCTGATTATTATTTGGGCATGCAACTGATCTTAGCTGAATGGCCTTGTTGCAAGTTTGAAGCCACAAATGGCTGGTTTCCATGGAATTCGGACAAGACCATGAACATCTGATTTCTCCAAGAAGAATTCTTTTTAAAGAATTTCCTTCAATAGGTAGTGATCACATCTGAGAACACATCTTTATTAAGCTGAGTGCTCAGTCAAACCTACCCTGTGGCTCAACCAAAGAATAATTAGTCATTGTTTGCATTTGCTGTGGCTGTTATTTTTCACAATGGTCAGGAATATAGTACAACACTAGACAGTTCAAAGTACTTTGAGATCTCAGTGTAATTGACAATATCATGGTAAATCTCAGAGCCTACATTGACAGACAGTCAAACAGGGCATTATAGCAGTGAACTTTTAAAGATTTAAGTAGAGAATAATTCACAAGGCATGTGAAGATCCAACAAGTCCATTCAAATACATAATTCATAATGTAAATTCAATAAATTGAATGCTAGTTTGCTTTACTGTGTCAATTGCATCCACACTTACTTGTATTAAGGAGTATTAAGGTTTTCATGCATAAAAATTCCTCTTGGGTCACTTGAAGATGAATGAACTCTTGTGAGATTTGCCGCATTGCTATACACAAATCATACATTGCAGACTTCTGCATTCGTTGCCTGAAAAAGATAATCATCTCAGTAATCTTCACATAAAATGTACACAGCGTTCCCAACTCCAGTCATTTCTAAGCATGTATCAAGTAATTATGCAATTTCCTTTAAGTAATTATACAATTTTCCTTTAAGTAATTATACAATTACTGAATTCCCATGAAATCCTGGGATTCATAGTTCTCCTGTTGCCATGGTAGAAGCAGCACCATGCTTCACCTATATGGATTGCAAGCAGTGTGTAAAGCCGCCCTCATGTTACTTTGTGAGATTAACTCAGTTTAATCATTTCCAGATTAGCCAGCGCGCAGGGAATATGCCAGAGTAGTTGAGTGGGATATCTGGAACGTCAATAGCGTTTTAACGGCTGTTGCCTACATGAAAGCTGAGCTGCACATTTTCAAATTTCAAGCTTTTCAGAGAGCAGTTCAACATGGCAGCAAGAGAGAGGAGGAGGAATATTCCTTTTGAGGAATTAACTATATAAGAGTAACTCCAGGAGATGCTGCAAAGCAGGATTACTTTTTTTTCAGCTGAGGAGCTAGTACCATTCTTTGCTTACTATTTGCCTTCCTCTACTTATTTATTCACATTCACTGTCACAGACATACTCTGCAGCTCAGCAGCATCATTCTCAGGCTTAGATTTTCCTCTTCAGTTACACCAGTGCAACCTGGACAGGTGAGAGGAGGAGAATTGGGTGCAGAGCTGTTCCACTGGCTCTGAAAAATGAGTAGTTGGCTGGAAGGCCAGTTCAAATCTTCATTTAGCTACTGAACTCAGTCATATGTACCTTATTGGGCCTGCCACAAAGTACTTCTCATATCTAATGCAAGTATCAGCTTTGGCTCTATGGTAGCACTCTTGCACTTGAGCTGGAAGAGAATGGGTTCAAGCCCAAGACTTGAGCACATAGTTTAGGCTGACAGTTCAGTGCGGTCCTGCGCAATACTGCACTATTGGAGGTAATGTTAATCTAAGGACCTGTCTGACTGCTCAGGGATGTAAAAGATCCCACGGCATCTTTTTGAAGGAGAGCAGCAAGTTCTCCCGGTTTCCTGACCAACATTCATTCAAAAGTAATTAATTGGCTGTGAAGAGCTTTGAGGCATCATGACGACATGAAAACTGCTTACAGATAATAGAATACATTCATAGAAACTTACAGCACATCCCACATCCACGCTTTTGGTACATAACCCTGTAAGTTGCTCATCCTCAAGTACCTATTCAATGCTGTTTTTAAATTATTTATGAAATCAGCTTCCACAATTTTTCAGGTACAGCATTCCAGATCCCGACAACTTTCTGAGTGAAAAAATGTCTCCTCATCTCCCTTTAGATCTTTTCTCAATGATTTCGAATCTATGACCTCTAGTTATTGATCCATTTACCAGAGGGAATATGTTTTCCCTATTTACTCCATCAAAACTTCTCACCACCTTGAAAATCTCGATTGGGTCACCACTTAACCATCTCTGTTCCAAGGAGAATAGTCCTAACTTTTCCAACCTCTCCTCATAACTGAATTTCCTCATCCCTGGTAACATCCTGATAAAACTCATCTGTACCCTTTCTGAGGCCTTTACATCTCTCCTACCGTGTGGTGTCCAGAATTGTCCACAATACTCCAGCTAAGCCTAAGCAGTGATTTTGTAAGGTTGTAGAATGATCTCTTTGTTATTATATTCGATTCCTCTATTTATAAAACCAAGTAATCCATATGCTTTTTTGACCACATTATCAATTTGCCCTGCCACCTTTACATATTTGTGTATATGGACACCAAGGTCTCCCTGCTCATCCACATTTACAGCAGCATACTGTCTTTCCATATTAGTCCTCCCAAAGTGCATCACTTCACACTTCTCCACACTGAACTGCATTTTCCGTGCTTCTGCCCAGTTCACCACCCTGCCTATGTCAGCCTGAAGCCTATAACTATCCTCATCATGATCTACTACTTTACCAAGTTTCGTATCATCTGCAAATTTTATAATGCTGCTCCCCACACCCGAGTCTAGATCAATTATAAAAATTGCAACGAGTAATGGACCTAAAACTGACCCTTGGGAAACACCATTGCAAACCACCTCCCAGTCTGAAAATCATCCATTCACCAATATTTCCTGCAACTGAGCCAATATTGTATCCATACCGTCATTTTCCCTTTAATTCCATGGGCTTCCATCTTCTTAATAAGTCTTCGGTGTGGAATGCCTTCCAAAAGTCCAGAGATTCAACATCTACTGCACTGCCTTGATCAACCTATGTTACCTCATCAAAGAATTCAATCAAGTTGGTCAGACATGATTTGCTCTAACAAATCCATGCTGGCTCTCCATGATTAACTCATGTCTTTCCAAGTGGAAGTTAATTTTATCCCTTATAATGGTTTTTAATAAATTCCCCATCACCGACGTTAGGCTGAGTGGCCTGTAGTTTGCTGGTTTATCTCTCTCCTCTATATAAATGCTATGTAAATGCAAATGCTTTCCTTCTATAACTATTTCATGCAGTCATTTGAATGTGTGCCTTGCACCTTGCAGGGACTGGAGTTAAATATGGAGGAGTCCACGAGCCATATCATAGAAACAAAGAAACATAGAAAATAGGTGCAGGAGTAGGCCATTCAGCCCTTCGAGCCTGCACCGCCATTCAATGAGTTCATGGCTGAACATGAAACTTCAGTACCCCATTCCTGCTTTCTCGCCATACCCCTTGATCCCCCTAGTAGTAAGGACTACATCTAACTCCTTTTTGAATATATTTAGTGAATTGGCCTCAACAACTTTCTGTGGTAGAGAATTCCACAGGTTCACCACTCTCTGGGTGAAGAAGTTTCTCCTCATCTCGGTCCTAAATGGCTTACCCCTTATCCTTAGACTGTGACCCCTGGTTCTGGACTTCCCCATCATTGGAAACATTCTTCCTGCATCTAACCTATCTAAACCCGTCAGAATTTTAAACGTTTCTATGAAATCCCCTCTCATTCTTCTGAACTCCAGTGAATACAAGCCCAGTTGATCCAGTCTTTCTTGATATGTCAGTCCTGCCATCCCGGGAATCAGTCTGGTGAACCTTCGCTACACTCCCTCAATAGCAAGAATGTCCTTCCTCAAGTTAGGAGACCAAAACTGTACACAATACTCCATGTGTGGCCTCACCAAGGCCCTGTACAACTGTAGTAACACCTCCCTGCCCTTGTACTCAAATCCCCTCGCTATGAAGGCCAACATGCCATTTGCTTTCTTAACCGCCTGCTGTACCTGCATGCCAACCTTCAATGACTGATGTACCATGACACCCAGGTCTCGTTGCACCTCCCCTTTTCCTAATCTGTCACCACTCAGATAATAGTCTGTCTCTCTGTTTTTACCACCAAAGTGGATAACCTCACATTTATCCACATTATACTTCATCTGCCATACATTTGCCCACTCACCTAACCTATCCAAGTCACTCTGCAGCCTTATAGCATCCCCCTCGCAGCTCACACTGCCACCCAACTTAGTGTCATCCGCAAATTTGGAGATACTACATTTAATCCCCTTGCCTAAATCATTAATGTACAATATAAACAGCTGGGGCCCCAGCACAGAACCTTGCAGTACCCCACTAGTCACTGCCTGCCATTCTGAAAAGTACCCATTTACTCCTACTCTTTGCTTCCTGTCTGCCAACCAGTTCTCAATCCATGTCAGCACACGACCCCCAATCCCATGTGCTTTAACTTTGCACATTAATCTCATGTGTGGGACCTTGTCGAAAGCCTTCTGAAAGTCCAAATACACATCAACTGGTTCTCCCTTGTCCACTCTACTGGAAACATCGTCAAAAAATTCTAGAAGATTTGTCAAGCAAGATTTCCCTTTCACAAATGCATGCTGACTTGGACCTGTCATGTCACCTCTTTCCAAATGCGCTGCTATGACATCCTTAATAATTGATTCCATCATTTTACCCACTACCAATGTCAGGCTGACCGGTCTATAATTCAGTTTTCTCTCTCCCTCCTTTTTTAAAAAGTGGGGTTACATTGGCTACCCTCCACTCGATAGGAACTGATCCAGAGTCAATGGAATGTTGGAAAATATCTGTGATGCTTGACTGCCAAATCAATCTGCAGAGCATTATTGAGAGAATGGACACTCAGGGGCTGTCTGCAGCAGAGACCCCAGTAGGAGAATTCTGAATCCCAGGTTACAGATTCTCTCATGAATGTTTTGACTGGGGTTCCAGACTATAATGATCTTTAAGACCTTTGTAAGGTTATACTGTACGCACCAACCCCTGATGTCAAATTATTCAAACCTTTGTTTGAACACTTCAATCGTCTGTGCAAGCAGAATCTTAGTGGCTGCATGTGCTTCATCTGGTGCTCTTAAGCTCTTGTCCATGCTTGTCTCTAGTGCATCATGAGTCAGGGTTGTAGAGGATAATATCCTTGCTCCCTAGGAGCCAGTTGTCCAATAAGATGAAAGAATGATAACTGCACCTTGGTAGCAGGCATTCCCATGCATAAATGTTTGCCTGTGGAGACTAGCTGCACGTTGGTGGAATGGAACCCCTTTCCGTTCATGAAGACTTTGGAATTCAGGTCGAGACATTTAGCTGTGGGAGTATAATCAATAACTTTGGGGAAATGTGCCGCACAGAAAACCTGCAGTTCTCTTTCAAATTTCTGGCTACTTTCTGTGGCAAAATAGATGAAAGAGTTATCTCTAGTAAAGTGAGGCATATACTCACTGCTCTCAGAGTGGCATGTTGCCACATTGGTTTTCTTAGCTGTTGTCAGGGCAGATGACTGATATGCCTTTACAGGGGTGGGCTGTTCTCCCCAAGTATTGAAATGATTCAATCGTCATGATTTGGGATGGAATCTGCATCATGATTCAAGGGCAGATGGGAGTTTAGTTCTGTCACACTTCTGCTGGCAGAGTAGGTCTTCCAGCTCCCTCAGATTGGAGGCAGGCAGCAAGGCCATAAAGGACCCAACATGTTAACTGCCTGTTTTTTTCAGACCTCTTAGGCCCGCAGCAGTGATTGGATTTCCACCCACAGGTGCAAGGCATTGTCGTGTGACGGGTCTCCACCGGGGTACATCAGGCCTCAGATAATAGAAACATATGGGCTAGACTTTCCACTATGATCGCTATCGCTCATTTCCGGCCTTAGATCTATTTTATTTTTCAAGATCACTGGAATATCGGCCATTTTAAAAAACGCTAGTTTTGCCTTTTTAATTTGGGTGATAGCCATAGCGATATAAAATGGGCGATAGTGATGTATTCAGTCGTGCAAGGCTGGTGTCCATAGCAACGGTCATTCTGTGCATGTGTGTTTTTTTTCAGGCAAATAACTTTTCCCGCGATTTGGGAGATTAGGAGTCATTTGCGCTTGCTCAGAAGGCAAAGGGAGGGAGAGAGAGAAGGAAGGTTTGTGTGGAGTCATTTTTTTGAAGGAATTAATAAGCAGATAAGATGGAGATGGAGCACGAGGAGTCAGAGAGAGTGTTGGAGGGTGCAGGGAGAAGGAGGGCGAAAGCCTTCTCCGAAGAGGCGAACGAGGCCTTAGTCCATGAGGTGGAGACTCGTGGGGCCAATTAACCCGAGGTGGGTGTGGGAAACCTCCGCTCCCCCCCCCCCCAGATATATCAGGGAATATAGATATAGGTGGATATCGCCGCTATTGTGTCATCTGTGGCCCACGATAGATGAGAGGCAGACCAGTGCCGCAAGCGCTGGAACAGTCTTGTTTCATCCACTAGAGTAAGTACTAAATTATTAAATTTATAATTGTAATGATGCACTGACTCATTAATTAGAATGTAAATCTGCTGGATTGTAATTAAGCTGGGTAATCTTGGGTAGCTTCCCTGATAAGATTTGGATTGGAGTTGGAACCTGCACCCTTTCTAATGCTGCTGAGATACCTTAAACTTAATCAACAGTATTAATTATTATTTAAACGCTTTGATCGAAAATTGGGGCCAAAGGAATGACTGGGAACAGACAGACTGCAAACACTCGGCATTTTTACCACTTTAGTTTAGAAGGAGAATTATTAAATGATATCGCTGCTTGTGTGCTGTGAGTAACTTTTTAACTTGGGCACCATCTCCTTTTTGTTTAGGTTGGTGGATGGGGGCATGACTGAGCACTGAGGGGTCCAGTCAGCTTTGCCCAGACTGTGTGAGTCTCTCCGGCTGCTGCCAATCACACAGTGACCTAGCCTGGACAATGGGAGAACTGCCCTGCTCACTGTATGCCCAGGGACATGGTGCCCCCTCCCATTACGGTTTTGTCATTGCCAAGCTCACCAGCTCAACAGCGGTCCCAAGTCCGGCCCCTCGGGGACCTCCATCGATTCCAATAAACCTCATTCCCCCCCCTCAGCCGTCGAATGGCATGGCCCTTGAATGGCGTCTTTGCTGGAGATTGTATGCGAGAGGGTTGGTGTCAAGCATGAGTTTGAAACATGATATTAAATATTTTTTCTGAACGTAGATGTTATAACCATGCATCCATTGGATACAAACTGTATTAGCATATAACGTTAACGTTAACGATGAATAGCATGTGGGGTGACTAATTGTGGATTACAATATATGTTGTGTTTCTGTAATAGTACCTAGGCAATTAGCTTATGCCATGCTCGTGTCATGTTTGCAGAGGAAGATATCTAAGAATCAGGCGGAGCGGAGGCAACCTGGAAGAAGGCCTGCTGACCTTCACCCTATGACCAATCTGGAGGGGCGTGCCGCAGCCTTAGTGGGCACGCATAATTGTTCTGCCACCTGTGGTGGTGCAGATCCCGTTGTTACGCCATGTGAGTAATGTGTAAACCAATGGTAAACCAGTGGTAATTTAAAGTAATTTAATGCCAATTAATTATAATATATGAATGATGTAATGTTATGCATGCAGCTTTGTACTCTTCCATACTCTCATGTTAATCATATGTAATGTCTCTCATTCACACTTATTGCAGTAGTGTTGCTCCTCGTACATATGCCTGTGCAATGCAAGCATTCTCATGTCTCGCCTTCTCTTCTACTAATCTCAATTATGTTTTCCAGCTCTCCAGGCTCCCCAGATGCAACGTGAGGCCCCTGGAGCATGACCCCAATCGCTGCAGGTTATGTTGACCATGGGGGACGAACAAGAACAGATACGATCGAGGAGGAGGATAATGACCTTGGAGGGTCATCTGTGGTACCTGCGGCCACGTCATCCTCAGCGGAAGAAGTAGCGGGGCCAAGTGGCTTGCAGTAGGTCACTCCGAGTCATCCAGTGCCCACGCTGACCCCACGGAGGTTGGGTTGGCGAGGTAGGCACACGCTGCGACAGGTAGATGTCAACGAGGACATGGTGTCACTGTCGAGGGCGAGTGTCAACATAGGTCGAGAGCTCCTCTAGGTGATTGGTGGGTTGACCGGCAACATTGCCACACATTCTACCAGAATAACGGAGGGCATGGATCAGATGGTTGCGGCAATGGGGCGAACGACCGACTCTGTTGATGCCTTGCGGCACGCAATAGTTTCGGGATATGGCACTGCAACCCAAGGTGCTGTACCACCATCCAGCACGACAAATGCGAGACAGGAGGAAGAACTTCCTTCTGACTCGGAAGACGTTTCTTCGCAAACATCTTCTTCCCGATTCACTGAGGTAACGTCAACCCCAATCGCCCCCGTCCCCACAGCAGCAACCCTTTGCCATGCAGCTCTTTGTCGGCTGGTATGGACATGATGGGCCGAAATGGCCTCCTTCTGCGCTGTAAATTTCTATGTTTCTATGTTTCTAAGATGTCTTGGTCCCGTTACTAGGGGATTAAATGGGAAAGTGGGGGTTACAATGAGGGGAGTCAAGTTAGAGGAAGGAAGCGTGGCCGCAGGTAGGGAGGGGGTCGTATATTATTGTTTTATTATTATTTTTTTAAATTTGTTGATTGCTGACTGTTGGGGATGGTGGAAGGGTGTTCTCGTTATATTGCTGTTGAAGAAATTGTGTTCTCTGTTGGGGATTGGGTTGGGGGGAGTGTTATATATAGTTTGATATAAAAAATGTAAATCAGTTGTTAAATTATTAACATTTTTTATTTAACTTTATAATTGTTGAGAAGTGTCGTCTAATAACGTAAGGTAAAACATCAATACAAGGGTTACAAATAATGGCCAGGCCAGGCAAGGATGAAATGTAACGCAACTATAACTGTCACCAATGTAACTTCACGCAAAGCGTTCATTTATGAGCTGCTGATGCAACAGTTTTGCAGCTGTGTAACTACAACAGGCCTTTTCCAGTGGTGTGGGGGTGCATGGGGGCATTGGTTCATCACCAGGCTGATTGTCTTCCCCGATGTGCCCGCCCTCATCCTCCTCTTCCGTCTCCCCTCTCTCCTGAGGTGGACCGGTGGTCCCATCTGGCAACTATTATCTTCTCCTGATAACTAGGTTATGCAACATGCAGCACACCACAATAAACTCAGCGACCTGCTCAGGTATTGTGGTTGTATCCTGAGTGGTCCAGGCATCTGAAGTGCTGCTTCAGAATTCCAATTGCCTTTTCGACGATATTGTGTGTTGCTATATGGCTTTCATTGTAGCGCTTCTCGGTTTCTGTTTGGGACTTATGCAGGGGGGTCAAGAGCCAAGCTGGCAAGGCCATATCCTTTATTCCCTCAGCATCCAACTGTGACCTTGTGGCTGACTCTTAAACAGGTCAGAGACAGTGCTCTCACACGCAAGATGTGCGCATCATGGATGCTCCCTGGAAAATTTGCATTTACTACCATGATTATTTGCTTGTGGTTGACAACGAGCTGCAATTTCAGGGAGTGGAATCCCTTTCGGTTCCGTAACACTTCTGCATCCTGTAAAGGCGCTCGCAGGATGATGTACATACAGTCTATTGCTCACTCTACCTTGGGGAAGTTTGCTATTCTCAAGAACTCCAAAGCCCTCTCAGTCTGTGCCTCCCTGGTCATAGGGATGTTTATAAAGTCCATCCTGTGTACGCAAAGGGCTTCAGACACTTGTCGAATGCAGTAATGTGTGGCGTGCTGAGAGATACCGCAAATGTCACCAGCTGAAGCCTGAAAGGAGCCCGATGCATAGAAGGAAAGTGACGCAGTAACCTTAACCTCAACGGGCAGTGCGGTCCTGATGGTGCTGGTAGGCTGCAGATCTCTCTTAATTAGCTGGCATATGTCACTGATGATCTCCTTTTGAAATCATAGCCTTCTAACGCACGTGTTATCGGACAAGTCCAGGTATGATTGCTTATCCCTGTAAATGCGTTGGGTGTAACATCTCCTCCTCCTCAGCAGTCTGCCAACTCTTTGATTGGGTACATAATGCTCTTCAATATACCTTCTCCCATCTCTATTCTGCAGCATGTGAGTAGTCATCAATACTGGTTGAGAAATTATAGGCTCCATCACTATAAATCACCATAATTGCCCTAATCTGTCTTCATAAATTGTCCTCAACAAATACAATGTGATTAAATGATTGGCAAGATTCAAAAACGCTCTTGAAATCACTCACGAATTACTTCTCCTCACAATCACTTGCAGCAGCCTTTTATTAATCCTCCGAGTTACAAATTGGCGTCCATAGTGCCGAGTTAAAGTCAGATGATTGCAGCTTTTCTTCAACGTCTTTTTGGGCCAGCGATCATTTGGGCGAATTATGGGCAAAATGCGCAAAGTAGCACTCGACGATAATCTGGGCGATAATCGGGCGCTTGTTTCCAGTATAAACAGTATTCTGAGCCTTGCACGAGGATGACATCATCTTTATTTTTTTTAAACAGGCCGGGTGATGCAGCTCATTCCTGTACACCGAAAGTTGCGCCAGCGATAAGTGGGCAATAATCGGGCGCTAGTTTCCATTTTTCATCAAATATGGGCGATAGCCTGAACCTCAGTGCTTATATGGGTGCTAAATGGGCGATGATGTGCCGAAAGTCTAGTCCATAGAAACATAGAAATCTACAGCGCAGAAGGAGATCATTTCGGCCCATCATCTCCGCGCCGGCCACATGGCCCTCGGTCAGCAGCCCTCAAGGTTACATATAAATCTATGAACAATGGCAGAAAGATAAAGAGCATCTGGCCCAACCACACAACTGCGACACCCCTTGCACCGAAACATTCTACACTCCACCCCAACCGGAGCCATGTGATCTCCTGGGAGAGGCAAACAAATAAATAAAAACCCAGGCCAATTAGTGAAAAAAAATCTAGGAAAATTCCTCTCCGACGCATCCAGCCGATCAAAACTAGTCCAGGAGATCACTCTGGCCGTATTCGATTCCTTGAAGTACTTACCATCGTATCTGTGCCAGCCAACAAGAGGTTATCCAGTCTAATCCCACTTACCAGCTCTAGGCCCATAACCCTGCAGGTTACGGCACTTCAAGTGCACATCCAAGCACCTTTTAAATGTGGTGAGGGTTTCTGCCTCTACCACCCTTCCAGGCAGTGAGTTCCAGACCCTCATAACCCTCTGTGTGAAGAAGCTTCCCCTCAAATCACCTCTAAACCGTCCACCAACCTCTTTAAAACTATGCTCCCTCATAATTGACCCCTCCACCAAGGGAACTAGGCCCTTGCTATCCACTATATCTTGGCTCCTCAAAATTTTATACACCTCAATGAGGTCTCCTCTCAGCCTCCTCTGTTCCAAGGAGAACAAACCCAGCCTATCCAATCTCATAGTTAAGATTCTCCCTTCCAGGCAGCAACCTCGGAAATCTCCTCTGTATCCTCTCCAGTGCAATCACGTCCTTCCTATAATACGGCGACCAGAACTGCACGCAGTATTCCAGCTGTGGCCTAACCAGAGTATTATACAATTTAAGCATAACCTCCCTGCTCTTGTATTCTATGCCATGACCAATAAAGGCAAGCATTCCGTATGCCTTCTTAACCACCTTATCCACCTGGCCTGCTACTTTCAGGGATCTGTGGACAAGCACTTGATTTACATTTTAGACTTTTTTTTAATCAACTTATAACCAACTCTTAATCTATTTATTAAACCTTCAATCAACCTGTGTAACTTTAAAAAAAAATTTGGAAATACCTTTAAACTCTTAAACTTTTAAAACAACTTGGAAACCTTTGGGGAAGTTTTTAACCTTGAAAGAAACTTTCCAAAACATCCCTCAGAACCCGAGCGGACAGCTGACCTTCCAAATGCCTGCCCCCCAACCAAGCCTCGGGCCATCTACCATCAATGGCGCTACTCGGCATCGAGCTTGCAGCCAACATCATTCCGTAGGCAATTAGGCTCATACAGCAGTGCCTGGTCTGCAGTTGTCTTGGACCCCCTTGCCACTGGACCAAGACCTTGATCAGCTAAGCCCGTGTGGTTGCCGGTGTGCAGCGGCCACCCCACGTTAAAAAAACTCACGCACAGGCATCTTCCACTTCGCTAATATGAAGTTTGGGACCTGGAACGTCAGGACCCTCATGGATCATTCCAACAGCAACAGGCCGGAACGCCGCACCGCCATAGTTGCCCGGGAACTTAGACGTTTTGACATTGACATCGCTGCCCTAAGCGAAACCCGGCGGGCAGAGAAATGCGAGCTAAGGAACATGGTGGAAGTTACACCTCTTTCTGGAAAGGAAAACCAGAGGACGAACGCCACCTTCATGGAGTCGGCTTCGCCGTCAAAAATTAGCTGGTCGACCACCTCAAAGACGCCCCCTGCGGTGTTAACAACTGCCTCATGACCCTTCGCCTTACTCTATCCCAGAACCAATGCGCCACTTTCATCAATGTGTACACCCCAACACTCGATGCAACGTATGAGGCTAAAGAGGGTTTTTATTCCAACCATGAGACATCCATGTCCCGCATCCCCACGGGCGACAAATTGATCCTCCTAGGTGACTTTAATGCCAGGGTTGGCAAAGGCACAGCCCTCTGGGGAGGTGTGATTGCCAGAGAGGGGGTAGGGAAAGCCAACTCCAGTGGTACCCTACTCCTGATAAAATGTCTAGAACACAAATTCCTCATCACCAACACCCTGTTCCGCCAGAGGGACAAATACAAGGCATCGTGGCAACAATCGCGCTCTAAACACTGGCACCTGCTCGACTATGTCATCGTCCGAGCCAGGGATCGCAAGGGGAGGTACAGCGAGACCTGGGTGTCATGATTCATCAGTCATTGAAGGTTGGCATGCAGGTACAGCAGGTGGTGAAGAAGGCAAATGGTATGTTGGCCTTCATAGCAAGGGGATTTGAGTATAGGAGCAGGGAAGTCTTACTGCAGTTGTACAGGGCCTTGGTGAGGCTCCACCTGGGATATTGTGTTCAGTTTCAGTCTCCTAATCTGAGGAAGGATGTTCTTGCTATTGAGGGAGTGCAGCGAAGGTTCACCAGACTGATTCCGGGGATGGCAGGACTGACATATGAGGAGAGACTGGATCGACTGGGCCTGTATTCACTGGAGTTTAGAAGGATGAGAGGGGATCTCATAGAAACATATAAAATTCTGACGGGACTGGACAGGTTAGATGCAGGAAGAATGTTCCCAATGTTGGGGAAGTCCAGAACCAGGGACATAGTCTTAGGATAAGACCTCCAGGCCTCCATAACCAGTGCCTGTGAAGAGACACTTGGTTACTCAACCAGAAAACACCAGGATTGGTTTGATGAAAATGATCAGGAGATCCAAGAACTAATAGATCGTAAGCGCAGAGCATTTCTAAGCCTCAAGCAACAACCCAAATCAGGAGCTGCAAAGCAACGTTACAGATGGCTCAAGGTTGAGGTCCAACAAAACAAACGGGGACCTAAAGAACAGGTGGTGGATGGAGAAAGCACAAGAGATACAACAACTGGCCGACAGCCACGATATGCGAGGATTCTTCATTGCAGTCAAGGCCACCTACGGCCCAAACTCCCAAGGCCCCACCCCACTCCTGGCCGAGAACAGGGAAACACTCATCAAGGACATCGAGACTGTCCGGGCCCGCTGGAAGGCACTTTGGGGATCTCCTCAATCGAGACTCTGCCTTTGACTCGAGTGTTCTCAACTCCATCCTGCAGCATGCGACCCGCCACCACCTCAGTGAAACCCCAACGTTGCACGAAGTAGGCAAAGCCATAAAATAGCTCAAGAATAACAAGGCTACGGGTGCGGATGGAATCCCTGCTGAGACACTAAAGTATGACGGAGAGGGGCTGTTGGCGCAGATACATGACCTCATCTCTCTCATTTTGAGGGGGGAGAGCATGCCGGGAGATCTCAGACAGACAGTGATCGTGACCATCTTTAAAAGTCCAACTGCGGCAACTACAGGGGAATCTCCCTGCTATCAGCCACTGGGAAAGTTGTCGCTAGAGTTCTCCTCAACCGTCTTCTCCCTGCGGTGGAGGAGCTCCTCCCGGAATCACAATGCGGATTTCGTTCCCTACGGGGCACAACAGACATGATCTTTGCAGCGCGACAGCTGCAGGAAAAATGCAGGGAGCAGCGCCAGCCCTTATACATGGCCTTTTTCGATCTGACAAAGGCCTTTGATACTGTCAACTGTGATGGTCTATGGAGCGTCCTCCTCCATTTCGGATGCCCCCAAAAGTTTGTCAACATTCTTCGCCTGCTTCACGATGACATGCAGGCTGTGATCCTTACCAACAGATCCATTACAGACCCAATCCACATCCAGACCGGGGTCAAACAGGGCTGCGTCATCGCTCCAACTCTCTTCTTAATCTTCCTCGCCGCCATACTCCACCTCACAGTCAACAAGCTCCCCGCTGGAGTGGAACTAAACTACAGAATCAGTGGGAAGCTGTTTAACCTTCGTCATCTCCAGGCCAGGTCCAACCTCTGTCATTGAGCTGCAGTATGCGGACGACACTTGCGTCTGTGCACATTCTGAGGCTGAACTCCAGGATACAGTCAATGTATTCACCGAGGCATATGAAAGCATGGGTCTTACGCTTAACATCCGCAAGACAAAGGTCCTCCACCAGTCTGTCATTGCCGCACAGCACTGCATCCCATTCATCAAGATTCACGACGCGGCCTTCGACAACGTGGACCATTTCCCATATCTCAGGAGCCTTTTATCAACAAAGGCAGACATTGATGCGGAGGTTCAACATCGCCTCCAGTGCACCAGTGCAGCCTTTGGCCGCCGGAGGAAAAGAGTGTTCGGAGACCAGGCCCTCAAATCTACCACCAAGGTCAAGGTCTACAGGGCTGTAGTAATACCCGCCCTCCTGTATGGATCTGAGGCATGGACGATGTACAGAAGACACCTCAAGTCGCTGGAGATATATCACCAATGATATCGCCACAAGATCCTGCAAATCCCCTGGGAGGACAGGACATCAGTGTCCTCGCCCAGGTTAACATCCCCAGCATTGAAGCACTGACCACACTCGATCAGCTTCGCTGGGCAGGCCACATAGTTCGTATGCCAGACCGTTACAAGGACACCTTCAAAGCCTCCCTGGTAAAGTGTGACATCACCACTGATACCTGGGAGTCCCTGGCCGAAGACCGCCCTAGGTGGAGAAAGTGCATCCGGGAGGACATTAAGCTCTTCGAATCTCAACGCCGCGAGCAGGCAGAGGAAGGAGCGTGCGGCAAATCAGTCCCACCCCCACCTTCCCCAGACGAATGTCTATCCCACCTGTGACAGGGTCTGTGGCTCTTATATGGACTGTTCAGCCACCAATGGACTCACTTTAGGAGTGGAAGCAAGACTTCCTCGATTCTGAGGGACTGCCAATGATGATGGACAAGCCCTCCAAGGTCTCTTTATTCATCTACATTTCTAAGCGGCCTACCGTTTAATGTGTATACCCTTTCCTTACTAGCCCTCCCAAGTGCATTACCTCATACTTCTCCGAATTAAATTCCCTTTGCCACTATTTTGCCCACCTGACCAGTAGATTGATATCCTCCTGCAGTCCATAACTTTCCTCTTCATTATCAACCACACAGCCAATTTTAATGTAATCTGCAAACTTCTTAATCATACTCCGTATATTCAAATCTAAATCATTGATGTATACCACAAAAAGCAAGGGACCAAGTACTGAGCCCTGCGAACCCCACTGGAAACATCCTTCCAGTCACAAAAACATCTATCAACCATTAACCTTTGCTTCCTACCTCTAAGCCAATTTTGGAGCTAAAGGGACAAATACAGATGTGTTCAGGTCAGATCAGGTAGGACTTGGGTGTAGCCAGGTGAGGGGGAGAGGAAAATTGCCCCGAAGGAGTCTGCAGAAGATTTTCTGAAGATTAATCCCCGATGCTAGAACCCTGTGGAGAAAGACTGAACTGGTCTACTACAGCAGTCAGAGTCCGACCTGATTGAAGGGATGGTAGCCCAGATTTTCCGATCTCGCAGGAATCCCAGTACTTCTGGTACCACTGGTTGGGGTTGGTGGGGGGAAAGGGAAAATAGGAAAATAACTGCCTCCTGCTAAAGAATAGCAGAGCTGGTGATGCCAATGAAAGACATTTAAAAAATATATTTTAAGTCGCAAGATAATTGGTTTATATAGACAAGACGGTCCTTTCATTTCTGAATTCCCTTACCATTGCCGAAGCAACGCAATGCCATTCCTTACTGACAGAAAATATGTTGGCTGAATGTCAGCTTAGCTCAGTAGTAGCACTCTCTGTGTCAGTAGTTCATTGGTTTAAGGCCGACTGCAGGACTTCAGCACATGATCTCGATAGATAATTTAGTGCAGTAGTGATGGAGTGTTGCAATTGTCAGATGTGCAGCCTTTTGGATGAAACTGAGGTCCCGTCTGCCTGTTCAGGTGGGTGTAAAAATGCCATGGTGTTGTTTGAAGTAGAGGAGGGGCATTCTTCCAGCCATTATTTATCTCTCTCAACCAACTCCACCAAAAAACAGATTACCAAGCCTTTTATCCCATTTCTGTTTGTGCTGACAAAAAAATCAGAGTGACTGCACTTCAAAAGTAAATCATTGTGTTGTGATGTGCTTTGGGAAATGCTGAGGATGTGATAAGCACTATGGCCCCAAATTTCCCCAACCGCTTAGAGCGGCGTATCTCGATGCGGTGCGCTGACTTCCTGGAGGAGAAAAAGCAGCAAAAATCTACCTGTGAATTTGGCCGCTCCCTCGTCGTCAACATCCATTGGCATCGCGCAGCAGAGTGTGGGGGGGGGGGGGCGCAGAGCTTTGGCCATGCTTGCTCAGCGCGGCCGGAAGGGGGGCAGGGCTTGGGCCCAGCGCATTGTTCAGTGCCGGCAGGGGCACGCATGACTGTTTCAGTGTGCGCGCATGCGCAATGGGCGCTCCAGTCTGCGCGCATGCGCACTGTAATATGAAGCTTGGCAATCGGCTAATTAAAGGGAGAGCATCCTCAGAGTAAGTGGCTATGGAGCATATATAAAGGTGAGGTCTGAATATTAACTTTTGTGTGGCTGAGGGAGCGGAAAGGAGTGCTGGAGAGGTGTAAGAGAGGTGTAAGTGTGATCTTTGAACATTACCTGCATTTGAGTCCAATAGACAAATGGCGCAAGAGCGTGCAAAAAAATCCAAGAATTTCCTCCATGAGGAAGTGGAGAAATTAGTAATGGTTATTCAGGAGAAATGGCTGGAGCTGGATATAAGCAAGAGTGGGCCGTCAAACGACTTCCCCAAGGAAATGAGGAAAAGGTGGAACCTCGTTGCCGAAGAATACTCCGCTGGGGCCAACACCACAAGATCTGGAAGGCAGTGGAAGAAGAAATTGCAGGACATTGGTCAAGTAGTGAGTGTAAGTAATATCTTCATCTTTAAATTGAATTGCAGTGGAAAATGTGAGCATCTGTATGTGTCCCACCCATCAGAAGCACACCATGTCTGACAATTTATATTTTCATCTTTGCAGAAAAAATTGGCCCACAACAAGAGGGAGAGAACTAGAACAGGAGGAGGTCCGCCAAATCTGCACCAACTGATACCTCTGGAACAGAGGGTTGCTGCCTTGCTAACTTGCACTGGCAGAAAAAGAATAAGCTCTGCACAAGCTGGACCCACACGCGAGGATGAAGGTGAGTCATTAAAATGCATAGTGGCCTTTCAAACCAACCTGCTGACTGGCTTGCTACACATGAGACTACTCATGCCACCAATCTTGCCCCCTCCTGTGCTGCTAACCATTTGACTGTTGTGTTGTCTTTTGCAGAAGAAGACAACATTCCTCAAGATCCTGAGGATCCAGATGGTGCGCTCCAGACCAAGGTGGATGGGGGGAGGAGGGGTCCATGGAAATGTGTGCTCAGGAGAATGCTGACAGCGATATCGATCAGAACATATCGCAGGGCATCACACAGCCAGAACCCTCCATTAGCTCCTTGGCACCTTCCATAGGTTCACACCTTCCGAGGTCACGGGTCCGAGTGGTGGTCAGGAAATTCATCTTGGGACACCCAGTGCCCCACCGTCCCAGCCTGCGCCTCGCACTGGAGGGGTGCCACTAGGTAGACCCACAGTGAAGGGATGGAGAAGATGACCAGTCTCTCCTGAGAGGCAGCCCACAGCAGAAGTAAATCAGGTTTTTTCATTGGGTGAGGAGACTAATGCCCTCAAGATAACTCGTGGCGGCCATCACTGGGGTGCGTGATGAGGTCGCCACACTATCGGCTGAAATCTCTGCACTAAGATGGGAACTGAGGGTAGGCATTTCAGAGGGTGTGCAGACGATGGGAAATGCCATGAGGGAGCTGGCTTCTGCAATAAGGGCACAAAGGCCGGAGACTCAAATTTCACTCCCACGTCACTCCACGCACCAACCACCGGTCAGACCCAAGCCGGGCCCCCAACCCACCCCCCTATAAGGAAGTGCACTTTCCCTGAGATGTGGGTGAGGGATGGGTGCAGACTTTCTTTCCTGCTGTGGATGTTGTTGCTATTGTTGTTTGTATTGTTGAAGTGAACTCTAAAAATTCACAATAAAAGATATTTTGCATCCAAACTGAATCATCCTCCATTAGGACCATGCAACGTTTAGGGTTAACTGTAAAAAGTTAAAATCCCTCACCCCTACAGTCATTCGTGCCTGCTGCCCCTAGCCCTGGTGGGAAGGCTAGCCGGTGTGTTTGGCAGTCGGTAAGGTAGGACTGCTCTATTTTCTGTAGCTGATTTATCTTTCATTTATTTGTGGTGATGTTGTGCAGCTATTGTGCTGAAGATGTTGTAATGTTGTGCTGATGTGAAGGTCTTTAGAGCTTTCGAATCCTCTAACTCACCTTCCCACCCCACTATCTTTGGCTACCTGCGCTGATTTCTTGAATGTAGGTAAGGTTTTTCTGTGCCTACAAAAGTGGCCACATACACTGACCTAAGTTAGTTTGGAGTAACTTTCAGCTGGCCAAATTTGCTTCTATGGCCAGAAGAGGTGTAAGTGGCTGCTCACGCCCCCTTTTGGAGAGAACAAACTAAACTAAAAAAAAACCTAACTAACTGACTTACACTGGAGCAAGTTAAACGGGGAAATTTGCGATTTTTAAGTTACTCCAAAAAAAGCTACTTGCTCCAAAAAATGCAGGACAACTCTTGGGGAAATTTGAGCCCTATATACATGCAACTTCTTTCTCCTTTCAATTAGCCTTCAATTTACATTTAGGCTAGCTTATTCAATGTCTCCAGTTAATTCATAGAATCATACAGCATGGAAGGAGGCCATTCTACTCATCATGCCTGTACTGACTCTTCAAGAGCTATTCAATTAGACCCATTTCCCTGCTCAATACCCATAGGACTGCAAATATTTGCTTTTCAGGTATGTATCCACTTCCTTTTTGTAAGTTACTACTCGATTTCCACCACCCTTCCAGGTAGTGCTTTCCAGATCAAAGCAACTTGCAGCGTCAACAAAATTTTCCTTATTGCCCCTTCGGGTCTTCTGGCAGAAAATCTTGGCAGTGGCAGCGGAGATCGGGGAGCCAGCAGAATGATTCCCAGACATATTTTTCACTCCCTTCCACCCAGATAGTCTCCCAAACAAGAAATGTGGAAAGTACACTAAATTTTCTTTTATATTAATTTCTAGGATGTTTCCTTGCCCATGTTTGATCTGATGCCATGAGACTTCATGGGGTCCGGAGTCAATGTGGAGGACACCAGGGCCACTCTCTCTTGACTGTATTTCACTGTGCCACCACCTCTGGTGAGTTGTTCCTGCCGGTGAAACAGGACATATCCAGGAATGGTGATGAATGAGTCTGGGATATTGGCAGACAGATATGATTCTGTGAGTATGACTATGCCACTGTTGCTCTACCAATTTTGGCACAATTCTAGATGTTAATGAGAAGGACTCTGCAGGGTCAACTGGGCTGGGTGTGCCGTTGTCGTGCCGTGTCCGAAGCCGGTGCTAAGGTCGATGCCGGATGATCCGTCTCGTTTTATTCTTATTATTGTTTCTTGTAGCGGTTTGTTACAATTGAGTGGCTTTCTAGGCCATTTCAGAGGGCAGTTAAGAATGAACTGCATTGCTGTGGGTCTGGAGTCACATATAGGCCAGACCAGGTAAGGACAGCAGATTTCCTTCCCTAAAGGACATTAGCAAAGTAGATGGGTTTTTACAACAATACGGTAGTTTCATGGTCACCATTACTGATACTAGCTTTTTATTGTAGATTTATTTAATTAACTGAATTTAAATTCCCCAGCTGCTGTGGTGGGATTATGAACTTGCTTCCCAGATTATTAGTCCAGGCCTCTGGATTACTAGTCCAATAACATAACCACTATGCTACTGCTGATCCAAGCTGTAGACTTAAACAGAAAACATGTAATTGCTACCTGATATTAAATTACATTTTTTAAATATTAATTCTCATGATGTGGGCACTTCTGGCGAGACCTGCATTTAATCCCCACCTCTAGTTGCCCTGAGAAGGTGGTGGTGGGCATTCTTCTTTAACTCTCTTCGTTTGTTAGACTGCCCTTATAAACTACAAAAGGCTAACATTGCCATGCACGTACTGTGATTCTTGAAAATGAATATTGGCCCAGAAATCCTGGTCGGCTGCTTCCCACGGGCGATTGGGTAAAAAACTTAAAAAAAATGCGCACTTACCTGAAGCTGCTGCGCCCATGCGAGTTCCCGGTCCTGAGACCTCCCCTGACTGCGCTTCGCAGCGCGTGCACGTCAGGACGTGTGCAGATTTGGAGCTGCAGTCACATGGCTCTGGGCAGCCAATCAGGTAAAGTATGTTCTCATTCAAAATAATGGGAACTCCGCAAGTTGGAGTTCCCATTATTATGAATGAGAAACCCCCCCAAACACGCAAAACATTCAATAAAAAATAGAAAAAATACACTACATATTTAACAATAACTTAAGTTAAAGTTACTTATGTATTATTAAACAAATATATTTTCCCGATTTAAAAAAAAAGTTTTTTAAATTATGTTTTAAAATAAATTTAATGTAGTGGGCAGGGTTTTTAAAAAGTGTTTTTTTAATTTTATTTTTTATGTTTTGTGTATTTTAAAACCCTTACGCCTGTAAAAGCACGCTATGCGCCTGCTTTTATCAGGCACAAGAGCTTTGAGGACATTTGCTGGGCAAGATATGGGTAAATCCTGCAATCTTGCCCATGCAAATGTCCTGGCTGCTGAGATATGGAAGATCTGTCAAGCTCCAGCTTGATAGATCGGAAAAGCCAGTTTTCAGCGCATGTGCATTATGCCCTGAAAACCGGCTTTTGCGATGCCTTCCCGGGTCTGTACACTCTCAGTACGGACCCGGGAGGCCGGAATTTGTGCCCCATCATATTCTGTTATGTTATGTTGACCCAGCTAAGTTTGTAATATTCCCATGTTTAACTGAGTTAGTTATAAGTTGAATTCACCTCTGCTATTGTAATTTTGAAGCCAAATTATTTGCAATGATTATATTGATAATTGTATTAACCTTTCCTGCAAAGGACAGCAATATAAAATAGTTGTAAGCAACAAACCTTTGCAGTCCTTGATATATTTGAGATGAGCTCACAGTGAAATGAATCTTAGTCAATATTACACTTCATTCCATCTGATGGCAGAACTGTGACTAGATCTTTTAGTTGGGTCAATTTACGTGGGCTGACTCAAATCCAAACCAGGCATTGCAATATTTTATGGCCTGATGTACACAAAAAGCCATTATTATATTTAACAGTCTTGAAAGCTGCTTAGATTTTTTTTGCCTGATATGGAATTTATATTCTTTCTCCATAGAGACGCACAGGTGGGAACAATCAAGAATTCGGGACCCCAAATGTGCACAGAACTCCTGCTAGAATGTATCCAATGTAAACTGCATAACCTATCAACTCAGAACACAAGCCTACTGCTCATCCAGCTAGGACCAGCCTACCTGCTAGTTATTGGCTTGAAGAGCTATCTGGAGCTGAGTGGGAATAATTCCAGCCTGGCAGATGGAATATACATAATCTGATGTTTCATATCACAATACATCCTTACACACAAATCGAAATCAAATTAATTTTTCCTGCAATGTTATAAAATTCACCTACTCAGCTATATACTATTGAAAGCTGCGAAAAACCAAAGGGCAGAAAACGTTAGTAGGAGTTGTGTACAGACCACCAAACAGTAGTACTGAGGTTGGGGATGGCATCAGGAAATTAGGGATATGTGCAATAAAGGTACAGCAGTTATCATGGGTGACATTAATTTACATATAGATTGGGCTAACCAAACTGGTAGCAATACAGTGGAGGAGGATTTCCTGGAGTGTATAAGGGATGGTTTTCTAGACCAATATGTCGAGGAACCAACTAGAGAGCAGGCCATCCTAGATTGGGTCTTGTGTAATGAGAGAGGATTAATTAGCAATCTTATTGTGCAAGGCCCCTTGGGGAAGAGTGACCATAATATGGTAGAATTCTTCATTAAGATGGAGAGTGACACAGTTAATTCAGAGACTAGGGTCCTGAAATTAAAGAAAGGTAGTATGAGACATGAATTGGCTAGGATAGACTGGTGAATGATACTTAAAAGGTTGACGGTAGATAGTCAATGGCAGACATTTAAAGATCACATGGATGAACTACAACAATTGTACATCCCTGTCTAGCGTAAAAATAAAATGGGGAAGGTGGCTCAATCGTGGCTAAAAAGGGAAATTAGGATAGTGTTAAATCCAAGGAAAAGGCATATAAATTGGCCAGAAAAAACAGCAAACCTGAGGACTGAATTCAGCAGAGGAGGACTAAGGGTTTAATTAGGAGGGGGAAAATAGAGTATGAGAGTAAGTTTGCAGGGAACATAAAAATTGATATGTGAAGAAAAAAATATTCGTGAAGACTAATGTAGGTCCCTTGCAGTCAGAATCAGGTGAATTCATAATGGGGAACAAAGAAATGGCAGACCAATTGCACAAATACTTTGGTTCTGTCTTCACTAAGGAAGGCACGAATAACCTCCCGAAAATACTAGGGGACCGAGGGTCTAGCGAGAAGGAGGAACTGAGGGAAATCCTTATTAGTCAGGAAATGGTGTTAAGAAACTGATGGGATTTGAAGGCCGAGAAATACCCAGGGCCGGATAGTCTGCATCCCGGAGAACTTAAGGAAGTGGCCCTGGAAATAGTAGATGCATTGGTGGTCATTTTCCAACATTCCATGGACTCTGGATCAGTTCCTATGGATTGAAGGGTAGCTAATGTAACTCCACTTTAAAAAAAAAGGGAGAGAGAAAACAGGGAATGATAAATCGGTTAGCCTGACATCGGTAGTGGGGAAAATATTGGAATAAATTATTAAAGATGTAATAGCAGCGCATTTGGAAAGCAGTGACAGGATCGGTAAAAGTCAGCATGGATTTATGAAAGGGAAATCATGCTTTACAAATCTTCTAGAATTTTTTGAGGATGTAACTAGCAGAGTGGACAAGGGAGAACCAGTGGATGTGGTGTATTTGGACTTTCAAAAGGCTTTTCACAAGGTGCCACACAAGAGATTAGTGTGCAAAATTAAGGCACATGGTATTCGGGATAATGTATTGACGTGGATAGAGAACTGGTTGGCAGGCAGGAAGCAAAGAGTGGGAATAAATGGGTCCTTTTCAGAATGGCAGGCAGTGACTAGTGGGGTACCGCAAGGTTCAGTGCTGGGACCCCAGCTATTTACAATATATATTAATGATTTAGACGAAGGAATTGAATGTAATATCTCCACGTTTGCAGATGACACTCAGCTGGGTGGCAGTGTGAGCTGTGAGGAGGATGCTAAGAGGCTGCAGGGTGAGTGGGCAAATGCATGGCAGATGCAGTATAATGTGGATAAATGTGATGTTATCCACTTTGGTGACAAAAACAAGAAGGCAGATTATTATCTGAATGGTGACAGATTAGTAAAAGGGGGGGTGCAACGAGACCTGAGTGTCATGGTACATCAGTCATTGAAAGTAGGCACACAGGTACAGCAGGCAGTAAAGAAAGCAAATGACATGTTGGCCTTCATAGCGAGAGGATTTGAGTATAGGAGTAGGGAGGTCTTACTGCAGTTGTACAGGGCCTTGGTGAGACCACACTTGGAATATTGTGTTCAGTTTTGGTCTCCTAATCTGAGGAAGGACATTCTTGCTATTGAGGGAGTGTAGCGAAGGTTCACCAGACTGATTCCCGGGATGGCGGGACTGAATATGAAGAAAGACTGGATCGACTCGGCTTATATTCACTGGAATTTAGGAAAATGAGAGGGGATCTCATAGAAACATATAAAATTCTGACGGGACTGGACAGGTTAGATGCAGGTAGAATGTTCCCGATGTTGGGGAAGTCCAGAACCAGGGACCACAGTCTAAAAATAAGGGGTAAGCCATCAAGACCGAGATGAGGAGAAATTTTTTCACCCAGAGAATTGTGAGCCTATGAAATTCTCTACCACAGAAGGTTGTTGAGTCCAGTTCGTTGGATATATTCAAAAGAGAGTTAGATGTGGCCCTTACGGCTAAAGGGATTATGGGATATGGAGAGAAGGCAGGAGTGGGGTACTGAAGTTGCATGATCAGCCATGATCACATTGAATGGTGGTGCAGGTTCGAAGGGCTGAATGGCCTGCTCCTGCCATATTTTCTATGTTTCTATTAATAGGGGCAATTTCCAAATGCCTGCTTCTGGTACAGAACGAGCTTTTATTATTTTCCATCCATGAGCAAGACTCTATCCTGGGCCCTAACATTCAGAAAATCAGCCATTATTTGTGATAATGGAAAAAATATTATTCCTTTCTGCTGTGCAAAGTTATTTCAGTTGAAAATGCAGTCCTGATGCAATGGCAAATGGACTTCTGATCTTTGGGCACCGTGTGAACCTTCATGTTTCAAAGCTGACCTTGCACTGTAATAATATTGTGATCCTGACAATAAATTGTGCATCACGTGCTAGGTGCACACGAGGGTCAAGGAGCAAGTTATCCAGTGCTAGCAGCTTTGAAAGGCCTCTGGTTACCCTTAAAGCTGTCCTGCTACTGAGTGCAGAGCATATTGCAGCAAGTCGATAAAGCAGTCCAGGTGCCAGCTCTGAAGGTCCTGCTGAAGAAGGCCCTGTAAAGAAGTGTAGATCTTTGTTAACCAGAGTGGCATTCTCCGGTGAAGAACAGTTCTACAGCAGACTTGAAGAAGGTGGCTAAAAGAATGAATGCTACCTTATCTGCACCAATCTCTGGATCAGGTAAAGAGGAAACCTCTGAATTCTGACGAAAGGTCATCAACCTGAAACGTTAACTCTGTTTCTCTCTCCACAGATGCTGCCTGACCTGCTGAGTATTTCTAGCATTTTCTATTTACATTTCAGATTTCCAACATCTGCAGTATTTTGCTTTTGTTTTAAGTAAGAAACTTGCTGCTCTCCAAAGATTGTTGAAGTTAATATGATCATATTTTGTTGCATTTTACAATGTTGCCTTACAATGGCTGTTAACAATACTTTACTGTAAGCTTGGTTGAGCATCACAGAAAAAAAATGCACACTATTCTAACAACTGTTTATCTACTTTCCAAGTATACAGGAATGCTCATCTTTTAGTGGGGCATTGTGCATTAGTCCTGCAGACATTAAATATGGGAAGCAATAAATGCCAAGCTGAAGCAAGGTACCTGCACGCTACATCTTCACAGAATCATTTAAACATGGCTGCTGGACTTGGTACTTGGTTGACACATATGAAAAGCTGCTCCTCTGACAAATGCTCCAATTTTCTGTAACAATATGATGCTTGTTCCTGTCATCATACACACTATGGCCAGCAGGTTGATACATTGTGCAGGCAGAGAGCCCTTTTCCCAATGTCAGTTCTTTACCCCATTCTACTGTTACCGGAGATGGTTGCCCACAACAAACGGGAGAGAAGCCGCAGAGAAGGAGGCCACCTCAAAACCAAAACTGACTCACCTTGCGAAGAGACAGGACTAGAAAACTTTTGCCAGAGTCAATATGGAGGAAGCAAGAGATGGGGCAGCTGGAGACCTGCCCCTGGATGAGGATGTGTGCACAGCTTTTCTGCTTATTCTTTTCCCACTCCTTTACTCACTGCCACCACATTGGCAAATTAACTTTATCTGGCATTGCACAGAAAATAATCTGGCATGCACTTGGAATCCATGCTAATCCTAACACTTATCCCTTTTCTCTTTTTTGAGGACTGACCAATGATGAGGCTTGGGCCCAGGAATTCCCTATCTTCTTGCCACGAGTTAGTGCCGCAATCCTGGAACAAAATGGCCGCCGCCACTCTGACAGGGGACTCGGCGGCTGCCATTTTGGTGAGGGCCTTAGTGCTGCTGATAGTAGCGCTGGCCCTGGAGATGCCAATATTGCGACTTAATGTCACACTCTGCGAACTTCAACCTTAGCGCTGGGTCCAGAAAGTACCTCTGGGGTCAGAAGGAACATGAGTGTGTTAAAGGTTGCTGAGTAGGACAAGGAGCTAATGTTATGTAATGTGTTTCCCCCATTATTCCTGGAACTTGCTTCACTGCAGAAATGCAACTGACTGCCATGTATGGAAAATGCTGAAGAAAGGCAATCGTCTTTTTAGGTAGAATTTACTGAAATCTTTTCCTTTCTTCAATACATGGTTAATCAGTAGAAAGCTTCTTACTTTAAGTTGTAGCGATAATCAGGAGTAGAATCAGCAGTGCTGTGCAGCAGAAGAAAAGATGTACAGGGGGATCACAGATGAAAAACCTAAGTTCCTAAACCTAAGTGTCAATTTTGTGTGTTAGATCTTTGTGGCTATTTCATGCATCAGCCTCACTAAATGAATACCTGGCCCAATTATGTGGGATTTGTCCCAGGTTTGCTATTTTTCGTTGTGTGCTAATTTCGAATGGAAGCAAAGGAAATGCCATAGGCGAGGGAGCTCTTAAGTTGCCACTGGCTTTGTATTTTTTTTTGTAATGTTTATTGTACCTTTTGAAGTCAGCATTGTTTATTTATATTAGGCATCCTGTCTATATTTCTGAAATTTTTATTAACATTTTTGAGAAAAAAATGTACTATCCCTGATACGTCCTTATTATACAGTATAAATGCACACGAGGCCTGGTGTATGAACTGTATACGTGCTCCACATGAACTTGCTGAACTTCAGCTTCCAACGATTTCCCCCAGCGTTCATTTCTGCAATTTCTGCAGATATTTTGCTCACCTCTGCAAACTCCGGCTGAGTGTGTACCTCCACGCCTCCAGCATGAGCTGCTGTTTGAAACAAAAGGTCCCTTGCCAGTCGATCGTCCCTGACTGCCCCTGTTATTGCCCTTGAGTGCGCCATTAACAGGTGTTGATGACCCCATTACTAGCCGCATTGTCCCTTGCAATGGCGTGAATCACCGTTCAGCTTGCCATTGTCTCTGTCGAACTCCCCCTCTGGGTTCGACTACATGTTGGGGCATGCCCGACTGCCCTTTCCTGCCTGGAGAACTGCTTTAACAATGTTGAATCTCTGTCCCAACCATTCCTTAACACAGTACCTCTTGTCTGTTCTGCTCATGGCCATGCTCGCGTGGTTTAAATCCCAGTTTCTTGTCACCATTGATACGTCCTTACTATACAGTATAAATGCACACGAGGCCCATGATTGAGAGAAGGTCAGTCTGTGACCTGTCCTTTATTCCTTAGCACTCAAGTGATGGAAGTGGGTGGAGCTTCCCCTTTTATATCTGAAGGTCCAGGTTAGGAGTGTCTCCCACAAGTTCACCATCTAGTGGTCAGTGTTCTTACAGTGTGCAACTTAGGTCAGATTATACATGGGTTACAATGCTGGTTGAATACATGACATCACCCTCCCCCACCCCCAAAGTCTTATTGGGATCACAGGTTGAATCTCTCTGGTGGTTTACGCTCCCTTGTAGAGCGCCTGAGTTGGGGCTCCGGTTGTTGGGCGCTGGCCTGAGTGTCTGCTGTTTGCTGTGCCTCATGCCTATCCGGACTGTCCACAGTTACTGGGCTCTCCTCCCTTTGGTTCCGGTGTTCGGTCACCTGTGGTGGAGTGAACTCTACATCGTGTTCTTCCTCTGCTTCTTCTATGGGTTGCTGAACCTCCTTTTTGTTTTTCATCCACATTTTTGCGGCAGATTTGTCCATTGGTAAGTTGAACTACCAGAATCCTATTTCCGTCTTTGGCAACCACAGTGCCTGCGAGCCATTTGGGCCCTGCAGCGTAGTTGAGGACAAAAACAGGGTCATTTACATCAATACATCGCCCCCTCGCATTCCTGTCATGGTAGTCATATTGTGACTGGCGCCTGCTCTCGACAATTTCTTTCATGATGGGGTGTATAAGGGATAACCGGGTTTTGAGCATCCTTTTCATTAGCAGCTCTGCGGGTGGAACCCCTGTGAGCAAGTGTGGTCGGGATCTATAGGCCAACAGGAGGCGTGATAAGCGGCATTGTAGGGAACCCCCTTGGATTCTGAGCATCCCCTGTTTGATTATCTGCACAGCTCGTTCTGCCTGGCCGTTTGAGGCTGGCTTGAACGGTGCCGTTCTAACATGGTTAATTCCATTGCCTGCCATGAAGTCCTGGAATTCAGTGCTTGTGAAGCAGGGGCCATTGTCGCTGACCAAGATGTCCGGTAGACCGTGGGCGGCGAACATTGTCCGTAGACTTTCTGCCGTGGCAGAGGATGTGCTTGAATTTAAAATGTCACACTCGATCCATTTGGAGTAGGCGTCTACTACAATCAAAAACATTTTCCCCATGAAAGGACCTGCGTAGTCCACATGGATGCGTGACCAAGGCTTGGCGGGCCATGGCCAGGGGCTAAGGGGAACTTCCCTGGGCGCATTGCCCAGCTGGGCACACGTGTTGCACCTGCGAACACAAAGTTCCAGATCTGCGTCTATCTCTGGCCACCAAACGTGTGACCTGGCAATTGCCTTCATCATGACAATGCCCGGGTGCTCCTTGTGGAGTTCTCTGATGAACACCTCTCTGCCCATCCGGGGCATGACTACGCGGTTTCCCCACAGTAGGCAATCGGCCTGAATTGAGAGTTCATCCTTGCGCCTGTGAAATGGTTTAAATTTCTCAGGGCATGCCCTGTACATGGCTGCCTAGTCCCCATTCAGGACACATTTCTTGATTAGAGACATTAGCGGGTCTCTATTTGTCCAGACTTTAATCTGACGGGCTGTCACGGGTGAGCCTCCGTTTCTGAAAGTTTCAACAGCCATGACCATCTCAGCAGCATGCTCGGTAGCCCCCTTAGTGGTGGCTTGTGAGAGCCTGCTGAGTGCATCGGCGCAGTTTTCGGTGCCCGGTCTGTGCCGAATTGTGTAGTCATAGGCGGCTAACGTGAGTGCCCACCTCTGTATGCGGGCCGATGCGTTTGCATTTATGGCCTTGTTATCGGCCAAAAGGGACGTTAGGGGTTTGTGATCTGTCTCCAGCTCAAATTTCCTGCCAAACAGGTACTGGTGCATTTTCCTTACCGCATATACACATGTGAGCACCTCCTTTTCTACCATCCCATAGCCCCTTTCTGCCTGGGACAGACTTCTGGAGGCATAAGCTACCGGCTGTAACTGACCCTTGGCATTGACATGCTGCAACACATACCCGACACCATAGGACGACGCATCGCACATTAATACAAGTTTCTTACATGGGTCATATAGCGTTAACAGATTGTTGGAACATAACAAATTGCGTGCTCTATTAAAAGCCCTTTCCTGGCTGTCCCCCCAGACCCATTCGCGACCTTTGCGTAGGAGCACGTGTAGAAGCTCTAGCAGCGTGCTCAATTTGGGAAGAAAGTTACCAAAATAGTTCAGGAGCCCCAGGAATGAATGCAGCTCCATCGTGTTACGGGGTCTGGGTGCTCTCTGGATCGCTTCCATCTTGGACGCAGTAGGGCTGATCCCGTCTGCTGCTACCCTCATCCCCAGGAATTCTACCTCTGGAGCTAGGAAGAGGCACTTCGCCTTTTTCAGTCGCAGCCCTACCTGGTCCAGTCTGCGTAGCACCTCCTCCAGGTTGTGGAGGTGTTCTTCAGTATCGTAACCCGTAATGAGGATGTCGTCCTGAAAAACCACCCTGAAATCGACTTGAGGAGGCTTTCCATATTTCGTTGGAAGATCACGGCGGCCGAGTGAATCCCGAACGGACATCTGTTGTACTCAAACAACCCCTTGTGTGTCGTGATGGTGGTCAGCTTCTTCGACTCACTCGCCAGCTCCTGGGTCATGTAAGCTGAGGTCAGGTCCAATTTTGAAAAAAGTTTGCCACCGGATAGCGTCGCAAAGAGGTCCTCCGCTCTCGGTAGTGGGTACTGGTTTTGGAGTGACACCCGATTGATGGTGGCCTTGTAATCGCCACATATCCTGACCGACCCATCCGCCTTGAGCACCGGCACAATCGGGCTCGCCCAGTCACTGAATTCGACTGGCGAGATGATGCCTTCCCTCAGCAGGCGGTCCAATTCGCCTTCTATCTTTTCCCGTATCACGTACGGCACCGCTCTGGCCTTGTGGTGTACTGGCCTGGCGTCCGGGTTTATGTGAATCACTACCTTGGCCCCCATGAAAGTGCCAATGCCGGTTTGAAATAATGAGTCAAATTTGTTCAGGATCTGTGAGCATGATACTCGCTCCACAGAGGAAATTGCATTGACATCGCCCCATTTCCAGTTCATGACAGCAAGCCAACTCCTCCCCAGTAGTGCGGGACCGTCCCCTGGGACAATCCAGAGTGGCAACCTGTTCTTCGAATCTTTGTGGGTCATGACTACCGTGGCGCTGCCTAGCACCGGAATGATCTGCTTTGTGTAAGTCCGTAGCTGTGCGTCAATCGGCGATAATTTTGACCTCCTGGCCTTGGACGCCCACAACTTTTTGAACTGTTTGATACCCATCAGGGACTGGCTGGCCCCCGTGTCTAGCTCCATTGATACTGGGATGCCATTGAGGAGCACTTTCATCATTATCGGTGGCGTCCTGGTGTATGAACTGTATACGTGCTCCACATGAACTCGCTGAACTTCAGCTTCCAACGATTTCCCCCAGCGTTCATTTCTGCAATTTCTGCAGGTATTTTGCTCACCTCTGAAAACTCCGGCTGAGTGTGTGCCTCCACGCTTCCAGCATGAGCTGCTGTTTGAAACAAAAGGTCCCTTGCCAGTCGATCGTCCCTGACTGCCCCTGTTATTGCCCTTGAGTGCGCCATTAACAGGTGTTGATGACCCCATTACTGGCCGCATTGTCCCTTGCAATGGCGTGAATCACCGTTCAGCTTGCCATTGTCTCTGTCGAACTCCCCCTCTGGGTTCGACTACATGTTGGGGCATGCCCGACTGCCCTTTCCTGCCTGGCGAACTGTGTGCTGCTTTAACAATGTTGAATCTCTGTCCCAACCATTCCTTAACACAGTACCTCTTGTCTGTTCTGCTAGTGGCCATGCTCGCGTGGTTTAAATCCCAGTTTCTTGTCACCATTGATACGTCCTTACTATACAGTATAAATGCACACGAGGCCCATGATTGAGAGGTGGTCAGTCTGTGACCTGTCCTTTATTCCTTAGCACTCAAGTGATGGAAGTGGGTGGAGCTTCCCCTTTTATATCTGAAGGTCTAGGTTAGGAGTGTCTCCCACAAGTTCACCACCTCGTGGTCAGTGTTCTCACAGTGTACAACTTAGGTCAGATTATACATGGGTTACAATGCTGGTTGAATACATGACAATCCCTGTTTCCTTTGCTCTTTGCGATAGGTTCCTTTATGAAGTACTTCAATACTGCATTTCATAGTTGATGAAAAAAGAAATGCCAGAAAGATCAGTAACCAGATGATCATATTTGTGTACCTTGGCATACCTTCCTGTAATTGAAAAGGACAAATACCGCAACAGGGCGCCAGTTGGAGAGCAAGGACACTGTTGTGTATGCTGACTATGGATGTACTCAATGTGTAGTCGCTGTGTGATTGTATAAGATGGAGACTTGTTTATCTGATGTACTATCAATAAGGTTCACACCATGTACATACATGCTGGCACCACTAGAGGGTGCAACTGGTGGAGACCGCGGATTTCCTGCCCTGGTGACAGGGCCCTGTTTAAAAGGCTGCACACCATGGCAGCGCACTCTGGAGTTTGGAATAAAGTACCAAGGTCACTATAGCTCAAGTACAACACATTGCCTTGTGGAGTCATTCATAAGTACACTATAGACATAACAGATACCTGCAGCCGGCTTGCAACTTAAGGATGACACTGCCAGTGGTTTGCAAGGTCATTGTTGCCCTCAACTATTATATCTGTGGCTCACTCCTGGCTAGTACTGCAATATCAGTTTATGTGCTGCTTATACATGTATCAAAGAGGTGACTGCTGTGTCATTCAGCATGGCCACCACTTTCATCTCTTTTCCCGCCCAACAGCATGACATAGCTGCCCAGGAAAAACTCATTGCTCTGCTTCTCAAAGTGCAAAGTGGTCAGGAATGGCTGGAATTTAGCCAATCTGAAGCCTATCCTGGATATTCAGAAGTAATCATGCTTGTTTTACTGTGTCAGGTACGATGCACTGAAAGAACTGTAAAGTTGTATGAGGTATTGGCATGGGTGAGCAGCAGGTTGACAGGCAGCATTTGTAGTATTTAATTTGGAGTTATCTACCTGGTACATGGTACACAGCTGGGCAGTTTTACCTTACCTGGATGCTTAAGTTATGCCATCTTCTTCCCAAATTCTGCAGGTAATTGTATAATGCTCACAGCATTAAGCCTGGCTGCCACTTTCTGCCAGGCATGATGCAGGATGGATGCCTGGAGTACAAAACAGGCAAACCTTCCTCACACTCACCTCATACAGCATCATGACCACTTTGTCAAACTTTAAACAGAGCATGGATATCGAGTGCTCTGTTGTTGCTCGGAGATGCCATTTCATGCCTCTACTTTGCCTTTTCTTTGACATTTTTGCCACCTCTTTTTTCCCCATATGGCATTTAGAATAGCTGACATTTTTTTTCAAAATTATTTTCAACCTTTCTAAAGAAATTTTGCCCTGCTGTGCAGCTACCTGCCTTTATGTGGCTGCGTCGATTGAAATGTTCCCAGCACCCCTTGCTGGATGTTGTACCCACATTTCAATAGTGCTGCATATACATGGGCCAGTGTGAGCAGAAAGCATAGTCAAATGATTTAAATGACCTGACTGCATGAACTCAAACAAGGTTGTGCCGCCACACTATTCGCATGATATAACTTCACAGAAAAGCAGTTCAACACCATTGCAACAAGACCGCTACATCGGCCCTTCAATCTGTAACCTGTATTGAAATAATCAGCAACTAGCATCATGACTACCATTACACTAAATTAGTACAATGTTTTCATTGAATGTAAGGACATATCTACTTACTCATTGAATATAAGATCTGGAGCAAAGTACAGCATTTTTCCTTTGACATGTTTATATGATCGCCATCCCATTGCAAATACCATCAGGCCCATCCAAGAATACTGAATGAGGGTCATTTGATCATCTATGTGCAAATTCCGGAATCCTGTAAATACACAGGTAAATGTTAAAAAGAAATGTCCTTGTTGCTGGCATAATAATAAAACTGAGGATTTGTACCGTTATGTGTACAGTACATGGAGCTTACCAAAAACATAACAGCTGTACCTGTATTAGAATTACAAGTCAATAAATCAGCTTGCATTATCACTTCACTCAGTTTAAAAGTTTTAAATTGACAGATTACTCACCTTGAATTTAAAGCAACTCAATTTATCCAGATAAAGGTCCCACAGCTGAAAAGTCTGTGCCCCCAATGGCAGGAAACATGCCTCTTTGATATTCTAGGGCTATCACATGACTTCCTCCCTTGATATATATCGCTGTAGTGAGTACCACATGTACTCCATCTTATTCTCACTAGAATCATCTAACAATAATTATTTAAACATGTCCAAAATATTACGGTTAACCTCCGCCCTATCATCAATACAAATTGACCAACATTGCCTTTTCCTGTATCCAAAAGTTATTCTACTTATTCAAAATGCTTGGAAGAAGCAGAAAGATGCAGGTGCAATTTTCCTCTCCCTTTCCAACCGATTTTGAGTAGATGATCAGTGGGCTATCACTTCTGGGAATTCCCGCCGGAAGTGACAGCGGGCATCCCATACATCTGCCCAACTATTAAAATAGGTTTCAAATGACAGGAATACACTTTAAGACACATTCCTTATCATCTGTGCCATTGCAGTGCCGGGAGATATGCGCACCACATGCATTCCTGCTGCATAGTGTTGCTATGGTGTAGGATGTGGGATTTACATTTAAATGTCCCCAAGGAATGTAATCAATCATGGTTCCATTTCAGCTGTGCTGGAGGTAGTCAGCTCATTAAACTACGGAAAACACCTGAGGTCTGGTGCTGAGATTTCGCTCCCCCCAATGAATCATGCTCCCTGACTGAGGGAGTAATTCCATGTGAACCTGACGAACATATTGAAATGACACTAAGCCTAAGAAATTGGCTGGGGTCAGTGATGGACCTTTGTGAACAGTGTTTGTCATGCATGGCAGGAAAATATGTTCCATACTCTCAATATGTACAAGATATCTTCATTTGAGGTGGAAGAACTATCTTGTTTAACATGACTTGTCTAAGAGTTGCAACTGAAGTTGATTTTAGCGCCACAAACTCCAAAAGGCGAATTTTAAATCCCGGTGGGAAGCTGGCTGGATGAGCAGGCAGCCTGTCCAGGAGCGGCAGCGGGAGGCCCGGCCAATTTTAACCATTGAGCCCTAGTTATATCTGGCCGGTGGAAAGATGCAGCTGGCCGGCTGCCAGCAATTGAAGATCAGGCGTCCGGAAGGCTAGGTACTGGTACTCAGGTAAATCGCTGAGAGGGGTTTCATTAGGGTCTCATGGATGGGAAAGGGCAGGGTGGAGTGGGGAAGAGCCTGGGGTAGCAGAGACACAGACCTTTCTTGGGGACCCCAATGTGCATTACTGCTCATACTGGCCCCATGGAAGTGTTTAACAGTTACCTTACATAACATTCTTCTTCCTGCACACCAGGTTTCACTAAGGGTGGTGGCTGTGGTGGGTGCTCCACTCAGAAGGAAGTTAAATTGCTGTCACAGTACTATGTATGTCACAGGACCCCAATTTGCATAAATGTAGGAGACTCCAGTTTAATCCAGGTGGGCGCCTCATGTGGAAATAGAGTAGGAAAATGAAATGCTCCATTTTAAATCCCGCTGTGCCTGGTTTCCACCTGAAATTCCCCCTCAAGATTTCTGGAGGAAGATGTATAAACGCAGCACTGTTAGCCAAATTTGTAATAATTTTGTAAGACAACAGATTCTTGGAAATCCTACAGAAGGATTTTCTTCATGCTATGTAGTAAATTACTTCTGTACCATGTTCTGGTTTGTATTTTCTGGAATTAATTCTGTTGAATAGCAACAATGGATACTAACATTTTCTAACGAACTGGCTAAAGTCTGAAAATAAACCACCTAAAAATAGAAATTCAGATTTTAACATAAAAATGGACAAATAATAATCCTCAGAACTGCACTATTTTCAACAAATAATTTTGGTGACATGTGTATCATGCATATATCATCACCATAGGCAGTCCTTCGGGGTCAAGGAGGACTTGCTTCCACACATAAAATGAGTACTCAAGTGACTGATGAACTCATTTTAAATGGTGGAAGATGCCTGTGTGTGAATTCTTTTAATGTAAGGTGGCTATTGCACACCAGCCACCACATGGGCTTGACAGAGCAAGGTCTTGCTTGGTCCAGTGGCAAGGAGATCCAAGATGACTGGGGACCAGGCTCCCCACACAATGGGGGAGCTGACCAAAATGTCATTGCTTTAAAATTGCTGAGCCAGCTATTGATGAACTAACAAGGATCTGAACTGGTATAAGATGTGCATTGTCTTTAATCCAGCTGTGCAATTTGGAAAATTGTTTGGGATGTGGCATCAAGGGAATTAGCATGATGATGCCCTCTTCTTTGCTCTTAGGGTGAAGGTCAAGTAACAAACACTGGGTCGACCAGGCATGTGAGATGATCACAGAGATGGCAACTGCATGTAATATACACATTGCAATATGAGAGAAGAGAACTGTAAAGATGTGCAAGGAATGTCACTACATCCGACAAGAAGTTTAAAGGGCTCTCTATGACATACCTTTAAGTTTCAAGTGCTTTTATACATACAGATATATCTGTACTCTGATAGCAGTTAACATGCCTTAATATGATCAAATGCTACAAGAGGTAGACAAAGACATGCAATAACAATTAAGCTGAATTTTCTGAGTATCCACATATGGACATGACTGGAAGTTGCAAATAAAGTACATGCAAGTCTAGATGACTGTAAGTGCTGCAAGAATTGGAGAGAACAAGATTGGCATTTATGTGGTGCTAGTTAAGCTAGCATGCTTATGGAAATAGTACTGGTGGAAATAGTACTGGTCCATTCATGATGGCAAAGACAATGTGAAGCACACTTATGTTGTTATGATTAATGAACATATTTGTCATAATTGCAGGAGAAATTGGCATTTAATAATTGGGAAGGAGGCATAGTGGTATTACCACAGTGCAGAACCCTTACCTACTATGAGGAACCTCCTCTGGAAATGATCAGTATGTAGACTGTAGAATGGGGAATATGGCATGGGGTATGGGGCAAGATGAAGCTGTGGGGTGGCACCGGGCTGCTGGGCTGTACTTTACAATAAAATGACATTTTAATTGCAAGAAAGTTTGCAATTGTCTGGGGACACATGAAAGTCAATCTAACCTCAAACAATTTGCCATCAATTCTCTTGACAGAAAGATGAGAATCCATGGAAGAGGAAACATGTCCCTTGTACTGAGACCTCTCTCTCTCTCACACACAAAGAGGCTGCTTCCCCATGCCTACGGGTTATTCCACAGAGTGAGTTAGAACTAGCATCTATGCACACTTTGTTCATATCAATACCTGGCATAAGCACTAGTTCAGAAATAAGCACCGTGGAGGATGATTATGAGTTTAAGTAGAGATCACAGAATTAGAGACAAAGGGCAAGCGAGGGGCAGCGTTGTTAGGCAGAAAAATGAAGATTGGTACTAGTCAGAGGTTTAGCATGGTCACTGACCATATTGAGTTGCTTTGGCATTGAGACTTCAAAAGCTAGCTTTCAAACAAAATAATACTACCCAGAGGATATGATATAAATACAAATGTATACCAGTCACTTGTCTCTGTGCAGCACATATTGAAAGCTGATTTCAGTATTGTGATGGAGTCTTTGACACAGATTTTATCTGCCATATTCAACATGAGTGGAGTTGTTAAGCAGTAGGTACCGCACTGCACTCTGCCAATGAACATACAACAACATGAATGGCATCTGCAGTGGAGATCTTCGTGGTGCAGAATATACATAGTGGGAGGATCTCCATTGAATGCTCCCACTGTTGCTGTAGAGGTGTTGTGGTCCACACTCCATGATGTGAAAATGTTCATCTTTAATGCACTAGAAGAAAGAATGCAGACAACTATATGGGATTTATTGAATGACCACATTGCAGTTCAATGGTCTGTGCTTGACTAGATCCTCCGCTGTAATAGTTTCTTACTGCTCCTCAGTCTTTCCATGGTGACGCCTGTGTTCAAAGGAATTTTGCGCAGCATACAGCACACCAATATTTTTGAAACCTTCTCTGAGGCATATCATAAAAACCTCCAAACATCGGAAGCATGACATGAGCAGGCCAAATATTTGCTCTATGAGTCTCCTGGCTTATCCATGTGCCTTCCTGTAGTTCTGCTCTGCTGGAGTTTGAAGGCATGTACAGGCAAAACAAAATCCTTTCATTCGTATAATGCTTTATCATGTTGCAATGCACTTCAAATACAATGAATGACTTTGAAAGGCAATGACGTATTATTTGGGTAACCATAGCAGCCATTTTGCGCACAGAAAGATCAAACAATGGCAATGAGATAAATGAGCAGCCAACATGCTTCTGGTGGCGTTAATTGCGAGAGGAATGTTGACCAGACCAACTCACTGTTCTTTGAATAGTGCCGTGGAATTTTTACCATTCAACAAAACAAGCAGATAGGCTCTGGGTTTAATATCTTATCCAAAGGATGGCACCTCCAACAATTTGGCATTGCACCTCTCCATCGTGCACTCGAGTATTAACTTTCAATTCAGAGATGAGTGTAATACCAACTGAAATAAGTTGACACACAAGGTATCATGTTCACTGGTAGCAGCACATACAGTGAAACCTGTACAGACGCCCTCAAAAAACAGACATCTGCAAAAAAGTACAATTACTGACAGTCCCAAATAACTTACATTGTAATAGATACAAACTGCCCCTTGAAACCACAGACACTCCCAAATTATGGATAGTCTTCAATGCACCGTCCATTTACAAGATAAAACTGGACACGCAGCTATGTGCGAGGCAGCAGCAGGTGAAAATACAGCCAATCCCGGGATATTTGGCTCATCCAGTTTACTGTACATAAAATTACCGCTTTGAAAATAAGGACACCTGATGCAAGTCCCTTAGGTGTCTCTAATTTACAGGTTTCACTGTACATGGTTCTCAAGGAGCCTGACAATATAGAAGTCCTGATACTCCAAGGAAATTGGACAAATTGCACTTTGAAGTGCATGCTTTTCACGCTGTGGTTGCATACACCTGTATGATAATAGCACTGCAGTTCATAATGGGAGCCCAAATTCAGTGGTTGTTTTTTGACAGGTCTTCATTTGGCTCCTCCTCCTTGGACTATTAGTGATATCAGGGATGACATTCTTGTCTCCATGCCAATAGAGCAGTATTGACGCTCACTACATTAACTCTGAAGTTGATTTTTCCCTTAATGTGTGATTTTGTATTCCCTTTTCCTTAATCATTTAAAATTCTCCAAATTTGTTTGCTTGTCTTGGACGATTAGACTGTTTTTGAAGAAAATTCACTGCTTTTGAAGATAATTCACTTCTTATATGGATGTGGACATAATCTTGTCTCCCCAACATACTTCAGAGAAAAAGACACTGATATAAAGATATCTATTGGTAAATCACAGAACAGAGAGGCCTCTAGCATGTAGGGTGCAGTAAAAGATGCAGTCATTTCCTTAAACCATTTTGCGCAGTTCAGGCTGGTGACGTTCTTAAATGATTTTACTTCATATTGCTTGCTTACAAAACAACATCAGAAGATTTTACAAGTTTGCACTCGTTGCAAATTAATTTTAATGAAAGTAACATCGTGCAGGGCACACTGAACCTCATGGTCAAATTCCTGATGTGTGATCTCAGTGGATGAACAGGAGCACAAATTCAAAAAATCTGCCATATTGTTTCGGCATCCATTTTCTTTTATTACACTTTGAGAAGCACCTTGGAAAGTTTTTTTTTAATGTTAAAGCCTTAGGCACTATATAAATGCAAGTTGTTGTTATACTGTATTTCTCCGTCCATCTTGGGAAAGGCCTTATTGTAGCCAGTATAATCCTGAAGGGTTACAAAGGGACTAGGAAACAATTGTGTTATGTAACAGGGCATTTAAAAATATGTTGCAAAAAAGCCTGAAAACACATTGCCAACCTTTTAAAAATGGAGCAGACCATAGCAAATTGATACTGATGACAGGAGAAATAGAATTGAGTGGATGTGGTTTTAAGTATGGTTGTCACAGTGTGGGGAATTTCACAATCAATACTATAAGAATAAGGGCTTGGGATTGCAAGGCAAGTTTTTACCTTTTCCAATTTTTTCATCCTTATTCCTCTTTCCCCTGCTCCTCAACAAATTATGTTAATTCTTTACTGAGATACCTTTCCATAGGTGCCTATCAACTTCTGATACATCAGCCAAATGTATTTTCTTCACGTGTGAACAAAGGCATTTAATATTGGTAAGCTATTCTCTTCCAGGGGCATTGCAGCTAAGACCAATCCCAGCAGATATCTACTCCAGCACAGTTCTACCTGGAGTTGCTACGAGAGTGATCAGGAATAGGAATCCTTGCTGATTTTCCGATCCCTCATCCAGAGACATTAAAGTCAATTTTAGCAGCTAAGATCAGCATAGAACAGAGATCAAGGCTAGGACCTTTCAAGTCTGCATAGTTCAACTGATCAATGTTTGCTTATTCAGGGTTAAACCCATTCTGAAAGTAAATTGTAATTATATCAATACAAATGTGGTCATCGGAACATAGGAACAGGAGTAGGCCATTCAGCCCCTCGAGCCTGTTCCACCATTCATTTAGATGGTAGCTAACCTGTATCTCAACTCCATTTATCCGTGTTTGTTCCCTATTCCTTCATACCCTTATCGAACAAAACACTATCAATCTTAGTTTTTAAATTTTCAATTGATCTAGCTTCAACAGCTTTTGGGGGGGGTGAGACCAAATTTCCACTACCATTTGTGTGAAGAAGTGCTTCCTGAAATCACCCCTGAACAAGCTGGCTCTAATTTTAGGGTTATGCCCCCTTGTTCAGAACTCCTGCACCAGCAGTCATAGTTTCTCTCTATCTATCTTATCAAATCCTTTAATCATCTTCAACACCTCACAAAATAGCTCACCCATTAATCTTCAATACTCAAGGGAATACAAGCCTAGTCTCTGCAATCTTTACTCATAATTGAAACTCTTTAATTTTTACCTGCAATTTTCAAGTTGTGTTGCCACATTTTTGTCCAACTGAGCCTCTGCTTCCCACCGCACCCTACTCCCACCCCCACCCAAGTCATCAATTTGAGGCCAGGGCTCTTTTAACTCCTTGGCCGAATTTACACCCTTTTCGTCAGCTGTCACCAAAAACAGGCATAGAGGCAACTGGCCAGCAGGCAAAGATCGGACGGCCCAGAGACCCCTGTCAGCACTCAGGTAAGTTGCAGGGAAAGGGCTTAGCATGAGTAGGAAGGGGCAGGGGAGTGAGAATCCAGGGCAGCAGAGAGCCATATTTTCCTTATGGGACCCAGAGGAACTCTCCTGCTCCTCCTTGCCACACAAAATAAGTTTAAATCTTACCTTCTAGGACCTCCGCTTCTTACCTGCCAGGCTTGACTGAGTAGGGGTTAGCTGTACTGAGCACCCTGCTCAGCCATCAGTTAAAGTGCTATTTGGCCCCTAATAAAATCCTAGGACCCCAATTTGCATGTATTATGACCCTTTTGCCTGAATCAGGTGGGTCCTTCAGCTACCTAAATAAAAGGACTCTGTTTAAGCAAAGACAAACTGGAATTTTAACTGCGGCTGCTCTGTTCCTGCCGGGTGGGGTGGGTTATATGTTGGCAAGTACAAGGTAATGGCAGAAAATGGGGGTTGAAAAAGCCTTTATAAGAAATTCAATTGTGAATGTGCTTTCCAATCTGTAGCACTTATTTGATTCTGGTTAAAACAATCTTGAAGATTCGCTAATATGAACTCACCACCTGTTAGTCAGATTTTTTAGTTGTACGTTGCAGTGCTGTTAATCATATTAAAGGGTAAATCACTTGTTTTTAAATGTAATACTAGCTAGTTATTCAATTCAGTTATAATACCCTAACCATGACTAGGAACATCAGAGGGGGGCATAAAATGTAAAAGCCCATGTACAGTTTGTTCTGTCATGTGCATGACTAACCGGTTTAGTTTTGTGAGGGAGCATATGCTCGTTACTTCCAGTTCTCAAAGATAAATCCAAAATATCTTGCTGTGATTTATTTTCTATTTATTTGCTGTCGTTTGCCTGATTAGGTACATTTTGTAAACACCTAACCCCTCTTACAAAAGATTCCATTTACATTAACAGAGGAGAACCCTTGGAAAATATGCACTCTGAGAAAAGTTTACTTTGGAGGGCCAATTCTGCCATCCCATGCTTCCAGGCAGGGAGACACACTGCAGGAGGTCATCGCAGGAAATTTCATGCAATGTGCTTCTGCAAGCACAGTTCAATCACAGCTTTCAAAAGTGAGTTGGATAAGTACCTGAAGAAAATAAATGCAGGGCTACGGGGATAGGGCAGGGAAGTGGAACTAGCTGAAGTGCTCTTGCAGAACGCCAGCATGGACTCGACAGGCTGAATGGCCTTCTTCCATATTGTAACCATTCAATGATTCGATGATTCTAGGTTTGTGGAATCATCCCTAATATGCACAGAATTTCAATCCTGGACCTGCTGATCTCATGAACTCAAAGAGATTTTGTAGGAACAAGTAATATTACAAATGTCAAGTCATCTGTATACCAGAGCATCTTTAAACAATGATATCAATTGATTTACAGGGTATAGTTTGAAGGGAATAGTGACTTGACATCATTTTACATATAAGTCCTGGCTTAATCCATAATTAACAGTATTTATGTTGGCATCATTGCATTACTATTGATCTTGCTATTATTGTTACACACCTCTGGAAACTCTTTTGAACAATTTGGTAAATCATCTGTCTTGCAGTGAACATTTCCCAAGTTTGTGACAGCATTTGGCACTGTTTACTTCTTAAAAAATCCTTATTATCAGCTACCTCTCAAACGATAGCTGTGTTCATGGTTATCATTTCTTCCTAAATCTTTCTAGGCTGTAGTTGTCATCTGACAAATAATCCTGTCACCTCTAACCTCCAACCTCTCTCACACAATCACAACCTTTCTTATTTCTCTCTGTTTTATTTCAGTAATCCTCTGAACTTTCCATTCCTGTTTGTTCTTAGCACAGATACACCAATACATGTCCATCTTCATCTCTATATGCCTGCTATGTTAAAATTAAGATTCAATGCACCATCTCCTACTCTAATTCATTCTCCCCAGGATCTCAAACTGTGGAACTCCTCATCACCGTCAACCTTTCCTATTTCCTACAATCATCAGGCTTTTAAAACAACCAGTCAGCAATAATTGGTTACCATTTTCTAAGTTAACTTGTCTTCTCTTTTACTCTTTTCAACTATGGACGGCTTTGGCCTTCACTTTGACTTTCTAACAAAAATAATAAAAATATTTATTACAGTATAATTACTTTGAACTAATTCCATTATTATGACACGCTTACTACATTTATTGCAAGTGTTTTAAAGCTGTACCTTGACATCCTGACATGATTTTCTGGTATTGAATTAAAAGATAGCATGGTTTGCTTTTAAGAGATGGATCTTTAATGCATTTTTGATCTATGTTTGGGTTCAGAATTTGAAAGGTGGTGCGAAGGATTTAGTAGGTCCCCTGAAAAATTTTCTTCAGTATTCATTGCTTCTAAAGCTGTTAATACAAATTAATTAAATGAAAATTGTGACGATTATAAAAATGAAAGGAGATGAAATCCATCTTAGGCCATGGTGCAAGTCGGGCGATAATGAGTTGGCAGCCTTTTTCATTTTTTTTCCATTTAAGTTCATGAAAAATAGAATTGGCAGTGGTGTAAAGCAGGCGTTGGTGATGAATTTATTCCCCATGTGTCCAGAATGAGGGTGACAGCATTACCTGGCACAGGCAATTATGCGTCACTTCAAGACATGGCAAGAAACCAAAACAATATGGCAAATGGTAAGTTTATAAGAGGCTGGTGTGTGATCCATCTTGCATTGTCCCAGATAGAGTACTTGTATTATGCAGGACATCCAAAATATTGCAAGCAGTAAATTTGATCACCTGACCACTGTGGGCACAAATGACAGATACAATGCACAACTTGCAGAATAAAACTTTTGTAGAATCATGGACAATATGCACTATCTAGAATTGTGATTTGATTAAAAAAAAGCTTGGTAAGAAGCAGCTGCCACAAATGGAAGTGCAGGTACCTTTCCAGATACAAACTGCAGCTTTTGTGCTGACACCTCTTTTATCAGTGAGGCTGTGGAAGTGATGGCAAATACTTATGAGAGGGCTGATTCCATCCTGTCATCCAGCTAGTCAGTAGGGCAATGGAGACTGAAAGAGAGGAGATGGAATATCCCGAGGAAATTCTGGTCCATTTTGGGTGTGGAATTAATGGCACCTGAGTGGGTGGAGGAATTGAGCAGCCAGGCTTCCACCCCTGTCTGGTTATTGAAACATAGTCTAGTCAACAGGGCAACAAGAAATGGGTGCAGTTTCAAGAAAACTGATATATTATAGTTTTAATTTCAGATTTAATTTTAAAACATCTCTTATTTGGAACAATAGGTTCAGCATAAGCCTGAGATTGGAGGAGTTGAGACCTTTGCAATAAAGGTTTATTTTTTATTTTGCTGTTGTTATCATGTTGAGCTTGCCTTGGGAATTGTGACAATAACTAAACAGATGAATAGCAGCACTTGAGAAAAGACTTTTCGAGCAATGGAGCAAAGCTTAGTGTGATTGTTGCCAAAGGCAGGATGAAAGTAGCTGAAGATGGTTACCAGTGAAATTGTGCTAGGTTACAATAAATGATCAACTGGATGAATAGAGCACTAGTAAACATACACCATAACAAATTCAAAATTTTTTTTTCCAACAGAAATTAACAAAAAAGTTACCTTTGTTATTGTGATTTCAGCAATGTGTGTAGCATCTTTTGATGTTTTTAAAAGGGTTATTTTAAGTCAAATTATTTGATTGGCACCATCCGATCAGCTGCCTATGCCACTTCCCTACCTTCCTCTAGCCCACTGGGCCAAATTTCCTCCAAGGTTCCCTCCTGCCACTTCCTGCTCCCTCAACTCTATTCCCACTAAACTGCTGACCACCCAACTTCCCTCCCTGGCTCCCATGTTAGCTGATATTGTTAATGGTTCTCTTTCCTCAGATACTATCCCCCTCTCCTTCAAAACTGCTGTCATCCCCCCTATCCTCAAAATACCAACCCTGACCCCTCCCATCCTTGAAAACTACTGCCCCATCTCCAACCCTTTCCTCTCCAAAGTCCTTGAATGTGTTGTTGCCTCCCAAATCCATGCCCATCTTTACCGAAATCGCATGCTTGAATCCCTCCAATCAGATTCCCTGCCTTAGTACCGAAATAACTCTTATCAAAGTCACAAATGACATTCTATGTGACTGTGACAAAGATAAACTAATCCTCCTCGTCCTTCTCGACATGTCTGCAGCCTTTGACACGGTTGACCACTCCATCCTCCTCCAATGCCTCTCCACCATCGTCCAGCTGGATGGGACTGCACTCGCCTGATTCCATTCTTATCTATCTAATTTTAGCCAGAGAATCACCTGCAAAGGCTTCTCTTCATGCTCCTGTGCCATTACCTCTAGTGTCTCCCAAGGATCTATCCTTGGCCCCCTCCTACTTCTCATCCACATGCTGCCTCTTGGCAACATCATCTGCAAAGAGTGTCAGTTTCATCATGTACGCTGATGACACCCAGCTCTACCTCACCACCACTTCTCTCAACTCCTCCACTGTCTCTAAATTGTCAAACTGCTTATCCGACATCAAGTACTGGATGAGCAGAGATTTCCTTTAATTAAATATTGGGAAGACCAAAGCCATTTTATTTGGTCTCTGCCATAAACTCCCTTTCCCTGACAACTGTCTTGAGGCTAATCCTGACTGTTCGTAACCTTGAAGATGAGCTTCCGACCACATCCGCGCCATCACTAAGACCGCAACCATCTCCATAACATTGCCCGACTCCATCAGTGCCTCTGCTCATCTGCTGCTGAAACCCTCATCCATGCCTTTGTTACCTCTAGACATTACTAAAACAATGCACTCCTGGCTTGCCTCTCACGTTCCACCCTCTGCTGCCCGTATCCTAACTCGCACCAAATGCCATTCACCCATCACCCCTGTGCTCGCTGACCCACATTTGCTCCCGGTTAAGCAACGCCTCGTTTTTAAAATTCTCAACCTTGTTTTCAAATCTCTATATGGCCTCGCCCCTCCCAACTCTGTAATCTCCTCCAGCCCCACAAGCATCAGAGATATTTGTGCTCTTCTAATTTCGGCCACTTGAGCATCCCCGATTTCAATCACTCCACCATTAGTGGCTGTGCCTTCTGTTGCCTCGGTCTTAAGCTCTGGAACTCCCTCCATAAACCTCTCCACCTCTCTGTCCTCCTTTACGACAGTCCTTAAAACCTACCTCTTTGACCATGTCTGCCCTAATAGCTCCTTATATAGTCCAGTGTCAAAATTTTACAATGCCTCTGTGAAGCAGCTTGGGAGTTTTTCTCTGTTAACGGTGCTATATAAATAAAAATTTCTGTTGTTATTCATGAACAGCCCAAAAACATGGCAGTTTAGGTTTTCAGTTTGTCTTGGATGTTGTACATCAGTGAATTAATCTATCTATATGTTGCAATCTGGTATCCAGGGTATATCTGTCACACATCGAGTGCCACTTTAAAGTCACATTTTATTACAAATGAAAAATAATCTTAAAAACAGTATTGAAAAAGAGAAAGAAATTAAGACCTTTCCCCTTGATTTTATGACTTTTATAATATGGCCTCTTCCTAAGCCAGGAATTCATAAGCAGCTGCAAATCTGCAGAAACATTCATAAGAACATAAGAATTAGGAGCAGGAGTAGGCCATTTGGCCCCTCAAGTCTGCCCTGCCATTCAATAATATCATGGCTGATCTTCTACCTCAACTCCACTTTCCTGCACTATCCCCATATCCCTTAATATCCAAAAATCTATCAATCTCTGTCTTGAATATAGTCAATGACTGAGCCTCCTCAGCCCTCTGGGGTAGTGAATTCCAAAGATTCACCATGCTCTGAGGGAAGAAATTTCTCCTCATCTCAGTCCTAAATGGCTGACTCTTTATTCTGAGACTGTGACCCCTGGTTCTCGGCTCCATAGCCAGGGGAAACATTCTCCCTGCATCTACCCTGTCAAGCCCTGTAAGAATTCCTCAACAGTTAGCGATCAATTGATCTCAGGATGTGTCTATCGAGACAACTTCTCCAGAGGGAATAATGAAGCAGTGGTTTTTGATGGACATGCCACATTAAACAAAGCTTCTTCACCTTAGCAGCAAAATACTATACTGCCACCCATAGACTACTCATGAGCAAGGCCACAGGACATCAGAAGTACAGGCAAAAAACAATTCTGAATTCGACCTGTCAAAAAACCAAACTATTTTATTGGAGCATTGGAAGATAGGAACATTCAGCCCCTCAAATCTGCCTCGCCATTCATTTAGATCATAGTTGATCTGTACCTCAACTCCATTTACCTGCCTTTGCTCCATATTCCTTGATACCCTTACCTAACACAAATCTATTGATCTCAGTCTTAAAAATTTCAATTGACCCAGCATCCACAGCCTTTTGGGAAGAGAGTTTCAGATTCTCACTACATTTTGTGTGAAAAAGTGTTTCTTAATTTCATTAGTTCTAATTTTAAGATTGTGCCCCCTTGTTCTCGATTGTTCCACTAGAGGAAATAGTTTTTCCTGTATCTACCCTATTAAATATCTTTATCATTGAAAATACCTTTTTTATCATTCTGACGATTAGATCACCCCTCAACCTTCTAATATCAAGGGACTACAAACCTATAAGCCGACAAAAATCTATCAATCACAGTCTTGAATGCTCCAATTCTTCCAGCATCTACAGCATTTTGGGGGAGAGAATTCCAGATTTCTATTGCCCTTTGTGTGAACAAATGCTTCATGATTTCCCTCCTAAATGTCCTAGCTCTAATTTTAAGATTATGGCCCCTCTTTCTTGATTCTCCCATCAGTTTCTCGATATCTACCCTATCGAATCCTTTTAACATAAGAATTAGAAGCAGGAGTAGGCCATAAGGGCCCTCAAGTTTTTTCCACTATTCATTAAGATCATGACTGATCATGTACCTTGACTCTACGTTCCTGTCTGATCCACACATCCCTTGATTCTCCTAGAGTCCAAAAATCTATCCATCTCAGCCTTCAATATACTCAACGATTCAGTATCCACAGCCCTTTGGAGTAGAGAATTCCAAAGACTCACAACCCTCTATGTGAAGAAATTCCTCTTCATCTCAGTCTTAAATGGCTGACCGCTTATCTTGAGACTATGCCCCCTAATTCTAAACTCTCCAGCCAGGGGAAACAACCTCTCAGCATTTATCCTGCCAATGCCTCTCAGCATCTTATATGTTTCAATGAGATCACCTCTCATTCTTCTAAACTCCAGAGAGTATAGGCCCAATCTACTCAATCGCTCCTCATAGGACAACATGCTCATCACAGGAATCAATTTAGTGAACCTTTGTTGCACTGCCTCTAAGGCAAGTATATCCTTCCTCAGATAAGGAGCCCAAAACTGTGCACAGTAGAGAAGGATACCAAAACATTTTAAATACCTCAATCAGCTCACCATATAATGTTCTAGACTTTCGAGAATACAAGCCGAGTTTTGCATGCTGTCCTCATAATTTAACTCTCTTCAGCCTTGGTATCATTCTGGTAAATCTGCACTCAAAGGCTAAAATATCCTTCCTCAGGTGTGGTGTCCAAAACTGAATGCAGTACTCCATATGGGGTCTGACCAGACTCTATACAACTGCAGCATTACATTTCCCCTTTGTATTCCAGCCCCCTTGAGATAAAGGCAAACATTCCATTTTTGATTGTTTTTTGTACTTTACTATTAGCTTTAAATGATTTGCGTACTTGGATGTCTCCTCTACAGTATTAGTTTCATGCTATTTAGAAAATATTTTAATTTTTCTCTCTCAGATCTAAAGTGGATGACCTATACTTCCCCACATTGACCTCCAGCTGCCATAGCTTTTTTCCCACTCACTAACATATTACCACACTTAAGGAAACAATTAAAAAATCTAACTCAAAGTAGAAGCCGCTGAGGTGTGGCATACCTCCTGCCTGTAGGAGTCCCAGCCCTAGAAATGTGATAAAGCCCAAAAATGGGCAGTACCACCGCAGGCCAAGTTTAACTCCCACCTGTAAAAAGACACAGGCAGCACTGTTATTTTGGTTCTGCCTGCTGATATAAATGAGCTCCGGCGTTTCCAATTTCTAGGCCCCACATTTTGAATCTGAACAATATTTCCACAGGCAGAAGAGTCATCATTTCAGGATCCAGACAAACTTTCCAGTGATTTATAGCCATTGTTTACTTGTCCCAGACGTTGGTTTACAATTTTTTGTGACTAAAATGTTAATGCAACTGCAAATTTTGCTCTTCAGAGTGAAACACGTACCGCTCCTTTCCTTCTATTATTCGCCTGCCACTGTTTTGATTGGGGCCTTTAGATAGGCCAAAAACAGATAGTAGCCTCACTATGTAATGGAAATTGGAGTCCTCTGATATCAATAGGATCCTAATGCAATTTTCAAATACCAGTGGGAAAAACCCTGTGCTGTGCAAGCTCCACTCAGTGGTTTTCAAAATAGAGCAACCTAATCAAAAGTCCTTAAAGGGACACAAAAATACAGAAAACTCACAACACGGAAAAATGTTGGGCCAATCAGTCGTGGCTGTGTTTACCCTATCATCATCATAGGCTCTCCCTCGAAATTGAGGAAGACAAAAGTGAGTTCTCAGGTGACTGAACAGTCCAATATGGGAATTACAGTCTCTGTCACAGGTGTGACAGACAGTCATTGGAGGAAAGGGTGCATGGGGAGTCTGGTTTGCCGTACGCTCCTTCCGCTGCCTGCGCTTGTTTTCTGCATGCTCTTGGAGACGGGACTCAAGGTGCTCAGCGCCCTCCCAGATGCTCTTCTTCCATTTAGGGCGGTCTTTGGCCAGGGACTCCCAGGTGTCGGTGGGAATGTTGCACTTTATCAAGGTGGCTTTGAGGGTGTCCTTGAAACGTTTCCTCTGCCCACCTGGGGCTCGCTTGCCATGTAAGAGTTCTAAGTAGAGCGCTGGCTTTGGGAATCTTGTGTCGGGCATGCAAACAATGTGGCCTGCCCAACAGAGCTGGTCAAGTGTGGTCAGTGCTTCGATGCTGGGGATATTGGCCTGGTCGAGGACACTAACGTTGGTGCATCTGTCCTCCCAGGGGATTTGCAGGAATCTTGCGGAGACATCGTTGGTGGGATTTCTACTGTATATGGTCCATGTCTCTGAGCCGTACAGGAGGGCGGGTATTACTAAAGCCCTGTACACCAAAAGCTTGGTGCCAGATTTGAGGGCCTGACCTTCGAACACTTTTCCTCAGGCGGCCGAAGGCTGCGCTGGCACACTGGAGGCGGCGTTGAATCTCGTTGTCGATGTCTGCCTTTGCTGATAATCGGTTCCCGAGGTATGGAAAGTGGTCTAGCTTGCCCAAGGCCACGCCGTGGATCTTGATGACTGGGGGGGGGCAACGCTGTGTGGCGGGGACAGGTTGGTGGAGGACCTATGTCTTACGGATGTTTAGTGTAAGGCCCATGCTTTCGTATGCCTCAGTGAAAATGTTGACAATAACTTGGGGTTCAGCCTCTGAATGTGCGCAGATGCAAGCGTGTGCATATGAGCGATGTAACTATTTGTACTGCACTGTTTTTGACAGACGGTGACTATCAAGCCCTGCTCCCCACTTTGCCTGGATTGCAGTTTTTTGATAGATAGGCGACAAGCTCCGCCCCTGTCAAGCTCCACCCCTCCGGCCCGAATCATTCCATGCGCATGGTGCCAAGAAGCAGTACCTGAGGCACCGACTCTCTCCCCACCGGCCGGCGTGGTGCTGAGAGCAGCGGTCCTGAGCCCGGGAGTGACCACCGTGGGCCTGAGAGCAGTGATCCTGGGCCCAAGAGCGGCTGGCATGGGCCCGATAGCGAGAGAGAGGCTGGGGGGGTGGAGGGGTCGGTGGGGGGGAGAGAGAGCTGGGGGGGGGGGAGAGAGTGAGCTGGGGGGTGGGGGGGGAGAGTGAGCTGGGGAGGAGAGAAAGAGAGAGAGAGACTAGGGGGGGGGAGAGAGAGAGAGAGAGAGAGACTGGGGGGGGGGGGGAAAGAGGTGGAGGGGAGAGAGAGGCACAGGTGGCTGGGGGGAATAAGCACCGGTGCGGGGGAAGACAGATCACGTTCTTATAATCCCCTACATGGGACATCATTGGGGTGGCTGATATCCTAAGTCACGACACTATCACTATTCACTTCATATCCAATAAACATGTTGACAATCTGCACACAATGCCTGTCCCATCTACGGTGGGGTGAGGGGGATGTACTTAGACTGGGTAAGATACTTCAACTGGATTTTGCTCTTTTCTGGGGAGCTCTGTCCTTTGTCACTTCAGGAAGTCAAAGTGGATCGAAGTATAATTTGCAAAGTCAGTGAGACCTTGGGATGGACAGTTCCACTGACACATTCCTGTGAAACTTCAGGGTGTGGCTTATGCTCCAAGGGGACCAATCAGAAACAAAGGGTGGAGCATATTGGCCATTTTTGCAGTACAAATAAGGATGTCCATATATGAGCAGTGAGATGGAGCATTGCAGCCAGGAAGATCGGGAAGAGCGTTGGCGCAATGACACAGCCCTGCTTGACTCCGGTCCGGATGCGGATTGGGTCTGTGTTGCATCTGTTGGTCAGGATCACAGCTTGCATGTCGTCGTGAGCAGGCGGTGGATGGTGACAAACTTTTGGGGGCAGCCAAAATGGAGTAGGACACTCCATAGTCCCTCACGGTTGACAGTGTCTGTAATGTTCTTTACTCAATGGCACAAAACCCACACGAGGCACATTCTATGGACAAGATCACTCTATGACCTGAACCTTTATTCACAGGACCAAGAAGTGATGACCCTGCGTGGGACCTCCCTTTATGTACCTGGATGACCAGGTAAGGAATGTCTCCCACAAGTTCACCCCTGTGGTCAAGGTGTGCATTGCTTAAGTATATACAGCATTGCAGTGGTGTTACATAGAGGTTACATACATGACATCACCTCCCCCCCAAAGTCTTATTGGGATCATAGGTTAATCTTTCAGGTGGTCTACGCTCCCTCGTGGAGCGCCGCAGTTGGGGCTCTGGTTGTTGAGCCTTGGCTTGAGTGTCTGTCACCTGTGGTGATTCCGGCCTGTCCGGGCTGACCACCGAGACTGTGCATGTTGCTGAATGTTCTTGTTGCTCGTTCACTGGCGGTGGTGTGAGCATCATCTCATGATCTTCCTCGGTTTCCTCAGTGACCATGCTGAACCCTTTTTTTTACTTGGTCCAGATGCTTACGGCATATCTGCCCATTGTTAACTTTAACCACGATGACCCTGTTCCCCTCTTTGTCTATTACACTACCCTCAAGCCATTTGGGCCCCACGGCATAATTGAGGACAAATACAGGGTCATTTATTTCTATACATCTCCCTCTTGAATTTCGATCATCATACTCGTTTCGGGACTGGCGCTTGCCCTCAACTATGTCGGTCAGGACTGGGTGAATGAGGTACAACTGAGTTTTGAGTGTCCGTTTCATAAGTAGCTCAGCGGGCGGGACCCCCGTGAGCAAGTGCGGTCAGGACCTATAGGCCAGCAGGAGGCGCGATAGGCGGCATTGAAGGGAGGGTCCTTGAATCCTGAGCATGCCTTCTTTAATGATTTGGACCGCACGTTCCGCCTGGCCATTGGAGGCCGATTTGAACGGTGCTGTCCTGACATGGTTGATGCCATTGCCCGACATGAACTCTCGGAATTCGTAGCTCGTGAAATATGGGCCATTATCGCGAACAACGATGTCCAGCAAGCCGTGGGTTGCAAAGACCGCACGTAGATTCTCCACAGTGGTGGATGTCGTGCACGGAATCAAAATGATGCACTCAATCCATTTTGAGTACGCATCTACCACGATGAGAAACATTTTTCTTATGAACTGGCCCGCGTAGTCTACATGAATACATGACCATGGCCTGGTGGACCAGGGCTACGGGCTGATTGGGGCCTCCCTGGGGGCATTACCCAGCTGGGCACACGTTGTGCACCTGCGAACAGAGCGTTCCAGGTCTGAATCAATTCCCGGCCACCAAACATGTGACCGGGCAATGGCCTTCATCAGCACGATGCCTGGATGCTCACTGTGGTGTTCCCTAATGAATGCCTCCCTGCCCCTCTGGGGCATGACTACCCAGCTGCCCCATAGTAGGCAGTCAGCTTGGAAGGAGAGCTCATTCATCCGCCTGTGAAACGGTCTGACTTCCTCAGGGCATGCTCCGTGTGCCGGCACCCAATCCCCAGTCAGGACACATTTCTTCATCAGAGATAGGAGGGGATCTCTGTTTGACCAGATTTTGATCTGGCGGGCTGTGATGGGGGAGCCTGTGTTGTCAAAGGCATCAACGGCCATGACCATCTCAGTGCTTTGTTCCGCTGCTCCCTCGGTGGTGGCCAGTGGAAGCCTGCTGAGCGCGTCAGCGCAATTTTCAGTGCCAGGCCAGTGCCGGATGAAGTAGTCATAAGCAGCCAGCGTGAGAGCCCATCGCTGTATGCGGGCTGACGCGTTCGCATTGACAGCCTTGCTGTCTGATAACAGGGATTTAACGGCTTGTGGTCCGTTTCTAATTCGAACCTCCTGCCAAAAAGGTACCGATTCATTTTTTTCACACCATAGACACATGCAAGTGCCTCCTTCTCAACCATCCCATATCCCCGTTCCACTTGAGAGTGCGACCTGGAAGCATAAGCCACGGATTGTAGTTGGCCCTCAGCATTACTCTGCTGCAACACGCACCCAACCCCATAGGACGATGCATCACATGTCAGAACCAATTTCTTACAGCGGTCGTACAGGGTCAATAACTTATTTGAACAAATTAGGTTCCGTGCCCGATTGAAAGCCTGTTCTTGACAGTTCCCCCAAAACCAATCACAACCCTTATGCAGGAGCACGTGAAGCGGCTCCTAACAACGTGCTTAAGTTCGGCAGAAAGTTCCCGAAATAGTTCAAGAGTCCCAGAAATGAACGCAACTCCGATGTGTTGCCGGGCCTGGGCGCTCGTCAAATCGCCTGTTTTGGATTCGGTGGGCCGAATCGCATCTGCAGCAACCCTCCTGCCCAGGAACTCAACCTCAGGAGCCAAAACACACATTTAGACTTCTTGAGTCGCAGGCCTACCTGGTCCAGTCGGCGTAGCACCTCCTCCAGGTTGCGGAGGTGTTCCTCGGTGTCACGACCCGTGATAAGGATGTCGTCCTGAATTACGATTGTTCCGGTAATGGATTTCAGCAGGCTTTCCATGTTTCTTTGAAAAATCGCGGCTGCTGATTGAATGCCAAACGGGCACCTGTTGTAAACGAACAGTCCCTTGTGCGAAGTGATGGTGGTCAGTAGTTTAAATTCGTCAGCCAGTTCTTGGGTCATGTAGGCTGAAGTGAGATCCAACTTGGTAAACAGCTTGCCGCCTGCCAGCGTGGCGAAAAGATCCTCCGCTCTCGGGAGTGGGTATTGGTCGTGCAGGGACACTCGATTGATAGTGGCCTTGTCGTCGCCATAGATCCTGACAGAACCCCGCTTTTAGGACGGGAACGATGGGGCTCATCCAGTCGCTGAATTCAATGGGTGAGATGATGCACTCTCTCAGCAAACGGTCCAATTCGCTCTCAATTTTCTCCCGCATCACATACGGCACAGCTCTGGCTTTGTGGTGCACTGGTCTGGCGTCCAGGGTGATGCGTATCACTACTTTGTTACCTTTGAACGTCCTGACGCCAGGTTGGAATAGTGACTCAAATTGTTGTAGGACTTGTGAGCACGAACTTCGCTCCACAGATGACATTGCGTGCACATCCCCCCATTTCCAGTACATCTCAGCTAACCAGCTCTTTCCCAACAATGCGGGACCATTGCCCGAGACAATCCAGAGCGACAGCCGGTTCACTGATCCATTGTGTGTCACCGCCAACATTGCACTGCCTAGTACTGGAATGATTTATTTGGTATACGTCCGTAGTTGAGTCTCAATGCATTCTAGTTTGGGTCTACTGGCTTTGAGTGGCCATAGCTTTTCAAATTGTTGAACGCTCATGAGTGACTGGCTGGCCCCCGTGTCCAGCTCCATGCATACAGGGATGCCGTTTAATAAAACCTTCATCATCATTGGTGGCGTTCTGGTATATGAGCTGTGAATGTTTGCCAGATGAACCCGCTGAACTTCAGCATCCATTGATTTGCCCCAAGAGTCATCCTGCCTCACAGACCCCTCTTCTGGTCCATCCGCCTCGTAAATTAGCCTGGTTACAGGCTTCCTGCACATTTGAGCTAAATGGCCACTGAGGTTGCAATTTCTGCAGACAAATTGTTGAAACCTGCAAATCCTGGCAGAGTGTTTGCCCCCACACCTCCAACATGAGCTGAGATTCCCATTGTTGTGAACAAAGGAGCTATGACCTGGCATTCCTCGCTGATTGTCCCTTTGACTGCCCTTGAATACCCTGTTAGTGGGTGTCAATGGCCCCATCCCGGACCGCATTGTCCACTGTGATGGCGTAAATGCCCGTTCAGCCTGCCATTGTCTCTGTTAAATTCCTACTCTGGGTCTATTGCTGCCTGGGGTGTGTCGAACTGCCCTTGCTTGCCTGCGGGGCTCTGAGTTGCGTTTATGATATTGACTCCCTGATCCCCCGCCGCGTTGGAGGCAGAATTGCGCGCATATATTATTTTGGTTTCCTCCTCCCCCGCCATGAAAGTCTGAGCCATCAACGTCGCTGCTTCCAAAGTCAAGTCCTTGGTCTCAATTAACTTTTGGAAAAACCCCGCATGACTGATGCCCTCAAAAAAGAAGTCCCTTAACATCTCCCCACTGCAGGCGCCTGTGAACTTACAGAGGCTGGCCAAACGCTGGAGGTCTGCAACGAATTCTGGTATGCTCTGTCCTTCACGACATCGGTGGGTATAGAATCTGTGTCGGGCCATGTGTATGCTGCTCGCCGGTTTGAGGTGCTCACCTATTAGTTTGCTGAGCTCTTCAAAGGTTTTGTCCGCCGGCTTTTCGGGTGCTAGTAGGTCCTTCTTGAGCGTATATGTCTTAGGTCCGCAGCTAGTCAGCAGATGGACCCTTCACTTGTCGGCCGCTGCATCTCCCAGCCATTCTTTCATGACAAAGCTTTGCTGGAGCCTCCCAATGAAATTGTCCCAGTCCTCACCAACACAGTACCATTCCTCTGTGCCATTCTCGTGGATCGTTGATTCCCGTTTCTCATCGCCAATGTAATGTCCTTTACTCAATGGCACAAAACCCACACGAGGCACATTGTATGGACAAGATCACTCTATGACCTGAACCTTTATTCACAGGACCAAGAAGTGATGACCCTGCGTGGGACCTCCCTTTATATACCTGGATGACCAGGTAAGGAGTGTCTCCCACAGGTTCACCCCCTGTGGTCAAGGTGTGCATTGCTTAAGTATATACAGTATTGCAGTGGTGTTACATAGAGATTACATACATGACAGTGTCACATGCCTGTGTGAGGGCAAAGAAGGCCATGTACAAGGCTTGATGCTGTTCCCTGGATTTCTGTTGTAGTTGTCATGCGGTGAAGATCATGTTCGCCGGTCATCAAAATTCACGGTGAGGCCTTGGACAACGTGGACCATTTTCCATACCTCGGGAGCCTACTATCAGCAAGGGCAGACATCGACGATGAGGTCCAACACCGCCTCCAGCGTGCCAGCGCAGCCTTCGGTCGCCTGAGGAAGAGAGTGTTTGAAGACCAGGATCTCAAATATGGCACCAAGCTTATCGTCGACAGAGCAGTAGTGATACCCACCCTCCTATATGGCTCAGAGACGTGGACCATATACAGTAGACACCTCAAAGCCATGGAAAAGTACCACCAACGCTGCCTCTGCAAGATCCTGCAAATCCACTGGGAGGATCGACACACCACGTCAGTGTTCTCGCTCAGGCCAACATCCCCAGCATCAAAGCACTGACCACACTCGACCAGCTTCGTTGGGCGGGCCACATTGTCCACATGCCCAACATAAGACTCCCAAAGCAAGCGCTCTACTCAGAATTTCTACACGGCAGGTGTCCCCAGGTGGGCAGAGGAAACGTTTCAAGGACACCCTCAAAGCCTCCTTGATAAAGTGCAACATCCCCACCGGCACCTGGGAATCCCTGGCCAAAGACCGCCCTAATTGGAGGAAGAGCATCCGGGAGGGCGCTGAGCACCTTGAGTCTCATCGCTGAGAGCATGCAGAAAACAAGCGCAGGCAGTGGAAGGAGCGTTCGGCAAACCAGACTCCCCACCCACCCTTTTCTTCAACCACAGTCTGTCCCACCTGTGACAGAGACTGTAATTCCCATATTGGACTATACAATTACCGGAGAACTCACTTTTAGAATGGAAGCAAGTCTTCCTCGATTTCGAGGGACTGCCTATGATATGATGATGCAATTTTATGCTTTCATCTACACTGCCTACAAAACCACCTACCGTATATACTCGCGTATCATGCGACTTTTGAAGACCTAAATTGTAACCTAAATTTGGGGGGGTCGCATGATACGCGAGATACAAAATTTGCGGGTGTGAAGTGCTGGCCAAGATTAGGCTGTTAGGCTGTTAAGCAGACCGTATCCACGCTGAATCTCGGCATGCTCCAACAATCCTCTATGTAAAGACATTTCTCTTGGTTTCTCCTCTCACTCTCCATGATGGTTGTAAATTGAATATCCCTGGTTGATATTAGTTCCTCGATACTCATGACCAAATCATTAGTTTATGTGGAAAACAAGCCAAGTTCCTGCAGCACACCACTAACTACATCCTCCCAATGCAAAAACAAATCCATTTGACTCCTGCTGAAATTCTTCTCTTCAGGGGGAGAGAGAGTCGCGGAGGTCGGGGGGGAGAGAGAGTCGCGGAGGTCGGGGGGGGAGAGAGAGTCGCGGAGGTCGGGGGGGAGAGAGAGTCGCGGAGGTCGGGGGGGAGAGAGAGTCGCGTAGGTCGGGGGGGAGAGAGAGAGTCGCGTAGGTCGGGGGGGGGGGAGAGAGAGTCACGGAGGTCGGGGGGGAGAGAGAGTCGCGGAGGTCGGGGGGGGAGAGAGAGTCGCGGAGGTCGGGGGGGAGAGAGTCGCGTAAGTCGGGGGGGGGGGGAGAGAGAGTCACGGAGGTCGGGGGGGGAGAGAGAGTCGCGGAGGTCGGGGGGGAGAGAGAGTCGCGGAGGTCGGGGGGGGAGAGAGAGTCGCGGAGGTCGGGGGGGGGAGAGAGAGTCGCGGAGGTCGGGGGGGAGAGAGAGTCGCGGAGGTCGGGGGGGGAGAGAGAGTCGCGGAGGTCGGGGGGGAGAGAGAGTCGCGGAGGTCGGGGGGGGAGAGAGAGTCGCGGAGGTCGGGGGGGGAGAGAGAGTCGCGGAGGTCGGGGGGGGAGAGAGAGTCGCGGAGGTCGGGGGGGGAGAGTACGGAGAGAGAGCACGGTGAGAGAGCACGGGGAGAGAGTACGGAGAGAGAGCACGGAGAGAGAGTACGGAGAGAGAGCAGAATCCACTCGATGTTTCATGTTAAGGTCTGTATTCGATCTCAAAAAAGTGACTCGCATGATACATGAGATATATGGTAAAATCATGTTTTGGGGACGAAAATTTAGGGGTCGCATGATACGCGAGATCGCAGGATACGCGAGTATATACGGTATCTTTGTATCATTGGCAAATTTAATATGTGGCTTTCTATGCCATCATCTAAGCAGTTAATAAATACTGTGAATAGTTGAGGCCCCAACACAGATACCTATGGGACACCACTAGACACATCCTGCAAATTAGAATGCCTGCCCATTATCCTCACTCTCTGTCTCCTGCTGCTCAGCCAATTTCCTAACCAGGTCTATAATTTGCCTTCAATTTCACAGGCTGCAACCTAAGTTAACAATCTCTCATGAGGGGCTTTATCAAATGCTTTCTCGAAGTCCATATAAATAACATCTGTAGATATTTTCCAGTCTACTACTTTAGTCCCTTCCTCAAAATATTCAATCAGGTTTGTCAGGCATGACCTAACTTTTGAAAATTCATGCTAGTTCTCTCTGATCAGCTAAAAATTTTCAAGGTGTTCAGTCACCCTATACTTACTCTAGTAATTTCCTGACAACAGATGCTAGGCTAACTGGTCTATAATTCCATGGTATCCCTCTCTCACCATTCTTAAATAGCGAAGTGACATGCGCAATTTTACAATCTAAAGGAATGGTTCCAGAATCGAGAAAACTTTGGAAGATTATAGTTAAGATATCTGTATTGTGCTCACCTACTTCCTTTAAAACCCTGAGATGGAAACCATCTGACTCTTTAGTCCCATTATTTTCTTCATTACTGTTATTTTGCTTATGTTAATTTTGTTGAGTCCCTGATTCAATATTAGTTTCTTTGGGATTTCCGGCATGCTATCCTCTTCCTCCTGTGTAAATACTGACGCAAAGTCATTATTCAACATGTCCATCATTTCCTTATTATCACTGACAATATCACCGATATCAGTTTTCATATTGTGTGTTGATTTTGATATCCCTTGCAAGTTTCTTTTTATACTCCCTTTTGTAGCTCTTACTATCTGTTTTGTCATCCTTTACAGTTCCTTGTATCTTTCCCATTCGCCAGGATCTGTGCTATATTTTGCATTTTCTATGGTTTAACTTTTAGTTTTATATTGTCTCTTACCTCTTTAGTTGTTCATGGCTGTTTTTTTTGCCAAGTAGAGCTCTTGCCCCTCAGGAGTATAAACTGGTGCAGTTATATAATCCAGCACTTCACAGCTGCTAACCGGGGGCCTATACATAACTTCCACTACAGTCTTAAATTCTTTCATATTTCTTAATTTTAGCCCATAAAGTTTCCACTGCTTGCTTATCTCTTATTATATGCTCTCATATCATTGAAGTGATTTCATCCTTAATCACAAAGGCTACTCCTTCCCCTATATCATTTTCCCTATCTATCCTGTCGACCTTATAACCTGGTATATTTAGTTCCCAGTCCTGGTCATCTTGCAGCCATGTCTCAGTAATGGCTACCATGTCATACCCTCTAAGTTGAATTTGCGCATGTAGTTCATTCAGTTTATTCCTTATACTCTGTGCATTTGTATAAAGAACACTTATTTAGGCCACACATCTATGCCTGTCCTTCAGCGCTAATATTTTACTCACATGCTTCTTATTTACCTCTCCTGGTTTAATCACTTTACATCTTTTAGTTTTCTCTTTACCTGTTGTGCCTAAAGCACAATTTCTGACTTAGTCTACTCTCTTCCCTTTTGTTTGTTTTTGAACTATTTTTTGTACCACAATTTCCACCTGAGCCCCCCTCCCCCCATTTACTAGTTTAAAGTCCTTGTTACCACACTATTTATCCTTTCCGCTCGGACCCTAGTCCCAGACCAGTTCAGGTGGAGCCCATCCCAATGGTACAGTGCGTTCCTGTCCCAATACTGGTGCCAGTGCCCCATGAAATGGAATCTCTCTTTCCCATACCACTCCTTCAGCCATGTGCTCACCTCCTTAATCTACTTATCCTTACACTAATTTTCAAGTGGCTCAGGTAATAACCCAAAGATTATAATCCTTGAGTTCCTGATCTATTGGGAAGTACTGGCTTGGTGAAATAGATGATAAAAGTTTTTAAAGTTTGCAGAAAGTGGAGCTGGATGCTTGTAAGGCCTTGGATGATTAAGAAAGGTTTCTGAGAAGACAGAATGTGCTGGTCAAGCAACTTCTGTGGAGAGAGAAACAGAGTTCACATCTCAGGTCGCAATGCTGCCTGACCTGCTGAGTATTTCCATCATTATCGGCTTTTATTTCAGATTTCCATCATCCGCTCACAGAAGGAAGAGGAAGAAAGCAGAAGAAACGATGCAGCCCAGACACCCCTTTCTGGCCAGCATATCCAGGATGGAATCATCCGTCTGTGGTACCAGTGACCACAACCCCAATTCCCTTTTCAACATTTGCCCCACACCTTACCTTCCCTCTGTTACTGACCATCATAGCATCCTCATGGCCACAATGCTGAAATAAAAGCCACCACAAAGCAAATTTACAATCCAACTTTATGCATTTATCCATTCAATATGACATCAAAAAATCAACTCATCACCCTTATGCATTCCCTTAGTGACTGTCTTGTGTGTGCCTTTGCCTATCCTAGTGATGTCACACAGTTTTACTCCAGTGTCTGCAGCCTGGTTGGTGGAAGGCTGCTGACTTTCAGGCTGCGATTTCGCCAATGGGTGCGGGTTGAGTGCGGGCGGCATCGGTGGTGTGCTCCCACTTGCAGCCCGCCTTCAAACAGAAATCTTCCATGGCTGGTATTTGTTAAGTGTTAAGTCTATTAATGGGGCTTATTAAGCCTATTGTGTTCCTAACACAGATGAGGCTGCACACAGGGAGGTTAAAGTAACAGTGACCTCAGTCTTTAATAAGACATTCCAGAGTGAGGAACAGGCCTTAGAGGCCAGCTTATGTGCAGTGCTCCCAAGGGATGATGGGATCCCTTGGGACTTCAGGGATGAGCTCCCCGGTGGTGGAACATGGGAGTGCATGCTTTACAGATACACAACAAAGACGATTAACTGGAAGCGGGTCTGATGACATCATCTGATGACACGTCATCAGCCAGTTTCCTTAAAGGGACCATCCCAACTTTTTTGAAAGTTCTGTCAGTGTTTTACAGCATTGAGCTGCTGCAAACACTGACAAGCACTGCACAAAGGTGCATGGCTGCACACAGGCGCTCCCATGACTCCCTCCACAGCATGCAGGGAGATTCTCTTCCATTCCAATGGATGGAAGAGTCCACTCCAGGAGACCAATGCAGCCTGGTTGTACATTGCACAGGAGGGCACAAGCAGGCATGTTGTCTGGAGGAGTTGGCTGCAGTGGCACAAACCTTTCAATGATCTTAGTCAATCACAAAACGTTACTGCAAAGGGACAGTCAACCTCATCCTGCTGTGCCACTCATCACATCCCCATCACTCTGCCTTCCCTACCCTGCACATCCTTACTCACACCAAATTATCTTGCACTTCCACCCATCCCTCTCTATTTACAATAGCACTTCCCCATTTCGCTAGCCACCCCTCACACTCACCATTATTCATTGTCCAATCATACCCACTAGCAGTACGTAAGGGTAGGCACTTGGGTTTCAGCCAATGTTCATGTAGATTATCTGCTAATGTATTGACAAACATTGACATTTTTTATTTTGAAAACTTTGTGTTCTTGGACAGACTTGTGTGCAGCTTTGGAAGTGGCTTTGTAATGAATGGTCAGACTTAAAGGTGCCTTGCACAATGGCGATGAGTGTGAAAAGAATGGCTTGGGCATTGCAGGGATGCTTCATGGTGCTGGTGTGGTGTGGTGCCAATCTGGCGCATTATGTGGCAACCAGGGTACACAATGTCAAGTGATGTAAATGTAGCCATGGTGAGGCCATCACAGGACACAGGGCAGCAATGTGATCGGGTGCTGATGCCCTGTGTCCTGTGCAGCATCAGGTGATTGCGGAGAAGGTTGATGTTGTTGTTGGTGATGCTGGTGTGCCTGATGATGTTGGTATTGGGGCTGATTGTGGTGGAATTATGAGGCCCAAGGTGAGTCTTTTTCCAGGGCACCGATGCTGCTGGAATAGATGGCAGCTGAGGTTGAAATGACAGAAGTTATCTGTCAATTATGAGAGAGTTGCTCCAAGGAGGTGACAGTGGATAGAGAATTCACTGAAAAGACTTCCAACCTGCATACAGCTCAAAATTTCCTTCCAAATACTGAAGGCCTCAGCTTCTGACATTGGAAAGTGAACAGCTGTGAAATGGTAGCTTTTATACCAATTCTGCAGCTGTCAACTTGCCAAAGCTATAGAAAATCACTGAACCCGACTCCACTTATCTGACAAGTTTTAAGAAGGTCAGGAAACCTGACAAAAAGGTGGTAACATTTTAAGTGCCTGCTTTTAATCCTCTTAAATACTACTAAAGTACATGTTGAGTGCTTTAATGAACTGGCCCGCTGCCTGGCGTCGGGTTTGTGATCGGCACGCAGACCTGACAGGTGAGAAACTCACATGGAGGCGGGTTTAGTGCGGGATCCAGAACAGCTGTCAATCAGGGCCATTTTGACAATGAGCCCACCTCCAAACCAGCACTCGCAAGGCCGAGGAGATTTTAGCCTCAGCGGGGGGCACTGGAAATGGACTTACTGGTCTTCCATGGGGAGCTGGTGGCTGGGAATGTGAAATCAAGTGACGGTGTTTCTTCTTCTTTTCTTCTTCTTCTTCACTCTCCACTCTCTCTATTTGGTCCTCCACTGGCTAGGCAGGCTGCATTTCTTGGGTGTGTGAAATGAGGAAGGCACAAGGGTGGAGTTGTGGTGAGGGCAGGGTGGGAAAGCAAGAGGTGCATGCGAGAAGGAGGATAACGTACATGAGCAGCATCTTGTATCCTTTCAGCCCCCCTGCTGGCCAAGGGCTCAGCCATGCACTTGCAAGAATAGCCAGCACCATCTCCTCCAAGGAGGTGAGGTGATGTTAGGAATGAGAGATGTGCCTCATGTTACAGGTTGTTGGTAGGTGAGTGTGCAGGGGGGTGGGCATGGTGGGGGTTGTGCATTGAGCAGTGTGTGAGGCTAGTGGTGCAGTTGGTAGGAAACGGCTCTTGAAGATGCATTCACTGACCTTGACCATTGCTCTGAGGTCACATGAAGCTTCTTTGGGCACTGGAGTCAGATGGTGTGGACAACATTGCTGGCAGTGATGGCCTCGGTGATCTAGTCCCACATCCTGCTTTTTGTGAGGCCTCCTGGCCCCTGTCTGTAGAGGACTTCTCCTGCACAAAGCTGGAGTGCTATGTGAGAGACCCAGGAGGTCCCTTCCCTGGCTTGCTGAGCTATTTGTGTTAGTGCTAAAACACTTTTTACATTTTTTTATCTGCAGAAGGAAATTCACCTCCCATTTGGGAATTATTTTTAATGTTGTTTTTTTTCAGAAGGCAGTTGAGCTGTAAGGACTAAAAAGTGCCTTTTAAATTTATTTTTTATTTATTTCATTTTACGAAGGCAGTTCCCCTTTAAGGGGACGCATTGCTTTCTAAAATGACAGCCTTGCTTTAAGTGAAGGCTGTTCTTGCTGCAGTGATGCTACGGCCACGCTACATTGGGCCTTCTGCTGGGACTACCACAAAAACAGCCTTGCAAAGTGAGTTTAGCACTGCGGCAATGTGAATTGCCAAGCAGCAGCAATTTACTGCTGTTTCTAGCACTATTCATTTCCTTGGCTGTTTACTGCAACCGGCAGGTTTCCTGCAATTTCTAGGCTAATATCTCATATTTAAACTAGTTTCTATGGTCCCTTGTACTTGACACCTCAACTACTGACAATAGTCAGCTTCTATCTTCTCTGTTCCATCCCTTCCTTGTTTTAAACATTTCATTCATAATCCCCATAATCTGTGTTGTTCCAACAAAAAGTGACCCAACTTCTTATGTCTTCGTATTTGTATTTCCTCATACTACGCAGCGTCCAAGTGAATCTGCGTTGTACCCTCCCTAATGCCTTACTATCTTTCCCATAGTGTGGAGGAGAATACTACACAAAGTACTCGAACTGAAGTCTTATTCTGATTTTATATAGGCTCATCATTACTTCTTGGCTTTTATATTTTATGACGGAAAAATTGGGATCGGTAGCGCCTGTTTTTTTGGTGACTACGAGTGCTGTTAGAGATCCAAAATCGCATCTGTGGCACATGCACACTTGTGGGGTGAATTGCACCGGACATCATATTGGTGAGGGCATTAGTGTGCACGCAGTGAACATCCACTGGAAGTATGCAGAGCAGTCAGATCATGACGTCAATTGGTGTGCTGTGTTGACTTGAAGCCAGCGGTGCTATTTTGGAGATCAAAGCTCCAGCTAATGCTCTCTCTTAGCCTTGCACAGCTGAACAAGTGTTCAGCAGCAGGAAGGATGCCCTCCACCAGTACTATTTAAAGGGATCAACAGGTTAGTTGCTGGTTGATTTCTTCATTCTGTTGGCACAATTTTGCAAGTGTTTAGGGCTTATAGAAGTTATTTCAAGTTGCAAAAGTCTACAGGGAGTGCTATGGCAGGTGCTGAAGGACTTTTTCCTGAGCTCAAGGCTCCTGCACAAACCACTTGCTGCCAGACATGGATACGAGTAGAAATTCTCCTTAGAATGTAGTATGATGGGGAATGAATAGGGGCCACGCAGAGGAGGACAACCCTGCTGGAAAAGTGAGGAGGAGGAGGAGAAGGGCTTCCAGCAGGAGGCCATATCCACCCAGGATGTTCAGGAAGCAATACTCCTACCTATACCTCAGCGAGGAACAATGTGTCTCCACTTCAGTAAGGACATCCTCACTGAAATCTGCAACCTGCAGCAGCCACAATTGTAATATTAGAACAGGGCAAGGACCACATTGCCAGTGGCTGTGAAGGTGACCGTGGCCATGAACCTTTGAGTCGGGCACCTTCCAGGTTGGAGCTGGAGATATTTGCACCATCTCGCAGTTTGACATCCAATGATGCGTAAAGGAGGGCACGGAGGCTCTTTATTCAAGGAGAGCTGACTACATTTCAATCTCTCTTGCCAGAGAGCAGCAGATGGAGCGAACATGTGGCTTCGCCAGGATTGCAGGCAGCCCCATAGTTCAGGATGCCATTGACTGTCGCACATCACTTTGTAGGCACCACATTTCAACTCCATCACATACCAGAAGTGAAAGGAATTCCACTCCCTCAACGTTCAGCTGGTGTGTGACCACAGGCAGTGAATCATATGGGTCAAAGCCCGGTATCTTGGCAGCAGTCATGATGCCTTCATTCTGTGGCAGTTGCTGTATTGAGCCACCACTGCGAACCAAAGGGTGGCGACTGGGCGACATGGGAAATCCACTGATGACATGGCTCATGACTCCGGTGCGCAACCCATGCACACATGGGGAGCATGCATACATTGAAAGTAATGCTGCCACACAAAATGTAATAACGGAGACTACTGGCATGTAAAACAATTCTTCTGCTCTTGAGACCGCTCTGTGTTGTCTATCTGTAAAGCATGCACTCCCATGTTCCGCCACCGGGGAGCTCATCCCCTGAAGTCCCGAGAGATCCCAGCATCCCTTGGGAGCACTGCACATAAGCCGGCCCCTAAGGCTTGTTCCTCACTCTGGAGTGTCTTATTAAAGACTGAGGTCACTGTTACTTTAACCTCCCTGTGTGCAGTCTCATCTGTGTTAGGAACACAATAACTGGCGACGAGAATACGAATCCAACGCAAAGATGCAGCAAACTGTGGACATCCTGGAGAAGTTCTCCGAGGGTGAGGACTGGGAAGCCTATGTCAAACGGCTAGACCAGAACTTTGTAACCAATGAGCTGGACGGAGAAGGAAGCGCTGCAAAAAGGAGAGTGGTCCTCCTCACGGTCTGCGGGGCACCGACCTATAGCCTCATGAAGAATCTTCTGGCTCCGGTGAAACCCACAGATAAGTCATATGAGGAGCTGTGTACACTGGTTCAGGAGCAACTTAACCCGAGGGAGAGCGTGCTGATGGCGAGGTATCAATTCTACACATGCCAGCGAACTGAAGGTCAGGAAGTGGCGAGCTACATCGCCGAGCTAAGGCGACTTGCAGGACAATATGAGATTGATGGCTACCTGGAGCAAATGCTCAGAGACTTTTTTGTACTGGGCATTGGCCAGGAAACCATCCTATGAAAACTTTTGACTGTAGAGACACCGACCCTCAGTAAGGCCATTGCGATAGCACAGGCATTTATATCCACCAGTGATAACACCAAACAAATCTCTCAGCACACAAGTGCTAGCAATGTTCATAAATTAACTGACACTGTGTTTGCGAGCAGAAATGTACAGGGCAGAACCCACGAGTCTGCAACTGCCAGCTGTCTCAAGTCACCCAGATGACTCAGAGTCCCCAACAAAGGATGAATGCAAGGCAATTCACATCTTGTTGGCATTGTGGAGGCTTCCATTCAGCCTATTCATGCTGCTTCAAAGGGTATGTTTGCAAGAGCTGTGGAACAATGGGGCACCTCCAACGAGCTTGCAAATGAGCTGCAAGCTCTGCAAAACCTGCTAACCACCACGTGGCAGAGGAAGATCGGTCCATGGTGGCTCAAAGCAATTTTGAGCCTCAGAGAGGAGGCAGATGCTGAAGTACACGGGCTGCACACATTTTCGACGAAATGTCCACCTGTAATGCTAAATGTAAAATTGAAGGGCTGAATGGCCTACTCCTGCACCTATTTTCTATGTTTCTATGTTTCTATGAATGGCTTACCCATAGCCATGGAATTGGAAACTGGCGCGAGCCAATCCATCATGAGTAAAAAGATGTTTGAGAGACTGTGGTGCAACAAGGTATTCACACGAGCCCTGAGCCCTATCCACACGAAACTGAGAACGTACACCAAAGAGCTTAACACTGTCCTGGGCAGCGCCATGGTCAAGGTCACCGACAAGGGCACGGTGCACGAACTGCCACTCTGGATTGTCCCGGGTGATGGCCCCATACTGCTTGAAAGGAGCTGGCTTGGCAAAATCCGCTGGAACTGGGATGACATCTGAGCGCTATCACATGTCGATGAGGCCTCATGTACCCAAGTTCTTAACAAATTTCCTTCCCTTTTTGAGCCAGGCATTGGAAACTTTTCTGGGGCGAAGGTGCGGATCCACTTGGTCCCAGAGGCACGACCCATTCACCACAAGGCGCGAGCGGTACCTCACATTTTGAGGGAGAGAGTGGAAATGGAGCTGGACAGGCTGCAATGTGAGTGCAACGTCTCCCCAGTGGAATTCAGTGAGTGGGCCAGCCCGATTGTTCCAGTACTCAAAAGTGATGGCACGGTCAGGATTTGCGGCGATTATAAAGTAATTATTAATCGTTTCTCGCTACAGGACCAATACCCGCTACCTAAGGCAGATGACCTATTTGCGACGCTGGCAAGAGGCAAGACGTTCACCATGCTCGACCTGACTTCGGCCTACATGACGCAAGAGCTGTCGGAGTCTTCGAAGGGCCTCACCTGCATCAACACGCACAAGGGACAGTTCATCTACAACAGATGCCCGTTTGGAATTCGGTCGGCTGCAGCGATCTTCCAGAGAAACATGGAGAGCCTACTCAAGTCGGTACCACACATGGTGGTCTTTCAGGACGACATATTCGTCATGGGTCGGGACACCGCCGAGCACCTACAAAACCTGGAAGAGGTCCTCCAACGACTGGATCGCGTAGGGCTGTGGCTGAAGAGGTCGAAATGCGTCTTCATGGCAAAAGAAGTGGAGTTTTTGGGGCGGACGGCATTCGGCCCACAGACGCCAAGACAGAGGCTATCAGGAACGCGCCCAGGCCACAGAACGTCACGGAGCTGCGGTCGTTCCTGGGACTCCTCAACTATTTTGGCAACTTCCTACCAGGGTTAAGCACCCTTTTAGAGCCCCTACATGTGTTATTGTGCAAAGGTGAGAACTGGGTATGGGGAAAAAAACAAGTAATTGCTTTTGAGAAAGCCAGAAACATTTTATGCTCCAACAAGCTGCTTATATTGTATAATCCATGTAAAAGACTTGTGGTAGCATGTGATGCATCGTCGTATGGAGTTGGGTGTGTATTACAACAAGCTAACATTACGGGGAAGTTGCAACCTGTCGCCTATGCTTCCAGGAGCTTGTCTAAGGCCGAGAGGGCCTACAGCATGATTGAGAAAGAGGCATTAGCGTGTGTGTTCAGGGTAAAGAAAATGCATCAGTACCTGTTTGGCCTCAAATTTGAGCTGGAAACTGATCACAAGTCCCTCACATCCCTGTTCGCTGAAAACAAGGGGATAAATACTAATGCCTCAGCCCGCATACAAAGGTGGGCACTCGCGCTATCAGCGTATAACTATACCATCCGCCACAGGCCAGGCACCAAGAACTGTGCAGATGCTCTCAGTCGGCTACCATTGCCCACCACGGGGGTGGAAATAGCGCAGCCTGCAAACTTGTTGATGGTGGTGCAGACCGCAGACTTGTTGATGGTCATGGAAGCTTTTGAAAATGATAAATCACCTGTCACAGCCCGCCAGATTCGGACTTGAACCAGCCAAGATCCTCTGCTGTCCCCAATAAAAAACTGTGTACTGCATGGGAGCTGGGCCAGTATCCCTGTTCAAATGCAAAAGCCAGTCAAGCCGTTCCAGCGGCGAAAGGACGAGCTGTCCATTCAGGCCGACTGCCTGTTGTGGGGTAACCGTGTAGTGCTACCAAAAAAGGGCAGGGAGACGTTCATCTCGGATTTCCGCAGCACACACCTGGTATAGTAATGATGAAAGCGATAGCCAGATCCCACGTGTGGTGGCCTAGTATCGACTCTGACTTCGAGTCCTGTGTACGGCATTGCAGCGTATGTGCTTAGTTGAGCAACGCGCCCAGAGAGGCACCACTTAGTTTGTGATCCTGGCCCTCCAGACCATGGTCGAGGATCCATGTCGACTATGCGGGCCTGTTTCTCGGTAAAATGTTCCTGGTGGTGGTGGATGCTTTTTCAAAATGGATTGAATGTGAAATAATGTAGGGAAGCATCGCCACCACCACCATTGAAAGCCTGAGGGCCATGTTTGCACCCACGGCCTGCCTGACAAACTGGTCAGTGACAACGGGAAATGTTTCACCAATGTCAAATTTAAAGAATTCATGACCCGCAATGGGATCAAACATGTCACCTTGGCCCCATTTAAACCAGCCTCCAATGGGCAGGCAGAAAAGCCAGTACAAACAATCAAACTGAGCCTTAAACGAGTCAGAGAGAGCTCACTCCAAACTCACCTATCCCGGGTACTACTCAGCAACTGCAAGAGACCCCACTCACTCACGGTGGTGCCCCCGGCTGAGCTACTCATGAAAAGGACACTTAAAACCAGACTCTCACTGCTTCACCCCAAACTGCATGATCAGGTAGAGAGCAGGCAGCAGCAACAAAATGTAAACGATGTCGCGCCACTGTGTCACGGGAAATTGATCTGAATGATCCTGTGTATGTGCTAAACTATGGACATGGTCCCAAGTGGATCGCGGACACGGTGATAGCTAAAGAAGGGAATAGGATGTTTGTAGTGAAACTAGACAATGGCCAAATTTGCAGAAAGCACCTGGACCAAATGAGGCTGCGGTTCACAGACTGCCCTGAACAACCCACAGCAGACACCACCTTTTTCGAGCCCACAACACACACCCAAAGAATCAACGACACCACGTCAGACCAGGAAATCGAACCCATCACGCCCAACAGCCCAGCAAGGCCAGGCTTACCGAGCAGCCCTGCAGGACCAACAACACGCCAGCCCAGCGAGGGCACAGCCAACACACCAGAATAGACATTTGTACCGCGGCGGTCCACCAGGGAAAGAAAGGCTCCCGACCGCCTCACCTTGTAAATAGTTTTCACTTTGACTTTGGGTGGGGGGGGGGAGTGATGTTGTGTATCTGTAAAGCATGCACTCCCATGTTCCGCCACCAGGGAGCTCATCCCCTGAAGTCCCAAGGGATTCCAGCATCCCTTGGGAGCACTTGTATATAAGCCGGCCCCTAAGGCCTGTCCCTCACTCTGGAGTGTCTGATTAAAGACTGAGGTCACTGTTACTTTAACCTCCCTGTGTACAGCCTCATCTGTGTTAGGAACACAATACTCTGGAGGAGCCCTGCAGTACTCGGCATAGTGGGTGTCAAGAATTATTGTGGTCTGTTGTATGTTGCAAAACCTCTGTTCCATCGGCCGCTCCATCGACGTCCTCTGCAGCATAATTCATGTGTGACCTCACCCTCTAGTGATCTGGCACCTATGCTATCTTTTCCCCCTGCTCTCACTGCAGGCCACTCATGCTTGGTGCCTTACCACCTGCAAATCTCAGTTCTATGATTTCCTCTAAACTGCGCGCAGTGTCAGTATCTGAGCTGGTGGCTGTGAGTGTGAAATCGAGTGACAGTGTGTCTTCATCATCACCGTCTTCTTGCTCTTCCACCACTGCCTGGCCAGTTTGCAATTCTTGGCCATCTGAATGGAGAAAGGCTCAGGGATAAGGTTGTGGTGAGGGGAGGGTTAAAGTAAGTGGTACATGCTTACACCATCTGAAGCTTGTAAATCAGAGGAGATTGTGGGATGAAAGGGAAGTGGGATGTGAGATTGAGGGTTAGCTATGAGGATCACCTAATCTCCAATGGTTTCAGCACCATTGCTGGCCATGGCCTCAGCAATGCCTGTCCAATAATGGCCAGTACCTGCTCCTCTATGAAGGTTAGGACATGCTGGCTCCCTGCGGATACAGAAATCTCTCCTCCTTTCTACCTCGTCCACCAAGGCCTGCAGTGCAGCATCCGAAAACCTTGAAGCCCTCACTCTCCCATGTTGTGCCATTCTTCACTGTTTGCAAGGTCAGATTCACTTCCTGAACAACTGCCAGCACCTGCTCCAGCCACATGCACTTCCTCTTTAAGAGGTGCAGGCTAGCTTTAGTTATGCTTTTGGGCCCCCTGCTGATGTCTGCAGCCAATGAACAGCATGATTAGTGCTGGCTACACACTGAAATAATTCAAATGAGCAGACAGCACAAAGTTGGCGCACGCTGCAATCAATGACTGCGGGCTAATTGCGCATCGCGATCGGCGGACTCGTATATAGGGGCTATCGAATTTAACCCCCTATAGCTGTTGAGATAAAACCTAAAATTCTGTTAACAATTTTTTTTGCAGCCTATCAGCCTGAGGCCTTTAATGTCTGTGAACCTTTACTTTCAAGAACTTTTTGCCCAATCTATAGCGTTGAGCCTATTTCCATTCAGAGTATATTTACTGCTGTTATATGTTCACAAACTGACACTGAATTCTATCTGCCACTTTTAATCCCACCCACCCACCACAAAGGATGTGAAGGTTTTGAAGAGAGTACAAAATAAATTTACTGGAATGGTTCCAGGGATGTGAGTTTACAGTTACGTGGATAGACTGGAGAAGCTGGAGTTGTTCTCCTTAGAGCAGAGAAGGCCAAGAGGAATTTTGAAACAGGTGTTTACAACAACTTATATTTATATAGTGCCTTTAATGTAATAAAATGGCCCAAGGTGCTTCATTGGAGTGTTATATTAAAAAAGTATTTAACATCATAAAGTGTTTCCAATGGCTGAAGGGTTGATAACCAGCGGGCACTGATTTAAGGTGATTAGCAAAAGAATCAGAGGTAACGAGTGGTTAGAATTTGGAATGCATTGCCTGATAGGATGGTGGAAACAAATTCAAAAGTAGCCTTCTAAAGGGAAATGGATAAATACTTGAAGGAGAAAAAGCTGCAGGTATATAGGGAAAGAGCGGGGGAGTGGGACTAACTGGATTGCTCTTCGAAAGAGCCGACACAGACTCGTTGGACAGAATGGCGTCCTTCTGTGCTGAACTTATTCTATGATTTTATGATTTATCATTTATCCTTTGCAGTTTCCTTTGGTCTTTGAGAATTAACTATATTTTCTTTTGTGGTATATCTGCTCATTTCTAAACCAATCATTTCCAACTCCTCCCCTCCTCATCTTCTCTGTCTCCATTTCTGGGGATAGGCTATTGACAAATATCCACTATAAGCCCACTCACTTCCACAGCTACCTTGACTACATTTCCTCTCACTCTACTTCCTGTAAGGACTCTATTTCATTCTCCCAGTTTCTCTGTCCCCATCCTGTCTGTTCCGACGATGCCACATTCTATACCAGTGCTTACGATATGTCTTTCTTTTTCCTCAACCGTGGATTCCCCTCCACCATGGTTGACATGACCCTCGACCTTGTTTGTTCCATTTCCAGCACTTCTTCTCTCGCCCCTTCCCCTCCCTCCCAGAACCACAATAAGGTTCCCCTTATCCTCACCTTCCACCCCACCAGCCTCCATGCAATGAATCATCCTCCACCAATTCAGTCACCTTCAGCGTGATTCCACCACCAAACACATTTTCCCCTCCCCTTTCAGCATTGCGAAGAGACCGTTCCCTCTACAACACCCTGGTCCATTCATGTATCACCCCCAACACCTTCCCTTGCAAGCGCAGGAGATGCAACACCTGCCCCTTTAACTCTTTCCTTCCCACCGGCCAGGGCTCCAAACACTTCTTCCAGGTGAAGCAACAATATACTTGTGCTTCTTTCAATTTAGTAAACTGTATTCACTTCTCACGATGCAGTCTATTATACATTGGGGAGACCAAACAGGAATTGGTTGATCGCTTTGTGGAACACCTCTATTCGGTCCGCAAGTATCACCCCGAGCTTCCAGTCGCCTGTCATTTTAATTCTCCGAACCATTCCCACTCTGACCTCGGCCTCCTACACTGTTCCAATGAAGCTCAGTGGAAGCTTGAGGAGCAGCACCTCATCTTTCTATTAGGCACTTTACAGCCTTCTGGACTCAAAATTAAGTTCAACAATTTGAGATTACAATATCTGCCCCCATTTTTGGGGACAGCAGCTGTTGCTGATGATTCTGATTTTGCCATTTACACCTCCTCTCAATCCACCTTTTGTTTCTTTACTTGTCTCATTACCATCTGCTTTTGATTTGCACCATCATCCCTTTTGTCATTTAATCTTTCCTGCCTTCCACCATATCACAGATCTCCCATTTTGTTCTTTCCTCCCCTCCCGCTTTTCCCTGCCTTTATACTTGCCCTCAAATCTACCACCAAGCTCATGGTCTACAGGGCTATAGTAATACCCGCTCTCCAGTATGGATCTGAGGCATGGACGATGTATAGAAGGCACCTCAAGTCACTGGAGATATATCACCAATGTCTCCGCAAGATCCTGGGAGGACAGGCACACCAACATCAGTGTCCTCAACCAGGCTAACATCCCCAGTATTGAAGCACTGACCACACTCGATCAGCTTCGCTGGGCAGGCCACATAGTTTGCATGTCAGATACGAGACTCCCTAAGCAAATGCTTTATGTGGAGCTCCTTCATGGTAAACGAGCCAAAGGAGGACAGCGGAAACATTATAAGGACACCCTCAAAGCCTCCCTGATAAAGTGCAACATCACCACTGATACCTGGGAGACTCTGGCCGAAGACCGCCCGAGTTGGAGAAAGTACATCTGGGAGGGCGTTGAGCTCTTCGAATCTCAACGCAAAGAGCGTGAAGAGGTCAGGCACAGACAGCGGAAGGAACGTGCGGCAAACCAGCCCCATCGACCCCTTCCCTCAACGAATGTCTGTCCCGCCTGTAACAGGGTCTGTGGCTCTCGTATCGGACTGTTCAGCCATCAAAGAACTCACTTTGGGAGTGGAAGCAATTCTGAGGGACTGCCTATGATGATGATACTTGCTTAAAACCTGTTACATATCTAACCTTTTCCAATTCTGACCAAAGTTCATCGACCTGAAACATTAACCTACTGAGTATTTCCAGCATTTTCTATTTTTATTTCTGTTATCCTATCCTAGTTCCCTTGTGGTACCTTGTGAAAGGCTTTCTTAAATATCATGCACATAACAAAGTCAGCCCCTCCATTTCCCATGGTGCTGTTTTTCTTAAGTAAATTAATACTACATCTGAATCTATGGAAGCTATTATAGCATAGAATTTTAATACTTCACAAGAATTATAAACAAAATGAGTGTTGATTGGATTATGAAGGAACTGAACTGTTGACCTTGTTTTTAGAAACTATAATATGCATAATCTCGTGAAATGTGAGACTGAAAGAAATTAAGTTAGCTATTGTGGCTGAAGATGATGTAGCTGACAATGATACATCAAGCAACCAAATTGCATGCATCAGACTCCTTTCTATGAGTTTTAAGGCTGGCAGCTGAAGTATTTTAGTACAGCTGAACCTGAAAAGTAAACCATTCTAAATGCAGAATCCTCTGAACCTACTAAAATTGAACTTTAAAGTTAAAACTTTGAAATGAAAGACCAACAACCTGTCCAAAACACTTTCCCAATTCTACCTCCCCGTGCCAACTCCAACCAACTACACTATAAACTAACACAGCTGGCTATCAAAATCATCCTCATACCACTCACTGCTTCATCCAATGTGCCCAATGCACCATGTATAACGCATAGAGATTATGCAGTAGCGTGCATTCAACTCAAAGCCAGCTTGACACATAAAAGACTTGGATTAATATAGGGCATTTCATGACTACCAGACGTCTCACAGCACTTTATAGCCAATGAAGTACTTTTTGGCGTGTAGTCACTGTTGTAATGTAGGAAACCAATTTGCGCACAAGCAAGCAGCAATGTGATAATGACCAGATAATCTGTTTTTTTGTTATGTTGATTGAGGGATAAATATTGGCCAGGACACCGGGGATAACTCCCCTGCATTTCTTTGAAATAGTACCATGGGATCTTTTACGTCCATTTGAGAGAGCAGACGGGGCCTCGGTTTAACGTCTCATCCAAAAGACAGGACAACTGTAACACATTTGCATTGTTAACTGGGCAATTAAAGTGATGAGCAGAATTCAACCATTGAATATTGTTCTCCAAGCTACCAGTTAAAGGGATACTGGCTAGCTCGTTTAAAAAATATGGTACTCTGTTCAGGTAGGAGTAAAGGTTTTGGATATTGGAGGAAACGGAGCTATAACTGCAATGGTCATGAATAAAACTAAAATAATGATCTATGGCTTTGTGACCAAGCTAATTTGGCTTGTTTTCCTGCAGTATCCATATTAATGTTATCCTATCTGAACAGTCATTTTTATTTATTGTGAATACTTCGTTGGCTGTAAAGTGCTTTGGGACATCATGAAATGCGCTATATAAATGCTAGGCTGGGGTTGTGCTGAGATGGTGGTGGGTAGCAGGCTGTGGGATGGAGTCAAGGACACTCATGTCGAAGACAGAGTCTCGGTTAAGGAGATCTTCGAAATGCTACTTCAAATGGGTGCTGACTGCCTCTCTGTCCTTCATAAACACCTCATCATTCTTGGCCAGCAGTGGGGTAGGGCCTTGGGTGCTTGGGCCGTCGGTGGTCTTGACTGCGCTAGAGAATCCTTGCACATCGTGGTTGGTGGCTAACTGCTGGATCTCCTGTGCTTTCTCCACCAACCATCTGTTTTTTAGGTTGTGGGTTTTTTGTTGGACCTTGGCCTTCAGCCGCCTGTAGAGCTGCTTCCTTGCTCTCGTGTTGGGTTGCTGTTTTAAGTTCAGAAATGCCTTGCGCTTGCGGCTGATTAGCTCCTGGATTTCCTGGTTGTTCTTGTCAAACCAGTCTTGGTGTTTCCTGGTCGAGTGACCGAACGTCTCTTCGCAGGTGCTGATTATGGAGGCCTTGAGGGCAGACCAGGTGCTGTGGGCACTCTGCGTCTTTGGGTCATCGAGGGTTGCCAGGTTGGCTGTGAGACGCTGGCTGAATAGGGCTTTCTTATCAGGGTCTTTGAGTGCCACTGCGTCGACTTTCCTGCGGCATTGTTTGTGTTGCCTTCGCTGTTTTGGGGCTATGTTAATGTTAATGACGGAGCGGATTAGGTGGTGGTCCGTCCAGCAGTCCTGGCGTGGGTGATGCGCACGTCCTTGTGGTCCCTCGCTCGGATGATGATGTAGTCGAGCAGATGCCAGTGCTTGGAGCGAGGGTGTTGCCATGATGCCTTGTACTTGTCTCTCTGATGAAACAAGGTGTTGGTGATGACAAAGCCATGTTCTAGGCATTTTGTCAGAAGCAGGGTACCACTGCAGTAGGTTCTCATAAACCCCTCTCTACCGATCACACCTCCCCAGAGATGTGTGTCTTTTCCGACTCTGGCGTTGAAATCGCCAAGAAGGATCAGTTTGTCGTCCGTTGGGACGCGGATCAGGAAATGTTTGAGGCTGGAGTAGAATTCCTCTTTGGTCTCATCTGTAGCATCGAATGTTAGGGTGTAGGTGGCACGAGGTAGAAAAGGCTGACCATCAACTGAAGAATAATAAGGCAACAGGAGCAGATGGAACTCCTGCTGAAGCACTAAAGCATGGTGGAGAATTACTACTGGTACGAGTACATGACCTCATTTCTCTTATCGGGAAGGAGGAAAGTATGCCAGGAGATCTCAGGGACGCCATAATCGTGACCACCTTCAAAAAAGGGGTCAAATCCGACTGCGGTAACTACAGAGGAATCTCCCTGCTGTCGGCCACAGGGAAGATCATTGCAAGAGTCCTCCTCAATCATCTTCTCCCTGTGGCTGAAGAGCTCCTCCTAGAATCGCAATGTGGATTCTAACCACTAAGTGGTACAACGGACATGATCTTCACCGCGCGACAACTGCAAGAGGAATGCAGGAAACAGCACCAGCCCTTGTACATGGCCTTCTTTGACCTTATAAAGGCCTTTGACATTTTCAACTGTGAGGGATTATGGAACGTCCTCCTCTGTTTCGGCTGCCCTCAAAAGTTTATCACCATTCTCTGGATAGACATAGACATAGAAAATAGGTGCAGGAGTAGGCCATTCGGCCCTTCTAGCCTGCACCGCCATTCAATGAGTTCATGGCTGAACATTCAACTTCAGTACCCCATTCCTGCTTTCTCGCCATACCCCTTGATCCCCCTAGTAGTAAGGATGCTCCACGAAGACTATGCAGGCCGTGTTCCTGACCAATGGATCCTCCACAGACCCAACCCACATCTGGACCAGGGTCAAACAAGGCTTCGTCATTGCTCCAATGCTCTTTTCGATCCTCCTTGCTGCAATGCTTCATCTCACCCTTAGCAAGCTCCCTGCTGGAGTGGAGCTAAATTATAGAACAAATGGGAATCTGATCGACCTCCGCCGCCTCCAGGCTAGATCCAAGGTCATCCCATCCACTGTCATTGAACTACAGTACACAGATGATGCTTGCATCTGCGCACACTCGGAAGCTGAACTCCAAGCCATCATCAGCACCTTCACCGAGGCGTACGTGAGCATGGGCCTTACGCTAAACATCCGTGAGGCAAAGGTCCTTGACCAACCTGACCCTGCCACACAATACTGCCCCCCCGATGGTCAAAATCCACGACAAGGCTTTGGACAACATGGACCATTTTCTATACCTCGGTTGCCTACTATCAGCAAGAGCAGACATTGACGACGAGGTCCAACACCGCCGTCAGTGCTCCAGCACAGCCTTCGGTCGCCTGAGGAAGAGAATCTTTGAAGACCAGGACCTCAAATCCAGGACCTCAAATCCGGCACCAAGCTTATGGTCTACAGGGCATTAGTGATACCCGCCCTCCTATATGGCTCAGAGACATATGTACAGTAGGCACCTCAAAACACTGGAGAAGTACCACCAATGCTGCCTCCGCAGGATCCTGCAAATCCATTGGCAATACAGGCGCACCAATGTTAGTGTTCTCGCTCAGGCCAACATCCTCAGCATCGAAGCATTGACCACGTTTGATCAGCTCCGTTGGGCAGGCCACATTGTCTGCATACCTGACACGAGACTCCCAAAACAAGTGCTCTACGCGGAGCTTCAACACGGCAAGCAAGCCTCAGGTGGGCAGTGGAAGTGCTTCAAGGACATCCTGAAAGCCTCCTTGATAAAGTGCAACATCCCCACCAACTCCTGGGAATCCCTGGCCCACGACCGCCCAAAGTGGAAGAAGAGCATCTGGGAGAGGGCGCTGAGCACCTCGAGTCCCTTTGCCGAGATCAAGCAGAAACCAATTGTAGAAAGCGGAATGGGCATGCGTTAACCCAGGCTCCCCACCCACCCTTTCCCTCAACCACTGTCTGTCCCACCTGTGACCGAGATTGTAGGTCCCGCATTGGACTTCTCAGTCACCTGAGAATTTATTTTTAGAGTGGAAGCAAGTCATCCTCGACTCCAAGGGACTGCCTATGATGATAATATATAAATGCAAGGCTTTCAGTTTTCTTTGAGTCCAAACATGCTCCTTGAATTTTCTGGAGAAAGAATAGGCATGACACTATTTCTACTGGTGACTGTTAGAGAGCTGAGTGTCTGTAAATAACTTTTAAAGAAATTGTATACTTACAATGGGCCGGATTTTGCTGTAGAAATAACAATGAGGCTAACAGCACTTACCATTATTCACAGTGTAAATTGGAAATCAACTTCTGGCGTGCATACTTATGCAATTAAATGCGGAAATCAGAACGTTGCTGTCTGAGTTGCCCTGTTCCTCCAGAAGCTGCGTTATACTGGTATCTTGTCGAGAGACTTGGTATTGAAACACGTGGAAAGGCATGAGGTTGCTTTACTTATATGAGAGATACCCACTATCACACCAGAAAAAGTTAGGGCTTGTATATTCCAGTGTAAGTAAATTGGTATACACGGTGATAAGTCTTAATTACTACCAAACAACCTCTCTGGCAATGAAAATTAACTTTTACAATGTGGAGCCTCATTCTTTCAGATTTTAATTATTGTTGGAGATTTAAAAAAATAAAATTTCAAATAATTTAAAAAAAATATGTTTTCTTTCTGTCTCTTTTATTTCTCTCTCTTAACCCCAATCTTTTGTTCCCTCTCTTTATTTTGCTTTCTGTACCTAATTTGACTTGAATTAATTATTCTAACTGATGCTTCCTGATTCTGCGCTGCTCATTAATGATTCTTCAATCTAAATGGTTAAGGAGATACACAGTTGCTTGACCTGTTCACACAGGTCCTAGATCCCCTGTAGAGGGTGCTGAGCCATTTTGGCTCTCTAATTTACAGTAAGTTCTAGTGCAAAATCCCATAGAAAGTCTGTTGGAAAGTACAAGTGTAATGAACAGCTGGCACCATTCGTTTACCACTGAGAGCAAAATCTGGCCTCATAGCCTCAGGATAAGCGATGGGCCATTTAGAACTGAAATGAGGATAAATTTCTTCACTCAGAGGGTTGTAAATATTTGGAATAGCTGTGGCTGCTCTGTTGATGACTATATTCACGACTGAGATTGATAGAGGTGATGTAGAAATTCAGCCATGATCTTATTGAAAGGCTCAAGGGGTCATATGGCCTATTCCTGCTTCTATTTCTTATGTTCTTATTGTCTTTTGTAGCTCTAGCAGGTTAAAGTGCATTGGAGAACTTTTGAAACATATATAGTACAATTTTAAAATATAATAGGCCAATAGTTGATAATGCCATAGAATCAGTAAATATGATTATATGCAGCAATCACCAATTAATTAACACCTTTGAGTTCATAAGAACAGTGTTCAGCTAATCCACATTGCCAGTAAGGAATCCACGCTGAAAGAAAGTGTGGGTCTGAGATAGCAGTACATCATATATCCCTCATTTTCTGACCCATGTTCCCTGTGAGCATGGCTCCTCATTGGGATTATTAGTCTTTATATCTAAAAAAATACGTGGTTCAACTACATTCTAATTTCCTCTTTCTATGAAGGACTTAACTGCCCTATAAAATTGTATTAAATCCTGCAACCCGCTATACAATTTACAAGTTGTTATTTAGAAACCATATAACCTATTTTTAAAACCTGAAAAAATCTAATCGGATGTTGTGTGAGTTTCGAATTGGACATTGTTGAGATAATTCGCTCTGTAATTGCAGTGCCAATGTGACCACTGCCAACCTCCAAGGTAAATGGGATTCTATGCTTTTTAATTTTTTTGTGAGGGTATGAAATTCTTTTATTTTGTCCCCTGTTTTTGTTGGTTGGGTCACATTTGACTTGTGGAGGTAACAGCAAGAAGCCAGGAGACCTTCTTCAAGGCTTTCACTAATGTTGTTCTCAGCCAGGCATCAGAGAGCAGCCCAGTGATAACATACCCTTTAATGTTTCTGTCCTTCTTGTGGGAGGTCCTCTGGCTTTCATCAAATGTTACCCACAGCAGCACAGCTTTAAGCTTGTCCCTGATAATGCGGGCGATCAAAACAAGACCTGTGCCCACCCACCTCTATTTCCTTGACAGTGTATGTTGGTGTTTCGACATGCTCCGCTACTAGGCCGAGAATAAATCTGTTTTCAAAAATGCATTCTTAGGGTTTGATACTTATCAATTTCACCAAGTATGAAAGCGTTAACACAATTTGCATTGAAGATAGGAGGGCTGATTTTAACTGTTGGTATAGAAAAATAAATTGCTTGGGGAAATGGGTTGTGCAGTGTAGGGAAACCAAAATAGCACATTGGTGCAAGTAAGGGATGCTCTGCTCAGGTTGGGAATTAAGACACATTTATAAGGTGAAGTACAGACAGCTTTAATTTTGCATCTGGTCATATTTTAACTCACCTAGGAGTACTTGATGGTGACAGTGGGCTCCACGAAGTGTTCCACTGTCCAGCAATTAAACCCATCACCTTGATGACCATAACTTCACCACAAAGGAAAAAGCAAACACGGTGGAGTGTATACTATGTTGTCTAATGATTGTAACTTTATCGCTTAAACTCATATTGTTACCTGGTACAGATTTGGCCCATTTAACAACAGCTACAAGTTGCCTCTCGCATAGCCTGTTCAGGCTAGTTAGCAGATAGTTAGGCGAGTCTGGTTGACTGTTATCATAGCCTGCATAAACAACTTCTGGTTCAATTATCTGTAAAATGGAAACGAGTGTCGGCGTGAACTGGACCCCTCGAGCTGAATGTAATGTGATCTTTGGTATTGAAACTGGACTGACACTTGTTAGTGTCATTTCAGACTGCAGAGAAGATGGGTTGTTTCCGATGTTCTTTAGTTTACTGAATTTCCTTAGTTTTCGAGCTGAAAAACAAAAGATAATTGCCTGTTCAATGTCTGAACTTTCAACACAATATCCATTATCGTTCAGTTTACAGACTTATACTTCACAATTATCCAAACCAACATATACTTTTGTTGAATTTTGTTTAATCTCACTTTTCACAGCTGTCTCGGTATCCGAATTCAGTTTCCTTTGAATCTACAAATGAATAAGTTGTGGTCTCTTAAACATAATGGCAAATCACATTTTATGTTAAAATATATAATGAGAAATAAACTGTGATGTTGCCAGGCATCAGCACTTTGACTCTGGCGAGGCAAAAGTCACATGAGACTATGTGGCTGAAATCAAAGGCATTTATATTACAAGGAGTAAGCTTCATATAACTTTACTTAAGGAGAAAGAAAACATGGGAGAGTGCTTTCAATTTAAAATACATTTCCAACTAGGCATTGCTTAAAAAGGAAATTTAAATATCTCTTACCTCTTAGGAGAAGTCCTTATTTTCATTTCAATTTTTCAGACTCTGAATCTGGGTCTCCCCTCTCTGCAGGGAGCCACTCTGACGATATCAGCTATGGGAGTGGCAGTGACTGCCTTCATAGAGAACCCTGTACATCAGCATCAGACCAGTCGATGGGAAACAGATGAGCTGAGAAAAGCCAGTGACAGTTGGGTAAACAGGTGCACCCAGCTGGTATTGACTTTTTCAGGCTCGAATGTCTCTCGATAACTGCCTGAAAACTTTCTTTCGTTACAAAAACATTGAGGTAAATTTGATAAAAATAACAAAAGGGAATGTATTAGCTGACGAGTGCAGGAAGTCAGGAGAGGGAAAAAAAACAGCATGTTGCCGTCAGGGAGAAAACCCTCTGATGCCTGGCAATATTATCTGTCAAACTTCATTGCATGTAACATATAGTTTGTATATATGTCATCCAGTTTTGCCATCTCGGTAAAGATTTTCACATATAATGCACACTGATTTGTAAAGGTAGATTTTACAAATTCACACTCCAAGCCCAAAGTTCCACGTGCTGAAAGTGTGATTTGATAAATTCTACCCAATATTGCGCATCAATATTTTAGCTCCATTTTCGGTCTAAAATAAAAGAATATTTTATACCGAAATCATCTTAAGTTCTGCATTCAAAGTAATTTTCACCTTTAGTCACTTATAGTGCGCAGCAGGAGCCAAAGCTAATTTCGCAATGCATGTTATATAGGAAAATGATGGAGATAACTTTGCGCAGTCCTGATATTCAAGACAAAAAAAATCTCAATCTATTTTTAATTAACTCTCAGTTGTTGTGAAAGAAAAACATGGACTTCTCCAACTGTTTTGTTTAGAATTATTTATTATTCCAGGGGCCGGCACTGTTTTTGGTCAAAAAAAAAATTGGCAAAAAGCCTGTTTTGCAATCATTGTACTGAAATTCGAGCAAAGCACACACCATTCCTAAATGCCAAACGTGAGAACTGCAATGTCATTAGTGGCAAAGATAAATATTAGCCAATTGCGATACATCTGCATTAAAGATATTTTGCGCTTCTGAAGCAGCCAAAGAGCCACTTGGCCCGTATAAATTTTTAAAAGCTTGCTGCGGAGCACACGATTGCTGGTTAAAAAAAGCTAAATGGTAGTAGCGCAAAGCCAGTTTTAATGAAGAGGGTCTGCAAGTGCTGGTAGGCACCATCATGAAGTGACGCAACCACATTTTTTTCATGGGGGAGGCCAAACCCCCCAGCTTGTAAAGTAGGCACAAAACATGGCAGTTTTTCAGCACTGTCTTCACGACTCAGAGGACGACCTGGCAGGAGGTCTGGAAGAAGGTGGACAAAGTTAAGGCATGAATATTGTTGTAAAGTAGGAGCACAAGACATATCTGCACATGAAGGAAAGTTGCAGTTGTACAAGATAATGCAAAAATGCTTCACTGACACAGATGTTAGCAAGAATATAGCAAGTAAGGTATTAGAAGGGAAAGTAGCAGAGTCATGCAAATTACATTACTTCATGCTGGGAAAATAATTGTACTGCAGAAAGGCATTTCCCTGGGCCAAATCATTGCTTCTCAAGCCTCAGTGCTCCAATGTTTAAAGGCAAAACTTACACAGAGTAAAAAGGCAACAAGTGGTGGAATCCAGATCTGTAGGTACTGAAGGTCAGTGGCAGAGCCAGTGGGAGGGTCAGGGGGCTCATGACACCCCCAATCATTTTGAGCTTGGCCAATTTTGCGTGTCAGGACTCGGCCAAAAATTACTGAAAACAATTTATTCCAGTGCAGCGTGGCATTGGAGGACGTTATCGTGGCTGTTCTGCGCCAAGTCAGCCAAATCTGGACATTTACCCAACCCACACCCCCCCACAATCTTCGACCTCAACTTCGCCCCTGCCGAAGGTCAGCTCATTTCAGCTGAGACACTAGTGGCAGCAGTACAATTGGCCTCAGCTCCCGTCCTGCCCACCTGTGCTATGGAGGGGAAAGTTAATCAGAATTCCCAACTCCAGATTTCTTTCCAGTGTTGTCTTTTGGAAATGCATGTGTGTGGATATCAGGAAACAACAGGATCGGATTTAGCTGATGCCAGCTTCAGTTGAATATTCTGCTGCATTCACTGTCAAGGTTCACACATGAATAAGGCCCATTAAAGAACCTATGACCCCATTCCCCACAAGGTTGTAACTGCTCCAAGAGAAACTAATAATTGTTAAAATGCTGCTCTTCTGAGGTCTATAAAAGATCTTTCACACAAGCCTGTGTGAATCTTCAGATGTGTATAACTGCAGATGGTAAGAAAGTACCTTTGGTATGGATGTATTCCCAATGAATTGAAATGAAAATTCCTGTTTTGTGGTGACTAGGGACCCTGAAAAATTGAGTTGTGAAACATGATAGCCCGGCCTTCTTTTGTGTCTGTAGATGACTGCTTCAGGTAGGAATAAAGCTGTGCATGGGACAAGGACCACAATGCATCTAGTCAAGGTCAAAATGTTGTAAATGAACATGATCATTCACACTATGCCAACCATTTTCCACTAAGCAGTTCAGTTGTAACATGTTTTCTCCATAAAACCCTCCCAGAAATACTAATAGTTTATATTAAAATGGAGTTTGAGACAACAGATGCGCTCAGATAAGACAGCATGGTGGAGCAACTGTTAAAGGTGTCAAAATGAAGTAGGTTGAACAGATTCACAGAAAGTGGACTCACTCAGAAAACATACTGGAAGAGATCCACAAATTAAATTAGAAAACAAAACCTTCCCATATATTGAATCAGGTGATCCATGGAGAGCAAGGGAGTTTTCTGTACTAATATAAAATGGGTATGAGGCTCTTGCAATGGCTTAGTGAGCAAATGCACCACATGGTTCCAGGTTCAATCCTTGCTCTGTGCTGAGTTAGCATGTTTAGTGATACAGACATTATAGTGCATAGATTTGGCAGAGGAGACAATACCACTTTGAATGTTTGGCTTAGTCCCAGGCACAATTAATTGTAGGGAGATGAAACAGTGAAACACCCAGTGGGAAAGCTATTTAGTTCTACATTATATCTGGTCTATTATAATGTGATACATATACAACTGCACTCGGATGGTATGATCGAGGAGAGAACAGTAGCATGGCATCACAGGCATGATACAGTATTCAGAGGAGGATCAATACTTTTTGTATTAATAAATGAACAGCTCATGTTTCTGGTTGGCCAATTCTAGCTCCACCTCTTATTTGAACCTTGATCTAACCTCACTATGTAAGGTACACTCAGAGAAACACTGTACAAAGGGTAAATTCATGGAAATAAATTGGATGTCTAGCTCTTTTCCAGATGAGTCTATTCAACACGAAATGAAGGGGTCGAAATTGGCCCTTTGTGTGATGCCCATTAGTGCCTCCAGGGGCGCTAACAGGGCACAAAACACTTTTCGGCTGGGGGGTGCTACCTGCTCCCACGAAATTGCATAAGAGCTAGCGGAGGTACTGCTCCAGGCCGCCGCGCAACGTGCGATGAAGTAATCGGCATGCGCAGTGACTCCTTAGCGCCGTGGGCTGACCTCTTTCCACCCCGTGGCGGTGACATCTGCTCGCGGGGCGGAAGTTAAAGGGGAGGTTGCGAGCACCCCACGCTGTCATCTTGGCGGTTTTGCCAACTCACCGGTCGGCCCGAGTTCTTCGCCCCTTGCGTGGTCCAGGCCACCATATTGCAGCATGCATAGCGACCTTCCACTTTAAGTGAAGGGGATGGACATTGAACTATGTCAGCACCACCATGAGCATCCGCGTAGCGCTGGCGATCACGTCCCAAGAGGAAGTGGAGCGCGTGAGATTGCGCTACACTTCCTCTGAGGGGTGGTAACCACAATTTCGTGGCCGTGGCGGGATGTCTGCGCTGGGCGCAGGAAGTCCTGCCCCGAGCCGGTTACTGCCCCCAATCGGGGCTCTGGGGAATTTCCCCCCGTAAGAACTTTACATAATATTTATCTCGATTTGGAGGGTTAGCACATTTTTAGAGCATGTGTCTGATTAGGTTTTCTTCAGTTACAAAAATGTGAAGCGGATCAGCTATAAATTGAGAAAGCAGTAACAACTAAACTCTATGTTACTTAAAGTTTGCACTACGTCAGGGGGCCAATACCTGAGGAGGGAGAAGTTAACCTATTGGATTCTCTACTGATCTACAAGAATTCTTATCAGCTGCTTTGGGATATGGACCATCAAAATTAGACCAATCCACTCAGTCTCTGAGAGAACTTCAAGGCTGCAGTAGAGCAAAACACATTGATGTCTGGTTGTCACAACACTTCTTTAGTTTGTATAGCTTCCAGATTGCAGAGGGACCTTATTCAGTAAAAGATATAAATCTCTGAGGCGGAATGAATATCTGATATTACTAAGAAATACTCACCCAGAGAAACATGCATCTCAGCTGATGCTGAACAACTTGCCAAATAGCACATTACAACAAGCTATTCAGTATAGCAAGGTTTACACTGATTTCCTGAATGTGAAACACTTGTAGAGACAATCAATAAGGCTTCTGCTAATCATCTTCAAAATTCTTGATTATAATTTATCTGAGACACTGGTTATTGGAAAGGCTGGAGCCCAAGATCACAAACAAAAGAAACTCAATAGTGGCAGAACAATATTTTGAATGGACTTTGTGACATATGAGGAGGCAATGAATTACTGTAATCCAGTAAACTGCAGGAAACACTGATAATAATGTGGACTTGGATCATTAATTCAATGCTACTTAAAATCTTGTGCCAGCAAACTTTCTGAATTAAAAATATTTCAAAATACTCCACATAAATCAGAGATTATTCAGTGCAGAAGGAGGCCATTTGGCCCATCCTGCCTGTGCTGGTACTAACTCAACATTGGAGATATCTATTGCAATCCTATTTCTCTGCTCTTCCCTTCATATCCATCAATATTTTTCTACTCTAAACTTCCCTTAATCTCAGTGAAAACAAAATGGGGGACTAGTCCCTGTGGCAATTGTTATTTGAGATGCTGGGGGAACCAATTTCCGGGCATAATCACCAGCGTCCAATCAGCCACGGAGTGCGGCAGCTGGCAATTTTGCAACCGATGACTTCTGAGTGCCCAGGGCATCAACCTAAGTATATTAAGTAGAGGTCTTATGCCTGCTTCAGGATCCCAATGTCAAATTGGACAAAAACTGGGTGGAGGATGTGCGCGTATGCGTGCTCAGTTGTCTGCGTCTACAGCAGCCTAATCAGCAGTGTTTAAGGTACTTAATAGGGACTGCTGGAGGCCACAGAAGAACAGGCAAGATTTTCAGATTTTACATACCATAATGTGGATGCCTGTCAGGTTTTACTGAGTGGAGATTCCACGGTGGGCTCTCCAATCAGTAGGCTGTTAAAACTGAATCAAGATCCTAGTAACATCAGAGGAGCCAGATTTACAATTATTTATGATGCACCTGCCTGAGTTAGTTGGGTGCCACAATCACCCAAGAAAATAATGGTATTAAAATGGCTGCAGGCGATAAAAGAGTGGAAAGTCCACCATTTCGATTTTGACTCCTGGGTGCCAAAATTGGCCTGTTGTGCGTCTCCCGTTTGTGCCTCCAGGGAGTGCTAATGGCGCAAAAGTGTTTTTGTTCATGGGGGGATGGCTACCGGCCCCCGCAAAACTGCGTGGGAGTTAGTGGAGGTGCGAATTCTGTAGTGGCACGCCCTCGCTAATAGCACCCAGGGCTGTGCGTATCCAGCGATGACATCCTCACTGTGTGTGACGACCCCTTTTCGCTTTGCGGCGGCCTGTTTCCACCCCATAGCAGAAATTGGGCAACGTCTCGTGATGCTGCCTCGGGCGTAGTCAGCGGCGGCAGCCTTATGGGTTGCGATCCGGGCCACGCTCCGCTCGAGGGGCAAAAGTTAATGCCATGCGCCGCCATTTAAAAAAATCTGACTCACCAGTCATGCTGTTGTCTGGTGATGTTGCGGGGTCCATGCCACGATCGTGCAGCCTAGAACTCTGTTTCGGTGCTGGACTGCACCCACACACTCTGCATCCCTGGTGGCCGAGTGGAGGCCATCAAAAGGTCTGCAGAGCTCGCAGCGTCCCTCTCCTTTAATGGAAGGGGAGGAGCCTTGAAACACATCAGCGCTGCCCAGAGAGGCTGTGTAGCGCTCCGACGCTCACCCGTGTAGTGCCCCCGATCCTGCCCCAGGAGGAAGTAGAACGTGCGCCATTGCGCTCCACTTCCTCTCAGGGGCGGTGACCCCAATTTAGGTCATGGGGCGGGACTTCTGTGCTGGCTGCAAGAAGTTCTGCCCCCAAATGAGGTGGTACCCAATTTCTAGGCTCTGGTACACTTGATTTCCGGGAGGGCATTAAAATTTCCCCGTAAGTCCCTATTAAAGGCAAAGAAATCTTCTGAATTTTCCCATATCCCAAATGATATAAAGTTGAAGTGTAAAAGCTGAGTTAATAATTATACCATCTAACTAAGCATAGGAACACAAGGAAGCAAGAATCATGAGAAATGCCTTATCGTCTTTCAAACTGATTCGTCACAGAGATCATGAACAACCTGCACTGGACTCTGCCTGACTTATGGTTACTGCTAAACGATGAGAATATTTGTTTTTCAAATATAACAACCTACAACCAATAGAAAGTCCAATAAAAAGTTTGAAGGAATTATGCTAATTAAATGACCTAATAATAAGAAATGAATCATTCAACATTTGTTAATGATTTCTTTTGTTTTTATTGGCAGTAACTCAAGAAATATGGCACGGTAAAGCACAAATGTGCTCCATTTCAGAGAGAAGGAAACTCTTTTTTTGGTAAAATAATTTTATTAATGGGTAGAGGATATTGTATTAATCATCAGCAAATTACTTAGAATTTCTGTGCATCGACTTTCCTTAGTTAATAGATAGAAAAATAAATTTCAGAAATTAGCAGGGAAGCTAAGGAAGGTGAAAACTTCAATGAATGCCACTGAAAAAAATTTTAATATAAGTTTCCTAAAAGGTAAATGTAGGGATGTGAGGAGTAATTTTCTGAGTTCTCCCACTAATTTGAGCTTGTGCTGTGCTTGACTTTCCTACTATTGTGGTTGGAGCATTGTGCACAGTCCACGTTCAAATTTCTGAATTCACTCCCGCTGAGTAAAGCTCCCCGCTGGAAAACATGAAGTTAGAAAATGATTCCTGTGCTGCCAAAGAAAAATTTGACCAATGTTTTTGTTATAAGGAGAACAGATATACCACATATCTTGACACTTCAGGAATAACGAAGCATCATGAATTTTGGTTACTATGCAAGCTGCTTTCTACCAATTGCAAGGGGCCATTCAATCACTTGAATTGTTGTATGCAAATTAACTAGGCATGGAAAAGTAGATTGTTTATACTATCAGCCTACTGACTGCACTTTTGTGGTGAGCGGAGATGAGTGACCTCTCTGGGTTGATATCCAGCGTGATACTTATTTCTGATGGAAAGTGGAGTGGCTACCGCTTCCCCCGCCCCACCCCCTCACCTCCAACCCCCAACCCCGATCTCCCCCGCAATTGCAACTAGCCAGTTCTACTGGAAGGGAGTTATAAGTCAGGCTAATGACCTGTTCACATAAAAAGGGACTTTGTTACGGAAACAACTGCTGGATGTAAAGCAGTGGAAGACACAGACTGCCTAATGTGCCTTTAGGCACAAAAGAGAAGAAGACTGGCTACACTAATATATAATCATCTACCCTCTTCTGGTCGGAGCTCCCTGATGTCTGTGACAACCGGGTGCCTTGCAAGATTGTTGAAGCAGTGACGACTGTGGCCCTTAGAGGCTGATCCTGCTCTTGAAGCTGCAGATAAAGTCTTTTTATGGGATCGACATCATGACATGTTCATTTTAAGGTACTTTAGATAATTTTATGGATGTAAGTGCCACTAATAACCATCCAAGCAGTATTACTGTAAACTCCAATGAGCAGCTTCTTAATTCACCACCTGTGGTGTGTTAAGACCCCTCATCAGCGCATAGCTGCAATGTGCAGAGTTTAGTTTCTACACAACAAAAATGAGGCATTTTATCCATATTGGTAGAACTGGTTAGAAAATAATGTACTATGCCTGCAAAAGTAGGAGGACAAGACTCAGGTAGAACTCAGTGTGGAGGAGCCTGTGCCCAGATTGGCAGCAATATTTGGAACTGGCCTGAATTTCCTTTAAGCTACGTACTAAGAATATTTTGTGGGACAATAGCAGCTGATATGTAGGACTCCAGTAATGACCAATCCAACCCATTCCTGTGATGGCTTTAAGAATATCCAAATCTGAAAGTGGGCAGCTCTTTACAGAACATGATATGCTGTTTGTCATACAGTTTTGTTAATATGTAGATGGAGACATTGCCATTGGTGCTGTCACAAAGCTACTGTATTACATTACTATAATGTGCTCCTTGTCTCCACAGATTAGCCAGGACCATTTGGAATTCAAGAATTTGTGAATTAAATTAAAAGAGGCCTGGATAATGTGGCTAGGAAGAGCTTATTACCCCTAGCTGAGAGGTCAATAATGAGGGGGCATAGATTTAAAGTCATTGGTAGAAGGATTAGAGGGGAGTTGAGGAGAACTTTTTTCACCCAGAGGGTGATGGGGCACTGGACTCACTGTCTGAAAGGATGGGGGAGGCACAAACCCTGATAACATTTAAAAAGCACTTGGCTATGCACTGGAAATGCAGTAACCTATAGGACTACAGACCTAGAGCTGGAAAGTGGGATTAGACTGGATATTTCTTTTTCGTCTGGCTCAAGACACAATGGACCAAATGGCCTCCTACTGTGCCGTAAATTTCTATGATTCTATGAACATGCCCTACAATTCCCCACACCATAAACAAAATGTTTGAAGGCAAATTGCAGAGGCCAGTGATGGGCATTAGATGTGGTAACTGAGGCACCGATGGAGCAACACAGTGGCATCAAATTTCTTCAGGCCCTGGAGAGCATTCTTGGCATAAATCAGCTAGAAGTGCAGTGTAGGGGATGGAAAAAATTGTACAGGACCTGGAAATTAAGAATCTCCCCCGCCCCGAAGAGCTGCTATAAAGAATTTCTACTGGGGCCAGAGGAGGGATGTGCTCCTTTATGTCAGAAGTGAGGGGGTAAGCAGGTGGTTCTTTCATCGGAATTCCTGTGCCTATGCCTTCGGAACGCGCTTTGCAATCTAGACACCAGAAAGCAACAGGTATCCAGGCCCATGGATGGTTTAAGTGAGCCTCATTGAGGTGAGCAATCCTAGTGCTTGACATGGAAACCCCAGAAAACTGATAGCAGGTCCATGGCAAATTGGTCCTCTTATAAAGAGGGCCAATTGCCTTTACTCTGACATTCTACTAAGTTGGTGTGACTAACTGGCCCCCTGATTGACTCGTTAGTGCTGCACCTTGCTCCCCCAACAGTAGATGCACAAGTTGTATCCATACTAGTGGCGATGCCTGCTGGCAATATTTAAACTGTATAACCTCACCCTGATCCATGAATGTCTGGTGGGCTCAGGATCGGAGATCAGCAAATGCAATGGGATTCGTACTCTGGTGGATGATGGAAGCCCAATAGATAGTGTGTATTTAGACTGTCAAAAAGCCTGTGTCAAAATGTCAAAAGTTTGCTAATTAAGGTAGCATCTTGTGGGATTTGTGGGCAGATATTAGTCTGCATAAAGAATTGATTGCTTTCAGGTAGATAGAAGGCACTATAGTTTTAGGGCTATTGCTCATTACCACTTTATTAATGATTTGAATGAAGCTATCGGAGAATCCATCTGTAAGTTTGCCGATGAAACAACAACATACGTTGGGGTAAGGACCTTTGTTGAAAAAAAATAGACTGAAAGACGATCTAGGCATAGTGGGGGAATGGGCTTGTGTTTGGCAATATCTTTTAATATAAAAAAATGCATTTGGGCTGAAGCAATTCTAAGCATGTATTCACCATGCAGGATTGTGTATTCAATACTAAGGAGTGGGAGAAGGTCTTGGGGGTTATAGTACACAAGTCCATTTGTAGACAATTTGCATATGCAAATACATTAATGTCTGCTCCAGGCCTGGGTAAAGGATGCCTATTTTTTTCTTTTCTCATATGACGTGCAGCGCATTTCTGGCCAGAAATGTATGTGAGCTTTCTATCTGCTATATTGGGGCTTATTGGTCTGGAAAAAGCGTGGCTGAATTTAAAAGCCAACATTTTTTCCAATGCCGGAGAAATCACTTCCTCTTGGTTGGAAAGATCCAATAGCCATGACATTCATGGCTGCTATCAATTTCACATTTACAAATATAACGACTGTGACTCACTAATGATCTCTTTAAATCAGTTTTCTGTCGTGAACATACTTGTGATAATCCCTAAACCTCCTTTTCTGCTCCGATAGTGCTAGGAATACCATGTAGGAAATTCTAAAGCCCCTCCTTAGGACACAATACAGTGCAAGTTGTTTCTGTTGATTGCATCTTTCTTCTAAACTGAGAGGGTGAAGGCTGCTTCTGTAAATGTAACTGTTATGCCATTAGCTTTAACATAATCACGGTTTAATGTATATTAAAGCCTAGATCTCCAGCAGAGTATGCCATGAAAATATTCAACATTTTCAATGGGCCTAAAGTTAACTGATTCTGATCGCAATAATTAGTTAATGTGATGTTTCTAATCCACTTGTATCAAAAATATGCTACTCTATTGTCTTTGTCAGAATTTGCAAAGTTGTTTTGATGCAAAGACTGCCAATTTTGCACACAGCAATAAACGATGTAATGTTACTAGCAGTTTAGATACCATGCTCTAATTTTAGAATGAACAACAACAACTTGCATTTATATAGCACCTTTAACATAATAAAACGTCCCAAGGCACTTCACAGGTGCGAACATCAAAGAAAGTTTGATACCGAGCCACATAAGGGAACATTAGATCATAACCACTGCTCTCATTTTTTCGGACAGCAGGTGCTGGTAATGGTTCTGCTCTTTCCATTCACATCTCCACTAGACACATCTTTTGGTTCTTTACTTGCCCCGTTACCACCCTCTTTTTCCTTGCATTATCATCTCTTTGTCATTTAATCACTGCTGCCTTCTACCCTATCTCAGACCTTCCCTTTTGTTCTTTCCTCCTTCTCCTGCTCTTCTCTGCCTCTCTACTTGCTTAAAAAGTCCCAGGTTTCGTTCCCAGGTTGAATTATCTGATCTCAAGTGGAACAGAAGTTCGAGCACTGCAATAAGTCTCAGTGGCCCTGGGATAGAAACAGGAAAAAAGATCAACCAGTCCTTATTACTGTCTAATGATCCATGCTGGAAGTTGTACATGTGTAGATACTGGAAGAAAACAGGATAGGGCTGGGGATTGTGCCCTCTGTGGAAAAATTGCCTTCCAACGCTCACTATCTAGTTTCGCAAATGTAGAATGGACATTTGGGTGAGGTACTGGAGGGCTGCATTAGCGTGAGTCAATACCTTCAATGGAGGAGGTGAGAATTTTGGAAACTGTCTAGTTTGATTTTCCTTGTTGCTGCAATTGTTACCATTTTGAAATAAGAACAAATGGAGAATACATGCTCGGAGATGATTTGGGTACTCCTCTAGGTCCTTATTTCCTTATATCCATATATAAAATGATTTCCCTTGTGTCAGATAATGTATCAATAACAGTTATATTGAGAAAATAATATTTTATTTTGCACTGTATGTTTAAGTAAAGGGCTTAATTTTCCCCAAAGCATTTTTTTGGCGTACTTGAAGAGTTACGCCGCATTTTTTTGGGCCTAAGTATGCCAAAAAAAATATTCTAAGTTTCCCCGTTGGATTTCTTCATTTTAGTGAGGCTGCAAAGTGAAGCATACAGCCATCTCCCAACTCCGAACACATTAAAATAATTCAAAAACAGATAGTAGCAACTTACCTCCAGCCCCGCCCGAAGGGCTTGCTGGTCTCTCTCTCTCTCTGACCGAGAATGGGACCGGACCGGGAGAGTGGGGACCGAACCAGCAAGCTCTTCGGGCGGGGCTGGAGGTAAGTTGCTGCTATCTGTTTTTGAATTCTTTTAATGTGTTGGGAGCTGGCTGTATGCTTCACTTTGCATTGTGTTTTTCAATTCTTTTAGTGTGTCCGAGCATCTGTTGCGCCGATTTCTTTACCTGCGCCGATTTTCTTACTCTCTGGAAGATTTTTCTGCAAAGGCCACATATGCTGGCCAAAGTAGAACTGGAATAACTCTCAGCTAGCTAAACTTCCCTAAATGGCCATAATTGGCATAGGTGGCTGGTTACGCCCCCTTTGGCTGAAAAAAAAACTGACCTAAAAAAATCATAACTAACTGGTGCAAATTGATTGGGGAAACTGTGGTTTTTCAACTTAGGCCAAAAAGAGCAGCCTGCTCCAAAAAAAACGGCGCAAATCACTGGGGAAAATTGAGCCCATAAAATGGTCATTGTGGGTTGTGTTGAAAATGATGGATTGCTTGCAAATCTGAAATCACACTGAATATTAATGACTTCTTATAATTACATAAATCACAGCAGGTTTATGTTTAGTTGAAAACATACAGCATATTTATGACTACATATTAGTCAAACACATAGGAGTTATTAAACTCTTCTACAAAAAGTGTCTTATTGTGTGAATATTTAGTCGACATTAAAATGAGGAAAATGTCAGCTTGGCTTATTTGAATTTTCCGGCTTTTCTTTAATAGTTGAGTGAACTGTTCCTTACTCATTGTGTGCTTATTCAGTATAGATTAAATCAATGTAGAAAATAAATAGTGGTAATTACTCATAAAGTAGCATGACACTAAAATGAATCACACCACAATATGAGGTAAATGTGGGGTAACATTTTCACACACAGCCATGAGTATTATTTGTACACATGAAAGTGTGTGTTTTAGTTTGCTTTAGTACTGATGTTTGATGCTTTGAAACTGATGCTGGGAGCAAACATTTTGAGGGGTATTTTAACCCCCAAAAACGAGTGGGTTTCGGTCGGGTGGGAAGATAAAATGTAAAAAATTTAAAACCCGAGCCCAACCCAACACAAACCCACCAACTTCCAGTTTTAACGGAGGCGGGATGAGGGATGGGCGAACAATCTGCTTTCAGAAGGTGGTTTGGTTGGTAAAAATCTTTTAGAGGAGACTGTGTGCCTCCATTTTAACATGATTTCTATTTTTATCCCATGTCAGCCTCGGGTTAAAACATAGAAACATAGAAAATAGGTGCAGGAGTAGGCCATTCGGCCCTTGGAGCCTGCACCACCATTCAATAAGATCATGGCTGATCATTCATCTCAGTACCTCTCTCCTGCTTTCTCTCAATACCTTTAGCCATAAGGGCCATATCTAACTCCCTCTTGAATATATCCAATGAACTGGCATCAACAACTCTCTGCGGTAGAGAATTCCACAGGTTAACAACTCTCTGAGTGAAGAAGTTTCTCCTCATCTCAGTCCTAAATGGCTTACCCCTTATCCTTAGACTGTGACCCCTGGTCCTGGACTTCCCCAACATTGGAAACATTCTTCCTGCATTTAACCTGTCTAAACCCATCAGAATTTTAAACCTTTCTATGAGATTCCCTCTCATTCTTCTGAACTCCAGTGAATACAAGCCCAGTTGATCCAGTCTTTCTTGATATGTCAGTCCCGCCATCCCGGGAATCAGTCTGGTGAACCTTCGCTGCACTCCCTCAATAGCAAGAATGTCCTTCCTCAAGTTAGGAGACCAAAACTGTACACAATACTCCAGGTGTGGCCTCACCAAGGCCCTGTACAACTGTAGCAACACCTCCCTGCTCCTATACTCAAATCCCCTCGCTATGAAGGCCAACATGCCATTTGCTTTCTTAACCGCCTGCTGTACCTGCATGCCAACCTTCTATGACTGATGTACCATGACACCCAGCTCTCGTTGCACCTCCCTTTTTCCTAATCTGTCACCATTCAGATAATAGTCTGTCTCTCTGTTTTTACCACCAAAGTGGATAACCTCACATTTATCCACATTATACTTCATCTGCCATGCATTTGCCCACTCACCTAACCTATCCAAGTCACTCCTGCAGCCTCATAGCATCCTCCTCGCAGCTCACACTGCCACCCAACTTAGTGTCATCTGCAAATTTGGAGATACTACATTTAATCTCCTCGTCTAAATCATTAATGTACAATGTAAACAGCTGGGGCCCCAGCACAGAACCTTGCGGTACCCCACTAGTCACTGCCTGCTCAGTCAGGAAAACCAGCAGGTACAAGCAGGCGAGAAGGGTTGGATCCATAAGATAAGTGCCTTTACAGCACTGTATGTGGGCCAGGAGGAACAGGAGTGTTCCCCCATCCCATCAAGCTATTCAGTAAACCCCTGTACGATATGTCCGACCCCCCACCTCCACGATCTCCAACCCCCGATCTACACCTCGCAATTAACCCCCGATCTCCCCTCAATCCCCCACAATCACCCTCATCACAATCTCCTCCCCCAATCTCTCCGCTTCACCACTACAAGACCTATAAACTCTACGGCTACAGTCTTGTGCCGCAGGCTCTCCTGCCCAACAGGCAACCAGCCTATCAATCAGGCTAGCTGTCGGGTGGGATGGTTGGGAAAAAAAAATAAAACACACCTTGTAATTAAATCTACAGGACTTTTGGGGAAACCCATACTTCCGGGTGTCCCGTCGATAACTCCTCCCCCCAGCTCCGAATGTGCACCTCGGTAAATATCAGGGCCCTTGTGTAGAATGTTTCCTTTAGTGACATCATGAAGTTTTACTGGAGTGACATAATGAAGAGAGCAAACTTACAGTGAGCAGCCCTTTTGAAGTCTATGAGGACAGGATAGTTCAGATAAAGAAATTGAACACTGCCTTACAAGGCAGTGCTCCATATAGCAACCTAGCCAAGAAATGGTGATACTCACCAAATGTGAATGAGCCAATGCTATTCCTAATCTATGTACATAAAACACAAGAATAAGAAAAGGCAATTTGACCCACTCAGACTCATCCTACATCAAAGAACTTTTTGCAATACTCTTTCACCTTGCAAGAATAAGTGCATACATATACACACCGCCCCTGTACTATGCAGACACATTAAAAAATATTAAGAGGGATCATCGTATTTTCCCCTCTTTGAATAATCTTTACACTGGTTACTATAACTTAAAATTTTGGGCCTGCCCAGCTTTTGCCCTTAGAATGGGGCAGTTAAAATGGAGTGAGCCTTTCCCAGCCATTTTGGTCAGGAAGTCGGCTAGTGGCATGTTAATGAGGCCTGGCTGTTAACATCGTCTGGGCCTCCCAGACGGGCCTGCTGCTCGTGAGGCTGCTTTCCCATCTGGAGTTGAAATTCCGCTATCTACCTCACTTCAAAACTAATCTTGGAAACACACAATGTGAAACAGTACATCAATCATTTGTATGAAAGACTTTTTACATCCTATAATAACTAATGTATAGACGAGAAATTACTTTTGGCCTTGATAATGAATGGACATTTAATGCATGCATCTGAAATTCCTCTGTCTTATTTTAAATGGGTTAATGCTTCTGTTAAAATAGAGAGATGAATGTCATACCAATGCATTGTATTTATCCACGAATATGATTAATTGAAATTTCTCGCCTTATATTCTTAAAATTTGTCTGGTCTGCTATAAGTCCTCGCAAAGCTGAGTGGTTTGTGGTAACCAAGTGACAACTAGATCTTTTCAAACAACTCTCTCCTGTCATTTGTTTGTAATGATATGGTTTCCAGATTAGCAATTTCTAACCTCTTCTCACTGATTGTTGTACCCACTTTTTAAATTTTACAGTTATTAAGTACTAACCTCAGCTACAATGGCTAAAGCTACTAATGGTCAGAAAACTATTTTTGTGTTGGAGATGGATGGAAAAGCTACCAAAAAAAAAAATTCAGCTGCTATTATAGCTTCAGGCTCCACTTGACAGAGGCTGTGGTGTTTATTCTTCACTTCCTAATGGGTTTATAGTGGCCTCTCACACAATTCTTCTCAGCTTTGCCACTCTCTGCTTACCATACAGCTCACGACTCATCATGCGCCCTGTTCATTGTAGATCCCAAATACCCAGCTCACAGGTCCATCTGAAGGCCCACTTCCCAGCCTGCCCAAGTAATCTGCTTCCTGGCTTACCCAAGTGCCCAATTTCACTGCCATGAATTTCGACTTGACAATGCTGTGAGTAAGTCTGAGCAAAAAGACACCCTAAATAGCTAATGAAACGCAAGCACCAGGAAAGCAGAAAATATCAGTTTGAAATAGTTCGGGCTCAATCCAAGCACCTTGTACAGATTGGCTAGGGTGAAGGTCATGGAAGAAGACAGAGAATCCAAGTTCACTGGTAACTTTGAGGTAGCACCTCAGTCAGCTTTCATATGCATTTAGGTTGCCCTTTCCCAGGGGATCTGGCTCCAAGGGCAGTTGAAAGTAGCCTTAGGAGGGAAGAAATGGGTGTAACTTTAAGGCTGCCTCATGCCAAGATTCAAATAACAACTGTTGCTGGAACATGCTTGTGGTTGTCTATTTTTTTCCTGGGTGTAAATTACTTCCAGCTGTTTGTAAATCATATCACTGCTCTCCATGTCAGCTTAAGGCTTTGTCCATTATGTCTTCTTTCCCTTTGGAATTTACTCTTTGCCTGTCAATTGAATTTAAAGTATCCCCCAATTATTTATCCAACTCATTAATAAACAAAGTATATTGGATATCAGTAAACAGTTTTAGTTTATTGTTCAGCAGTTATCATGGGCGACTTTAATCTACTTATAGATTGGGCTAACCAAATTGGTAGCAATACGGTGGAGGAGGATTTCCTGGAGTGTATTATGGATGGTTTTCTAGACCAAAATGTCGAGGAACCAACTAGAGGGCTGACCATCCTAGACTGGGTGATGTGTAATGAGAAAGGACTAATTAGCAATCTTGTGCGAGGCCCCTTGGGAAAGAGTGACCATAATATGGTAGAATTCTTTAGGGTTGACGGTGGATAGGCAATGGCAAACATTTAAAGATCACATGGATGAACTTCAACAATTATACATCCCGGTCTGGAGTAAAAATAAAACAGAGAAGGTGGCTCAACCGTGGCTAACAAGGGAAATCAAGGATAGTGTTAAATCAAAGGAAGAGGCATATAAACAGGCCAGAAAAAGCAGCAAACCTGAGGAATAGAAAAAATTTAGAATTCAGCAGAGGAGGACAAAGAGTTTAATTAGGAGGGTGAAAATAGAGTATGAGAGGAAGCTTGCTGGGAACATAAAAACTGACTGCAAAAGCTTCTGTAGATATGTGAAGAGAAAAAGATTAAAGATTGCAGTCAGAATCAGGTGAATTTATAATGGGGAACAAAGAAATGGTAGACCAATTGAACAAATACTTTGTTCTGTCTTCACGAAGGAAGACACAAATAACCTTCCAGAAATAGTAGGGGACAGAGGGTCTAGTGAGAAGGAGGAACTGAAGGAAATCCTTATTAGTCAGGAAATTGATGGGATTGAGGGCTGATAAATCCCCAGGACCTGATATTCTGCATCCCAGAGTACTTATGGAAGTGGCCCTAGAAATAGTGGATGCATTGGTGATCATTTTGCAGCAGTCTATCAACTCTGGATCAGTTCCTACGGACTGGAGGGTAGCTAATGTAACACCACTTTTTAAGAAAGGAGGGAGAGAGAAAATGGGGAATTATGGACTGGTTAGCCTGACATCAGTTGTGAGGAAAATGTTGGAATCAATTATTAAAGATGAATTATCAGTGCATTTGGAAAGCAGTAACAGGATTGGTCCAAGTCAGCATGGATTTATGAAAGGGAAATTATGCTTGACAATTCTTCTCGAATTTTTTGAGGATGTAATTAATAGAGTAGACAAAGGAGAACCAGTGGAAGTGGTGCATTTGGACTTTTAAAAGGCTTTTGACAAAGTCCCATACAAGAGAGTGGTGTGCAAAATTAAAGCACATGGTATTGGGGGTAATTGGGTGGCAGTCGGAGAGGCTGGAGTTCAGGGCGTTGGTGAGGCATATGAAGGCCCAACGGCAGAGGAGAGGCGGCGGCAGTCAGAGGCGAAAGTTTGGGGCATTGGTGAGGCCTATAAAGGCCCAGCGGCAGAGAAGAGGCGGCGGCAGCAGAAAGGCGGGAGTTCGGGGCATTGGTGAGGCCTATAAAGGCCCAGCGGCAGAGAAGAGACGGCGGCAGAGGAGAGGCCAGCTGGTATAGCTGCAGCGGGGAGAGAAGGCAAAAAAGAAATAGAAAGAAATCGAAAGGTGATGTCACAGCCAAGGGGGTAAGTGATTGGCTGGTGATTGGTAAGTAGCTTTACTTTTATTTTTTCTTTTCTTTATCAGTAAGTAACCTTTAGCATTGTTGTTGCCAAATTAAGTTTATCTAAGGGTTAAGTAATGGCAGGAGAGCTCGGACATGTGTTATGCTCCTCCTGTACTATGTGGGAAGTCAGGGGCGCTTCCGGTGACCCTGACGACTATGTGTGCGGGAAGTGCATCCGCTTACAGCTCCTGACGGACCGCATTGCAGCACTGGAGCTGCGGGTGGATGAACTCTGGTGCATCCACGATGCTGAGAATTACGTGAATAGCACGTTTAGCGAGTTGGTCTTACTGCAGATAAAGGGTACACAGCCAGATAGTAAATGGGTGACCAACAGGAAGAGGAGTGCAAGGAAAGTAGTGCAGGGTTCCCCTGCAGTCATCCCCCTGCAAAACAGATACACCGCTTTGGGTACTGTTGAGGGGGATGACTCACGCAGAGAGTTGTTAACCTGTGGAATTCTCTGCCGCAGAGAGTTGTTGATGCCAGTTCATTTGGATATATTCAAGAGGGAGTTAGATATGGCCCTTACGACTAAGGGGATCAAGGGGTATGGAGAGAAAGCAGGAAAGGGGAACTGAGGGAATGATCAGCCATGATCTTATTGAATGGTGGTGCAGGCTCGAAGGGCCAAATGGCATGGCCATGCACCTATTTTCTATGTTTCTATGTATTGACATGGATAGAGAAGTGGTTGGCAGACAGGAAGCAGAGAGTCGGGATAAACGGGTCCTTTTCAGAATGGCAGACAGTGACTACTGGGGTGCTGCAGGGCTCAATGCTGGGACCCCTGCTATTTACAATATACATCAATGATTTAGATGAAGGAATTGAGTGTAATATCTCCAAGTTTGCAGATGACACTAAGCTGGGTGGCGGTGTGAGCTGTGAGGAGGATGCTAAGCGGCTACAGAGTGACTTGGACAGGTTAGGTGAGTGGGCAAATGCATGGCAGATGCAGCATAATGTGAGTAAATGTGAGGTTATCCACTTTGGTGGCAAAAACACGAGGGCAGAATATTATTTGAATGGCGGCAGATTAGGAAAAGGCGAGATGCAATGAGACCTGGGTGTCATGGTACATTAGTCATTGAAAGTTGGCATGCAGGTACAGCAGGCGGTGAAGAAGGCAAATGGCATGTTGGCCTTCATAGCTAGAGGATTTGAGTATAGGAGCAGGGAGATCTTACTGCAGTTGTACAGGGCCTTGGTGAGGCCTCACCTGGAATATTGTGTTCAATTTTGGTCTCCTAATCTGAGGAAGGATGTTCTTGCTATTGAGGGAGTGCAGCGAAGGTTCACCAGACTGATTCCCGGGATGGCAGGACTGACATATGAGGAGAGACTGGATCGACTGGGCCTGTATTCACTGGAGTTTAGAAGGATGAGAGGGGATCTCAGAGAAACATATAAAATACTGACGGGACTGGACAGGTTAGATGCAGGAAGAGTGTTCCCGATGTTGGGGAAGTCCAGAACCAAGGGAGACAGTCTAAGGATAAGGGGTAAGCCATTTAGGACCGAGATGAGGAGAAACTTCTTCACTCAGAGAGTTGTTAACCTGTGGAATTCTCTTCCGCAGAGAGTTGTTGATGCCAGTTCATTGGATATATTCAAGAGGGAGTTAGATATGGCCCTTACGGCTAAAGGGATCAAGGGGTATAGAGAGAAAGCAGGAGAGAGGTACTGAGCTGAATGATCAGCCATGATCTTATTGAATGGTGATGCAGGCTCGAAGGGCCGAATGGCCTACTCCTTAACCTATTTTCTATGTTTGGTCCTGATTTTAACTCCCTGCAAAAACCTGGCAGGGTCCAATTAAAATAAGGGCCAGGACTTACCCACTGTGAACCCGCCACCTCCGCATTGTGTCCTGATGTTAAAATGTTCTACTAAGCAGGCGAAAGAGACACCCGCAGGAAGGCAGCAGGGTCCTTCTTTAAATATGCAGATCGGGACCCATCTGAAATTGGCATCGGAGGCCTGAGCTAGGCAGCAGTGACAGCTTCCCCATCAGACCACATCTCTTAGGCCCAGGAGGTAAGTTCAAACATTTTGTGGGCCAGGAGGAGCAGGATCTCCACTTGAGGCTTCCAGCCCGCGAGCTTGTGCTCCCGTCTAATAAGAACATAAGAATTAGGAACAGGAGTAGGCCATCTAGCCCCTCGAGCCTGCTCCGCCATTCAATAAGATCATGGCTGATCTGGTCGTGGACTCAGCTCCACTTACCCGCCCTCTCCCCATAACCCTTAATTCCCTTATTGCTTAAAAATCTATCTATCTTTGACTTGAAAACATTCAATGTGCTAGCCTCAACTGCTTCCTTGGGCAGAGAATTCCACAGATTCACAACCCTCTGGGAGAAGAAATTCTTTCTCAACTCGGTTTTAAATTGGCTCCTCCGTATTTTGAGGCTGTGCCCCCTAGTTCTAGTCTCCCCCACCAATGGAAACAACCTCTCTGCCTCTATCTTGTCTATCCCTTTCATGATTTTAAATGTTTCTATAAGATCACCCCTCATCCTTCTGAACTCCAAGGAGTAAAGACCCAGTCTACTCAATCTATCATCATAAGGTAACCCCCTCATTTCTGGAATCAGCCTAGTGAATCGTCTCTGTACCCCTTCCAAAGCTATTATATCCTTCCTTAAGTAAGGTGACCAAAACTGCACGCAGTACTCCAGGTGCGGCCTTACCAATACCTTATACAGTTGCAGCAACATCTCCCTGCTTTTGTACTCCATCCCTTTCGCAATGAAGGCCAACATTCCATTTGCCTTCCTGATTACCTGCTGCACCTGCAAACTAACCTTTTGGGATTCATGCACAAGGACCCCCAGGTCCCTCTGCACCACAGCATGTTGCAATTTCTCCCCATTCAAATAATATTCCCTTTTACTGTTTTTTTTCCCCAAGGTGGATGACCTCACACTTTCTGACATTGTATTCCATCTGCCAAACCTTAGCCCATTCGCTTAACCTATCCAAATCTCCTTGCAGCCTCTCTGAGTCCTCTACACAACCCGCTTTCCCACTAATCTTAGTGTCATCTGCAAATTTTGTTGCACTACACTCTGTCCCCTCTTTTAGGTCATCTATGTATATTGTAAACAGTTGTGGTCCCAGTACTGATCCCTGTGGCACACCACTAAACACTGATTTCCAACCGGAAAAGGACCCATTTATCCCAACTCTCTGCTTTCTGTTCGCCAGCCAATTCTCTATCCATGCTAATACATTTCCTCTGACTCCACGTACCTTTATCTTCTGCAGTAACCTTTTGTGTGGCACCTTATCGAATGCCTTTTGGAAATCTAAATACACCATATCCATCGGTACACCTCTATCCACCATGCTCGTTATATCCTCAAAGAATTCCAGTACATTAGTTAAACATGATTTCCCTTTCATGAATCCATGCTGCGTCTGCTTGATTGCACTATTCCTATCCAGATGTCCCGCTATTTCTTCCTTAATGATAGTTTCAAGCATTTTCCCCACTACAGATGTTAAACTAACCGGCCTATAGTTACCTGCCTTTTGCCTGCCCCCTTTTTTAAACAGAGGCGTTACATTAGCTGCTTTCCAATCCGCTGGTATCTCCCCAGAGTCCAGAGAATTTTGGTAGATTATAACAAATGCATCTGCTATAACTTCCGCCATCTCTTTTAATACCCTGGGATGCATTTCATCAGGACCAGGGGACTTGTCTACCTTCAGTCCCATTAGTCTGTCCAGCACTACCTCCCTAGTGATAGTGATCATCTCAAGGTCCTCCCTTCCCACATTCCTATTACCAGCAATTTTTGGCATGGTTTTTGTGTCTTCCACTGTGAAGACAGAAGCAAAATAATTGTTTAAGGTCTCAGCCATTTCCACATTTCCCATTATTAAATCCCCCTTTTCATCTTCTAAGGGACAAACATTTACTTTAGTCACTCTTTTCCGTTTTATATATCTGTAAAAGCTTTTACTATCTGTTTTTATGTTTTGCGCAAGTTTACCTTCGTAATCTATCTTCCCTTTCTTTATTGCTTTTTTAGTCATTCTTTGCTGTTGCTTAAAATTTTCCCAATCCTCTAGTTTCCCACTAGTCTGCCAGGACACCGATTAAAGTTATGGTGATGAGGCCCAATAGTTAAGATCGGATGGGCCTCCTCTTCCTTGGATACCCCGGGTATGTCACCCGATTTGGGGCTCGCAGGCACTGTACCCGCTCCTCCTTTAAAACTGGGGTCTGCATTTCAAAATAATTTATTGCATGTGAGTTTCTTTAAGCATTTCTGAGACATGTGAGAGACATACAGAGAGAGTGGGAGACAAATAGGAGAGAGATAGGGACAAAGAGAGATTTACAAAAAGGGAGAGTGAATGGGGTCAATTTTGACTTTCGGCAGCCGACCAGCAGAGTGTGTGTGCAGGTCAGCAGCCCAGTTGGGAGGCAAAGTGGTCCCCATAATTTTGAGGTTCTGGCCTCATTTAAATTTGGCAGGCAAGCAGCAGGGTGCCAAACAAGCGTTCTGATGCAGCTCGTCAGATTCAGCAAAGGAAAACAGGCCAAAGCTGCCCCACCAGGAAGGTAAGTTGTGGGGCGGGGTGGGGTGGGAAGTCATGCACCTTGGTCCTCCGAGGCCCACAAAAATAATTCAACTTACCTTTGCTGGGCCTTTTCTGTTCCATCACCCGATGAACTGGTTGCCGCCTGCACTGTGCAAGCTCCGACCAGTTCCCACCGAAAATGCTAATTGGGGTCCTAATTACATCATGGTACCCCTATTTCAATATTAAAAGGGGCCTATCACCTGAAACAGGTGAAGCTTTGGACACCTAGGACTAGGCTCCTTTTTAAATAGCGCTGGCCGTATCGTTAACAGAGCAATAACGCTACCGACCCTATTTTAAGGTCATTAATGCCAGACGAAGGGAGTGAAAATCGAACTCAAAGAGTGAGGAAAAGGGTCAGATAACAATAAGAGGAAGAGTGGAAGGCAAAAAGAGAAGGTGAGAAGCAGAACATCGGGACTGAATTTCCACAGAGGTTCTGCTACTCGACCATCGTAACTTTGACAGGAGAGCCGGAAAAATCCTGAAAAAAGAACATAAAACGGTTTATGCCATTTATCTGCCGCTTCGCCAGCTCTTCTTCCAAAGTTATGGTGGACGAGCGAGGGAATCCTCATGGAAATTCTTAGTTACAGCAAGGGAGGCATGTTTTTCATTTTTGACCTTGAGCAACAGCACAGAAGATTAACTAGCCATGGTTTAAGAATACTGATACTGCTTAATACAACAAATAGGATTTCAATAGATATCCTTGGTCTCACTTCAACATGTCTGCAGCCTTTCAAGGTTTCTGATAATACTAAAAACACTTTTCAGTCCAATTGCTGTTAGAAAACAGATTCATTCCCTAAATAGCCATTAAAACATGTCCCAGAAAATTGTATGACCCACCACATTCCATTGTGTAACATTTTTTGGGAGAAAATTGGATGATATAGTGGGTTAGAATATTGCCCTTTTACCTCTAGGAACTGTACTCCAATTTAGCAAAGACAAATAGGACAGGAATCTCCACACTCTTTGTTGGCTGCTAAAACAAATATTCTAGGCTATGACGCTATAATTCTTACATCCTCGAGTTACCACAATACTGCATTAATGGCCTTGAATTCGCAGCCCCTACTGGCACTTACTAGGTGAACATGCGCAGTAGGGGCTCCTCGAGTTCCGGGTTTAGGCATGCAAAGCGCATGCGCTTAAACCCGGAACTTACAATCTGTCACAAATCCTCTTGACAGATCGCACACATCTGGAAGGAAAGAGCCACCGCGGGTGGAGAGTCAGGCTATTTGCCCAACTCCTACCCAGCGAATGCCCTTGAAATTCTTACAACTGATAAAAGCAGGCATTAGGCCTGCTTTTTTCAGCATAAGACTTTTAAAGGACAGAAAAATAAAATTTTTTCAATGCTTTAAACATTTATAATCATGTTAAATAAGGTAAGTTTATTCTTAGACGCTTTAAAATATGTTTTAAAAAAATTTGAAAAATTAAATTTTCGTTTCAAAATATTAATTCAATTCCATTTTGATTAATTTTAAATAGGTAATGTTTTAAAAAAATTGTATTTTAAATGTTTGTGTGTTATTATAGCGTCATAGCCGAGAATATTTGTTTTAGCCGCCAACAAAGAGTGTGGAGATTCCATCCATACTTATGGTGATTCCGTACCATAATCTTTAAATTGGTATTAAAAATATGTTCAATTGAAATAAACATTCAATATTCATCTGTGTTAGAATATACTGAATTAAATAAAACTAATCTTTTATCATGAAACATTGTAATATACCTTCTCTTTCTTTCTAGAACTTTTCCCAGATTTAAAGTAACAACTTTGACATTGGGCTGTGATAGCATGGCAGGGCAGATTTTCAGAGCCTTACCATTTCCTGGTGTTGGATAGGAACAGCACACCTGTATTGGGTCATTTATATGGGCCAGGGTAAGCTCACCCCTGGCATAGCCAATGCCAACAGAAATAGCAGAAAGTAAGGTGCAGCTACAGGCATCTCAGGGCTGAACTGTGTGCGTGGCATCGCAAATCAGGAACTTCTAGCTGGTGATGGAGATCAACAGCCAATAAAAATCCCAATTGGACCTGGTGTGTTTCAAGTGACCTACCTTTAATACGGCCACAGCACCATGTTTTCTGGATACCTGTGTGCTAAGGTGAGAGTTCACAACAGGAAATGAGGTGGGAGCTCAGGGACACCGCCACCTCATTTAAATGGCTCCAACTGGCCTATTCTTACTACAGACACAAGCAAGACTGCCTTCTCCCCCAAACAATCACCACCACTTGCCCTCCCCCCAGAAAAACTCTTGGAAATCCCGGGCTACAGCATAGGGGCAGAGATCTAATAAACTGGGGGGGCCGAAATTCAGGGTCTCAAAGTGACCAGTTGATGCCTGTTTGCGGCGGCCATTCCTAAAAATCGAATGGCCGCCGCTTTGGGGTCAACAGGTCGACACAACCTAAATTCAGGTTGGGGCTTTTTCGGTCTGGATCCTATTCCGCCCAAGTAGTTGCACCGCCAATTTAAAGCAATAAAAAAATACTTACCAACCATTTTTAGCCGAATCCCTCGATCCCCCGCCGCGCCTCGGCAGTTTTTCTGCTGGTGCACTATCTCCGAACTGAGTGCAGCCGGTAGTGCGACTGCCCTTAAAGGGGAGGGCCCACTGCCACGGCCGCAATGCAAAATGTTTTGCTGGCCGACTAGCTGATCGGCCGGCAAAATACTGGCCCCGGGTTTGGTCGGACCGTCAAAACCCTCCCTGGTGGCCCAGTGGCCAAAGTTAAAAAATGATCGCATCTCTCCCCTTTAATGGCGGGGAGAGAGCATGATGATGCATATGCGCTGTGACATCACCACATTGATCGACAGCGGCGGATGGCCCAACCGACTCATTTTCAGCCAGTCAGCCTGGCTTTGAGTCTAAGGCCGGCCCCATTATGATTCATTTCCTGCAGGACTTTGAAAAAAATTCAAAGTCCTGAAAATGGATCTACTCACCGCACCAGCAGTATCAGCTAAAAATTCATAGGTGTGCCAGCTTTCTGGTGCACCTGAATTTCGGCCCCAGGTCTCTGATTCCTTTTCTTGAACTTTGTGCCAGAGGAAATATCTATTTCCGAGGGATGAAGGTCAGGAAAATAGGCCCTGTTAAATCTAGCATTTAGTTGAACATTCCTTTAAACAAGAAAGCTGCACTTCAAATGCCTTAGATTAATACACACACAACATTCATTCAGTAGCTAGCTGCTCGTGTTATTTTGTGAGTGTAACATTCTGTCTTAGTTTTTCCCTTTTCCCAGTGCCATGCACCACACAACTCAGAGAACTGGTGGATGACCTGTTCCCAAGCTCTGAAACGGATGCTAGAAGGTAAGGGAGTGGTTGGGCATGGAATTCTGTCCAATTTTCCTCCTATTCTGCGGGTAAGCATCTGGTCTTCACGTAGTGCTTTTCCAGAACGAGATGCATGTCATTAGGAACTTAGTAGTTTGAAAGGTAGCAGGTGTAAGCCCATGTCCCACCACTGTGAGGTGCCTTCTGTAACACCATGCCACTAACAAGCATATTCTTATGATTATATCTGCTTAGTAAAACAATGGTTTAAAGTGAGTGATTTTCACTTATCTGGAAGAAACCATTAACTACTTTGGAAAGACTGCTACCAGTTATTTATCATTGAACAATGTTCCATTGCTTGTCGCTGGCTGGAGTAACTGGAAATCTAAGTATTCTCTTTGTTTTAAGTTTGTTTTCTTCTTTACACAATAATACTGAACAACCATTGCTGTATAGAGAATTTGTCCATCTAATCACTAACAAAAGCTATTTTAATGAAGTCTGCTGATTAAAATGTAAAGCTTTTTTACTGTGTGATAGAATCTACTAAAGAGATCTCTAAATCAGGTGAGGCAGGAGTTGTCCGACAGCAGGTGGTGTCACCTTCCCTTTGGCTGAAAATCGTTACTGCCAATCAACAGCTTCCTGCAGCTGGCTTATGTACTAATGTTGTGCAGGTGCTGCTTCAGGCATGTTATCAGGTGAATACTGCTGGTGTACCATCGGGAAACAACACAGTTGCCCAGGTTAGAACTCAAATTTAGCCATGCACACAAACAAAATAACATAAAAGCTGTAACTTCTTAAAACTCGCATATAAAAATGCATCTTCAGGGCAGGTCAGCTATATTTCTGTGGGAACCGGAATCACATATAGTCCAGACTGGGTGAGGGCAGCAGAGGTCCTTCCCTAAAGGACACTAGTGAACGGGACACTCCAGGACATAGTCGACGTATTTACTGAAGCGTACAGAAGCATGGGCCTTACGCTAAACATCCATAAGACAAAGGTCCTCCACCAGCCTGTCCTCACCGCACAGCACTGCCCCCCCAGTCATCAAGATCCACGGCGCGGCCCTGGACACCGTGGACCACTTCCCCTATCTCGGAAGCCTCCTATCAACAAGAGCAGGCATCGACGGCGAGATCCAACACCACCTCCAGTGCGCCAGTGCAGCCTTCGGCCGCCTGAGGAAAAGAATGTTTGAAGACCAGGCCCTCCAAACTGTCACCAAGCTCATGGTCTACAGGGCTGTAGTAATACCTGTCCTCCTGTATGGCTCAGAGACATGGACCATGTACAGCAGACACCTCAAGTTGCTGAAGAAATATCACCAACGATGTCTCCGCAAGATCCTACAAATCCCCTGGGAGGACAGGCGCACCAACATCAGCGTCCCCACTCAGGCTAACATCCCCAGCATTGAAGCACTGACCACACTCGATCAGCTCCGCTGGGCAGGCCACATAGTCTGCATGCCAGACACGAGACTTCCAAAGCAAGTGCTCTACTCGGAGCTCTTTCATGGCAAACGAGCCAAAGGTGAGCAGCGGAAACGCTACAAGGACACCATCAAAGCCTCCCTGATAAAGTGCAGCATTCCCACTGACACCTGGGACCCCTGGCCCAAGACCGCCCTAAGTGGAGGAAGTGCATCCGAGAGGGCGCTGAGCACCTGGAGTCTTGATGCCGAGATCAATCGCAGACAGCGGAATGAGCATGCGGCAAACCAGTCCCACCCACCCCTTCCCTCAATGACTATCTGTCCCACCTGTGACAGAGTCTGTGGCTCTTGTATTGGACTGTTCAGCCACCTCAGGATATTTTAAGAGTGGAAGCAAGTCTTCCTTGATCCTGAGGGACTGCCTATGATGATGATGATGATGGACATTAAGGCACAGATTTTTACAACAGCTTCATAGATACTGTTACTAACACCAGCTTTTTATTGCCAGAGTTTTTTCAAAGTGAATTCAAATTCTCAAACTGCGATGGTGAGATTTAAACTCATATCTTCTGAGATAATTAGTCCAGGCCTCTGGATTACTCATCCAGTAACAAAACCTCAATCTACTGACCGTTGTTTACAACAGACAAAATGAGGAGAGTGCAATAATCCTATTGTAGTTACCATGTATGGAATCATAGAATGATAGAATGATAAAGCACAAAACAGGGCCATTCGGCCCATCGTGCCTGTGCCAGCTCTTTGGAAAAGCTATCCAATTAATCCTACTCCCCTGCTCTTTCCTCATAGCCCTGCAAAGTTTTCCTTCAAGTATTTATCCAATTCTCTTTTGAATGTTACTATTAAATCTGCTCCACCATCTGTGGCTGCTGTGGGAGTCTGTGGCTCTCATATGGGACTGTTCAGCCACCAAAGAACTCATTTCAAGAGTGGAAGCAAGTCTTCCTCGATTTCGAGAGACTGCCTATGATGATGATGATGATGATGATGACTGTTAATATGGGTGTCTAGTCCAAAGCTGAACCCATTGCAAAATCAGGCAGTAACATAATAGAACATCAAGCCCCTTATCGCTCCAATCAGGAGAAAGACCATTATTTAAATCTCACTTTAAATGTACCATACAGGAGGGCAGGTATTATTACAGCCCTGTAGACCATTGGCTCAGAGACATGGACCATGTACAGTAGACACCTCAAGTTGCTGAAGAAATATCACCAACGATGTCTCTGCAAGATCCTACAAATCCCCTGGGAGGACAGGTGCACCAACATTAGTGTCTTCAACCAGGCCAACATCCCCAGCATTGAAGTACTGACCACACTTGATCAGCTCCGCTGGGCAGGCCACATTGTCCACATGCCAGACACGAGACTCCCAAAGCAAGCTACTCAGAACTCCTTCACGGCAAACAAGTCAAAGGTGGTCAGAGGAAGCGTTACAAGGGCACCCTCAAAGCCTCCCTGATAAAGTGCAACATCCCCACTGATACCTGGGAGTCCCTGGCCAAAGACCTCACTAAGTGGAGGAAGTGCATCTGGGAGGGCACTGAACACCTCGAGTCTCGTCGCCGAGAGCATGCAGAAATCAAGCGCAGACAGCGGAAAGAACGTGCAGCAAATCTGTCCCACCCTCCCTTACCCTCAATAACTATCTGTCCCATCTGTGACAGGGACTGTGTGGCTCTCGTATTGGACTGTTCAGCCACCAAAGGACTCATTTTAAGAGTGGAAGCTAGTCTTCCTCGATTCCGAGGGACTGCCTGTGATGATGATTGGAGTACTTGATGCAACCACTAGGTGCAAAGCAGAAAAAGAATTAATTTCCCGAGCACTACCAATCTGAAATTAAACATTTGAGCCCCAAATTTCTTGTCTGCCACAATGGCAGCAGGAATTTGGCAGGGCAGGACTTCCACCCACCCTATTGTTGTGCGCCTGATGCCTGTCCCTTTCCCAGGGTCAGAAAATGTAAACAAATCAGACTGGCACTGGGATCATTTAAGGCAGCAGTGGGCATCCATCTCAGGTGGAAGGGGGGAAATTGCTGTGGTGCTTTGCCTCGGTACAAGTGGGTCCTGAGGAACATTTTAAAAGCTTTTGAAAAGTGCTCTGCTTTCTATTATGTCCGTTCCTACTTCTGACAGAATTTTTGATGGGTGTAAAAAGGGACAGTTTATCTGATTGCCCCGTCAACCCAGATCATGCCGATTTCCCAACACACTGACGCAGGAAATTTGGGGCCCTGAAAAACAATTGTCCTGATTTCTTTTTTATTGTGTACGTACACTGGGTTACACAATAGACCAGTCACCAAACAGTATTTAATCATCATCAGCATAGGCAGTCCCTCGAAATGAGGATGACTTGCTTCCACGCCAAAAAAAAAGGATGAGTTCACAGGTGTTTCGAATGAAGAACCCGAACTATATCTCAAGGATGGAAGATGCCTGTGCGTGGATTTTTTTAATGTAAGTTGGCCGTTGCACACCAGCCACCACACGGGCTTGACAGAGCTAGGTCTTGGTCCAGTGGCAAGGATTACCCAAGACAACTGGAGACCTGCTCTGCTGCACGGTTCTAGTGCACACACATATCGCAGTGTGGGCTGGCCCGTGCTGCCCCTGGGCCCCTGTCCCCGAACTCACGCCTCCCCTGGGCCCCGATCACATCCCTCTACAGACTCTCACAACTCCTTCGCCCTGATTTTGCCGCTCATGCTGCATCTGCCCATGCTCCAATCACCGACCTGGACCTTACTGATGTCACTCTTCGCTGCCATTGCCCTCCTGTACCTTTTGTGGCCTGCCTCCACGCTGTTCCCGGGGCCGCACGCCACTCCTTTTATGGCCCCGACCTGCCGCTGATTAATAGTATTTAATAGTATTGATATGTACCTCAACTCCTGACTTTGACTAGTGATAGTTTTTGTAACATGCAACATATTACTGAAAGGCAAGGTAAAACTATGAAAAATCCTAAATGCAAACTAATGCATTGTGTGCCAAGAACAGATCACTGCCTAGTTTTGAGGCTGAAATGCATGTCCAACTTACATGGTCATGTCCATCTCATCTCTATGCCATTTGGTTGGCTGAAAAGAAAAATCTTTGGAGCAAGGTTTTAGCCAATCAAATAGCAATTACTGTAAAGTTGCCCCCATATTGAAAATATATGCTATGAATTGGAAAATGGGTTACAATAGCTATGGGTACTTAGGCCCTGAAATGACCCTTTGTCCCAACTGGGGGCAGTAACATTCCGGGGCCGGGACTTTTGCGTAGCGCTAATGTGCTATGGTGCCCCACCCCTTCAATTAAAGGGGAGGGCCACTGCGCACTCTGCTGGCTCTTTAGTGGTGCCACTAGGCCACCAGGTATGCGATCGACCGAGCCAGGAGCCCGGCACCCAAAATGGAGTGTCGGGCTACATGATGGCGGCCCAGTCGACGCGAGGGCCGCCACTGTCGGGCTGACACAAGAGTTGGCCGACAAATAAAAATGGTGGCCTGAGGCGCTAAAGGCCTCTTTAAGGGGCGCCCCGGCGGCGGATGTCCGCCAGCTTCGCGACCCACGGAGCAATTTCCCCCAGGGCGTGCAAAAGGGTCGGCGCGCACGGCAATGATGTCATCACCAGTTGTGTGCTGGCCCACGGTTCTAATCGCGGGGCATGCCGCTGCCTGGACAGTGCCTCGAACCTCTGGGGCAATTTCCCTGGAGGTACTAGCATCCCCCCTCCCAGGCAAAAACACCATTGTGCCTGGCTAGTGCCCCCTGGAGGCAATATCGGGGCTATAAAAAGACAAAATTTTGGCACCATAGTTAATTGTCACAAAATGTAGGAAGGTTTGAATAGGTGGAATAGAGTGTAAGAAAGATAATAAAATTAAAATTAAGACCTAAATCAAATTGGATAGATAAAGAGGGGAAAAGAGTAAATGAAGAACAAAGGGACAGGAAAACGGTTCATCTTTTTAATTCCGACATAATATTACATTAGATGTTTATTTTAGTTATCTAGAGTTAATTTTACTGAAATAATGCTATTTATGTTTGTGTAGTTTTAGCACTGTAATAATATTTTTGAACATCACAGTGTACGAGTTCAAAATAAACAAAAGCAATTAGACCAGGCTGTCAGGAGTTTCCCTGAACCGCCTGGAAGTCTAAGGGTTAAATAATATTGCTGATAATTCCAGAAGAAAAACCTATAACAAACCAAACACCAATGCTAAAAGTAATAAACAACCTTAGCACCTAACCAACCTTTTCTTAGACAATAGGCCAAATTGTCAAAAATCTAATTTATTTATATCAACTTTATTTTTACAAAAAAGCTGTGTTTCCACACTGTGTAATTTAGTTAAAGCTGTAATTGGAGATTTATTTATGATCAATGTACTCTGTGACTAGTCTAGACAATTTAAAAAAATGCCATTTTGGGCAATTGTTTTGTACTTTATAAATGTGTTACAAAATCTTGTGCTGAATTCTGCAAAACAGGTTGTTTGCAAAAGAATGCAAAAGAAGAAAAAAATGTTTTTTAAAATGCATCTGCTATTGTGACACCTTTCGTGGTAGGTGCTTTATGCCTGGGAATGCTCAGTGATGTGTGCATCTTAGTCACCATTGCAAATTGGAAATAGCATATCTTAACTCTGGTGGCCTCGGAGGTTTTATGGAAAAATGGGGGGGGGGGGGGGAAAAGAGGCCAATGACACTTAGATGTATTTTTAGTACTGTCCTTGGGATTTATGGCAAGTTAAATCTGTTGCAAATTATTGTTCTCCAAAATGACATTTTATAACTTTATGATTATAGATGTTGAGAGGAAAACACTACAGAAAGATTAAACAAAATTTGAGATAAAATAGCATTGTAAGAAACTAAGCTAACACCACAAAAAATAGAAAGAAAGAACTTGAATTTATATAATGCCTTTCATAACCTCGAGAGATCCCAAAGCGTTTTACAGCCAATGAGATACCTTTTGAAGTATAGTCACTGTTGTAATACAGGGAAGCGAAGCAGCCAAATGCCAGAAACAGCAATGAGATAAATGACCTGATAATCTGTTTCTTGCGATGTTGTTTAGGGATAAATGTTGGCCAGGACATCAGGAGAACGTCCCTACTCTTAAAATAGTGCTAAAGGATCTTTTACATCACCCGAGAGAGCAGACGGAGCCATGGTTTAACGAATCAGCTGGAAGACAGCATCTCTGGCAGTGCAGCATTGCCTCAGCGCTGCATTGAGGTGGCACCTGTTTCTACAGTGGGGTTGTCAAACCATGATCTTCTGATTCAGATGCAACACTGCTACCGCTGTGTGAAGGCTGACATGGGTATGTAATTAAAATGATAAAATCCTGAAAAACACTTTCAATTTTATTATCCATTTCAATTTCCTTCCTTCCTTTCAGTGGACTAATTTAATGATCGCTTCCATCATAAAGACTGTCTATTTCCACCTTTGTAAAATTTTGGCCATCTCCACCATGCCTCAACCCCTCTACTAAAACCCCCATCAATACTTTTATAATCTCTAGACTTGACTATTCTAATGCTCTCCTAGCTGGCCATCCATCTTCTACCCTCCACCTTCCATAAACTTGAGTTCATTTAAAACTCTACTGTGCATATCTTAACCCACACAAAGTCACCCATCACCACTGTGCGCACTGACATACACTGGCTCCCTGTTCACCAAAGCCAAGCTTTTAACATTTTCATCCTCATGTTCAAATCCGTCCATATCTCTCCCTATCTCTGTGACCTCCTCCAGCCCTAGAATCCTCCAAAAACTCTGCATTCCTGCAAATCTGCTTCTTGTGCATTCCCGACTTCCTTTGCCCCCACCATTGGCGGTCGTGCCTTTAGTAGCTAGGCCCTAAGCTCTGCAATTCCTTCCCTAAACCTTCACCTCCCTGCCTCTCTCTCCTCCTTAAAACCTACCTCTTGTGACTAACCAAGCTTTTAGTCACCCGTCCTAATATCCTAATACCTCCTTCTTTGATTCGGTGTCAATTTTTGTCTGAGTACAATCATGTGAAATGCCTTGGGACAATTTCCTATGATGAAAAAGGTGCTATACATCAAGTTGTTGTGGTTGATCTTCTGCTAAAGCTGTGGTGGGAGATCGAAAGAACTTCATGGAAATTCCAGGCGTATATGTTCAATTTATGAATATATGTTCAATTAGGTGGAAAAATTAACTTGGCTAGAGGGGAGTTTTATTACACTTCAAACTGCATTGCTGAAGTAAGATTCAGAATGGCAAATATCTGAACAATAGGCTTTAACTCTCAGAGTTGGTAATTATTTGTTCTGCTGACCATATGACATTTCTAGATTCCTTTTTTAATTTATAAAGTTACCATTACCTTGGGAATTGACATGAAATGAATATGTTTTATGGAGTCTAATGGGATATCAATTTCAAACTAATTTTAATACTTTTGAGGGAACAATTTTTAATAAGCTGTTCTGTATTTATTTTATCAGACATTGTAAAGTTCAAAGTATCTTAATGTAAACGCAACGCTATGTTATATAACTTTATTTTTTATAGGGCTTTAATTAAATTGTAAGTCAAATGTTCAACAATGGCATGCTGTCTCTTTAACTACAATCAATACATGAGAAGTAGACAGCTATGTCACATAACACAATCACCTCCTACGTCCTTGTTTACAGACAACTTGATTTCTTTTTCTTGGCAAGATAATTTCATTTTTTAGTCACAGCAGGAGTCTGTGAAATGTAATTTAGTACCATGAGCAGGTACACGCTGCCCTAACTGTGGTTCATGTTTAAAGCAGGGTCGTTAAGCTCCTTTGCATCTCAGAACCACTAAACAAAACACATCTCACGTATACCGAACATCAATATAAAATATGTCAGCCGCATTGCTTGCCTAATCCTGGCTGATTCAACAATGAAAAGATCTGTTACCAATGTTAATATTGTGAGATACATAGAAGAAACAAATGGCTCAAGATTTACTTTTGCTGCACTAGTGTAAAACAAATCATGGGAGGTGTACAGCAATTCCCACATGTCTTTTGGATGGACCCCACCAGCATCATGATCCTACTAAACTTAACTTTTGTTTTCTGTAAAAAAAACATTAAGAGGTGATCTCCTGTCTGTTATCCCAGTAGGGAATCTTCCCTTTTGGCTGTGCATATTTTCTGGACATTTTTAATAGTTGGAAACTTGTGTGCAGCGCATACCCAAATCTAAAATATATGCCATTGTTAGCTGAGATTCCCATTGGCAGCTGAAATCAGAAAATTAGCCCTTTACTTTCATCCATCTCCAGAAGCAGCTTTCTATTTGGTGCTTGGGATTTAATTAATGGTGAGGCAATTGAGAGAGGCCACTCAACTGTACTGTCCTCTCTTTTTACCTTCTTGCATGATCATATCCAACCAACCAATGTCCTGGGTAGTTGCGACAACTCAAGTGAAAGGGTCTTATCAAAACTATAAGCCTCATTGTTGCAATCGAGCCCTTTCATTAAGCTGGGATAGTCCTATCTCAATAAAGTTCCCCCTTTACTCCTCCTGGACAACAAGAGAAAGAGAGAGAAAATCATTGTTAGTGGCACTGGCATATTCTACAGCCAGGCAGATACAAGGGAAAGAAGTCAATACCAAAAAAAGAGAGAAAATAAAGAGAAAGAAAGAGAAGAGAAAGGTAAGTTCACTAATGTAAGCTTCGTAATGCAATTGCAGATCTTACTGAAGTCAGAGCCCAGTAAGCACTTTGGCCATTTAGCTGAATGTGCATGCATGGAGTTCTGCTTCCCTTTACATTACAATGTTGCCAATGGGCAGAATAAATCCCCATATGCATTACTCTGCATTACTCTGTTGGTACTGCTCCTGTAGATGGGATCTATTTTTACAATGATTCATGCTGCTTTCATTGTTTATTCACATTGTGAAGTTCAAGAAAGCCGAATTTCCACATGCATAGACAATCCCATGGAGGACGTACAGCTCACCTGCCTCGTACTGCCAGTATTATTCTCAGTGACTGAAAAAAACTACCAAGACAGTTTCTTTCAATCCTTAAAATCTGAATGGTGATATAGGAGGCCACCAAAAGTTTGCTTTTAACTTTAACAACACAGCTTTTCTGCACATGGCTTTGCATGGCTACTTTCAAGCTACAGTCAATGCTCATTCTTACTGGTGCGAGACAACCTTTTTGATTCAGTGATGTGTATTTGCCAATGTTTTTACTACACTCTTTTGGTGTTGGTTCCGTGCCCAAGAGGACACAACACTGGCAAAATCGAGACTGCGCCCGTCCTTGTTGCAAGCGAGCCTGTGGCTGACCTTGGAACATAGGAACAGGAGTAGGCCATTCAGCTGTATCTTAACTCCTTGGGCTAGACTTTCCATTATTATCGGGCGATATTTCTGGTGTTAATGGTTGTTTTACTTTTCAAGATTGCTGGAATAGCACCCATTTTTAAAACCGTTAGTTTCGCCTTTTTAATTTGGGCGATAGCCGTAGCGATATGAAATGGGCGATAGCGATGTATTCAGTCGTGCAAGGCCGGCGTACAGAGCAATGGCCATTCTGCGCATGTGTGGTTTTTTTTCCAGGCAATTAACTTTTCCCGCGATTCAGGCGGTCAGGGGTCATCTGCACATGCTCAGAAGACAAAGGGAGGGAGAAAGAGACCACATGTGTCTTTGGAGCTGCGCAGGAAGGTTGTGTCAAGGCTATCAAAAAGAAAAACCGGATACTCAATTTTTTTTAAATGCAGATGGATTACAAGGAGTCGGGAGTGAGTGATGTTGGTGAGGTGGCAGATGTGGATGAGGAAGGGAGTGATTTGGAGGAGGTTGGAGGGAGAAGGATGGCTAAATACTTCTCCAATGAGTCAAACAAAGTCCTTGTCCATGAGTGGAGACTCGGTGGGGCCAATTAACCCGGGGTGGTCATGGAAAACCACTCCCCTCCTCCACGTATATCAAAGAATCTGGGCGGAGATCGGCAAAGTTGTTTCATCGGCGACCCACGACGTTAGAGAGCCAAAGCAGTGCCGCAAGCACTGGAACAACCTGGTTGAGTCTGCAAGAGTAAGTATTACATTTCTAATTGTAATGATGCAGACTCATTAATTAAAATGTAAATCTGCCGGATTGTACTTAAGCTGGGTAATCTTGGTGTCACGCATTAGTTCATGATGATGAACCACAATCTTATTAAATTTATTCTCTGAATGTAGATATTATAACCATGCATCAATTGCATACAAAGCATATTAGCATATAACATTAACGATGAATAGCATGGGCGGTGACTAATTGTGGATTATAATATCTGTGTGTTCCATAATAGTACCTAGGCAATTGCCTTATGCCATGCTCTTGTCACCTTTACAGAAGCAAATATCTAAGAATCACGCCGAGTGCAGGCGGACAGGAGGAAGGCCTGCTGATCTATACCAACTAACCAACCTGGAAGAGCAGGCCTCAGCACTTATCGGTGCTCCTAATTGGTCCACCACCCATGGTGGTGCTGATCCCATTGTTGCGCCATGTGAGTAATGTATAAACCATTGGTAATTTAAAGTAATTTAATGCCATTTGAGTATAATATATGAATGATGTAATGTTATGTAATTAATACTGGGATCATGAAATCTTACTGTAATGCCATGCAGCTTCTGTACTCTCATGTTAATTATATGTGACATCTGTCGGTGATATTTATTGCAGTAGTGTTGCTCCTCTTACATATGCCTGTGCAGTGTAAGTATTCTCATGTCACCCTGGCCGCCCCTTCTCTTCTACTAACCTCAATTATGTTTTCCAGCTCCCCGGACTCCCCAGGCGCAATGCAGGAACGTGGAGGCCCCTAGAGCGTCACCTCTTCTGGTACAGGTCGTGCTGACCACAGAAGAGACAACTGAGGAGGATGATGAGCCTCAACCATGCTGCTCAGTGCCGGTTGAGGCCTCAACTCAAGGGTCTAATGTACCTGCGGCCACGTCTTCATCAACTGATGAAGTAGTGGGGCCAAGCATCTTGTAGCAGGGCACTCCGAGTCGTCCAGCACCTACGCCGACCCCGCGGAGGTTGGTTCGGCGAGGTAGGGCTGCGCAATGACAGGTGGATGTCAACCTGGACATGGTCTCACTGTCGAGGGTGAGCGTCGACATTGGTCGAGAGCTCTTCCAGCTGACAGGTGGATTGACCGCTAACATTGCCGAACTCTCTGCGCACACTTGAGAGGAATGGTGCAGATGGTTGCAGCAATGCGGAGAATGGCCGATTCCGTCGATGCCATGCGGCAGATGGTGGTCTCAGGATACGGCACTGCACCCCAAAGTGCCGTATCACCTATGTCGACAAATACGAGTCAGGAAGAAGCAGTTGCTTCTGACTCAAACTGACTCAGATGATTCTTCGGAAACGTCTTCTCCAGCTTCCCAAGGTTTGACTCTGCCATTGTCACCAGCCCTCCCCCCCCCCACAGCAGCAGCGCTCGAGGTGCTCTGCTGCAAGACGGCTTGGTGTTAATGCAGGCAGAAGGGGGAGTGTAAGTGGAAAGGGGGGGGGGGGGTCCAGACCAGGCGGGGGTTAGAGGCAGAGGGAAGCATGGGCACAGGTGTCGGGGTGGGTGTGTGGGGCCTTATTCTTGTTTTTGTTATTAAATTGGTGACTGTTGGCGGGGTTGTTGTTGTTGGAGTATTATTAAAAAATTGTTGGCCGTTTAGGGGGGTGGGTGGGTGTGTGGGTGGGTATTTGTGTCCTGTTATATTTTAATTGTTATTGAAAAATTGTTATTAAAAATTTGTTGACTGTTGGAAGTGGGGGGGAAGATGGGTATTTATTTTCAATTATTTATTTAATGTATATGTTTGTTTTTTCACTTTTATAGTTTGTTTAAATTTTTTTTAAGTGTTAAATTATTAAAGATTTTTATCTAACTTACAATTGTTGTGCAGTGTCTTCTAATAACAAAGGTTAAACATCAATACAAGGGCTGCAAACAATGGCCAGACCAAGCCAGGCAAGGATGAAATGTAACAAGTATAACTGTCACCAACGTAACTTCATGCAAAGCATCATTTATGAGCTGCTGACGCAACGGTCTTGCAGCTGCATAACTACCACGGGGCTTTTCCTGCGGTGTGGGGCGGGGGGGGGGGGCATGGGTTCATCGCCAGGCCGATTGCCCTCCCCGAGGTCCTTCATCCTCCTCCTCCTGCTCTTCTTCTGCCTCCCCTCTCTCCTGAGGTGGACCAGCAGTCCCATCTGGCAATTCTTGTCCCCTCCTGATAGCTAAGTTATGCAACATGCAGCACACCACAATGAACTCAGCAACCTGCTCAGGATGGTATTGTCGGTTACCTCCTGAGTGGTCCAGGCACTCCAATTGTTTCAGCAGTCCAATTGTCTTTTCAACGCTATTGCATGTGGCTATATGGCTTTCATTGTAGCGCCTCTCGGCTTCTATCTGAGTCTTTCACAGGGGTGTCATGAGCCAGCTGGCAAGGCCATATCCTTTATCCCCCAGCATCCAACTGTGACCTTGTGGCTGACTCGTAAACAGGTAAGAGACAGTGTTCTCACGCAAAATGTGCGCATCATGAATGCTACCTGGAAAATTTGCATTTACTGCCATGATTATTTGCTTGTGGTTGACAACGAGCTGCAATCCCTTTCGGTTACGGTAAACCTCTGCATCCTCTAAAGCTGCTCGCGATGTGCATACAGTCTATTGCATCCTGCACCTTGGGGAAGATGCTATTCTCAAGACCGCCAAAGCTCTCTCACTCCCGGTCACAGGGAAGTTTATAAAGTTCATCCTATGAGCGCAAAGGGCTTCAGATTATAGCTCCGCTGTATCTTAACTCCTTCACTTGGTTCCATTACCTGTATTACCCTTGCCTAACAAAAATCTTAGCAATCTAAATTTTGAAATATTCAATTGATCTAGCCTCAACAGCTTTTTGGCGGACAGAGTTCCAGATTACCACTACCCTTTGTGTGATGATGTGCTCCCAGAACGGCCCAGCTCTAATTTTCATGGTTATACCCCTTTGATCTGGACTCCCCACCAGTGTATATCTTCTCTCTACCCAAATCCTTTCATTATCTCAAATACCTCAATTAGATCACTCCCTAATCTTCTGTATTCAAGGGAATACAAGCCGAGTCTAAACAACCTGTCTTCATAATTGAACCCTTTTAGTCCCAGTAAACTCGACAAATTTTGCAAGGCTAACCTCTCTCATTTTAATAGGATTCCAGTGCATGAAAATGGATGCAAGAAGCCTGGCCAGAAACATGGTTGACTGGGGGAGGCAAATCTGTTGAAGCAGGAGCTCTTACAGGGTCACTGCTCAATACTAAAAGGAAGAGGAGATTTTGTGGGCAGAGGTGCATGCCAGAGAAATGTCTGCAAGCACGACAATGGGGAAAGCTCCCCCTTATTGAGGAAGCCTTAGAGGTCTTGTTGCAGAGGCCCAGCAAAGGCGACTGGTTATCTCTGGAGCATAAGTCCACTCTCCTGCCAAAGCAGAGGTTAAAACTACTTGGATGGAGACAGCTGGAAGAATGAGTGGAGTCCTATTGACCTGCAAATATTTGAGGAAGATTTTAATGGTATCAGGCAGACTGCCAGCGTATATGTGTCCAAATGAAATTTGTGATCTATGGAAACTCATGGAGACAGCCTGCAAAGCTCAGAAACATCCTTTCCTGTCCACGCTTTAATTCATCATCATAGGTGGTCCCTCGAATCGAGGATGACTTGCTTCCACGTCAAAAAGTTCACAGGTGTTTCAATGAAGGACCTAAAATTCCAGGTCCCGAACTAAATCTTGAAGGGTGGAAGATGTCTGTGTCTTTAATTACAGAGAAGCCAAAGGGCACACATTTTGTGATGCACATAGGTAGCTTTCCCTGTTGTACCTAAATATTGAAAGATGTACTTAGAACTGACAGTGCCTCAAGAACAGATATGCATACTGAATTGGAATGCACGCATATGCGTGATAGATGTAAACTGACCACAAAAATGACTATTTATCCATCTGCTCCAGCAATCTCTAACATCTGGCTGTCTTGTGTGTACTTCAGTAGAAGGCAGCCATCATATGTGGATGTACTCTGGTGAGGAACCGCACAACATGAGATAGCTGTCATCCTTTGTGGAAATAGCCTACATTTTTGAGGCCCGTAGAGTTGAGGAGAGAGAGAGTTGGTAGTGTATTGTCATTATTCAGCAAGTATCCTTTTTGTTCTCACTGTTACCCTCACACAGTAATAGAGACATAGACTGGGAAATTTCTCAGAGTTGCTCCCACTCTATCAGTGTTATTTCACTAGAAGTGTGGCGGAAACACCATTTGCATGCCAGCGGAAAGGAAACAGCTCTGAGGAATTTCACAGCCTATGTTCCTTCTCACTTATCTCTAAACCTTGAGTATTTTGAACAGCTGTGCTGGGGTATAGAGGGAGCACCCTTTCTGACTGCTCCAAACAGCAGTGTGCACTAGTTGAGACTTGAGCTTCATTGTAATTATATTAAATTGCTATTTAGGGGTTTCTCAATAGGGTCATCAGCCAGTACTACCGAGGATAGTCCTAGTCTCCTGACTGCCATTCGCTCAGTCTGTGTGAAATAATGTGGGCACTGTGGACTGCTGCATAATGATGGCATCATAGGTGCTTCCTGAATAATGGATATTTACTAGTATTATCTTTTTATGGTCAGACACCACTGAACAATAATTGAATGGAAGCCATTTATGTTTACTTATTAATGGGGTTCATGTGAAGAGCCTTTGTGTTCATGTACTATGCTCTGACTCTTGCTAACCCTGCCAGCCAGTGATAGTTCAGTGCACTATCTAGCTGGTGCCCCTATTCCACAGAGAATGTGATGAAGATGATGCAGCCCTGATTTTCATTACTCTAACATTGGCGGCTGTGCCTTTAATTGTCTATGTCCTAAGCTCTGAAATTCCCTCACTAAACCTATCCGCCTCTCCACCTCTTTTAAGACACTCCTTAAAATCTGTCTTTGGCCAAGTTTTTTCTCACCTTTTCTAATCTCCCCTTCTTTGGCGAGGTGTCAACTTTTGACTGATTACACACCTGTGAAGCACTTTGGGATGTTTTACTACATTTTAGGCACTATATAAATGCAAGTTGTTGATGATGCTCCTTTCAAACATAGCATCTGTGACTAGCTTGAGGCATCTATGGCCAAACTGGCAGATGTCACCTGTAGTTTTGAAGAATCCAACAATATAAATGCTTAATTCTGTTGTAACCTTTGTAGCTACAGGAAGAGCTGTCCTTGTTGCAGAAATTTCCTGCAAGTCAGCCTGGAGCAGATGGTGTAGCGCTATGACAGCCTACCCAAGAAAGCAGAGGTGGTATAAGCAGATCTCCTCTGCCGTGTCCAACAAGTGATGTCACGATGTATAAAATGAACTAATTTTCCTCATTTAAATCATGCAGCGCTAGAGGAACCCCTGAAGGAATGCCAACTATTTGGGGTTATGACGTTGGGGAAAAAAAAGTTCTTATGCAGAAATGGCAGTGCCCACAACATTAGAAGTTAATACAAGCAGCAAAATGCAACTACACATTAGTGCTTGCTGGTGAAAGAAACAACTTCTACAGGCCAGGCCAATCAAACAATCATGCCCCCATTTTGAGTGGGTGAGGTGAGAGCTTGCCCCCAAAAAGTGAAATTTGGCATGGGACTTCAGGGATAAAATTTACAGATTGAAATGAGGCTGGCAATGGCCACCAGCACAGTCGCACCTTGCCAACTATTATTCAGTGCAAAGTGTAGTGCACTGGTTATCAGTATGCAATCCTGATCTGCTCTCAACTCAGTGAGGCGCTACTGGCATCCTGGAACCTCTCAAAATCAGGGCTCAGAAGTACAGTATAAAACATTAAATTGGTATAATACTGGAATTACATACTTCTGACAGTAGCTGTGGGTTAACAACATGAGTTAAAGTTATAATTACAGTGATTTGAAAATTCAGGCTCAAGATAGACTTGGCGGAATGCCTACAGTGAAAAACAAGTGTTCTTCATCTTAATTATTTGCTGTTGATTTTCGTGGGTTATGTCTCTAATTGCCTAGTCAAGAGGTATGTACACAATGCTGTTAACAAAACATGTCCTCTTCCACTACACATAATAAAAAGCTGCAGGCCAGCTCATTCAAGTTATGAAGTTTACTGTTAAATCAGATACTTAACCTAGCACTAAGTTACTTTCTATCCTGCTTATGGTTTTTCCGTATCAGAACGATTATAATACATGACCTATCAGATAGTAATTTCATCAAAATATCTTATCTCCCTTCAAAAAAATTTTGTATTCTCATGAATGTGTATTGTGATTGTTAAAATGATACTTTAATTTTGACAACTTAGACTTAGTGCACATTCATAAAATCTATTCCTATCAACATGGAACCTTGGCCACTGGGAGCACATAACAGTAAACTGCAGGAGTGCTTCCCATGATTTTCCAGAAATCATGGAGATCTTGTCTCTGATTTCCCAATATTTGTTCTTGGGGGTGCAAGGCTGTATGCCAGGAGCTTGATTTGATATAATCAACCCGCTAGTGTACTGCTATGGAACAAAAGCTTTCAATAAATAAAAATTGATTATGTTTATTGAGAGGTAACAGTTCCACAGAGACCTTTTACCCGTAGAAGATTGCAAAATAGGTTTTGGATGAAGAAGGCCCAAGGGCAATTTCATCTCATCCTTCCAGAAGACCAATCCATTATCAGTGGCATAGGTGAAAGGTCACCGCCCATTGTGCAATGCACCACCAAGGTTGAAAAGTATAGAAATAAATCAAGAAATAATAAGACGATGCCAAGCTTGAGATCTAATATAATGTATGCTCAAAAATTAAAATATAATATACAGAAAAGTAGGCACGCCAACTATATCACTGCTGCCTAAAGCCATTCTGCTGTGGAAGTGCTGAGAAATAGTTGTAGTTCCTAAAGCTGCATTATTTTAAAATATTTGTATTTGATTTGGACGCCAAACATTTGGCAAACTATATGAACTAATTGTGTTGGTACTAAAGTTAGCACCTGTCCTAATAGTATTTACGAAGTAGAATCTAGTATGTCGATATCAAGTTCTTCTGCCTGAAGCAAATAACCTTTTAGTGCCCAAGCAATTTACTAGGCCCTTTGCTGGTCTTTCTCTTAGTAAAGATGGTCATGTTCTGTTAATTGAAAATGAATAGTTTCGAAAATAATGCGGTTAAATATTAACATACGGTACACAGTGCTGTGTGTTTGAGGCACAATGTGTTCATCTTCTGCAATCCAAGTTTGAGTTTAGTTCTTTAACCCTGAGAAAAGGGATAAAGTCTCTCTCTGCTCTCTCAGCTGTTGAGGTTTGCGAGTACAGTGTGTGCTGGCAGTCTCAATCCAAGCTGCACAACATCAAAGAGCTTCGTTCTGAGAAGCTCAAGAGTCAGGTAGTGGACATTGAAGGCATTGTGTTGGCAAAGCTGGGCAAATGGTTGCAAGCCCTGGGAAAGGAATGAGTGAAGATCCGTCCTGCAGCAACCAGGCATCTTAACTTTTAGACCCGCCACCCGCTCTGGCCAGCACTATCAATCTTTCTTTCGTCATTATAAAAATTCAGCACAGGTCAGGAATTGAACTTGCAACCTGCATGGCTTAGTGCAACTTTGGGTGGTGCCTTTACTCACTGGGTCATCAGGAGCTAATCATTAACTTTTACTTAAAAGAAAAATCTGTTTTGTAACAGGCTGTCTTTTCATTTCTATCAATTGGAAAGCATTGATTGTTCTGTCAGCTTTACTCAATTGATAGAAAGTGATTGCACATGCGCATCTCTCAAGATTACAATGATGCTGGTGGGCAGCATGGCTACAGCTGCCCTCCAGCACCACTCTGAAAATGCTGTCGGCGCTGCTCCAGTAAATGAAATGTAAAAACAGCATAAGGGGAACAGACAAAAATTGCAGTGAGCCAATCTGACAAATTGGATTCATACTTCACCAGATAGCCAGTTAACTCAGACAAAGACCCCCATTTAGACAAATGCACAGCTACTAAACATCAGGGGAAATGCATAGATCTTTGGGTTTTTATAAAGTACCTACCTATTTACTGCCAACCACTCTCTTCCAATCACTGGTATCATCAGTTCATGCAAAAGGGAGGAGCATAAACAACTGCCATGATTTCCAAAATAGTATTGCATATATGTACAAAAAGAATACACAGACAAATTGTGCCACTGCACACATACAATTAATTTATTTAAAAGGCAGGCCATTCCAACCCAAATGGTCCAAGTTAGCTAGATTTGCTTTCAATGCTCACCACTTGCAAATCATGAGTCCAGTTCATTATTAGTGAGCTATTAGCCACCTTGTGGAAAATGGTGTAGAAATTGCAGTAAGTGGTCTGAGTACTGCTGGATGAATATGAAAATTGCAATTTTCACCCAGATCTATGTTCATATCAGAGTGCAGGCTGGGAAGTGGCCATACAGTTTGTTGGTAGTTAAATGGCCATTCCCAATGATCACAAGGAATTTCTTTAAAAAAAAATCTATTTCAGAATTCTATGAATGTCTATAGAGATTCCCTCAGAATTTTAAGATGGTGAAATGTCAAAAAAACATTTGGAAACCCTGCTATCCATATTGTGATTTTTAGTATTTTTATTCATTAAAAATGGAATTGTAAAAGAAAATACTGAAAACTTGGGTGGCATACCTTCATTTTCCTCCAGCCCTGCACATTCCCCAGTAATGGCACACCACTGATACAAGAGATAGGGGGAGTGAGATGCAGGAGTGTGATTAGCTTGCACTATTATTAAAAAAATTATTGTGCCACACTTCATGTTTATAATTATATTTAGCTTATTCATAGGTATATAGAATCCTACTTAAAATGTGTTATATAGATAGCATGGCACACTGGAGAACATTAGCAGCAAAGGTTAAACTATTCAGTGAAATATCACACTTACTATCAATTCCAGTTTCCACTTGTGTGAATTACAGGTTCACTGGGCAAGGAATATATATTTTTAGTTCCATAAAATAATATGCATTCACTTATAATGCTACATGTATACATCAAAGTGTTCAATATAATCTTACTAGGATGCAGAATATATTAGATCAGATTTACCTGTTTTGACTTAAATCGAAGAACTTTTTTCTCTTACCTCCCAACACCATTCCAGCTTGATAGCACTTTCTGAGACGGCAGGCTGGACAGTTCTTCCTCCGAATTTTGTCAATGATGCAGTCATTCCTTCCAGCGCATAGATACTTATGTTGCCCTGAAAGTGAGAAGTGAGTTGATGTTATTGTTTCCAAAAACTGTTAAAATATACATTTATGCATCTCAACAGAAGATAAAGGACATGAAATGAGATACAACTAACACTAGATAAATCAAAGGTAAATATTTAGCATTCCTACTAGTAGCCTTTCTTGACATCAATGGAAATAAAAATTGGGAGAAATGTAAAACTTGCTGCCAACTCTCTATCACCATTTTATACTGTCACACAAAGTCGAGGGGCGATTTTCCCAGATATTTTAGGCGCTAAAGAGCATCCAAGGTGGCTTCTTAAGCTGAAACCTGTTTTAGCCCATGATTAGCAAAAGATGCCATATTGGTAAAGGAGTTGATGCGCGCACAAGGAACTGCCGCCCAGAGGATCATTAAGGGGCTGATTGCCACTTAACTTGTCTGCTAGCGCTCATTAAGGAAGCTGCATGGCATTTTGGTGGATAGCGCTTGACCTAACGTCCTCTCCTGACAGCGAGCAGCTGATTGGGAGTAAAGAAATCGTTACATAGGATTTCAAGCGCTACTTAAAGATATATCACCTTTTACTGTTCACTTGCTGCTGGAGGTTTGAAGGGGAGTTTGAAACAGATTGGGAAACTTTCTGTGCCACTTTATCAAGACTTCACCAACAATCTATCAACATTTACTCTGGAAATTCTCTGAGAACTTCACCTAAAAAGAGTAAGTGTTGTGCTACTCTACATTATTGGACACCTTATAGGAGTCAATAGGGGAAAGGGAGTGCTTGGTCATCGGCACTTTGCTAGGGGTCCCCCTTGGTCTGTAGGAAGAATGACAGGAGGACATGAGGCCAGGCAGAGCAGCACTAGTTGCTTCAGGAGCGAGGGATAGGATGGCAAGATGGACTCCTTCTCTCCTGCAAGTACAGGACATCCATTCTCCTCTGCACCTCCTCCACTAGGACCTCCAGTGCCACATCTGAGAACTGAAAACCACATACTGAAATATGCCACTGTGTGTTAGCTAGCCTACTGCACACCTTCAGTGGAATTAAGTGAGTGGAGTCTATGCATACTGCTCCACAAAAATTGCATCTAATCAGCGTTTGAATGCTAAATGTGCAGCTGTCTGTTTCAGCACCTCCAGGCATATTCAAGTTATGGTAATCAACAATTTGGACCAAAATAACAGGCTAAAACCAGACTTTCTTATTAGCACAGCACCTATTTACTATCTGTTTTCACCCTTTCACCAAAATAATCCCCAGGATCTACCACATCCAGTTTGTTGATCCAATATCTTGCATGACTAAGCTGCACTGTATCACAATATTATGGGCTCAATTTTCACCGAGCACGATTTCTGGTGTACATGCCCAAGTTGCGCCGCTTCATTATGTGAGTAGATGCGCCAGGAAAAAATCTTCGTCTCGGGAGCTGGAGCCTGCGGGCTGCATTGAAAAAAAGTGCTGGGATTTCTGCACACGCGCAGTGCAAAAAAGTGACGTTCCGGACGTCTCTGAAATGGCCGCGGATGCGCAGTAGCGCTCCGAGTTGGGAAACGGCCATTTTTAAAGGTGCCTTCATGATCCGCTGCGGCGGCTCAGTGTCTTCCCGCCACTCGCTGTGTGGTCCCCCGCCCGATATGCCGGCCAGCTCGCTCGCTCCCGAGCCTCTCCGGTTCCGAGTGCGTGCCGGTCCAGGTCCTCTCCACTTCCCGACCCTATCCCAGACCGAATGGCCTCCAATGTACTTACCTGCGCCGATTTCTTTAACTCTCCGCAAGGGTTTTCTTGAGTGCCACATACGCTGGCCTAAGTAAAAATGGAGTAACTATTAGCTGCACAAAGTTGCCTAAATGGCCAAAACTGTCGTAGGTGGCTGGTAACGCCCCCTTTTGAGCAAAAAAAAACTTACCTAAAAAAAAAGTAACTAAGTCAGTTACACTGGTGCAAATTGATTGGGGAAACTGGGGATTTTTATGTTAAAGCAGAAAAAGCAGCCTACTCCAAAAAAAATAAAGCAAATACTGGGGAAAATTGAGCCTGATAAGCTGGATCAGTCCTGCTGGGATTGCTGTTAGTGCCAGTAACACTTATACAGGTAAGACCAAGGACAGATTTCACCACATCATTACCAGTTTAAAATTGCAGCACACATTGATTGTGAGAGTGAGGATCTCCAAATAATAATTATACGCCTCCAGCATTTAAAACTACACAAACAGACACTTGCTGTGCTGACATGGTGCAACTGATGTGCTGTGAATTTGAAACAATGCATACATTTGAATTAAATACAAAACCCTTAAAATATTACTTAGATCCAGGAAAATGTTCTTCCCTGGCTGACTGGTGTATAATAAATTTTCAACTCATGCACTGTGATACTGAAGCGAAGATTAATATAAGCTGTACCGATATCAGAAATGGCTTTATTACCGAAATATTTATTAATAAAAACAATTTAATTATTTATAAATGCAAACACTTTACTTCCTAGAATGTTGCTCTTTTTTCTATCAATTGCATGTTATTCTAACAATTAGTTTTTTCTTTTTTAATATTTTTTCTGCGTACCAGATCCCATTATCCTTTTTGAAAATGACCAGCAGCAAATAACTGACGATGAAGACAGTTTTGTGCATCGGGCAGAAAGGGGCTTCTGACCAATGAGCAAAATTGTCAGTGCAACGATATCTCTGATTCACAGCTTACTCAACAGGTGCTATATTGCTCAGTTTCTTGGAACAATGCTTCACATAATCTTAAAGTAGTGTGATTTAGGACTGCTTCAAACCAGTTTGTGTACTTAATTATCTGCTGTGAGTTACATTAACTGAAGCAGCTTATATAATGATCCCCAGGTGCCAGGTGTCTATCTGTGTGCATCATAATTACACTAATGTTGTTACAGTTGACAGCTGTCAGCAAAAGAGCACACCAAGAAGGTGAGCTCATTCATGATACACTAAAGCTTCAATTTTCCTGGTGAAACCTGTTCAATTTGGAAAGGCTTCTGCTGATTCTCTGCCACACCACCTCCCCCCGCAAAAAAATGGCAGCTTTTGGAGGAAACCATGGGTTCTGTCAAAACCTGGATCTGTCCACTTTGAGCCCACCTCAGATAAAGGTGGAAGGTGGAAGGGTGGGGTGTAATGGTCCCCAGTATTTCTACCATGTTTCTTCCCCCTAGAAAACATCACTTGTATAAAAGGGTCAGTGGTGGGCTCAATATAGTTTTCAAGAGGGGAAAGGATCATGAAAGCTAGAGTGCAGTGAAGGTAGCATTCCTGCAGAACTTGTGAAGACTAGATTCGTTTATATTGAGTTATTGGGTGGTTGCTGCTATTTGCTAAGAATTTAAAGCAGAAAAGTTATTGTAATAGTAATACATTTCTCCCTTGGAATTCCATTGTTTCTGCGCTCTGAGGAAGAGGATGAGATGGACAGGGAGAAAAAAGGAGAGAAGCTCGGAGAATCCAGCACCATTTCTGCCCTTGGTTCATTTTTTAAAATTAATTCATGAGATGTGGACGTCACTGACAAGGTCAACATTTATTACATATCCCTGATTGCCCTTGAGAAAGTGGTTTTGAGCTGCCTTCGAACTGCTGCAGTCCGTGAGGTAAAGGCACTCTGAGTGCTGTTAGGGAGGGAGTTACAGGACTTTGACCCAGCGACAATGAAGGAACGGTGATATATTTCAAAGTCAGGATGGTGTATGACTTGGAGGGAAAACTTGCAGGTGGTGGCGTTCCAATGCACCTGCTGTCCATGTCCTTCTAGGTGACAGAGGTTGCGGGTTTGGGAGGTGATGTCGAAGAAGTCTTGGTGAGTTGCTGCAGTGCATCTTGTAGATGGTACACACTGCAGCCACTTTATGTGGTGGTAGAGGGAGTGAATGGTTAATGTGGTGGATGGGGTGCCAATCAAGTGGGTTGTTTTGTCTTGGATTGTGTCAAGCTTCTTGAGTGTTGTTGGGGCTGCAAACACCCAGACAAGTGGATAGTATTCCATCACAATTCTGAATATATGCCTTGTGGATGGTGGAAAGGCCTTGGAGAGTCAGGAGGTGAGTCACTAGCCACAGAATACCCAGGCTCTGACCTGCTCTTGTAGCCACAGTATTTATCTGGCTCGTTCAGTTAAGTTTCTGGTCAATGGTAACCCCTAGTATGTTGATGGTGGAGGATTTGGCGATGGTAATCTCACTGAATGTCAAGGGGAGGTGGCTAGACTATCTTATTGGAGTGGCTATTGCCTTGCACTTCTGTGGTGTGAATGTTACTTGCCACTTATCAGCCCAAGCCTGAATGTTGTGCAGGTTTTGCTGCATGCGGGCACAGACTGCTTCATTATCTGAGGAGGTGTGAATAGAACTGAACACTATGAAATCATCAGTGAACATCCTTTTAGGATGGAGGGAAGGTCACTGATGAAGCAGTTGAAGATGGTTGGGCCTAGGACACTGCACTGAGGAACTCCTGCAGCTATGTCCTGGGGCTTAGATGATTGGCCTCCAACAATCTAACATTTTCTTTTGCGCTAGATAGGACTCCAGCCAGTGGAGAGTTTTCCTCCTGATTCCCATTGACTTCAATTTTACCAGGGCTCTTTGATGCCATACTCAGTCAAATGCTACCTTGATGCCAAGAGCAGTTACTCTCACCTCCCCTCTAGAATTCAGCTCTTTTGTCCATGTTTGGTCCAAGGCTGTAATGAGATTTGGAGCTGAGTAGTCATGGTGGAACCCAAGCAAAGCATTGTTGAGTAGGTTATTGGTGAGTAAGTGCTGATTAGTAGAACTGTCGACGACACCTTCCATCACTTCGCTGATGATTGAGAATAGGCTGATAGGGTGGTAATTGGCCGGACTGAATTTGTCCTTCTTTTTGTGGACGGGACATACCTGGGCAGTTTTCCACATTGTCGGTTAGATGCCAGTGTTTTAGCTGTATTGGAACAGCTTGGCTAGAGGTGCGGCTAGTTTTGGAGCACAAGTCTTCAGCACGACAGCTGGGCTGTTGTCGGGGCCCATAGCCTTTGCTGTATCCAGTGCACTCAGCCATTTCTTGATATTAAATGGAGTGAATCAAATTGGCTGATGACTGGCTTCTGTGATGGTGGGGACCTCAGGAGAAGGCCGATACGGATCATCCACTCCGCACTTCTGGATAAAGATCATTGCAAATGCTTCAACCTTGTCTTAATCATCTCCTCCCAGCTCCTCCTGCTCATTGATACTCTCACTTTGAGATGTACACTTTGCCTTACTATGTGTATTCTCCTGAGTGGGTGTATCTGGGCTGGTGGTCGAACAGGGTGCTATAGTAGAGTTGCGGAATCAGATGCAGTAATGGAGCTACCAGACCGCTTACCATATCTTTTTTTTGTAAAGGGCCAGCACCTCCGAGGTCATTCATTTTAGGTGGGTGAACTTGTGATTCAGAAAGAGTGAATGATAGGAGGTCAGAATACTCTAACCAATCTCAGTACTGCAGGAGACCCATTCAATTAGCAACTTGAATCTGACAGCTCACCCCCAACTTCTCCATCCTTGGTCAATCAGAAGCCATCCTCACACCACCTCCCTAGTATGTTTTCCCAGGAGTTGTAGAGCTTCCCCTTCAATCCCACTTAAGGACCTGACAATTGCCCTTCCTCCACCTGTGGCACTTCACTGTCACTGAGTCCTTTGCAAATAATAAGATGATATCAAAAGGCTAGGGATTCATTCAAAATTAAATGTCACCAAGGTATCTTCAAACATTCCATGGTGATCATACTTTCAGGTGCAGGGTCTGAAGCATTTACTTTTCACTCAATCACCACCACCCTTGCAGTCAGAAAGTGGGATATGGAACGTTGGAATGCTGGGAGAGAGATGTGTGGCTCTGGTGGGTTGGGGGACAGCTGTTGTTGAGGTCTCTGATGCATATTAATTGCTTTACGTGCTGCATCATCCTCCTCTGGGATTGTTGTGTTGGGTTCCAAAATCATTGCCTTCCTTACCTTTATCTTTGCTGACAACGCGGCCATGGAAGAACATCTTGTGTTCTTGACACAGCAGGGATCGTGATGCTGGCCCACCTCCTGCCATTGTCCTCTCCCTGTGCTTTTGTTTTGTCTCAGCCTCCTTAAGACCGGCAATGGCTCCTGGATCTTTCAGCTGCAGCAGCCTTTTAACTGCTGAAGCTACACCTGATTTCCTTCCCCTCCAGCGAAGATGAACTACTTGGCAGCAGGATTCCCATCTTAAACCCACCCGGCATACTTAATTAGTCCACCCCAAGGGATCGTGAAGATGGGCCCCACCATGCTTCTGATTGGCCAAGGAAAATCCAGGGCCGAGTTAATTATCAGCCAATAGTTACATAAATCTTCCACTTCAAATATTTAAGGATCAAATTTTAGAATGATAGCTGTAAAGCAGAGCTTTGTTCATTATGTTGCTATGCTGTTCTCTATAATACTGTGTTATGTTGTTCTTAAAGCCAACTGCTCTGTATATAACAATGCAACATTGAAATCACTGAGATTGCTGGCACAATTTAAACAATTGAAAACTTCTACAATTAGCATGAATCAATCACACTATTATTCCTTTAACAAAAGACACTGCAAATATATATTTCACAATTCTCTATGTACATACTCAATTATTAGATTTTGCACTGAACAAACAAGAGGAAGTTTAAAACAGAATTTTTAATTTACAGTAAATTGACAGAATACTGCATTTATCCAAAAACCTTCCCTTTACAGAGAATTGTTTCTTCAAGTAAAAAATATTTCCTAATTATCTTCTTTTTAACCGAATTATCAAAAATGTATATTTACTTTAGGAAGCTGTTGCACATTTGAACTGACTGCTCTCATACATTCAGGTTTCTTGGTGTGACTGTGATTGAACTGGGAGTAATGCAGATCAAGGGATTAAAGCAACTTGTTTTGAGGGATTAGTTAGGTGTATGTATGGGAGAGGAGGCCACAAATACTAGTGGCCATGTAGATTCAGCTCACTGTCTTCATGGTCAGTTGGGTGGGTTTCAGTGCTGTGTTGGTTTCAAATCTGCTGAGTGAACCTCCAAAAATGGGCTCCGGGCTGATTGTTATTTCTTCAGTTGTGTCCTAGCATGGACGATGTACAGAAGACACATCAAGTTGCTGGAGATATATCACCAACGATGTCTCCGCAAGATCCTACAAATCCCCTGGGAGGACAGACGCACTAACATCAGTGTCCTCACCCAGGTAAACATCCCCAGCATTGAAGCACTAACCACACTCAATCAGCTTCGCTGGGAAGTCCACTTAGTTCGCATGCCAGACACGAGACTCCCTAAGCAATTGCTCTATGCGGAGCTCCTTCATGGCAAACGAGCCAAAGGTGGACAGCGGAAACATTATAAGGACACCCTCAAAGCCTCCCTGGTGAAGTGCGACATCACCACTGACAACTGGGAGACCCTGGCCGAAGACCACCCTAGGTGGAGAAAGTGCATCTGCGAGGGCGTTGAGCTCTTCGAATAGCAACGCTGCGAGCGTGAAGAGGTCAGGCGCAGGCAGTGGAAGGAGCATGCGGCAAATCAGTCCCACCACCCCCCCCTTCCCCCGACGAATGTCTGTCCCACCCGTGACAGGGCCTATGGCTCTCGTGATGTACTGTTCAGCCACCAAATAACTCACTTTAGTAGTGGAAGCAAGTCTTCCTCGATTCCGAGGGACTGCCTATGATGATGTGTCCTAGCCAATATTTATCCCTCAATCAACATAACAAAAACAGTTTACCTGGTCATTATTGTTATGTTCATAATAACTCCACAAGACTGTATACTGTAAGCTCAAACTATTGTGACCTTGGTCTCTTTAATGTAACTCCAAAGTTTGGAAGCAGCATGGTAGACTGCCTTTTATAGCTGCTTGCCCAGGATGTACGGGTGACCCTTGGGTCTCCAACAGGTGCGCCCCCTGGTGGCAAGTCTAACCCACAAGTAAAGTTTAAATACATAACATCGCTCCCCCCCGCAAAGTCTTAGATACAAGTTAGTTACAAGTTGATGCGATCCGGGGCCCTTCGATCCCGGGTTGATCACCTGAGTTGAAGTCCTGGTATGGGTGAGTTGGTCGGATCATTGCTGCACTGCAGCGCGGCTGGTCTGATCAGACTGTTGGGCATGGTGGATTCATCCTCGTGATTGACAGCGAGATCGATTGCTGGTTGGGTGTGTGTTGGTGGATCAATGATGGTAATGTCCTCTTCAAACTGCTCTTGGTTATCAGTGAATCGTAGTTTGGTCTGATCCAAATGCTTTCTACACCTTTGTCCATTCAAAAGTTTGACAACAAACACTCTATTTCCCTCCTTGGCTAACACAGTGCCAGCAACCCATTTGGGACCATGACCATAATTAAGAATAAACACAGGGTCATTAACCTCAATGTCACGTGATACAGCTGTGCGATCGTGGTACACATTATGCCGGTGACGCCGGATTTCTACATGATCATTGAGATCTGGGTGGATTAAGGAGAGCCTGGTTTTGAGTGCTCTCTTTATTAACAATTCTGCAGGGGGAACACCAGTAAGCGAGTGGGGTCATATTCGGTAGTTAAGCAGAACCCGAGATAACCGGGTCTGCAGGGAACCGTCCGACACGCGTTTCAAGCTCTACTTGATAGTTTGACCTGACCGCTCCGCTTGACCATTGAATGCGGGCTTAAACGGGGCAGACCTGACATGCTTGATGCCATTGTGGGTCATGAACTCGTTGAATTCCGAACTGCTGAAACATGGTCCATTGTAACAAGGATGTCAGGCAAACCATGGGTGGCGAATATGGCCCGGAGGCTTTCAATGGTGGCAGTGTGTAAGAATAAAAGTGTTTATTAATGATTAAAAATTGATTCTGTGTATGTATAAATGTTAAAGGTGTAGCTTATAGATTGTTTGTGTTGAAACAGAATGGAAGCCCACAGGTTGCCAGCATGAGCTGAGTTTTGAAACAAAAGAAACAAAATGAATGCCCCCAGAGAGGTGCCGCATGGCTTTTGTGTATTGGCCTCCAGACAGCCACCTGTGTGAGGAGAGCCAATAAGAAACTGCCCTAGAGCCAGGGTCCAATCGTGGGCCTTTTCTGAGGACAATGGACTTTAGGGATTTAAAAACTCAAGCCACACAGGTTGCTTTCTCTCTCTTCTCTCCCTGCTGGACATACGGCAAAAGACCTCCTATTGAAGACCAGCCAAAGCAGCATGCCGTGTGTCCAAACCAGCCAGTAAAAGGAACGTAACTTATATCACTTTTTATTATAACCTCATTGTATCTCTGTTGTAACTAAGGTAGATCTATAGGATATTTGACCACTGCTGCTAATGTGCATGTGTGTATGTTTTTAATAAACTCTTCTAATTGTTTGAAAGAATCATCTCACTGCCAAATGTGAGCCCAAAGAGATTCAGAAATCCTACAAGTGGACGTACATGATGACATTATTAATACATTCAATCCATTTAGAGTAAGCGTCCACTGCTACTTGGAACATCTTTCCTAGAAAGGGATCAGTGAAATCTACATGGACCCTGGACCACAGTACGCATGACTCCAATTCCGAGTCAATGCCGGGCCACCAAATATGCGACCTGGCGATAGCCTTCATCATGGCTATGCCTGGGTGGGTAATGTGTAGGTCACGTATAAACGTTTCCCTGCCTTTTTTTGGCAAAACTATGTGATTCCCCCATAGGAGGCAATCCGAATGGATGAACATTTCATCCTTGCGTCGGTAAAGCAGCTTAATTTCATCTTGCATTTCCCCGGGAACAGCCGACCAGCTCCCATTAAGGACGCAGCTTTTTACTAGTGATAGCACAAGGTCCTGGCTAGTCCAGGTCCTGATCTGGCGAGCCATGACAGGTGACCCCTCGCTCTCAAAAACATCCATTACAAGAAGCAAGTCTGCGGGTTGCACCATTTCCACCCCAGTAGTGGGCAATGGTAGCCGACTGAGGGCATCAGCACAATTCTCAGTGCCTGGTCTGTGGCGGATTACATAGTCATATGCAGATAATGTTAGTGTCCATCTTTGGATGCGGGACAAAGCATTGGTGTTAATACCTTTGCTTTCTGAAAACAGCGAAATGAGCGGTTTGTGGTCGGATTCGAGCTCGAACCGGAGTCCAAATAGGCATTCGTGCATTTTCTTAACCCCGTAAACGCATGCTATTGCTTCTTTCTCAACCAGACTGTAGGCGCTTTCAGCCTTAGATAAACTTCTAGACGCATATGCAACCAGTTGCCGTTTGCCTGACACATTGGCTTGCTGTAACACACAACCGACCCCATACGAAGATGCATCACAAGCTAGTACTAAACATTTACACGGGTCATACAATACAAGTAACTTGTTAGAACAGAGCAGGTTTCTGGCCTTGTTAAAGACTGTCTCTTGAGATTTACTCCAAACCCAGTCGTCACCCTTGCGTAGCAATAAATGCAAGGGTTCCAGCAAAGTGCTCAACCCCGGTAGAAAGTTATCAAAATAGTTCAGGAGTCCCAGGAATGAACGCAGCTCCGTCACATTCTGTGGTCTGGGTGCATTCTTGATGGCCTCCGTCTTGGAGTCCGTGGGTCTGATGCCGTCTGCCGCAATCTTTCTCCCCGAAAATTCGCCAGGAAAACACACTTGGAGCATTTCAGCCAAAGTCTCACTCTGTCCAGTCGCTTTAGAACCTCTTCCAGGTTATGCAAGTATTCGGTGGTGTTGCGACCAGTGATCAGGATGACATATTGGAACACCACGGTGTGCAGAACCGATTTCAGCAGACTCTCCATATTCCTCTGGAAAATGGCCGCAGCCGAGCGAATCCCAAAAGGGTATCTGTGGTATATGAACAGTCCTTTGTACGTGTTGATGCACGTCAATTTTTTCGAAGGTTCAGCCAGCCCCTGTATTATGTAAGCAGAGGTTAGATCCAGCTTGGTGAACGACTTCTCCCCGCTAGTGTTGCGAACAGGTCATCCGCTTTGGGTAGTGGGTACTGGTCCGGTATCGAGACTCGGTTGATCGTTACCTTGTAGTCCCCGCAGATTCTGATCATCCCATCGCTTTTCAACACCAGGACAATTGGACTGGCCCACTCGTTGAATTTGAATTTGATATGATTCCCTCTCATTGAAGTCCGTCCAGCTCGATCTCAACTTTCTCTCTCATCAAATATGGAACCGCTCGGGCCTTGTGATGAACGGGCCGTGCATCAAGGATTAGATGGATCTGCACTTTGGCGCCTGTGAAGTTGCCGATGCCTGGCTCAAATAACGACGGGAATTTGTTTAGCATTTGGGCGCATGAGGCATCATCCACCGAAGAGAGTGCTTTGATGTCATCCCAGTTCCATCAGATTTTTCCTAGCCAGCTTCTGCCGAACAGCGTTGGGCTATCGCCTGGTACAATCCATAGTGATAAATCATGCACAGTTCCATTGTACGATACCTTCACTGCCACACTGCCAGTGACTGCTTGGTGTAAATTGGGCTTAGTTTTGGCCTTTGTGCTTTGTTGCCCCAGTTTCTAAAAAGCCTACTGACTCATAATTGACTGTCTCGCCCCCGTGTCCAATTCCATGGAAACTGGAGTGCCGTTTAATTTGACTTTCAACATTATCAGGGAGCTTTTGGTGGTGAAGGTGTGTACCCCTTATACTTCCACTTCAGCCTCAGGTTGTGTTGCCTCTCTTACTCGTTCAGCGTGATCCATGCCAGATTGGTCATCTTCTGCCGATTTTGCCACGTGATGAGTCGCATTACATTTGCACATTCGCTGGAGGTGCCCCATTGTTCCACAGTCCTTGCACACGTAGTGCTTGAATTGACATTGATAGGCTCTATGACTGTTCCCACAGCACCAACATGGTGTTAATGGATTCACATTCTTGCCCCACAGCGGACTCTGAGTCATTCTAGGTCTGGCCTTTGCAGGCGTGAAGACCCTGCCATGTACAGTTCTGCCTGCTGAAGTCGTTATTTTATGCACAGTACTTGCTGGTGAGCTTCGATGCTGCAAAGATATCTGTTTAGTGTTATCGTTCGTGGACATAAAGGCCTGGGCTATCTTGATGGCCTTGCTCAAATCTAGGAATTGGGCAGACAGCAGTTTGCAAAGAATAACCTCGTAGCCGATTCCAAGCACGAAAAAGTCCTGCAACATTTCCCACAAAAATCCAGCAAATACGCACTGTCCCGCAAGGCGTCTTAGGTCGGCGACATAGCTCGCCACATCCTGGCCCTCGGAGCGGTGGTGCATATAAAAGCGATACACCTGGCCATTAAGATGCTCTCCTTCAGCTTGAGGTGTTCCCGAATCAGCATGCACAACTCTGCATATGTCTTCTCTGTTGGTTTTGTCGGTGCTCGCAGATTTTTGATGAGGCCATATATCGTGGACCCACAAACGGTGAGGAGAATCGCCCTGCGCTTGACCGCTTTACTGTCCTCATCCAGCTCATTGGCCACGAAGCACTGGTCAAGATGCTCAACGAAGGCTTTCCAATTATCACCCTCAACAAATTTCTCAAGAATACCAATGGCAGCCATAATCGCGTGAAAGTTTGTGAATAACTCCACAAGACTGTCTACTGTAAGCTCAAACTGCTGTGACCTTGGTCTCTTTAATGTAACTCCAGAGTGAGGAAGCAGCGTGGTAGATTGCCTTTTATACCTGCTTGCCCAGGGTGTGCAAGTGACCCTTAGTTCTCCAACAGGTGCGTCCCCTGGTGGCAAGTCTTACACACTAGTAAAGTTTACATACATAACAATTATTACATTGCTATCTATGCAAGCCTGCTATGCACAAATTGGCTGCCACATTTCCCACATTACAACAGTGACTACACTCCAAAAAGTACTTCATTGGCTGGGAAGCTATTTGAGACGTCTGGTGGTTGTGAAAGGCATTATATAAATAAGTCTTTCTTTAGTTCCAGGCGGAAGCTGAACATATGTTCTGATTCATAGGAACTCATCATCATAGGCAGTCCCTCGGAATCGAGGAAGATTTGTTTCCACTCTTAAAATGAGTCCTTAGGTGGTTGAACAGTTCAATATGAGAGCCACAGTCCCTGTCACAGGTGGGACAGATAGTCATTGAGGCAAAGGATGGGTGGGACGGGTTTGCCGCATGCTCTTTCCACTGCCTGCGCTTGATTTCTGCATGCTCTTGACTCGAGGTGCTCAGTGCCCTCCACTTAGGGCAGTCTTTGGCCAGGGACTCCCAGGTGTCAGTGGGGATGTTGCACTTTTTCAAGGAGGCCTTGAGGGTGTCCTTGTAATGTTTCCTCTGGCCACCTTTGGCTTGTTTGCTGTGAAGGAGTTCTGAGTAGAGCGCTTGCTTTGGGAGTCTCGTGTCTGGCATGCGAACGATGTGGCCTGCCCAGCGGAGCTGATCAAGTGTGATCAGTGCCTCAATGCTGGGGATGTTGGCCGGTCAAGGATGCTAATGTTGGTGCATCTGTCCTCCCAGGGGCTTTGTAGGATCTTGCAGAGACATTGTCGGTGGTATTTCTCCAGCGACTTGAGGTGTCTACTGTACATGGTCCACGTCTCTGTACCATACAGGAGGGCAGGTATTATTACAGCCCTGTAGACCTTGAGCTTGGTGACAGTTTTGAGGGCCTAATCTTCAAACATTCTTTTTCTCAGGCAGCCAAAGGCTGCACTGGCGCACTGGAGGCGGTGTTGAATCCCGTCTTCAATGTCTGCTCTTGTTGATAAGAGGCTCCCGAGGTATGGGAAACGGTTCACATTGTCCAGGGCCGCGCCGTGGATCTTGATGACTGGGGGGCAATGCTGTGCGGCGAGGACAGGCTGGTGGAGGACCTTAGTCTTATGGATATTTAGCGTAAGGCCCATGCTTTTGTACGCCTCAGTAAATACGTCGACTATGTCCTGGAGTTCAACCTCTGAATATGCAGGCGCGTCCGCGTACTGTAGCTCGACGACAGAGGTTGGGGTGGTCTTGGACCTGGCCTGGAGACGGCGAAGGTTGAATAGGTTCCCACTGGTTCTGTAGTTTAGTTCCACTCCAGTGGGGAGCTTGTTGACTGTGAGGGAGAGCATGGCAGCGAGGAATATTGAGAAGAGGGTTGGGGCAATGACACAGCCCTGTTTGACCCCGGTCCGGACGTGGATTGGGTCTGTAGTGGATCCGTTGGTAAAGATCACGGCCTGCATGTCATCGTGGAGCAGGCGGAGGATGGTGACGAACTTTTGGGGGCATCTGAAACAGAGGAGGATGCTCCATAGACCCTCGCGGTTGACAGTGTCAAAGGCCTTTGCAAGGTCGAAGGCGGCTACGTAATAAGGGCTGGTGCTGTTCCCTGCATTTTTCCTGCAGCTGTCGCACTGCGAAAATAATGTCCGTTGTGCCCCGCAGGAGACGAAATCTGCACTGTGACTCCGGGAGGAGCTCCTCAGCCATAGGGAGAAGACGGTTGAGGAGGACTCTAGTAACGACTTTCCAAGTGGCTGATAACAGGGAGATTCTTCTGTTGTTGCTACTGTCGGACTTGTCCCCTTTTTTAAAGATGGTCACGATCACTGCATCTCTGATATATCCCAGCATGCTCTCCTCCCTCCAGAGAGAGATGAGGTCATGTATTCGCGCCAACAGTGCCTCTCCGCCATACTTCAGTGCCTCAGCAGGGATTCCCTCCGCTCCTGTTGCCTGTTGTTCTGAAGATGTCTTATGGCTTTTTCTACCTCGTGCAGTGTTGGGATTTTACTAAGGTGGTGGCAGGTAGCATGCTGCGGGATGGAGTCGAGAACACTCGCGTCAAAGGCAGAGTCTCAATTGAGGAGATCTTCGAAGTGCCCCTTCCAGCGGGCCCTGACTGCCTCGGTGTCCTTGATGAGTGTTTCCCCATTGTTGGCCGACAGTGGGGTGGGGCCTTGGGTGTTTGGACCGTAGATGGCCTTGATTGCAATGAAGAATCCTCACACATCATGGCTGTCGGCCAGCTGCTGTATTTCCTGTGCTTTCTCCATCCACCATCTGTTCTTTAGGTTCCGGGTTTTTTGTTGGACCTCTGCCATGAGCCGTCTGTAATGCTGCTTTGCTGCTTCTGAGTTGGGTTGTTGTTTAAGGCTCAGAAATGCCCTGCGCTTGCAATCTATTAGCTCTTGGATCACCTGATCATTCTCATCAAACCAATCCTGGTGTTTCCTGGTTGAGTGACCGAGCGTCTCTTTGCAGGCACTGGTTATGGAGGCCTGTAGAGCAGACCAAGCGCTGTGGGCATTCTGCATCTCGAGGTCATCAACACGCACCAGGTTAGCTGTGAGGTGCTGATTGTATCGGGCTCTCTTAGCTGGGTCCTTAAGTGCCCCGGCGTTGAATTTTTGTGGCACTGCTTCTGCTTCTGCTTATCCCTTCCTCTTTGGGGCTATGTTGATGTTAATGATGCATTGGATTAGGCGGTGGTCCGTCCAGCAGTCGTCAGCTCCTGTCATGGCACAGGTGATGTGCATATCCTTGCGATCCCTGGCTTGGACGATGACATAGTCAAGCAGGTGCCAGTGTTTGGACCGAGGATGTTGCCACGATGCTTTGTATTTGTCCCTCTGGCGGAACAAGGTGTTCGTGATGACAAATTCATGTTCTAGACATTTTGTCAGGAGTAGGGTACCACTGGAGATGGTTTTCCCTACCCACTCTCTGCCAATCACGCCACCCCAGAGGTCTGTGTCCTTGCCAACCCTGGCGTTGAATCACCAAGGAGGATCAGTTTGTCGTCATCGGGAACATGAGATTTTTCGAGGTTGGAGTAAAAACTCTCCTTGGTCTCATCTGTTGCATCGAGTGTTGGGGCATACGCACTGATGACTGTGGCATATTGATTTCGGGATAGGGTGAGTTGAAGTGTCATGAGGCATTCGTTAACCCCTCAGGGGGAGTCTTTGAGGCGGTTGACCAGCTCGTTTTTGATGGCGAAGCCGACACCGTGGAGGCGACGTTCTTCCTCTGGTTTCCCTTTCCAGAAGAAGATGTAACCTCCACCTTGTTCCTTGAGCTGGCTTTCCCCTGCCCGTCGGATCTCGCTTAGGGCGGCAACGTTGCTATCAAAGTGCCCAAGTTCCCGGGCAACTATGATGGTGCAGCGTTCCAGTCTGTCGCTGCTGGAGTTGTCCATGTGGATCCTGAAGTTCCAGGTCCAGAACTTCATGATAGAGGCGTGGAAGTGCCTGTGCATGAGTTCTTTTAATGTGGGTGGCCATTGCACATCGGCTACCACACGGGCTTAGCTGAGCAAGGTCTTGATCCAGTGACAAGGGGGTCCAAGACAACTGGAGACCAGGCACTACTGTATGAGCCTAGTTGCCTACGGTGAGATGTTGGCCGCAGGCTCGGCGCTGAGTGGCACCCTTGATGGTAGGTGGTCTGAGGCTTGGTTTGGGGCAGGCACTTGGAGGGTCAGTGACCCACTGGGGTTCAGTGTGGGAGGTCAGGGGGGTCACACCATGGTACTCATCATGTGCTGGAGGAGGAGAAGAGGCCAGGTCACCAGTGGGGAAGGAGAGCTCCAGTCATCGCTGAAGGAGGAGGGGAGGCCAACTGCCATCGGAGAAGAGGAGACCCGGTCGCCGTTGAGGAGGAGGTCACCTGTGGGAAAGGAGAGGTCCAGCCATCGTCGAGGAGGCCCAGACGCTGTCGAGGAGGAGAGGCCCATCTGCCACCACTGGAGGTGTGAAGGGGTGTTACTGCTTCGTGCGCCGCTGCTGGTGCCTCCAATTAGGTCCACGCTGTTCCTCCGCTCTCTGCTTTATGATCCTTATAGTCCAGGTCGCCGCCACAGGAGGCCCGGCCATCGTTGCTGATGGGTGGTGTGGTGGGAAGCCTGAGGTAGGCCCGAACTTGTGAAATTCGCAGGGTTGGGTTTAGAGTAAGGGTTTAAGCGTTTAAGACCCCCTATTGGCGATGTGTAATGTAAGATGGCTGCCGGCGTGGCAGCTCCTGAGGAAGCTCCCCTGCTGAACAACTCCCATCTTCTGCCATCCAGCAACTTTCCACCCTCAGCCTCCCCCCGTCCCCCCCACATAGAAACTGTAGTTGACCATTCAGCCCCTTGAGCCATTCAATTAAATCATGTTTGATCTATATCTTAACTCCATCTAGCCTCATGGTTCTGTAAACCTTAATACCCTTGCCTAACAAAAATCCATCAATTTCAGTTTGGAAACTTTCAATTGACCTAGCCTCAACAGCTTTTTGGGGGAGAGAGTTTCAGATTTCCACTCCTCGGATATGTCTCACATGTGCTTCATAGAATCATAGAAATTTAAAGCATGGAAGGAGGCCATTTCGGCCCATCATGTCCGTGCCAGCCAACAAGAGGCTTTCCAGCCTAATCCCACTTTCCAGCTCTAGGTCCGTAGCCCTGCAGGTTACAGCACTTCAAGTACTTTATAAATGTGAGAATCTAAGTACTTTATAAATGTGAGGATTTCTGCCTCTACCATCTTTTCAGGCAGTGAGTTTCAGACCCCAACAACCCTCTGGGTGAAGAAATTTCCCCTCAAATCTCCTCTAAACCTTCTAGAAATGACTTTAAATTTATGCACCCTGGTTGTTGACCCCTCTGTTAAGGGAAATAGGCCCTTTCTATCCACTATATCTGTTATGTCTTTAGATGCTCTGATAATGACTCCACGAGGCAATGTATTGTACTTCAACTGTAGTGACCTTAGTCCATTTAATAGAACTCCAGAGTGAGGATCACACAGGGTGACCTGCCTTTTATCCTAGGCCTGGCACACCTGCACAGGTAATCTACAAGTATCCCACTGCAGTGCCCTCTGGTATCACACCTTAGTGACCATAGAGCTGGGGTACAAGTTTCCCATAGTAGTGCCCTCTGGGGCACATCATATGTAATAGTACAGGCAGTAATATGTCTAGATATATGACATCACTCTCCCCCAAGTCCTTAGTGCAAATTGCCTTCATGCATTGACTGTGCTCTGGGCTTAGCTCTGTCTGGTTGACACTTGGGGGATTGTTTCCAGCTTGGGTGAGTAAGTGGTGTTTCGTTGGCAGTAGAGGTGCTGGTGGTTTTTGTTTGTGAGTCCATGACCACTCCATTCTCTCCCCCCCACATATAGATTATGCCAGTGGCTAGTTACATTTATATACATTTGTGGTACAATTGTGAGGCAAGTACATTTGACTGCTGAGGTACATTCTTGATACATACTTGGACTCGGTGCTGGTGTCAGCATCGGTGCATGAGGACAAACTAGTTCCAGAACTGATGGGTGGTGTCCAGGTAGTCTGGTGGCTGCGCGGTGCCCAGTGCTGGCAGTGGGAACCCGGTTGGCTCAAGGTGCCTGCTCTTGGGGCCTTTGCCGTTGCTCCTAGCGTTGGGCAGGTTCACAGATGCCTGTGACCTCCCTGTCCTTTCCTTGCGCCCCGGGTCGCTGCTGCTCCCTGAGAGGCAGTCACCTGGCAGTGCGCAGGGAACTGCTGACTTACTTGCCTAGGCGTTCTTTGAGTTGTCCCGGTCCCATTTGGGAGGACCGTTGCGGGTGACCCTTCATTCCCGGGTGTAGCCTTAGGGACGATAGGGTTTGGGGGCTGCGCCTTAGCACAGTTTGCTCTTTCAGGTTCATGGCAGTTGGTGCCATCGGGTGCCTGAGAGGTGGAGCCGATCAGGGGCAGGGTATCGATAATGGTGCCGTTGCCCTCCTGAGATCGCTTGCTCTGCATCTTGTCTATTTTAGCTGCTGTGGCCACCACTCTGGTCCCAGGGATGCAGGCTACAGCATCGGGTAGCCCACTGGACCTGTGTGCTCCCGATGGGTGTTTGCTCGCTACATGATCAGAATATAGTTGAAATCCTACATCGCACAACGTTTCATTACTCATTGTAGATAAACTGTATCGCACGACTTTTCTTTGCTTATTGCTTATATAAAACTCTGATCATCAATTACAAGCTTTACATTTGACTCACAGTTGTTATTACATTGTGTGAGAATGTGGAACTGTCCCTTTAAGTGTGGTGAGTTGCTGGCCTCCTTTACGAGGGCCTTGCTATCTTTACCCCAAACCTCTTCTTCGATTGGTACCACATGTTGCTCCATCAGCGTTGCACCTTGTGGTCTGGCCGCCGCCATCTTTTTCTTCAGCGCTTCACCTCGTGGTTTGGGCGTCATCTTTCTTCCATCCACGATGTCGGCTGCTGTGATCCTCTTCTCCCCGGGTTCTGCCACTGAAGCTGGGAAGTCGCCTCTGGATCTGATTTTCTTCCTCCGGAGTCCTGCTACTAGAGCCTGGAAGGTGCGTTCAGGTTGTCTCAGCTGGATCGTCTCCATGTAGTCGTGTTGAGCGGTCTGTGGCTCGGGTGATGTGCTGGTCTGCTCTCTGGTGCCAGATCCAACCTCTGGTGAGGGCTTGCTTTGCCTCTGAGCATGGGGAATGTCGATCGCTGGAGGGATGAAATATTCACAGCTCCAATGGATCTTCTTCATCCGAGTAGCGTTGGTGCATCACCTGCAACAATCCACAGTGGTAACTTGTGCACTGCGCCATCATGGAGTACCTTTACATCTGCACTACCAACGACTGGGATAAGTTCATTGGTGTAGATGCGCAGCTTTGCCTGAACCGCGACCAACTTCGGTCATTCAGCTTGATTGTCCCATAGCCTCTCAAAGGCTTCTTGATTCATTACTGACTGGCTCGCCCCCGTGACAACTTCCATGAAGACAGGAACGCTGTTTATCTCGACTCCCATTCTCAACGGGGAATAGTCTGTGGTGCAGGTAAACATGCCGTACACCTCATCATGGGGCTGAGCTGCCTATCGCTTCATTATCCGCACTGGATTCATGGCCATCTGCAGATTCTTCATCAACACAGTGAGTCGTATTTCTTTTATACATTTGCTGGAGGTGGCCCTTTGTGCTGCAGCTTTTACATACATAGTCCTTAAAACGGCACTGGTGAGCCTTATGATTCCCTCCACAATGCCAGCTTGGTGCTACTCGAATCGCCCCCCTCGGCGGACTCTGAGTTAAAGGACTCGGGGGCCTGTTCTCTCTCTCCTGAGGAGATTCATGTTCTACAGTCCAGCCTCTAAAAGGCGCCATTCTGTGTGTGGTACTTGCCGGGTTTGAGTCCTGAGGATGAATCATCCACTTAGAACCGTAGGTCGAGGTCATGAATGCCTGGCTCACGGAGATGGCCTTCTGAGTGTGACTGTGGTATCCGCAGATAGTAGCTTATGAAGAAGGTCCTCATGGGCGATTGTGATGACAAAGATATCCCACAGTGCTTCGGTAAGGTGGTCGCCGAAATCACACGGTGCCGCCAGCCTCCTGAGGTCTGCAGCATATTTCCTAGCCTTCGGGCCATCGGTGGGCATAAAACTGGTGTCTGGCTGTGAGGCTGTTCTCCTTGGACTGGAGTTGTTCTTGGATCAGCGTTACAAGCTCCTCGTATGTCTTGGTTGTTGTCTTCGCTGGTGCCAGCAAGTCCCTGACGAGGCCATAGACAGTGGGCCCACAACTGGTTAGCAGGATAGCTCTGCACTTTTCAGCCAGTGTGGCCGGGTTGTCGCCTGCCAGGTCGATTGCTGTGAAGAAATGGTCGAGCCTCTCCACAAAGGCATCCCAATCATCACCATCCGCGAACTGCTGAAATGTGCCAAGGTTAGCCATTTTCACGTGAAAGTCCATAATCTCATCGCCAATTGTTATGTTTTTAGATGCTCTGATATCATGTATCTAGACATGTTACTACCTGTACTATTACATATGATGTGCCACCAGAGGGCACTACTATGGGAAACTTGTACCCCAGCTGTATGGTCACTAAGGTGTGCCACCAGAGGGCACTGCAATAGGAGACTTGTAGGTTACCTGTACAGGTGTGCCAGGCCTAGTATAAAAGGCAGGCCACCCTGTGTGATCCTCACTCTGGAGTTCTATTAAATGGACTAAGGTCACTACAGTTGAAGTACAATACATTGCCTCGTGGAGTCATTATCAGAGCATCTAAAGACATAACAATATCTAGGCCCCATATAGTTTTATACACCTCAATGAGGTCTCCCCTCAGTCTCCTCTGTTCCAAAGAAAACAAACCCAGCCTATCCAAATTGTCCTCATAGCTAAGATTCTCCACTCCTGGCAACATCCTCATAAATTTCCTCTGTACCCTCTCCAGTGCAATCACATCCTTCCTGTAATGTGGTGACCAGAACGGCAGGCAGTACTCTAGCTGTGGTCTAACTAGCGTTTTATACATCAAGCATAATCCCCCTGCTCTTGATTTCTATCCCTCGGCTAATAAAGGCAAGCATTCCATATGCCTTCTTAACTGTTAAATATGTATGTAAACCTCACCAATATGTAAGACTTTCCACTAGGGGACACACCTGTGGGAGACCCAAGGGTCACCTTTGCACCCTGGGGCAAGCAGGTACAAACGGTGATTCACCATGCTGCTTCTCCACTCTGGAGTCTGAATAAAGAGACTAAGGTCACAACAGTTTGAGCTTGCAATACAGTCCTGTGGATTTACTTTGAACACAACAAATTGGCGACGAGTAACAGATCACGAACTTTCACGCGGTAATGGCTGCTGTTGGTATTCGAGAGATTTGTTGAGGGTGATAATTGGGAAGCCTTCCTTGAGCACCTTGACCAGTACTTCGTGGCCAAGGAACTGGACAAGGCTGAGATGGCGATCAAGCGCAGGGCGATTCTCCTCAGTCTATGTGGGTCTTCGATATATGGCCTCCTCAAAAATTTGCTGGCACTGGTCAAACCAATGGACAAGTCTTACACAGAGCTGTGTACACTGGTTAGGGAACACCTCAAGCTGAAGCAGAGCATCTTGATGGCCAGGTATCGCTTTTAAACACACCATCGCTCCGAGGGCCAGAACGTGGCAAGTTTTGTCGAAGACCTAAGACACCTTGCGGGACAGTACGAATTTGCAGGATCCTTGGGGGAAATGTTGCGGGACTTTTTCATGCTTGGAATCAGCCACAAGGTCATTCTTCGCAAACTGCTATCTGCCGAATCCTTAGATCTGAGCAAGGCCATCATGATAGCCCAAGCCTTCATATTCACGAGCGATAACACGAAACAGTTATCTTCACAGAGAGAACAGTGGCAGAGAGGGAGCAGCATCACAAGGGGAGGTCGGCGGGTGAGTGGGACTACAAGGGCAGCGGCTGAGAGGGCGCAGTTGCAGAGAGGGAGCAGCATTGTGAGAGGAGGTCGGCGGGTGATGGGGCTACAAGGGCGGCGGCTGAAAGGGAGCAACGGCAGAGAGGGGGCAGCATCGCGAGAGGAGGTTGGTGGGTGAGCAGGGCTACAAGGGCGGCGGCTGAGAGGGAGCAGCGGCAGAGAGGGAGCAGCATCGTGAAAGGAGGTTGGCGGGTGAGAGCGGGACTACAAGGGCGGTGGCTGAGAGGGAGCAGTGGCAGAGAGGGAGCAGCGGAGGCAGGAAGTAAACAAAGAAGTAAAAAATAATCGAGGTGTGACGTCACAGCCAAGAGGGTAAGAATAGTTTTTCTTTTTTTTTCTTTTTCTTTTCTTATCAGTAGGAAACCTTTGTCATTGTTGCGAAATTAAGTAAATTAAGTAATTTAAGGGTTAAGTCATGCCAGTTGAGCATAGTGCCGTGCCATGCTCCTCCTGTGCTATATGGAAAATCAGGGACACTGTGCAGGACGTGTGTCCAGCTGCAGCTCCTGACAGAATGCATTGCAGCACTGGAGCTGCACATGGATTCACTCTGGAGCATCCGCGATGCTGAGGATGTTGTAAATAGCATGTTTAGTGAGTTGGTCACACCACAGGTAAAGGTTACTCAGGCAGACAGGGAATGGGTGACCATCAGGCAGAGCAGTGGAAGGAAGGTAGTGCAATGGTCCCCTGCGATCAACCCCTCCAAAACAGATACACCACCTTGGGTGCTGTTGGGGGGGTTGACTCATCAGGGGAGGGCTTCAGCAGCCACGTTCATGGCATCATGGGTGGCTGTGTTGCAGAGGAGAGCAGGAAAAAGAGTTGGAGAGCTATAGTGGTAGGGGATTCTATTGTAAGGGGAATAGATAGAAGTTTCTGCGGCCGCAATCGAGACTCCAGGATGGTATGTTGCCTACCTGGTGCAAGGGTCAAGGATGTCTCGGAGTGGCTGCAGGACATTTTGGAGAGGGAGGGTGAACAGCCAGTTGTCCTGGTGCATATACGTACCAAAGATATAGGTAAAAAATGGGATGAGGTCCTACAAGCTGAAGTTAGGGAGCGAGGAATTAAATTAAAAAGCGGGACCTCAAAGGCAGCAATGGATTGCTACCAGTGCCACATGCTACTCAGAGTAGAAATAGCAGGATAGCTAAGATGAATACTAAGATGTGGCTTGAGGAGTGGTGCAGGAGGGAGGGATTCAAATTCCTGGGACATTGGAACTGGTTCTGGAGGAGGTGGGACCAGTACAAACTGGACAGTCTGCACCTGGGCAGGACCGGAACCAATGTCCTAGGGGGGGTGTTTGCTAGTGCTGTTGGGGAGTGGTTAAACTAATATGGCAGGGGGATGGGAACCTATGCAGGGAGACAGAGGGAAATAAAATGGAGGCAGAAGCAAAAGATAGAAAGAAGAAAAGTAAAAGTGGACGGCAGAGAAACCCAAGGCAAAAATCAAAAAGGGCCACATTATAGCAAAATTCTAAAGGGACAAAGTGCGTTAAAAAGACAAGCCTGAAGGCTCTCTGCCTCAATGCAATGAGTATTCGGAATAAGGTGGACGAATTAACTGCGCAGGCAGCTATTAACGATTATGATATAATTGGGATTACGGAGACATGGCTCCAGGGTGAACAAGGCTGGGAACTCAACATCCAGGAGTATTCAACATTCAGGAAGGATAGACAGAAAGGAAAAGGAGGTGGGATAGCGTTGCTGGTTAAAGAGGAAATTAACGCAATAGTAAGGAAGGACATTAGCCTGGATGATGTGGAATCTGTATGGGTAGAGCTGCGGAATACCAAAGGGCAGAAAACGCTAGTGGGAGTTGTGTACAGACCACAAAACAGTAGTCGTGAGGTTGGGGACAGCATCAAACAAGAAATTAGGGATGCATGCAATAAAGATACAGCTGTTATCAAGGGAGACTTTGATCTATATATACATTGGGCAAACCAAACTAGTAGCAATATGGTGGAGGAGGATTTCCTGGAGTGTATTAGGGATGGTTTTCTAGACCAAGATATCAAGGAACCAACTAGAGGGCTGGCCATCCTCGACTGGGTGATGTGTAATGAGAAAGGACTAATTAGCAATCTTGTTGTGTGAGGCCCATTGGGGAAGTGTGACCATAATATGGTAGAATTCTTTATTAAGATGGAGAGTGACACAGTTAATTCAGAGACTAGGGTTCTGAACTTAAGGAAAGGTAACTCGATGGTATGAGATGTGAATTGGCTAGAATAGACTGGCGAATGATACTTAAAGGGTTGACGGTGGATAGGCAATGGCAGACATTTAAAGATCACGTGGATGAACTTCAACAAGTGCACAACCTGTCTGGAGTAAAAATAAAACGGGGAAGATGGCTCAACCATGGCTAACAAGGGAAATTAGGGATAGTGTTAAATCTAAGAGGCATATAAATTAGCCAGAAAAAGCAGCAAAGCTGAGGACTGGGAGAAATTTAGAATTCAGCAGAGGAGGACAAAAGGGCTTAGTTCGGAGAAGGAAAATAGAGTATGAGAGGAACCTTGCTGGGAACATAAAAACTGACTGCAACAGATTCTATAGATATGTGAAGAGAAAAAGATTAGTGAAAACAAACGTAGGTCCCTTGCAATCAGAATTCAGGTGAATTTATAATGGGGAACAAAGAAATGGCAGACCAATTGAACAAATACTTTGGTTCTGTCTTCAAGAAGGAAAACACAAATAACCTTCCGGAAATACTCGGGGACCAAGGATCTAACGAGAAGGAGGAACTTATTAGTCAGGAAATTGTGTTAGGGAAATTGATGGGATTGAAGGCCGATAAATCCTCAGGGCCTGATAGTCTGCATCCCAGAGTAATTAAGGAAGTGGCCCTAGAAATAGTAGATGCATTGGTGGTCATTTTCCAACATTCCATGAACTCTGGATCAGTTCCTATGGACTGAAGGGTAGCTAATGTAACACCACTTTTTAAAAAAGGAGGGAGAGAGAAAACAGGGAATTATAGACCGGTCAGCCTGACATCGGTAGTGGGGAAAATGTTGGAATCAATTATTAAAGACAAAATAGCAGCGCATTTGGAAAGCAGTGACAGGATCGGTCCAAGTCAGCATGGATTTATGAAAGGGAAATCATGCTTGACAAATCTTCTGGAATTTTTTGAGGATGTAACTAGTAGAGTGGACAAAGGAGAAGCAGTGGATGTGGTGTATTTGGACTTTCAAAAGGCTTTTGACAAGGTCCCACACAAGAGATTGATGTGCAAAATTAAAGCACATGGTATTGGGGGTAATGTATTGACGTGGATAGAGAACTGGTTGGCAGACAGGAAGCAGAGAGTCGGGATAAACGGGTCCTTTTCAAAATAGCAGGCATTGACTAGTGGGGTGCCGCAGGGCTCAGTGCTGGGACCCCAGCTATTTACAACATACAGCAATGATTTAGATGAAGGAATTGAGTGTAATATCTCCAAGTTTGCAGATGACACTAAGCTAGGTGGTGGTATGAGCTATGAGGAGGATGCCAAGAGGCTGCAGGGTGACTTGGACAGGTTAGGTGAGTGGGCAAATGCATGGCAGATGCAGTATAATGTGGATAAATGTGAAGTTATCCACTTTGGTGGCAAAAACATGAAGGCAGAATATTATCTGAATGGCGAATAGGAAAAGGGGAGGTGCAACGAGACCTGGGTGTCATGGTACATCAGTCATTGAAAGTTGGCATGCAGGTACAGCAGGCGGTGAAGAAGACAAATGGTATGTTGGTCTTCATAGCTGGGGGATTTGAGTATCGGAGCAGGGAGGTCTTACTGCAGTTGCACAGGGCCTTGCTGAGGCCTCACCTGGAATATTGTGTTCAGTTTTAGTCTCCTCATCTGAGGAAGGACATTCTTGCTATTGAGGGAGTGTAGTGAAGGTTCACCGGACTGATTCCTGGGATGGCAGGACTGACATATGAGGAGAGACTGGATCGACTGGGCCTGTATTCACTGGAGTTTAGAAGAATGAGAGGGGATCTCATAGAAACATATAAAATTCTGACGGGACTGGACAGGTTAGATGCAGCAAGAATGTTCCTAATGTTGGGGAAGTCCAGAACCAGGGGTCACAGTCTAAGTATAAGGGGTAAGCCATTCAAGACCGAGATGAGGAGAAACTTCTTCACTCAAAGAATTGTAAACCTGTGGAATTTTCTACCGCAGAGAGTTGTTGATGCCAGTTCGTTAGATATATTCAAGAGGGAGTTAGATATGGCCCTTATGGCTAAAGGGATCAAGGGCTATGGAAAGAAAGCAGGAGAGGGGTACTGAGGTGAATGATCAGCCATGATCTTACTGAATGGTGGTGCAGGCTCGTAGTGCCGAATGGCCTACTCCTGCAACTATTTTCTACATTTCTATGTTTCTATGAATCGAAGCTCACCGGCAAGTACTGTGCATAAAATAATGTTTTCAGCAGGCAGAACTGTACAGGGCAGGGCCACATGACCGCAGAGGCCAGACCTAGGCCTCTCCTGACTCAAAGTCCGCCGAGGGGCTTGAATGCGTATCCATTAGCACCATGTTGGCGCTGCGGGGGCTGTCATAGAGCTCATCAATGTCGATTCAAGCCCTATGTGTGCAAGGGCTGTGGAACAATGGGGCACCTCCAGCGAATGTGCAAACGACCTGTGACTCACCACGTGGCAGAGTCAGGAGAGGACGACCGATCCAGCGAGGACCATGCTGAACGAGCAGGAGAGGCAACTCAACCTGAGGATGAAGAGGAAGTATATGGGATACACACCTTCACCACCAAAAGCCCTCCAATAATGTTAAAAGTTGAACTCATGGCACTCCAGTCTCCATGGAATTAGACACAGGGGCATGTCAATCAGTTATGAGCCAGAAGGCATTCGAGAAACTGTGGGGCGACAAAGCACAGCGACCCCAAGCTGATCCCGATTCAGGCAAAGCTGCGCAACTACACCAAGGAACTGATACCAGTTATTGGTAGTGCGGACATAAGAGTATCCCATGAGGGAGCAGTGCACGATTTACTACTGTGGATTGTTTCAGGTGATGGGCCAATGCTGCTTGGTGGAAGGTGGGGAAGATTCGATGGAACTGGGAAGACCTCTGCGTACCTTCTCCAGCGAACGAGGTCTTCCCTGCTCAAAGGATGAGCAAACCCCCACCTTCAGCTGAACCAAGCATCGAAGTACAGATTCATTTGCAGATCTCCGAGGCACAGGCCGCTCATCACGACCACAAGGAGTTGAAGTTCAACTGAGCAGCGGTACAGGCACGGTATCCACCACCCAAAGCCGACAACTTCTTTGAGACGATGGAAGAGGCTCCAGGTCGACCATGCAGAGTGGGACTCCAGCCGAATCGATCTGAATGCCTCTTCCCGACGCGAGAGGCTAAATCCCTGGGGAGCAAGATCACAGCAGTCGGCATCATGGACACGGATGAGAGTGCATTCAGACCACAGGTCGAGAGAGCATCCAGACCACAAGACGAAAGTGCGTCCAGACCACGGGATGTCGCCGCAATGAAACAGAGGAATGTGTTGCCCAGCAAGGAAGACAACTGGGTTTGGGTCAAAGGTAAAGGGGCAGCTGCTGAGATGGCCAGGAACCCACTACATTCCAATAAGTTGTTTGCACTATGTAACCCATGTGAGTGTTCTTTCGCGGCCAATGATGTACTATCATATGGGGTCTGCGGTACCTTACAGCAAGCCAAAAGTAGCAGGCAAACACCAACTGGTCGTATATGTATCTGACAAAGTACTTGTAACAAGTGATGTGTTATCACACGGGGTCGGGTGTGTTGTACAGCAAGCCAAAGTAGCGGGCGAACCCCAACCAGTTGTATATGTATCTAACAAAGTATTCGTAGCAAGTGATGTGTTACCGCACGGGGTCGGGAGTGTTGTGCAGCAAGCCAAAGTAGCAGGCGAGCCCCAACTGGTTGTACATGTATCCAATAAGTTAACCAAGGCAGCAGCTTGGGTCCACGGGACAAAAGAGATGTACCAAAGAAGGTCCCAATATTTGCTCAACTCAGACAAGCTGCCCATCCCACAGTTTTGGGAGAGCAGAGGCACCATTATTGGTGCGTTGTTTTGAGAATGTCTAACACTGCCTGTGCACTGTAACATGATCCGCCATGGGCCAGGCACTGAGAACGGCGCTAATGCCCTCAGTTGGCCACCGTTGCCCACCACCGGGGTGGAAACGGTGCAGCCTGCAGACCCACTTGTGGTCGTGGCAGTGCTAGAAAGCGAGGGGTCAACCGTAACGGCCCCCCAGTTTAGGACCTGGACCAGCCACGTTGCCACCTTCCAATGGTGAACCGCAAGACGGGATGTTACAGCCTATCCGTCGCAAAGACGAAAGGCCCATCCCTTCAGATTGGCCCCTATGGGGCAACCCTACAACGTTGCAAAGAAAGGCAGGGCGGCTACACACAGTCGGTGATCCAGGGCCTTCATACCAGGGCCCAGGATCCACGGGGATCAGGAGGCCTTCCGCCACTACTGAAAGTCTCAAGCCATATCAACCATCCTGAGCTTGCCAGACCTTAGGGTCAGCGAAAATAGTCTGGAGCCCAAATCACAAAGCCAAGCACCACACGTCTCACGGTAGACTCCCTACAGACCCGTCTATCCCAGGTGTTACGCAGTCACCAGACAGAAGCACTCAGAACCAAGCCTTCCGTATGCCCTGAGCAGAGAATGTACCATGATCATATGGTTCCTCCATGAGACATCAGAATAAATGATGTAGACCATGTTCAGGGTGCCTTATGGGCCGCTAGCACTGTATTAGCCAAAGCGGGGGAATGGAGTGCGTGTGATAAAATGGAGCGTTTGATTGTGAAACCATGTACTGGGCAAACGCAGAAAGCATTTGGACCAGACCAAACTGCGAACTACAGATAACCAGGAACCACTGTGAAAGGACCTGGTGCCCAGCGATCCACTAACACGATCGACCTCGTCAACCACGAGGATGAACCCACCACATCAGGACTCCAACCCAGGCGATTGACCCGGGGACGCAGGGCACCAGATCGCCTCAACTTGCAAATAACTTGTACATAAGACTTTGGGGGGTAGTGATGTTATGTGTGTTTGTAAACCTCACCAGTATGTAAGACTTGCCACTAGTGGGCACACCTGTGGGAGACCTAAGGGTCACCTGTGCACCCTGGGGCAAGTAGGTATAAAAGGTGATTTACCATGCTGCTTCTCCACTCTGAAGTCTGAATAAAGAGACTAAGGTCACAACAGTTTGAGCTTGCAATACAGTTCTGTGGATTTACTCTGAACACAACATTAACCACCTTATCTACCTGGCCTGCTACCTTCAGGGATCTGTGGACATGCACTCCAATGTCCCTTTTGTTCCTCTACACTTCTCAGTGTCCTACCATTTAAAGTGTATTCCCTTTTCTTGTTCGCCCTCCCCAAATGCATTACCTCACACTTCTCTGGATTAAATTCCATTTGCCACTATTCTGTCCACCTGACCAGTTCATTGATATCTTCCTGCAGTCTATAGCTTTCTTCTTCATGATCAACCACACAGCCGATTTTCGTATAATCTACAAACTTCTTAATCATACCCCCTATATTCAAGTCTAGATCATTGATGTATACCACAAAAAGCAAGGGACCTGGTACTGAGCCCTGCGGAACCCCACTGGATACAGCCTTCCAGTCACAAAACACCCATCAACCATTATCCTCTGCTTCCTGCCTTTGAGCCAAATTTGGATCCAACTTGCCACTTTGCCCTGGATCCCATGGGCTTTTACTTTTGTGACCAGTCTGCCATGTGGGACCTTATCTGAAGCTTTGCTGAAATCCATATACACTACATCAAACGCACTACCCTCATCGACCCTCCTTGTTACCTCCTCAAAAAATTCAATCAGGTTAGTCAGACACAACCTTCCCTTCACAAATCTGTGCTGACTGTCCTTGATTAATCTGTGTCTTTCTAAATGAAGAGTTATCCTGTCCTTCAGAATTTTTCCAATAATTTTCCTACCACTGAGGTTAGGCTGACTGGCCAGTAATTACTCAGTCTATTCCTTTCTCCCTTCTTGAACAAAGGTACCACAATAGCAGTTCTCCAGTCCTCTGGCACCTCACCTGAAGCCAGAAAGGATTGGACCATGATGGTCAAAGCCTCTGCTATTTCCTCTTTTGTTTAACAGCCTGGGATACAATTCATCTGGGCCTGGGGACTTATCCACTTTCAAAGCTGCTAAACCCCTAAATACCTCCTCTCTCACTATGTTTATTTCATCTAATATTTCACAACTCCTACCTGATAGCAGTGTCTGCATCATCCTTCTCCTTTGTGAGAACAGACGCAAATTATTCATTAAGAACCATATCCAAATTTCCTGACTCCACACACAGATTACCTTCATGGTCTCTAATAGGCCCTACCCTTTCTTTAGTTATCCTCTTGCTCTTAATATATTTATAAAACATTTTTGGATTTTCCTTGATTTTACTTGCCAATAATTTTTCATGCTCTCTCTTTGCTTTCCTAATATTCTTTTTAATTTCACCCTTGCACTTTCTATACTCCTCCAGAGATTCTGCAGTATTTAGCCCTCAATTTCTGTCATAAGCCTCCTTTTTTCCTGTTGCAAGTTTAGGGTCTGCCTTAATTTGGGTACAATGTTCTCATCACTCCTGTGAATGGTCTGAATGCCTTACATACAGGACTATGCCCATACTGCCCAATGTTTTATTATATTAATAATGTAACTCGAGGTATAACAATAGGACCCCCTTGTGATCTGAGGTGGATATTGTGTCTTTCGCAGGTGCCATTAGGTGTGCTCCAATCTTTAAGTAGGTGGTCTGAAAAACACTTTAGTGAGTTGAGGCCTGATCTGAATTGCTAAGCGACTTCATTTTCCAAACAGCAAGTGAACATACAGAGTAACAGTTAAAGCAAATTTAAGAGCTGGATTTTGTGGGGCATCAGTGGGCATGATCGATGGTGAGTCAGGTGGAAAAGTGTTTTTTTTCCCCAGGGGGTTGGGACGCTGCCCTGGACCTGCCGCCACATGCCTTTCCCAAATCAAAGCACTGAGCAGACCCGACATGCAGCAGCAGGGGAGGCGACTGAAATCATTAGTAGCTTGTTAAGCCACTTATCAATAGTTTTATTTACAGCTTTTTGATTTTGACAGGTAACCCACCGGGTTTTCCGTTATGTCTAGACCTCATCTGTGATGCTGAGGCGGGAGGTCAGTAGCCACTGAATCAGCTGACAAGTTGACAGCTTCAACTATTTTTGGAAAACATAAAATCAAATGCCCCCTTATTAAAAGGGGCACTAGAACTGACAAATTAACAAATTAATCTTTGGAACATTAAACCAATCAAATTAGAATTTGGTTGCCGGGGTGATGATGCACTCCAGTCCCTCTGGTGTCCACCTCTCGCAGAATGCCGTGAGCATACCGGTGGACACTGCGTGCTCTATCTCCAGGGACACCCTCGCTCGGATGTAACTGTGGAAGAGAGGCAGGCAGTTGGGCTGAACGACCCCCTTGACCGCCCACTGCCTGGATCGGTTAATGGGCACCTTGGCCAGGAGCAGTCCTACAAGGAGGCCTTCCAGCCTGCCCACTCCCCTCCACACAGTGGCAGCTTCAACTGTTAAGTCAAAGCTCCCAGCTGATTAAGAAATGTTCCCTTAACCATTACCTTCTCTAAACTGCATTTCCACTACAGATTCAGGATACTGCAAGTCTTTGCACAACTCTCCATGCAGTCTGACCTCATTACCTCTTCCACCATTGACAGATGGCTTGTCATCTTTACTTCACCAGCAGCTATTCCATCAGCATGGGTGCCCTTGAAACTCTCTCACCTTAGTCCTCAGAATCCCACCACAATCAGCCCCAACACCAGCATCACCAGACACCAGCAGTACCAGGCACACCAGCAGCACCAACAACAATGACAACCTAAGCGGTGGAGGGGCAAGATCCGGCCATCACCAAAGAACATGCCTCGATTCATTCATGTCAGGTTCTGAAACCACTTCAAATCAATCCTTTTGGGAACTCACAGTTGTACCTGATTTGGGGAGGGCTGTTGGACGTGGTGAGGTTTTCTAGGCTAAGAGTTGAAGTGATAATAGTACACTTCTGGCTACCTGTTGGTCTCTTCTGAGGGTGTATTAATAGTAAGTTGTGCAGGTATTTGATGGAGAAGTTCTGATCTTCATTCCCGGTCATGGATTTTTCTAGGGGCTAGGGACCAGATCAACATTATTTGGATTTGGGCTACGCAGGAGTAATTTTGGAAATTTGGGAGGCTGAGTCCTCCTTTTTGGTTTGGGAGCCGAAAGTGCTTGAGAATTACTTGTGGGTTTTGCCCACACAGGCATTTGGAGATGCAACTGTTCAGGTCACAGAATGGGCAGGCTGGTATCTTGATGGGCAGCTTTTGAAACTGGTAGATGAGGAGGGGGTGAATGTTCATTTTTATTGCATTCAAGAGTGAGCTAGGTCATCATACATACTGTTTAGTACGGGGGATTCTTTTTATGCAGGATTAAGTTTCAGAGTGATATTTATGCAAAGGTATCCAAAGTTGAACTCTAACCATTGTAAGAGGTAAAACTGCTGCATTTGTGTGGTGATGTCTTACATGAGAGAATAGTTGAGTTTATAGTCAGAAAGTCACCCAAATTGTTTGATCGTTTGAAAGTTGCTCGAAGAGACTTAGTTGGATTGGTAACATATGTTAGTATGTTGTTAATGTACAGAATATTTTGTGCTCAGTTCCTCCTGCCTCTACTCTGTGGATTCAAGGTTTACTCTGATGTATGTCATCAGGGGAATATATGGCCACATAGGAAGCCTTAAGGCCCAAGGCAGAAAATGGTTCACGAGGTCTTAAATATAAAATCCAAGAGGTAATGATGAGCTTATGACAATAACAACTTGCATTTATATAGCACCTTTAACATAGAAAATCATCCTAAAGTGCTTCACGGAAGCATCATCATGCAAAAATGGATGCTGAGCCAAAAAAAGGAAGTATTAGGAGGGGTGACTAAAAGCTTGGTCAAATAGGTGGGTTTTAAGGAGAGGCTTCAAGGAGAGAGAGGTGAAGATTTGGAGTGGTTTATGGAGGGAAATTCAGAGTGTGGAGTCGAGGCAGCTGAAGGCACAGTCGCCAATGGTAGGATGAAGGGAGTTTTGGGATACACAAGAGGCCAGAGTCAGAGGAACACAGCTCTCAGGGGATGTAGGGCTGGAAGAGGGTTCAGAGATGGGGGCGGGTGGGTGGGGGGGGAATGAGGGCTTGAAGGGATTTAAACACAAAGATGAGAATTTTAAATTTGAGGAGTTGGGGGACTGGGAGCCAATGTTATTTAGAGAGCACAGTGGTAATGGAACTTGGTGCAGGATAGGATCGGGCAATTGCTTTAAATGAGCTGAGGTTTATGGAAGTTGGAGGATGGGAGACGGGCCAGTAGAACATTGACATAGTTAAGTCTGCAGGTGACAAAGTCATGGATGAAGGTTTCAGCAGCAGAGGGGCTGAGGCAGGAGCAGAGGTGGGATGTGCAGAGAGGTAGAAGTAGGCAGTCTTTGTGATGGAGAGTATATGGGGTCAGAAGCTCAGTTCAGGGTCATATCAGATGCCAAGGTTGCAAACCATCTGGTACAACTCCAGGAGGAGGATGGAATTGGCGAGGGTATGGAGTTTGTGATGGGGGCCAAGGATGAAGGCTTTGGTCTTCCCAATGTTTAAGTGGAGGAAATTGCAGCTCATTTAGGGCAGAATATAACTAACAGTCTGACAACACAGAGGCAGTGGAGGGGTCAAGAGAACTAATGGAGTGCTAGAGCTAGATATCGTTAGCATACATGTGGAATCTTACCCAATGACTTTGGATGATGTCACCAAGGGGCAGCATGTAGATCAAGAAGAGGAGAGGGCGAAGGATAGTTCCTTGGGGGGCTCCAGAACTGTGCGAGGGCAGGAAGAAAAACCCATTGCTGTACATGCTCTGGCTATGATTGGATAGGTAAGAGTTGTACCAAGTGAGGAGAGTCCCACTGAGCTGGAGAACAGAGGAGAGGCATGGAAGGAGGATGGTATGGTAAATCGTGTCAAAGGTCTCAAAGAGATTGAGAGAATGAAAGGGATTTTGGACTATGGTCACTGTCACAGAGTAGTCATCTGTGAGTTTTGCTAGGGCTTTTCCGACATGGGAGGAAACTTGATTGGAGAGATTCAAACCTGGAGTTGCGGGAATGATGGGCACAGATTTGAGATACGACAACATATTCAAGGCTTATATAAATTTTTGATAACACCTTGAGTATTGTGTGCAATATTGGTCTTCACACAATAGAAATAATATTAAGGCATTATAGAGAGTACAAGTGCGATTTACTGGGATGCTACCTGGTAGAGAATTTCATTAACGAAGAAAGAATAGAATGCAGAATATGGGGCAAGACAATAGAAGTGTTTAAAATTATGAAAGGATAGGATAGGGTAGATAGATGAAGACTATTTCTATTAGCTGAGGTGTCTAGAGAGGCAGATACAAGATTAATTTAGAATAGAGAACAAGCGAAATGGGTTTACACAGTTTAGATGGTGCAGAATTCACTTCCAGGTTCAGTGGTCGAGGTTGAGACAGAAACTATTTCAACATTCAAAATTAGTTTGGGTAGGTGGATGAATGCGAAAAGGGGATATAGGGCTATGTGAACAGGGCGGGTACATGTGATTAGGACTATTTGCTAACATGGAGGATAAATGTCAACAAGGACTGATTGGACCGAATAGCTTGTTTGGGGGTTGTAATTATCTACACAGATCAGAAAGTTAGAATACTAGTCACCATTTCTAATATAGACATCTAGGGGCCGAAACTGCCCTCCGACCGAAAGGGGGCGCACTCACCAAACTTGAAGATTTTTCTCCGCCCCAATCCATGGGGCGGAGAGTGGAGCAAAATTCAGCTCTTTGTAGCTTTCTTTTGTTACGTGCGGTGAAGTCGAGTTGCGGTGGGGCGGAAGTGCATGTCCCGCGTCGTGCTGACGCGCAGCAATGTCTCTCCCCTTTTAAACTGCAAAGTCTGCAGCCACATCAGTGGCACTCACTGGGCCACCAAGGAGGGTTTTGGCTGGGCCAGAGGTCCGGCACCCACTGGTAGCTCAGCCGAACCCGTGGCCGCCATTGTTGGGCCGACCTCAGAACCAGCCGACAATTAAAATAAAATGGCAGCCACGGCAGTGCGCCTTCCCAGCTACGGGCAGCTTCCCGCAGGGTAAAGCTGTCGGGGGCACTGAGTGGCGGCCGATCCACTCCCGTGGGGCAATTACCCACACAGGGCAGAAAGGGGTTTGGCGTCAGTCGGTAAGGGAACACTGGTGAGGTGGGAATGTCCACCCTCCCTCAAAAAATGAGGACAATGTTGCAATTGTTGGTGACTGCGCCGATCGAGCTGTGAATGTTTTCCGCACTGTCACCATCTCTTTGAGCCGGTAACGGCTCTTTAAAAAAGGGGCAATTTCGGCCCCCTGACCTATAAGGTAAAACTTTGCCATGCCTCCATCTCACCTTCACGTCAACCCAGTATCGGTGCTGACAGAATTCATGAGTGTTAGAAGGTCCAGTCCTAATTCTTTCAAAACCAGCAATAAACATCTCATGCCAAAAATATGACAAGGAAACCATTTCCTTGTTCAATGTCAATTTTGTTCTGCAGTATTCAGAGATTTATAATATACTGGACTGTCACCAGTATCCTGATCTTGGGCCCGACATTGGCCATGACTTGCATCAATTTTTTTGGAGCAAGTTGTTTTTTCTGGCGTAAGTTAGAAAATGCCATTTTTCCCCCAAAATTTGCTCCAGAGTAAGTCAGTTAGGTACGATTTTTTTTTAGGTCCGTTTTTTTTCAAAAGGGGGTATTCCCAGACACTTACTATAGTTTTGGCCATTTATGCCACTTTGGCCAGCAAAAATGTACTCAAAATCCACTTAGGTCAGCATATGTGGCCAGCTCTGAAAAACCTTGCGAGCAGTTAAGAAAAAGCAGCACACATTAGGCAGGCATTAGGGCAGGGATAGAGGAGGGAAGGGAACTGGAGAGGACCTCAACAACCAAGCACCAAACATTAAGGAAAAGCTCAAAATACAATTAAAAAAAAGTAAATCCTACCTTATCTTTAAAGTCTGCCGGGAAAGGCAGCGGGCCAACCTGTGCATGAGGTCATTCAGCCTGGGATAGGGGAGGGAAGACGTGCACCGGAGAAATCACAGCTCCTGGGTGTGGAAGTCTCGGGGCGGGGGGGGGGGGTGTGTGTGGGGGGGCACTGAGCGACCGGAGGAATCACAGCTCGTGGATCTGGAAATATCATCTCTCTCCCCCCCACCCCAAAACTCCCCTCCTCCCCCCCGACCCCAAAACTCTCCTCCTCCCCCCTCCCCATCCTCCTCCCCCCCTCCCCAATCAAAAGTTTCAAGCACAACCACTAAATAAAAAATAAAAGCAAAGTCCTTACATGCCTGGGAACTCAGCGGGCCGGCCGGCCGGTGCAGGAGTCACCTTGGCTGGGGATAGGATGCGGTGAGCTCGGGTGTCCCTTCATCTGGGGATAGGGGCTGCGAGCATCGGGTCCTGCTCACAGCTCACAGCACGCGCTGGGAGAACACGAGCATGTGCGCAGCTCTCACTGAGCATGCGCGCAGGTGCCGGCAGTGCTTTGTGCGCTGGCCTGTTGCTCCACTCTCTCCTTCAGCCTCCACACCATGGCACAACTCCAGGGACACTGAAGAGCGGCCAGGATGGGGCCCCTTTTTTCTGGCGCCCTTTCCAGAGTGCAAAGTCGGCGCGCTTGAGGTCAGTGCACCGAAAAAAGGGGTTGGGCTATGTTGGGCCCCATGTATGTATTTCCACTATTGGACTGGATGGATCGAAGCTTTTCACAACATCTAATATCTGACTGTAGATGATAATAGTTAATCCTTAAATACATTACTTAATTTTCTAACTTAACCCTGCTTTATTGGCGGTGAAGGCCCATCACTTAATAAAATTTATTGTTTATAGTACATTTTACGCTTTGAAAGTGCAAGTAATTTTACAAGATATAACATTAATTTCAGCATCTTAAATATTACATAAATTGGATTTTTTTAATATTAAAGTTGTAGGGGTAGAAATTCATCTGGGCCCGTTCTTGGGCCCAAAATCAGTGTTGCACAGGCAGCACCTGCTCAATGGGCACATCTAGGAAGGATAATTGTTTAGGGGCCCTTGTTATCATTAAAAAAAACATAAGAACATAAGAATTAGGAACAGGAGTAGGCCATCTAACCCCTCGAGCCTGCTCCGCCATTCAATAAAATCATGGCTGATCTGGCCATGGACTCAGCTCCACTTACCCTCCCACTCTCCGTAACCCTTAATTCCCTTATTGGTTAAAAATCTATCTATCTGTGACTTGAATACATTCAATGAGCTAGCCTCAACTGCTTCCTTGGGCAGAGAATTCCACAGATTCACAACCCTCTGGGAGAAGAAATTCCTTCTCAACTCGGTTTTAAATTGGCTCCCCCGTATTTTGAGGCTGTGCCCTCTAGTTCTAGTCTCCCCGAGCAGCGGAAACAACCTCTCTGCCTCAATCTTGTCGACCCCTTTCATTATTTTAAATGTTTCTATAAGATCACCCCTCATCCTTCTGAACTCCAACGAGTAAAGACCCAGTCTACTCAATCTATCATCATAAGGTAACCCCCTCATCTCCGGAATCAGCCTAGTGAATCGTCTCTGCACCCCCTCCAAAGCCAGTATATCCTTCCTTAAGTAAGGTGACCAAAACCGCACGCAGTACTCCAGGTGCGGCCTTATCAATACCCTATACAGTTGCAGCAGGACCTCCCTGCTTTTGTACTCCATCCCTCTCGCAATGAAGGCCAACATTTCATTCGCCTTCCTGATTACCTGCTGCACCTGCAAACTAACTTTTTGGGATTCATGCACAAGGACGGACTACAAAATCTTCGCCAGGGCGATGTCTGCTCGCCTTGGTGCCGTGCTGGACCACATGATCCACCCCGACCAGTCCTACACGGTCCCGGGCCGGACAATCCACGATAACATCCATCTGGTCCGGGACCTCATCCATTGTTCCCAGGAGGCTGGTCTGTCGGTCGCCTTCCTATCCCTCGACCAAGAGAAGGCGTTCGACAGGGTGGATCACGACTATCTGCTCGGAACTCTGCGCGCTTTCGGGTTCGGGACGCATTTCGTCGCCCGGATCCGACTTTTGTACGCCGCCGCGGAGTGTCTGATTAAGGTTAACGGGTCCTTGACGGCGCCCCTTCGCTTTAGGAGAGGGGTGCGCCAGGGATGCCCCATGTCCGGCCAGTTATATGCCGTTTGCGTGGAGCCTTTCCTGCGCCTCTTGCGGACGAGGTTGACGGGACTGGCTCTGCAAGGGCCGGGCGTGGAGGTCGTCCTCTCGGCTTACGCCGATGACGTGCTCCTCGCGGTAGAGGATCCCGCTGACCTGCGGAGGATGCGTGAGTGCCAGGAGATTTACTCGGCCGCGTCCTCCGCCAGGATCAACTGGGAGAAATGTTCCGGACTCCTGGTGGGTCAGTGGCGGGTGGACTCCCTGCCGGAGGAGCTCAGGCCTTTTGCCTGGAGCACGACCCATCTCCTCTATCTGGGAGTCTACGTTAGCCCCGACGAGGGAGCCTGGCCGGCGAACTGGCAGGAGCTGGAGGCCAAGGTCGCCGCTCGCCTAGGGCGCTGGACAGGACTGCTCCGAGTGCTGTCCTACAGGGGTCGAGCGCTAGTCATAAACCAGCTGGTGGCCGCAATGTTGTGGTACCGGCTGGTCACTTTGACCCCTCCCCCTGCGTTTGTCGCCAAGATACAGAAGAAGCTGGTGGACTTCTTCTGGAACAACAGGAAGCACTGGGTCTCTGCCGCGGTCCTGAGTCTCCCGCTTGAGGAGGGCGGTTAGTCGTTGGTGTGCGTCAGCGCCCAGCTCGCGACTTTCCGTCTTCAGACCCTGCAGAGATACCTTTACGTCGAGCCCCCTCCTAGGTGGTGTGCTCTGGCGAGGTATTTCTTCCGCCAGCAGCTCGACCTCAATTATGACACGCAGCTCCTGTTTGTGAACTTGGGGGGGTGCTAGGATCGCCCTCCGGGAGCTGCCTGTCTTTTACAGGGAACTCATCAGGGTCTGGAACAAAGTCTCCACCAAGCGCAGCTCTCCGCCGGCTGGAGTGGCGGCCGTCCTGCAGGAACCGCTGCTCGGGAATCCGTACCTCCACGGCCGAGGTTTTATGTGGCGGTCGGAAGAGAGGGCTGTGGCTGGTGAGGTGACCAGGGTCAGGGACCTGCTCGATGGCGGAGGAGCGGGCTGGATGGCGCCAGACACGCTGGCGCGGCGCCTAAATTCTGCCAACGTCCGCCACGCGGCCGATGCCATCGAGTCGCTAAAAACAGCTCTGGGCCCTGACTCCGTTAGGTGCATCGAGGAGGCTCAAGCACGTGGGGAGATCCCGTCCGAACTGACCCCCGTCCGGACGGAATTCCTCATCGGCGCTAAACCTCGGAACCTCCCTCGGGGGCCGGCGCCTCACAACTTGAGCCGCCTCGGGGAAATCCCCTCTGTGCCTTTCAGTTCCGCGCGGAGGGGTTTCCTGTACGGGCTGCTCCTGCACACCCTCAACTTTGCAATCCTCGCCGGCCGTCCGGACACGCCATGGCGTACCATCTTGCCGTCCGGAGGAGGCGGGGGTCCCCGATGGAGGGCACTCTACGCAGGGGTCCTCCCACTATTCATCGGGGACTTGGCCTGGAGGGTGGTGCACGGAGCAGTGCCATGCAACAAATGTTTAAGCCGGTTCACGGACTCCCAGGCCGCCTGCAATTTCTGCGGTCTGGAGGAGTCCGTGTTCCATGTTTTTATTGAGTGCACGAGGTTGCAGCCCCTGTTCCATTATTTGAAGGGGCTGCTCCTGAAATTCTGGCTGCACTTCAGTCCCACTCTCCTGATCTTTGGGCACCCTGTGCGGAGGGGAGCGGGTAGGTCCGAGGGCCTCCTCGTAGGACTGCTCCTGGGCACGGCCAAGGGTGCCATCAGCCGGTCCAGGCAGCGGGCGGTCGAGGGGGTCGTTCAACCTGACTGCCTGCCTCTCTTCCGCTCTTACATCCGGTCCAGGGTGTCCTTGGAGATGGAGCACGCGGTGTCCACCGGTACGCTCGCGGCCTTCCGCGAGAGGTGGGCACCGGAGGGACTGGAGTGCATCATCACGCCCGGCAACCAAATTTTAATTTGATTTTACGTTTTAAAGTTTAATTTGTTTTCATTGCCGGTGCTTTTAGTGTCCCCCTCCCCTTTTGTAGGGGGCACTGGAAAAATTTGATTTTAGCGCCCCAAAAAAAAAAAAACCCCCCAAAAAAAAGGGGCCTTGAAAATGTCTGCTGTGTCACCCAGGTCGGGTGGCATGGTTTTAATGTTTTATGTTTTCGCAGGTTAACTCAAAAGAGTTTCATGCACAAGGACAGACTACAAAATCTTCGCCAGGGCGATGTCTGCTCGCCTTGGTGCCGTGCTGGACCACATGATCCACCCCGACCAGTCCTACACGGTCCCGGGCCGGACAATCCACGATAACATCCATCTGGTCCGGGACCTCATCCATTGTTCCCAGGAGGCTGGTCTGTCGGTCGCCTTCCTATCCCTCGACCAAGAGAAGGCGTTCGACAGGGTGGATCACGACTATCTGCTCGGAACTCTGCGCGCTTTCGGGTTCGGGACGCATTTCGTCGCCCGGATCCGACTTTTGTACGCCGCCGCGGAGTGTCTGATTAAGGTTAACGGGTCCTTGACGGCGCCCCTTCGCTTTAGGAGAGGGGTACGCCAGGGATGCCCCATGTCCGGCCAGTTATACGCCGTTTGCATGGAGCCTTTCCTGCACCTCTTGCGGACGAGGTTGACGGGACTGGCTCTGCAAGGGCCGGGCGTGGAGGTCGTCCTCTCGGCTTACGCCGATGACGTGCTCCTCGCGGTAGAGGATCCCGCTGACCTGCGGAGGATGCGTGAGTGCCAGGAGATTTACTCGGCCGCGTCCTCCGCCAGGATCAACTGGGAGAAATGTTCCGGACTCCTGGTGGGTCAGTGGCGGGTGGACGCCCTGCCAGAGGAGCTCAGGCCTTTTGCCTGGAGCACGACCCATCTCCTCTATCTGGGAGTCTACCTTAGCCCCGACGAGGGAGCCTGGCCGGCGAACTGGCAGGAGCTGGAGGCCAAGGTCGCCGCTCGCCTAGGGCGCTGGACAGGACTGCTCCGAGTGCTGTCCTACAGGGGTCGAGCGCTAGTCATAAACCAGCTGGTGGCCGCAATGTTGTGGTACCGGCTGGTCACTTTGACCCCTCCCCCTGCGTTTGTCGCCAAGATACAGAAGAAGCTGGTGGACTTCTTCTGGAACAACAGGAAGCACTGGGTCTCTGCTGCGGTCTTGAGTCTCCCGCTTGAGGAGGGCGGTCAGTCGTTGGTGTGCGTCAGCGCCCAGCTCGTGACTTTCCGTCTTCAGACCCTGCAGAGATACCTTTACGTCGAGCCCCCTCCTAGGTGGTGCGCTCTGGCGAGGTATTTCTTCCGCCAGCAGCGCGACCTCAATTATGACACGCAGCTCCTGTTTGTGAACTTGGGGGGTGCCAGGACCGCCCTCCGGGAGCTGCTTGTCTTTTACAGGGAACTCATCAGGGTCTGGAACAAAGTCTCCACCAAGCGCAGCTCTCCGCCGGCTGGAGTGGCGGCCGTCCTGCAGGAACCGCTGCTCGGGAATCCGTACCTCCACGGCCGAGGTTTTATGTGGCGGTCGGAAGAGAGGGCTGTGGCTGGTGAGGTGACCAGGGTCAGGGACCTGCTCGATGGCAGAGGAGCGGGCTGGATGGCGCCAGACACGCTGGCGCGGCGCCTTAATTCTGCCAACGTCCGCCACGCGGCCGATGCCATCGAGTCGCTAAAAACAGCTCTGGGCCCTGACTCCGTTAGGTGCATCGAGGAGGCTCAAGCACGTGGGGAGATCCCGTCCGAACTGACCCCCGTCCGGACGGAATTCCTCATCGGCGCCAAACCCCGGAACCTCCCTCGGGGGCCGGCGCCTCACAACTTGAGCCGCCTCGGGGAAATCCCCTCCGTGCCTTTCAGTTCCGCGCGGAGGGGTTTCCTGTACGGGCTGCTCCTGCACACCCTCAGCTTTGCCATCCTCGCCGGCCATCCGGACACGCCATGGCGTACCATCTTGCCGTCCGGAGGAGGCGGGGGTCCCCGATGGAGGGCACTCTACGCAGGGGTCCTCCCACTATTCATCGGGGACTTGGCCTGGAGGGTGGTGCACGGAGCAGTGCCGTGCAACAAATTTTTAAGCCGGTTCACGGACTCCCAGGCCGCCTGCAATTTCTGCGGTCTGGAAGAGTCCGTGTTCCATGTTTTTATTGAGTGCACAAGGTTGCAGCCCCTGTTTTATTATTTGAAGGGGCTGCTCCTGAAATTCTGGCTGCACTTCAGTCCCACTCTCCTGATCTTTGGGCACCCTGTGCGGAGGGGAGCGGGTAGGTCCGAAGGCCTCCTCGTAGGACTGCTCCTGGGCACGGCCAAGGGTGCCATCAGCCGGTCCAGGCAGCGGGCGGTCGAGGGGGTCGTTCAACCTGACTGCCTGCCTCTCTTCCGCTCTTACATCCGGTCCAGGGTGTCCTTGGAGATGGAGCACGCGGTGTCCACCGGTACGCTCGCGGCCTTCCGCGAGAGGTGGGCACCGGAGGGACTGGAGTGCATCATCACGCCCGGCAACCAAATTTTAATTTGATTTTACGTTTTAAAGTTTAATTTGTTTTAATTGCCGGTGTTTTTAGTGTCCCCTTCCCTTTTATAGGGGGCACCGGAGAAATTGTGATTTTAGTGCCCAAAAAAAACAAAACAAAAACACAAAAAAAAAAGGAAAAAAAGGGCCTTGTAAATGTCTGGTGTGTCACCCAGGTCGGGTGGCACAGTTTAATGTTTATGTTTTGCAGGTAGACTCTAAAAAAAAAAAAAGAGTTTCATGCACAAGGAGGCTCAAGCACGTGGGGAGATCCCGTCCGAACTGACCCCCGTCCGGACGGAATTCCTCATCGGCGCCAAACCCCGGAACCTCCCTCGGGGGCCGGCGCCTCACAACTTGAGCCGCCTCGGGGAAATCCCCTCCGTGCCTTTCAGTTCCACGAGAAGGGGTTTCTTGTACTGGCTGCTCCTGCACACTCTCAACTTTGCCATCCTCGCCGGCCGTCCGGACACGCCATGGCGTACCATCTTGCCGTCCGGAGGAGACGGGGGTCCCCGATGGAGGGCACTCTACACATGGGTCCTCCCACTATTCATCGGGGACTTGGCCTGGAGGGTGGTGCACGGAGCAGTGCCGTGCAACAAATTTTTAAGCCGGTTCACGGACTCCCAGGCCGCCTGCAATTTCTGCGGTCTGGAGGAGTCCGTGTTCCATGTTTTTATTGAGTGCACGAGATTGCAGCCCCTGTTCCATTATTTGAAGGGGCTGCTCCTGAAATTCTGGCTGCACTTCAGTCCCACTCTCCTGATCTTTGGGCACCCTGTGCGGAGGGGAGCGGGTAGGTCCGAGGGCCTCCTCGTAGGACTGCTCCTGGGCACGGCCAAGGGTGCCATCAGCCGGTCCAGGCAGCGGGCGGTCGAGGGGGTCGTTCAACCTGACTGCCTGCCTCTCTTCCGCTCTTACATCCGGTCCAGGGTGTCCTTGGAGATGGAGCATGCGGTGTCCACCGGTACGCTCGCGGCCTTCCGCGAGAGGTGGGAACCGGACGGACTGGAGTGCATCATCACGCCCGGCAACCAAATTTTAATTTGATTTTACGTTTTAAAGTTTAATTTGTTTTAATTGCCGGTGCTTTTAGTGTCCCCTTCCCTTTTATAGGGGGCACTGGGGAAAAAAGGTGATTTTAGTGCCCAAAAAAAAAACCCCAAAAAAAGAAAAACACACAAAAAAAAAACCAAAAAAGAAAAAAAAAAGGGCCTTGTAAATGTCTGGTGTGTCATCCAGGTCGGGTGGCACGGTTTAATGTTTTATGTTTTATAGGTAGACTCTAAAAGAGTTTCATGCATAAGGACCCCCAGGTCCCTCTGCACCTCAGCATGTTGTAATTTCTCCCCATTCAAATAATATTCCCTTTTACTGTTTTTTTTCCCCAAGGTGGATGACCTCACACTTTCCGACATTGTATTCCATCTGCCAAACCTTAGCCCATTCACTTAACCTATCTAAATCTCTTTGCAGCCTCTCTGTGTCCTCTATACAACCCGCTTTCCCACTAATCTTTGTGTCATCTGCAAATTTTGTTACACTACACTCTGTCCCCTCTTCCAGGTCATCTATGTATATTGTAAACAGTTGTGGTCCCAGCACCGATCCCTGTGGCACACCACTAACCACCGATTTCCAACCCGAAAAGGACCCATTTATCCCGACTCTGCTTTCTGTTAGCCAGCAAATTCTCTATCCATGCTAATACATTTCCTCTGACTCCGCATACCTCTATCTTCTGCAGTAACCTTTTGTGTGGCACCTTATCGAATGCCTTTTGGAAATCTAAATACACCACATCCATCGGTACACCTCTATCCACCATGCTCGTTATATCCTCAAAGAATTCCAGTAAATTAGTTAAACATGATTTCCCCTTCATGAATCCATGCTGCGTCTGCTTGATTGCACTATTCCTATCTAGATGTCCCATTATTTCTTCCTTAATGATAGCTTCAAGCATTTTCCCCACTACAGATGTTAAACTAACCGGCCTGTAGTTACCTGCCTTTTGTCTGCCCCCTTTTTTAAACAGAGGCGTTACATTAGCTGCTTTCCAATCCGTTGGTACCTCCCCAGAGTCCAGGGAATTTTGGTAGATTATAACGAATGCATCTGCTATAACTTCCGCCATCTCTTTTAATACCCTGGGATGCATTTCATCAGGACCAGGGGACTTTTCTACCTTGAGTCCCATTAGCCTGTCCAGCACTACCCCCCTAGTGATAGTGATTGTCTCAAGGTCCTCCCTTCCCACATTCCTATGACCAGCAATTTTTGGTATGGTTTTTGTGTCTTCCACTGTGAAGACCGAAGCAAAATAATTGTTTAAAGTGTCAGCCATTTCCACATTTCCCATTATTAAATCCTACTTCTCATCTTCTAAGGGACCAACATTTACTTTAGTCACTCTTTTCCGTTTTATATATCTGTAAAAGCTTTTGCTATCTGTTTTTATGTTTTGCGCAAGTTTACCTTCGTAATCTATCTTTCCTTTTTTATTGCTTTTTTAGTCATTCTTTGCTGTTGTTTAAAATTTTCCCAATCTTCTAGTTTCCCACTAACCTTGGCCACCTTATACACATTGGTCTTTTATTTGATACTCTCCTTTATTTCCTTGGTTATCCACGGCTGGTTATCCCTTCTCTTACCACCCTTCTTTATCACTGGAATATTTTTTTGTTGAGCACTATGAAAGAACTCCTTAAAAGTCCTCCACTGTTCCTCAATTGTGCCACCGTTTAGTCTGTGTTTCCAGTCTACTTTAGCCAACTCTGCCCTCATCCCACTGTAGTCCCCTTTGTTTAAGCATAGTACGCTCGTTTCTGACACAACTTCCTCACCCTCAATCTGTATTACAAATTCAACCATACTGTGATCACTCATTCCGAGAGGATCTTTTACTAGGAGATCGTTTATTTTTCCTGTCTCATTACACAGGACCAGATCTAAGATAGCTTGCTCCCTTGTAGATTCTGTAACATACTGTTCTAAGAAACAATCCCATATGCATTCTATGAATTCTTCCTCCAGGCTACCCCGTGCGATTTGAGTTGATCAATCGATATGTAGATTAAAATCCCCCATGACTACTGCCGTTCCTTTTTCACATGCCTCCATTATTCCCTTGATCATTGCCCGCCCCACCGTGAAGTTATTATTTGGGGGCCTATAAACTACGCCCACCATTGACTTTTTCCCCTTACTATCTCTAATCTCCACCCACAATGATTCAACATTTTGTTCATTGGAGCCAATATCGTCTCTCACAACTGCCCTGATATCATCCTTTATTAACAGAGCTACCCCACCTCCTTTCCCTTCTTGTCTATCTTTCCGAATCATCAGATACCCCTGTATGTTTAATTCCCAGTCTTGGCCACCCTGCAACCATGTTTCTGTAATGGCTACCAAATCATACCCATTTGTAATGATTTGTGCCGTCAACTCATTTACTTTATTTCGAATGCTGCGTGCATTTAGGTAGAGTGTTTTAATCCTAGTTTTTAAACCATGATTTTTAGTTTTGACGCCTCCTGCAGCCCCTTTATATTCAGTGGCCCTTTTTGTTTTTTGCCTTGGGTTTCTCTGCCCTCCACTTTTACTCATCTCCTTTCTGTCTTTTACTTTTGTCTCCTTTTTGTTTCCCTCTGTCTCCCTGCATTGGTTCCCATCCCCCTGCCATATTAGTTTAACTCCTCCCCAACAGCACTAGCAAACACTCCCCCTAGGACATTGGTTCCGGTCCTGCCCAGGTGCAGAACGTCCGGTTTGTACTGGGACCACCTCCCCTAGAACCTGTTCCAATGCCCCAGGAATTTGAATCCCTCCCTGCTGCACCACTGCTCAAGCCACGTATTAATCTGCGCTATCCTGCGATTCCTACTCTGACTAGCACGTGGCACTGGTAGCAATCCCGAGATTACTACTTTTGAGGTCCTACGTTTTAATTTAGCTCCTAGCTCCTTAAATTCGTCTCGTAGGACCTCATCCCTTTTTTTACCTATGTCGTTGGTACCAATGTGCACCACGACAACTGGCTGTTCTCCCTCCCTTTTTAGAATGTCCTGTACCCGCTCTGAGACATCCTTGACCCTTGCACCAGGGAGGCAACATACCATCCTGGAGTCTCGGTTGCGGCCGCAGAAACGCCTATCTAGTTCCCTTACAATCGAATCCCCCATCACTATCGCTCTCCCACTCTTTTTCTGCCCTCCTGTGCAGCAGAGCCAGCCACGGTTCCATGAACTTGGCTGCTGCTGCCCTCCCCTGATGAGTCATCCCCCTCAACAGTACTCAAAACGGTGTATCTGTTTTGCAGGGGGATGACCGCAGGGGACCCCTGCACTACCTTCCTTGCACTGCTCTTCCTGCTGGTCTTCCATTCCCTAGCTGGCTGTGGACCCTTCAGCTGTGGTAAGACCAGCTCACTACACGTGCTACTCAGGTCATTCTCAGCATCGTGGATGCTCCAGAGTGAATCCACCCTCAGCTCTAATTCCGCAATGCGGACACACTTCCCGGACACGTAGTTGTCAGGGACATCGGAAGTGTCCCTGAGTTCCCACATGGTGCAGGAGGAGCATATCACGTGACCGAGGTCTCCTGCCATGACTTAACCCTTAGATACACTTAAATTATCAACAACAATATTAACAGGTTACTTACTGTTTTTGGAGAGAAAAAAGAAAAACTACTCACCAATGCAGCCAATCACTTACCCCCTTGGCTGTGACGTCACCTTTCCGTTTCTTTCTACTTCTTTTTTGCCTTCTCCCTGTAGCTGCACAAGTACGCCTTTTATAGGCCTCACCAACGGACCTCCTTGACGCTGCTCCCGGACTCCCTGCTGTGCCTTTTATAGGCCTCACCAACGGACCTGCTCGACGCTGCTCCCGCTAAATACACGGGTTGTCAGTGCTGCTAGTGGTATTACCAGCTTATCTAATTGGAGGGGTGGGGGAGGGAGGCATGAAGGTCAGGCATCCCTCACGCTCTTTCAAGTCAGCCTGCACCTCTTAAAGGGAAGGTGCATTTTGACTGCTAACAATTATCACTGAAGATTACTCACAATGACAGGTAAAGGAGAAGCTGTAAGGGCCCTATGGTTCTTAGATGCTGAACTGGAGGTATTAATGGAGGAGGTATGTCCTCTTCCCACCAGGTGACAGGAAGGTAACAAGACAGGGTGCTTTGTAGCAGTAGGCAGAGGGGGCAAAGCAGATCAGCACCAGGAGCATCGCACCACTAACCTGCCTGCTGTGCCGGAAGAAGCTTAATGTTCTGACCAGATTTGCTAAGGTAAGACTCCTAAGTCAGATCTTGCATTACTTTTTGATTAACCCTGTGTTACCTGTAGCGCCAGCACTCACAAACCACACTCCCCCAATTTCCACTCACTGAAGCCACACTCTACCCCTGCTACTCTCCTCATTATGACTTCCTTCACCACCTGACATATCTATTACCCTTCACACAACAGAACCACTATTCTACATTGACAGGCACACCCTCAAAGCATTTCACTTGGCTAACACGCTCCCTTCTTTCTTGAAGGACACCCTCACAAGCAATAACAGGACAAGAGGAGGTAAAACATTCATTAGCATCATCTCCCCAGTAAAGGAGGACATTATGGAGATTATGGTGTTGGGCCACATCAGGGGAGTGGTGAGTGGCAAGGCTGGAAGATGCATTTTGTAGGGTTCTTGACTATATGCTTTCAGCAGCCACTCATCTGCCTCTACTTATCCTTGCAACAAATATAAAGTGCTCTGTGGTCGAGAAGCTGGAAGAAGGCAGAACTCAGGAAGATATAGTGCACAGGAGCTTGAGAAGGGACAAAGTATAGCTCTGGAAGCAGTTTTCCAGACCAAATTCTCTCGTGTTCACCCTGCTGCAGAAGGCACAGGTGAAGACCTCAAGGGCATATAAAAAGCCTGATTTTTATAAACCAAACATTTTAGGTGCACTGGATGAGCTGAAATTTCCTCCAACTAAATACTGGGAACACCAAAGCCAGTGTGTTCAGGCCCTGCCACCAACTCCATTTCTGATCCACTGACTCCATCCCTCTCCTTGGCAACTCTCTGAGGCTAAACCAGACTGTTCACAACCTTCGTGAGGTATTGGACCCCAAGATGAGCTTCCGACCACATATCTGCACGATTTCCACCTCTAACATTGCCTGACTCCGCTCCTGCCTCTACTCATCTGATACTGAAACCCTCATCCATGCCTTTGTTACCTCTAGACTTGCCTATTCCAATGCACTCCTGGCTGGCCTCCCATCTTCCTCCCTCCATAAACTTAAGCTCATCCAATACTCGGCAGCCCATATCCTAACTCACACCAAGTACCGCTCACCCATCAGCCCGTGCTTGCTGACCTAAATTGCCATTTGATTAAGCAATGCCTTGATTTTATATTTCTCATCCTTGGTTTCAAATCCTTCCATGGCCTTACCCCTCCCTATCTTTGTAATCTCCACAAGCCATATAACCCTTCGAGATATATGCGCTCCTCCAATTCTGGCCTCTTGCATATCCCCAATTTTAATCACTCCACCATTGGCGGCCATGTCTTCAGTTGCTGAGGCCCTAAACTCTGGAATTTCCTCCCTAAACCTCTCCAACTCTCCCTCACTTTCCTCCTTTAAGATGCTCCTTAAAACCTACCTCTTTTATCATGCATTTGGTCATCTGCCCTAATATCTCCTTATGTGGCTCGGTGTCAAATTTTGTTTGCTAATGCTGCTGTGAAGCATCTCAGGATATTTTACTACATTAAAGGTGCTACAAAAATGCAAGTTATTGTTTTTGTTGGGCAGTCAGTCAGTCAGCTTCGGCACAATGGCACAACTCATGGAGGAGTTCAGCTCCAACTTATGTGGCATTGTCAAGCCAGGCATTGAGACCATGTAGCCAGCTCTATGAGCATTGCAGTGGGGCCCATAATGCTGGAGCCTCTGATGACAGCTGTGAGCTCAGACTGCTGCATATTGGCTTCCCTTGCCAGCCTCTGACCTAGCGCTCTTGTTGGCTCCACACAATCAGTTGGCCCAGGCTGCCTGGGTTGATGCTGAGACACAGCAGTCTGCAGTCAGGTCCACAACAGCCAGGGCTACTCAAGGTTGCCCACCATTTCAAAGGCCCTTGGTGGATGATCTGCAGCCCTCCATCTCCCAGGTTCCAGCAAAAAGGAAACCACCGCATGGGAGCACTACGCTACACTAGGTAAACAAGCACAGAGGGTAGGCACTAAGGGATTTCAGTAGGTTGATTTCAGTTCAGTATTAAGAGAACAAATATTTGTTCAATCCAGAATGGGCAATGTACAACATGTGAAGTAAAGGAATAAAGAAGGTTTATTTTGCATTCATATTCTTAGTTATGTATCAGGAACACCCATGAGATAGTAGTATTTGAGGACATTCGGAAGGTAAGTGGAAGTTAGGTGGGACTGTTGATGTGCTGGAGAGGGAAGGGATTGCTCCAGATAATCTGTTGTCTTACAGCTCTGGCAGCTAGCAGCACTGCTCACATTGATCTTCTTCATTCTCTGTTTCCTTGTCCCTGTCTTTGTCTTCCTTTTCCACTGGTTCCTCCTGTGGCAGCCCTAAGGCTTGTAGAAAACCATGACAAAGTTGGAAACTCACTCAGGTAAGTACTGTAGGACTCCTCCACAATGATCTAGACATCAGAAGCTTTGTTTGAGGACACCTATGGTTTGTTCAATGAGAGCTCTTCTTGTGTAGACCTCATTGTATCAGCACTCCACATCTGTGCCCAGGTTTCTGACAGGAGTCATGAGCCAAGTGTAGAGAAGATACCCTCTGCTCCAAGGAGCCAACCTGACTGCTGCTGGTCTGGGAGGAAGGCAGGGAGCATTAGTTCAGTATGAAGATATCATGACTACAGCCAGGAACCGGGCATACATCTGCATTATCAGTTGCGTGTGGTCACACATGCTCAGGGAGTGAAACCTATTCCTGTTATAATACATGACTAGTTCTTGAAGGGGAGAACAGGGGAGAGGTTGGACCTATACTGATTGGAGTTTAGAAGAATGAGAGGTAATCTTATTGAAACATAAAGGATACTACTGAGGGGGCTCAACAAGGTAGAGGCAGAGAGGATGTTTCCCTCATGGGGGAATTTAGAACTAGGGGACATAGTTTCAGAATAAGCGGTCACGCATTTAGAACTGAGATGAGGAGGAATTTCTTCTCTCAGTATCGTGAATCTTTGGAATTTTCTACCGTGGAGAGCTGTGGAGGCTGGGACATTAAATATATTTAAGGTGGAGATAGATAAATTTTTGAATGATAAGGGAGAGAAGGGTTATGGGGAGCGGGCAGAGAAGTAGAGCTGAGCCCAGGATCAGATCAGCTATGATCTTATTAAATGGCGGAGCAGGCTTGAGCGGCCAGATGGCCTACTCCTGCTCCTATTTTTTATGTTCTAACACAGTCAATGTTTGCAGACAATTATGCGCTGCACCTCGTAAATCCAGCAATGTAGGAAAATCCAAGAGCTCTCTCACGCTGATCAGTACTGTCATGTATCCGACATAGCTACTGATTGCACTATTACAAGGTGTGCCACCAGAGGGCACCGCAGTGGGAGACTTGCAGGTTACCTGTGCCTGGCCTTGTATAAAAGGCAGGCCACCATGTGTGATCCTCACTCTGGAGTTATCAATAAAGGACTAAGGTCACTACAGTTCAAGTACAACACATTGCCTGTGGAATCATTATCAGAGCATCTAAAGACATAACAATTGGCGCCGAGATTACGGACCTTCACGCGAAAATGGCTACCCTTGGTACGTTGCAGCAGTTCACTGATGGTGATGATTGGGATGCCTTTGTGGAAAGGCTCAACCATTTCTTCACAGCAATCCGGCCCTGACGAGGCCATAGACAGTGGGCCCACACTGACTGATAAGCGCAGAGCTATCCTGCTAACCAGTTGTGGGCCCACTGTCTATGGCCTCGTCAGGGACTTACTGGCACCATCGAAGACAACGAGGTGTTTGTAATGCTGATCCATGAGCAACTCAAGCCCAAAGAGGGCATCCTCACAGCCAGACACTGGTTCTATACACACTGATGGCCCGAAGGCCAGGAAATTGCAAAATATGCTGCAGACCTCAAGAGGCTGGCGGCACCGTGTGATTTCGGTAACCACCTCACCGAAGCACTGCGGGACATCTTGGTCATTGGAATCGGCCACGAGGGCCTTCTTCATAAGCTACTGTCTGTGGACACCACAGTCACACTGCAGAAGGCCATCTCCATGAGCCAGGTATTCATGACCTCGACCTGCAGCTCTAGGCAGGTGACTCATCCTCAGGACTCAAACCCGGCAAGTGCTGTGCACAGAGTGGCGCCTTTTAGAGGCTGGACTGTAGAACGTGAACCTTCTCAGAGAAGAGAGAACAGGCCCCCGGGTCTCTTAACTCAGTCCGCCTGGATAGGGGTTGCGGGGGGCTAATCGAGTAGCACCATGTTGGCGTTGCAGAGGGAATCACAGGGCTCACCAGTGCTGCTTTAAAGACTATGTGTAAAGATTACAGCACAAAGGGCCACCTCCAGCGAATGTGTAAAAGAAATATGACTCACTGTGTCGATGAAGAGTCTGCAGATGGCCATGAATCCAGCGCGGATTATGAAACGATAGTCAGAGAGGCAGCTCAGCCCCACGATGAGGTATATGGCATGTTTACCTGCACCACCGAGTGTTCCCCGTTGAGGATGGAAGTCGAGATAAATGGTGTTCCAGTCTTCATGGAAGTGGACATGGGGGCAAGCCAGTCAGTAATGAGTCAAGAAGCCTTTGAGAGGCTATGGAATAATCAAGCTGAACGACCCAAGTTGGTCCCGGTTCAGGCAAAGCTGCGCACCTACACCGATGAACTTATCCCAGTCGTTGGTAGTGTGGATGTAAAGGTACTCCATGATGGCACGGTGCACAAGTTACCACTGTGGATTGTTACAGGTGATGGACCAACGCTACTCAGAAGAAGGTGGATGGAGAAGATCCATTGGAGTTCGGAAGACTTCATCCCTCCAGCGATTGACGTCCTCCGCGCTCAGAGGCAAAGCAAGCCCTCACCTGAGGGTGGATCCGGCACCAGAGAGCAGATTAGCACAGCACCCGAGGCACAGACCACTCAGCACGACTGCGTGGAGATGATCCAGCTAAGATTACCTGAACGCACCTTCCAGGCTCCAGTAGCAGAACTCCAGAGGAAGAAAATCGGTCCAAAGGCGACTTCCCAGCTTCGGTGGCAGAACCCGGGGAGAAGAGGATCACTGCAGTCGACATCGGGGATGGAGGAAAGTGACAAGGCTCTCTTAAAGGAGGCCTGCAACCCACCACACTTAAAGGGACAGTTCCACATTTTCAATCAATGTCAGAGCAACTGTGAGTTAGATGTAAAAATGTGCAATTGATGATCAGAATTGTGTACATGTAATGAGCAAAGAAAAGGCGTGATCGGAGCTACAGGTTTTGGTAATGAGTAATGAAATGTTGTGCAATTGTAGGATTTCAACTGCATACAGTCAATGCAGCGGGCAGACACCTAACGGGAGCACACCGGTCCAGCTAGCTACCGAATGTAGTAGCCTGCATCCCTGGGACCAGAGTTATGCACCACGGAGTGTGGCCACCAGCAGCCAATACACACGAGCTGCAGAGCAAGCGATCTCAGGAGGGCAACGGCACCGGTATCGATACCCTGCCCCTGATCGGCTCCACCTCTCAAGCACCCGATGGTACCAACTGCCACGAGACTGAAAGAGCAAACTGTGCCAAGATGCAGGCCCCAGACCCCATCGCCACCAAGATCATGCCTGGGAATGAAGGGTCACCCCCAACAGTTCTCCCAAATGGGACTGGGACCAGCCAGGGTCCTAAACCAAACAACGCCCAGGCAAGCGAGTCAGCAGTTCCCTGTGCACTGCTAGACAACGGCTCCTCAGGGAGCAGCAGTGACCCAGGGCGCAAGGAAAGGACAGGGAGGTCATAGGCATCTGTGAACCTGCCTGACGCTAAGAACAACGACAAAAGCCCCGAGAGCAGGCAACTTGAGCAAACCGGGTTTTCACTGCCAGCACTGGGCACCGCGACCAGACTACCTGGACACCATCCAGCAGTTCTGGAACTAGCTTGTCCTTACGTACCTGTGCTGACACCCATACCGATTCCCAGTACGTATCAAGAATGTATCTCACCAGTCGAATGTACTTGCCTCACAACTGAACCACAAATGTAATGATAATGCAATTTTTTTTTTTCTGGACTTGAATGTATATGAATGTAATGAGCCTCCGGCATAATCTATATGTGGAGGGGGTGGTGGGAGGGGAGGGGAGGGGGGAAGAGAGAATGGAGTGGTCATGGACACACAAACAGAAACCACCAGCACTCTACTGCCAATGAAATACCAACCACTCACCCAAGATAGAAACGACTCACCAAAAGTCAACCAGATAGAGCTAAGCCCCGAGCATAGTCAATGCAGAGGCGATTTGACTAAAGGCTTTGGAGAGAGTGATGTCATGTATCCTACATGATTACTGCTTCTACTATTACAAGGTGTGCCACCAGAGGGCACCGCAGTGGGAGACTTGCAGGTTACCTGTACAGGTGTGCCTGGTCGAGTATAAAAGGCAGGCCACCATGTGTGATCCTCACTCTGGAGTTATCAACAAAGGACTAAGGTCACTACAGTTCAAGGACAACACATTGCCTCGTGGAATCATTATCAGAGCATCTGAAGACATAACAGGTAGCCTGTATGGAAGAATATGATGGATTGCTGTCTCCTTGCAAAGAGGGTACCTGTCGCCTGGCTGATGACCATATGGACAGCAAATATTGCTGATGTCACATGTTACAGCCTGGAATGAGCCTTTGCCGAAGAATGAGAGCCACCGTTACCTTCACAGAAACAGACTGAGTGCGCCCTAATGTTTGGCTCCAATTCTTGCTGCAACAAGGTGACATAGGCCAGTGACTGCTTGCCTGCTGAAGCGGAGCCTCCACATACACTGCTCATCCATCATGTTCAGATATGACCTTCTGTTCCGGAGGACCCGCATCATTTAAGGCCTCCTGTGCCCTTCCCTCTTTTGCCCATTTCTTTGAGCCTGTGCAGGTCTGTGCTGCCTTGGTTGGTGTGGCAGCCTCAATGGCAATTTCAGCAATAGCCCCATTGTTCCCAGTACAGGTACTCTTGCATCCAGTAAAGTACAGTAGTGCAGCTGTAGTCAGAAGTTAGCTCTCCAACAGCTCAGTAATATCAAAATCTTCCTAAACTCAGCCAAAACAACTAAAACATGGCTCCAAAAATCCCCAGCAGCCGAAGAGAACTATCCAGAGACTTACCTTTTATTGGAGGCAATTTTAATTCCCAAGCTGCAGCCTAGTTCCTGAGTGTTCCCGCCATATTTTGCTGGGCAGGCTTAAGAATGAACTAATCAAACGCTCTCAGCCATTAAATTCCTGAAGGGCTCAATGAAAGTGTAGGACCCTATTTAAATATTGCAATGAGCCCAGCATTCATTTTGGGCAGCTAGCAGTTATACCCAAAGGGCTCCTTTACCAATATGGTAATCCCTGTATTTCATGCGCACTTCTGCTGTGGGACGTCCGATTTCAAAATTGGTTTATTAAAGACCCATTTAAGCCCTAAAATCTGTGTGAAAAGCAATTGAATTTTCACCCCATACTTCCCTTAAATCTTCAGTATTTTTCACGTTTTTGATTACCAGAAGTTCGGATTGTTCCTCCAGACATCTGCATTAACCTGTAAATTCAGAAACTAGAACTTCGGGCTACATTCCAACAAATGGGCACAAATTATGCTCTATAAAATGTGCTTAGAATCAAACTGGCAAAACACAGGGAAAATTATATGCTTGGGTCTTCAAAAATTTGCTCAAGCATTGATCAACTGTTTTAAGAGATGAATACGATGCTTCTTGCTCGTTTGTGTACCATCATATTTACACTTCAGTTATAATTAGTCCAGTTCTCTTTATTACCCTGAGTGTAAAAAACTGATGGGAGAAACAGGTGTGTGGAAAAATGTTTTTTACAAGGAATAAAGATTACTGATGTTTTGGTTAATAATCTACCAATCTACTTCACTTTCATTATCTGTACAAGCGTCACATCCCCAAACTGGTGGACCCTTCGATTCTAGGGGCAAAATTCCCCTGTTGTCGCCTCCTGTTAGTGCCTCCAGGAGGGCGCTAACGGAAAAGTGTTTTTGCCCGGGGGGGGGGGAGGCGGTGGGGCGCTACTGGCTCCTGCAAAATTGCAGGGAGTTAGCAGAGATGCAAATCAAGCAGCGCCGAACCCGCTGGTAGCTCCCTGGGCTGCTGCTCCTCCGGCGATGACGTCAGCACCATGCATGGCGACCCTTTCTGGCTCAGCTGTGACCGTTTCTGCCCCGGCGGAACTTGGGCAGCGCCCCATGAGGCCACTGTGGGCAGAGCCCGTGCCAACCTCGTAGGTCGCAAACCGAGCCACACACCTATAGCGAGTTGGAAGTTAAAGGGGAGGTGCGATGCACCACCCACTGGCATCTTTTTTTTTAAACCCACTTACCGCTCGAGCCATTGGACGATGCTTTCGCGGGGTCCGAGCTGCGATCATGCAGTCCGGCACCACCACGGCAGCCCGCATCTCTGGTGGCCCAGTAGAGGCCATCAAAGTGCCTGCAGAGCTCGCAGCACTCTCCCCTTTAACGGAAGGAGAGGGGCATTGAAACGCGTCAGTATTATGTAGAGAGGCCACGTAGCACTCCTCGATGCGCCTGGATAGAGCCTACGATCCTGTCCCGAGAGGAAGTAGAGCATGCGACTTTGCATTCCACTTTCTGTTACCCCAATTTCGCATCCGGGGCGGGACTTCTGCGCCAGGTGCAGAATGTCCGGCCTCATGAAGGTTATCGCCCCCAACCCGAACGCTAGCCAATTTTGGCCCCTCTGACTCCTCAACGTGGGGCCTGAAATAAAAACAGAAAATTTTGGAAGGACATGGCAGGTTTGTAAGTACTTATAAATAGCAAACATGGATTAATGATTCAAGTGTAGATCCTTTATCAGACCTCACAACAGAGGGTCTAACCCAAAACATTAACCCATCTTTTCTCTTTATACTTAATGAGACCTGCTGTGTATTTCTGGCATGCATGTTAGGTTTTATTCCAGATTGCCAACATGTCCTCACAGGTAATCACTGTTTAGTAGGACCACAGATCCATTGCTTGAATCCAACGTCCACATGCCAGGCAATTGTGAAAATTGTTCTGTTTATAATTAGGTGTGGAACCACCAAGCTGGTAGCAGCAGCAGGAAAAAAGAATTTCCAATGTTGCCCTGACTGTTCTTACCAACCTGTGGCTATTGTGACTTCCCATAGCAGGCTTGGCCTCTTGTTTTCACTCCACCCTACATTGGCAGCGCGGGCGTACATATGTGGAAAAGCTTTGCTTTTTAGTTTGATTAGGAACATTATTGGGCAGGAGAATGAGCTGGCTCAGGGCAGTGATAAACAATTGTTTGGACACATGGGTTTCAGGTATCGAGCCTGTATGTTTGTTTTCTCCTCATTTTCAAATTCATCCTGGACTCAAACCAAATGTAAAGGTGAGGCTGAGCCAGTTCAGGAGCTCATTAAGTTTCGTTCGCAAAACGAACATCAGATTTGTTCAAATTTACATAAGAATCCAACTTCCCATTTATAACCTAAATGAGGAACTGGATGAAAGAACTTCCCAGCCAAAGGCAAGATCTTTTGAAAGGAAGCACTCTAAGCTGTAATGCTTTTTGAAGTTATTGCAGTTATCCTCTATATTAGTGGCTCAGCCACTGTCCTAACTTAATGACTATGAACTCTGCTGAGAAATGACCTTGCAGCTAACTGCAGTAATGATTTATGCATTTTACTGTACATTTCCCATTTCTGCTTTCATTGGTTGCCATCATCTGTAGTTCTTTAAAAATTAAAGTTGCAAAGAATTATGATCAACTTTAATGTCCTTTTCTCTTTCCTATCCAATTTTGCTGCGATTGTTGATGGCATCACTGAGGATATAATGCTGACAGTATGAAGGAGCTCAATATCTAGACAGTTAAATGACATGGTCAGTGAAGCACCCTAGAGTAAATGACTATTTAGTTCTTTCACACTGTTACGACTCAGTTCAGTTGAAATCTCGCAGTCTCATCTTAGCCGTGAATGTATTAATACATTTCATATGGAATTGCTTTGCCTACTCTCTTATGAAGGTGTTAACCCATTTATTGTCAATGAATTAATTAGAATAGTGAACAGAGGAATTTTATACAAACACATTAAAATTATTGCATAGTGAGACTTCCTCCCTACTAACTCCCCAAGCCAGTTTCCCCAATGATATAATCACTGATTTTTACCTGAAAGAAAAATATTTTTAAAAATACAAAATCAACTGAAATAGAAAAAGAAAGTAAGAACAATGTGGGAGTAAATCAAATGCTGTAAGGTCTCTATTTCTCAGTCATATCGAACATGAACCTAATCTTCTTATGTCCATAGCTAGTGATCTACATGGCGTGTAATGATTTGTGTTCAGTACTTTGAAATAGTTATAAAATAACACTTATATCTGCCTAATACTACTTTTGGGGAATATAAAGTTCTTTTCATAAATTTTACATTTCAGGCAATAATATTTCCTCTGTTCATTGATTGTAGTAAATGTGTGCATAAAAAAAGTGTTAATGATTTGACTATAAATCATGAACAGAGAAATTCTCTCCCCAGGAAGTTTCACCTCCGTTCTCATTTTAGGTGTAATTTTGAAACACGTTTTAGGAAAAAAAACTTCCTTCTACTGGGCAAGGAAATTGATCTTTCTCTCGTAGAACAATTTTAGTTCCTTTATACATAATCTTAAATATATTTGAATCTGTAAATAGTTTTAAGAAGTGAGATGCAATAAATTCTAAAATGTTAGAATTAGATTATTACTGTATTGTTACCAAGCAGTCAAAACCCACCTAACCCAATCCTCAAATCTAAGATGTTTATATCCAATCAATTTGTTGTTATTTTTCAACACCAGAGAGTAAAGTATTTGATTTCTCATCTATTTTTTATTATATTTATTGCACAGGTCAGCTGTGAATTTGACCATTGGTGTTAGTTTTAGAACCAAACTTCTGTTTGCCAATTGTTTCTTCAGGTTCTAATCGGATTGGGAGTTATTTATCCATTAGGACCGTTGCCTAACAAATGCCATTTAAATACAGATCATAAAAGCTATTAAAATAGTTACAAAAATAAAAATAAATTTAGATCTCGAGTTGGCAGTACTGGAAGATGATACCAAACTGATTGAGCTATTGCAACAGTCCAATGAGGTGACTGCTGCCAATGAACTGGAAGTAGTTGCACATGTGCAGTTCCAGTGGGGTTTTTTTTGTTTGTTGTCACCAGACTTCCCAAAATGAGGAGTAAAGAAGTGGATTTTTATAAATCTTGTTCAATTGTAGTTTAATTTATTAATTGTGTGAATTGTAGAATTTATTCAGGTATGAGTCACTTATTCGTGCACTAAATTGTGGTTGGTCAGAGACGGCAGTTTTCAGGTGGGGGATAGGTTGGCCCCAGCACCGTCTATTTTGCCTATGGGTAGTTGGGTTTGAGGCTACGGGAATGGATGGAATCCCTGCTGAGGCACTGAAGTATGGCGGAGAGGTACTGTTGGCGCAAACACATGACCTCATCTCTCTCATCTGGAGGGAGGAGAGCATGCCAGAAAATCTCAGAGATGCAGTGATCGTGACCATCTTTAAAAAAGGGGACAAGTCCGACTGCGGTAACTACAGAGGAATCACCCTGCTATCAACCACTGCGAAAATCGTCGCTAGAGTCCTCCTCAACCATCTTCTCCCTGAGGCCGAGGAGCTCCTCCCGGAGTCGCAGTGCGGATTTTGTCCCCTACGGGGCACCAGCTTCTGGTTTGTTGGCAGCAGTCACACTGTAGCTCAAAAATTTTACAAGGAAGGAATAAGAAAATACAAATCATTTTGAGACAGTGAAATATGCCCAGTCAAAGAAAATTTTTAAAAATCACCTGGCTCCAACAGAGAACATTTTTACAAAATTTGTAATTCTTCTAATATTTAGTTTGTTTTTCAAGTAATAGAAGGAACAGTTTAAGGAATATTTGAAAGATATTTTAGTGTAAGTGTGTGTTTTGTGCCACTTTATCTTACAAATGAGGGAATACCAACACTCCTGGCAACTGATAGGTCTTCATAGAAAACCCACCAATGTTCCTTAAAAACGTCGGTTTCATCATCATTAACAAGGGAAATGAATTGTTAAAAAATTCAAGGCACATATTGCTAGAAACACCAAGAGGTCTAAGAAAACACATGCGATCCATTTACAGCTAACGGTAGAGCTCCCGCTCGGTTGTGCTATTTTCTTTCGGTGCAATTCACCCAAATTTGGTGTAAACCTCGTAAATGATCGTGGAATTTTAAGTGCAGATTACGTTCAGCACAAATCAGGTTTCCACGATCTTCTGCATTAATTTTAAAAACATTGCGCTGGAAGCAGGCACTGCCCACAAAACTGGCTATGCCCCCAGGCTGAATTAATCACCATTGAGAGTTTCTGCTAATTGCGCTCGTTTGCGGGCCTTCGAGAAAGTTCCAAACATTAAGCTGGTTCTTTTGTGCGCAAGGACATTAACGGGCATGTTTTATTTTTGGTGCTAACCCATTTTCAGCTGTATTAATAAAACTGCACCAAGACAGATTCTTGATCTATAGGGGAGTAAAGAGTTATGGGGAACAGGCGAGAAAGTAGAGTTGAGGCCAAGATCAGATCAGCAGGCTCGAGAGGCCATATGGCCTACTTTTGCTCCTATTTCTTATGTTCTTATGTTCTTATGTAAAATAAGCTCAAAATTGCACTAGTTTTGAGAAGTGTTTTTTTTCTTGGGTTTCCACTCAAATTCATTTGCATATCAGCAAACGCAAAATTTGACATGAAGCAGTGTAATCGGGCAGTATTTGAAAACATAATTTTTTAATCAAAATTTTGCTTTAAAATTATTCCTTGATATATTTCAGAGTGGTAACTTGGTGCAGTTTTATTAATACAGCTGAAAATGGGTTAGCACCAAAAATAAGCATTTTTAATCAGTATCAATCCAGGACCTGTGAGTAACCCAATTTTAAGATTACTGAAAATGACTGAGAACAAGTGTCAGGAAAAATATTTTTTTTAAGTTTACATTGCGTTCATTTCAAATTTGTCCTCCGATCCTTCTTTCTTGGTGTACTTTGATTTAATAATCTGGTTTTACCTTATCTATCCCATTAAAAACACCAACTGTTCAATCAGCTTATCAGAAAAAGCCACTTTTACTGATGGTACTTGGCTTTTACTATGTCTGTCTTTCCAATTTGAATAGCATATCTAGGAACCTATAAAAAATCTTCTACAAATACATGTATAAAAAGCACAAAATATAAAAGACATGTCCTGATCCACAAAGAAAAACAAATAAATGACATTTCTTCTGACTGTGACTCTATTGCCTTAATCAATTACAATAAAAAAAAACATCAAAATCAAGTTTATAAAGTAAACAAGCTTCATTCTGAGACAATTTCTCCAATATAGTATCAGCTATTTATAAGACTTTCCACACAACTTTTTTCTCCTCATCTATGTCCTTGACAGTAGAAGCTGTACTTCCATCGGACAATTCATCCACTGTTACACTTATTGTTTACAATCTCATTCCATAACTAGTCCCCCCATGCTGTAAGTTTTTTTTCTGGGTACTTCACAATACTATACCTTCCACTTCTCAAAGGCAGCATAAATTCACTGATAAACAAATAATGGGGCTGAATTCGAGGCCCCTACGAGGTGTGCACGAATTTCAGGTTTAGGCTTGTATCAATCTTAAGTGAATGGGCCCGTCAATTTCTTACACCTGATAAAAGCAGGCATAAGACCTGCTTTTATCAGCATAAGACTTTTAAAGGACAGAAAAATAATTTTTTTTCAATAATTAAACATTTAAAAACCTGTGAAATAAGGTACGTTTACTTTTAGATCCTTTAAAATATGTACATTTATTTTTCAAAAAATAAATGTTTCGTTTTAAATAATTAAATTCCATTTTGATTAATTTTAAATGTGATGTTTTAAAAAATGCATTTTAAGTGATTGTGTATTTTTGGGGGTACTCCTATTCATAGTTATGGTGATTCCACTCACCACAAGTATGAATGGGATTATTCCTACTTCGATTGGTTGGGCCTGCCCATGTGATTCCAGGGACGCTTGCGAAATGCTTGGGCCCCTGAGATATGTGGGCCTCTACACCGGCCCACGCATAGAGGCAGAGGACCACAAGTCACTGATCATCCTAAACCACCAGATAAGTTTGTTGATTTTTTTCCGGTCGGGGCTTACGCAGGCGGGAAGCCTCCAACTGCAATTTCCGCACCTGACAGTTTTTTTCAGTAATTTGCAATAGACTAAAGAACACCCAATTACACATGTATGTAGAAAGAAAAGGAATAACATGGGCAGTGGTACAGCATATGATTCTTATTTCTATTTGAGGAGTTGATCAATGTTCCCCTTTTACTGTCATTTGTAGCTATTTTGGCAACCCACTGAAAGAAATTAAAAATGTAAGCCATATCACTCAATACATGATATTCTATATAGGGCTAGAAATTCTCTACCTTAGCACCATCCATTTGTGCCTCTAACCTGGTGAAAAATTACGGCTCTTCTCTAACGCGGGGCTCGGCGGCCGCCATTTTGTTGAGGGCCAATAGCAGCGCTAACCCTGGAGATGCAGAGGGTGACATCAGTCAGTGTTCAATGCCGACGTAACATCACGCTCTGCAAACTTCGACGTTGGCGCTGAGCTCAGCACTGACATTGCTGGCAGTGACGGCCTCGGTAATATGGTCCCACATCCTTCTTTCTGGAAAGTCTCCTGGCCCCTGTGAATACAGGACCTCTCTGTGTTGACACTCTGCACAAAGCTGGAATGCTGCGTGCAAGACACTGGATGCCCCTCCCCTGGCTTCTAAGTCATTTGTCTTAGTGCTGAATCACGTTTCCCACTTTTTTAGGTACGGACGGGAATTTAGCATTTGGAAATTTTTTTTCAAATGTAAATTTTTTTTCAGAAGGCAATTGAGCTATAAAGGCTGAAAACTGCATATTTTTATATCGTTTTAATTTTAATTATTTCAGAAGGCATTGCCCTTTTAAGAACACGACAATACATTGCCCTTTTAACATCCCACAATGCTTTGCAAAATTACAGCCTCACTTTCAGAAGCTGCAACGCCACTTCCGAACACCACATTGGCGGGATGAACGGCAGCAGGAGGACGTTACACAGTCAGTTTAGCACTGGACTAATAATCATTAGTCCTCAGCGCAAAATTTTCAATCTGACCATTAATACTATTTTCCACAGCCATGGTTGTACCGGCAGTTTTTGTGTTGCAATCGAATTTTTCGGCCTAAGTCCTGTGGTTGGGAGTCAGTGATGTTGGTCATCGATTTAAAATTCTCATTTAGAGAACTCATTTTACACAGAGGGTTGTTGGAATATGAAATGTTTTGACTCAGGGAATAGTTGAGGCAGAAACCACTCTCTCTTTTAAGAGAAAATTGGATAAACATTTGAAGCAGATAAGCACCCTGTATGGTACTTATTTGAAGCACCATACAGGGCAATGGTAAGAGATCAGCACAGTAGGATTAGTTTTGGATTGTTCTAGCTAAGGGCCAGCACAGACTCAATTGACCGAATGGCCTTCTCCTATGCTGCAAATAAAAGGGAGCATTCAAGGATAGCAGATTAAATCTTAACTCCCACAAGCCAGTTTCCGGCCGGTTTGCTGGGTGGGGCAAAAGGAATGTCAATCAGAGTGGGATGCATTGCATTTAGTTCCCTTGCTGCCCCAATTTGGCACCTATGCCTTGTACTTTGAGTAAACAGATAGAGTTGTTCAGGAAGGATTTGTATCCTATTCACTTCATCAACAGTTGCAATACTGCCTGTGATGAGTGCACAACAGGTGAAAATGCATCAAACAGAAAGTTGAAGAAACACAGGCCTAGAAATTCGAGTCATTTGCACCTCCTGTTAATACCCTGGGGGGCACTAACGGGATGCAAACGACTTTGCGATCAGGCGCAGCACCACTAACGACTCCCACTAAATTTGGCTGGATTTTAGCAACTGCAGTAACCTTTAGTGCCTCTCTTTGCTGCACCGGCGATGTTGACATCATCACCGTGCACAAAGCCTCATTGGCGCCCCGGACCCTAAATTGGGTGTCGCGGTAGCATCCCTGCTCCTTGGTGGTCCAGGTTGGACCCTTTTTTTGCTGCAGATTATACAGCTTTGGCCCTTCCTTTTAATTTAGGGAAGAGCCCCTACTATGTGGCAGCGCTATGCGGCCCAGGGCACGGCGCTGCGCCCCGCTCCCAAGACTACCACCCCGCTACCACCCCAGAAAGGAAGTGCAGTGCTTCAGTTAGCGCTCCACTTCCTTTCAGGGGCGATAACCCCAATTTTTCATGAGAGGCACCTCACGCCTTGCGAGTGTTACAGCCCCCCCCGGTACCGAATTCTTTCCTGACAGTATTCAAGTACACTAAATATGCATTTGGCTAACAGGTTACAAAGAAGCTCTGAAGATTCTGAATATAGCGTAATAAAATATCTTGGGGTAGAAATTAGCCTGGGCCTATTATTGGCAGTGCAGTGTGGAGGCAGTGCAGGCCCGAATAAGCACCAATAGAAATTGGTCTCCAAGTCTCATATGAATAATTGAGACGAGTTGCCAGTGCATGTCATGTCTGCATAGACAGGCGAGCCCGACAGGAAGAACAACTTTGGGCCGCCTGCCTCTCTGGCAGTGGTCCTCAGCTAAGTTCCAGGAGGGGACAACGTGGGAGCTGATCGCAAGTACTGTGGAGTCAGGGAAGCATTCCTGCTTCTCCTGGCTCCACAGATAGCTTGTTTTTAAATGTTTAAATGAAATCTTACTTTTAGTTGGCAGCTGCAGAGGCCACTGAAGATTCCTGAGCGGGATAGGCCCAATACTTTCTTCATCAAGCATTACACCCCACATATTCAAAGGGCCTAAAAAGTAGGCCCCACAAATTTAGCAGTGGGATCATTGCCTTCACAGGCTGCCACATTCCTAAATTGGCATGTTATTTGCCTGTTACACCCAAAAACAGGTGCAATGCATTCCAATTTCAACCCCTTACATATTTGAGGCTGTAAAACATAAAGCAAGTTTTTTACAAATAGTTCTAGACAGCATATCCCAATGAATGAAGGTGAACTGTGTGTAATGTCACATAAATTGATAAAAGGAAAAGAAAATCAGGCAGGGTGTAAAATGGCTGCTGATTTGCTATCACCTGTTGTGTGCGACCGCCCAAGGTGAATGTCACCACCATTGTGCATTTTTCCTATTCCTGATACATCAGAAGTAAAATGTGCATTAAACAATGAGGATATAACTGGGTTTTACGGTTCTTTGTGGAATGCTTAAAGGAAAAACAAATCATGTAGTTGTATCCAGTGGAAAACACAACTTAAAGAAGTTGTTTCAGCTTCACGAACTATTGACAGGGCTATGTCATCAGTGCCTCTTATAAATATTAAACAGTAACAAATGCATTTAGCATTTTTTTAAATTAAGATTTATATTAAGCTTTGCAATCATAATAAGGTGTGTTATAGATATTGCATTAATACAAATATTATGGACCGAGATATTGGTAAAAACCTGTCGGTGCTGCCAAAAATGGTGGCGCTGGCAGGACCGGTTAATTGGCGCTGGTGGCATCCGCCTCGGCAGGAGGTCCGTAACATGGCCGTAACATCATTGCAGCAAGAACAGCCTTCTCTTAAAGCAAGGCTGTCATTTTAAAAAGCAGTTGAGTCCCTTAAAGGAGAACTGCCGTCACAAATGAAAAAAGTGAAAAAATGCTGAATTGCCTTCCGCACCTTAAAAAAAATGCCAAAAGTGCTTCTGCAGTAACACAAATGACTCAGCAATGTAGGCAAGGGAAATCCAGAGTCTCCCACACTATACTCCAGCTTTGTGTAGGGGGTCAACACTGCCAGGAGGCCCTCCAGAAAGAAGGATGTGGGTCCAGATCATCGAGGCCATTACTGCCATCAGTGTCACTCCCAGGACCTGGCTCCAGCACCCAAAGAAGTTTCATTACTTCAGTCCAGTGGTCAAGGTCAGCAAATACCTCTTCAAAAGCCATCTCCTACCAAATGCACCACTAGCCTCACACACTTCTCAATGCAAACCGCCCCCCGCACCCCCCCCCCCCCCCGCCCCCCTACCAACAATCTGTACCAAACACAAGACACACTTCTCATTCCTGGCTTCACCTCACCCTGTTGTTGGAGGAGACATTGCTGGCCATTGTTGGCAGGGGCATGGCTGAGCCCTTGGCCAGAGGGAAGGTAAGGTGTGGGACAAATGTTGAAAGGGGAATTGTTTGTGGTCACTGGTACCGCAGGTGGATGATTTCATCCCAGATATCCTGGCCAGAAAGGGCTGACTGGGTTTCATCCTTCTGTTTCCTCTTCCCTCTGAGAGCAGATGCTGTAAATTTGAAATAAAAGCAGAAATTGCAGGAAATACTCAGCAGATCAGGCAACAGCTCGACCTGAGACATAACATCTGTTTCTCTCTCCGGAGATGTTGCCTGACCTGCTGAATATTTCCAGCCTTTTCTGGTTTCTCAGAGGCCTTTCTTTACCATCCCAGGTCATTGGAAAAAAACTTTTAACATGTATTGCAGCAAGCCACTACTTCAATAAAATCCCCCAAAATCCAGTCTAAAAGCCTAAATGCAGACTTACCTAAAAGATATGTGTGTCCCTTTAAGAAATGCTGACAGCACCTGTCAGTTTGTTGCATGCTTGCTTTTCAGAGTGAGCTTAGGAACAGTGCGGAACTCAGCGCTAAGGTTCAAGTTCACCTAGGTAGCGTCACCGACTGACATCACCCTCTCCCCAGTTTATATTTACAGAGCCATCGCTCTTACCGGCAGCGCTGCCAGCCCTCGGACAATGGTGGACGCTGCTTGACCCACCACCAGCTGCCGAAAGAGCGTCCACTGCCATTTTTTCGTGACGTTATGCCGGTAACAGGTGGCATAAAACACCTGAATTTTTAGCCCGTAATCTTTTCCTATTCACTATCAAAACTCTTAATTTGATAAACTCTAGTAAATCTCCTTTAACCTTCTCTGCTCCAGTGGAATTAATCCTAGTATCGCAAATCTCTCCTCATAACTATAGTTTCTAATCCCTGGCATCATTCTAGTGGATCTAAATTGTGTGCTGTGTTGTAGCAAATGTAAAATTAAAGTGGATAAGGCCAGGGAAAGCATGAAGACATGGGCAGGAGAGGAGGGACCGAGGGAGAGCCAGAGTACTGGAACATGGAAGATGCATGTGCTGTGCACCTCAGTCACAGTTCTGGGATTATTCCTTCACCAAATGAATCAACAAGAATAACAACCTGCATTTCTAACAGCATCTTTAACATAGTAAGTAACGTAGTCCAAGGTGCCGAAATCTAAAAATAATTCTCTAAAAAATCTTATGCATTACTATTCCAGGTAGCTTTAATTATTCACTGGAAAAACAATGTCAGCATGCTTTTCACATTGCGTCTTAGCCTTAATTCTCTTCTATACAACCAATGCTTACAGTTCCAATGTTGATCTTAATGACACCTAATAGTGCAGCACTGTGTATATAATGAATATTGAAAATATTTTTTTTTCCAAATAGCTTATGTAAAAAAAATGAAAGCTGTCCTTCCTAAATAAGGATTAAAATGGAGAAAGACAGATAGTCTGTCTATGAGAAGGAGAGAAATGTCAGTGGTACAGTTACTTTGATGGCTTCAACAGTTAATGCAGGTTGATAGATGGGAATATGCTTTTCAACTGCTGTCAGCTTTTGAGAATCAATGCAACTGGAAAGTTGTGAATTTCCCTGAGATGAAGCTTGTTTCATGGAGAATTAATGCAGTTTGCTGTGTGGTGTGTAAGTTAAGGTGAAATCTTCAAAGACTCCATATTCATAAGGACTCCGATATTATCCAGGATTATCTCACAGTCCTCAGTTCTCTATTCTGCCTCACCACTGACATTTCCCAGGGTATACAGGGGCATCAGAGACTGTGCGGGTGATTCTCAGTTGCTGCCCACTCATTTCTCGCTGTTAAATATACATCACCCAGTGGGAAATCAGAGGGAGAGAGCAGAAGGGAACCTTAGCCAATCCTTGGATACCCAAGGACTGCCTGATATACCCTAATACCACGCCTAACAGTCATTCCTGTGGCTGCATCATGGGTCTGGGACCTACAGCTGTCCTTCTAGGATGCCCATGGAACACCTCTGAGCCTGGAAGGGCCGAGTGCAGACTTGTCAGCACCCTCCTGGGAGGGTGCGTCCTCACATATATGGAGGTGCCTGACGCCTCCCCTGCAATCTCCCTCCATGCATTTATCTACTGCTTGTCTGCCAGGTCTCCCCACATCAGGAAACAGTATTATTTTTCTGTCCTCCACACCATCCATCAGCGTCTCCAGATCAATGAACCCATTGCTTTCCAAACTCCTTACTCTTTCCTCCCTCCCCAGGGCCTTGCCTTTAAAAAGACCAGGCAGCAGCTGGCTTGTTAGAAACCCTTACCTGCATGCTGAATTTCTCAGTGGTGATAACGCTCAAATTAAGACAGCCACACTGCTGAAAATTCCACTTTGGAAGGGTTCATTAGTGCTGGAATCCATTTATTCAGGAGGAGCACTCCCACTCTTCTTGTCCTCACAAAAATAAAATAAGATTTGGAGCCCTTTTGTGGAGCAGCCACCAGAGATCCCTTTAAGGGCCACCAGTTAGGCTGCTCACTGTCTGCTGCAAATGTTCTGAGCCTGCATGACACGGCCTCAGCCTATTTGTATTTCAAATTAATTGTGATTCTACAATTGTGTAGGACACTAATTTGCATATTTAAACAGACTCCCATTTACAAGCTTTCCTGAAAATTGTACGCATTCTCTCGCACTGTCCTGGGGTTCCGCAGTGGAGTGAGCAGCCAAGTCGACAGGGCATATCCCTTGTCCCCAAGCAGCCAATCGCAATCCTGATTCGGGCCGATGAAGACGGCGGGCACACTGGTGAATGAATCATGGCTGCTGCCTGGGTATCTCGCATCAACTGCCAGGATCCGACGCTGGTGGTCACACACGAGTTGGACGTTCAGAGAGTGGAAACCTTTGCGGTTGACAAAGATCTCTGGGTGATGATGTGGCGCCCTCAGCCCAACGTGTGTGCAGTCAATGGCACCCTGCAACCTCAGGAAGCCTGCCATTCGGGGAAATCCGGCCTGCTGCCCCACCTGTTTGTTCCTTGTCATCGGGAAGATGTACTGGACCCTTCTCCTGTACAGTGCATCTGTGACCTGCCGGATGCACCGATGTACCGAGAATTGGGAGACGTTGCCAATGTCTGCAGTGGCAGACTAGAAAGACCCCGTCACGTAAAAATTCAAGGCAATGGTGACCGTGGTCTCCCATGGTGAGGCCGTGTTTGAGGCTGCAGAGCTCCCTCAGTACTTCCGTCCAAAATCAGAGCCTTCGCAATCATTGCTCATCAGTGAGCTGGAGGAAGGAGAATTGAGGTCTGTAGACCCTTTGAGAGTATGGCCTCCTTCCCCCACATCTGTGTTGGCCACCTCTCCTAGCAGCTGCCTGCTGGCCATCTCCCTGGTCCTCCTCATTCTCGGGCTCCAGTAGAGACTCTTGCTTTATGCTTTAAATTCAACTCAAAACTTAATTACATTGTTTTCCTGGCAAAGGGCCCTGATCCCAGCAACACTCCAGCGGTGTTGCATTCGAGCACCGACTCGAATACCTGGCAGGGGCATGGCCGGAAGAACCCCTACCTTTTTTATAGCCGAAAATCCAGGTGGTGTCCCGATTTCCAGTGGCCCGGCCGCTGATTCCCTTTCCGCACAAAACTTTTCCTTTTACTCTGGCTTCACCCTGTCGTTTCCGGCGGACGTGCACGCCACTCAAATCCCCCCTGAGCCGAATATGGCTCGGGGAGGGAAAATCTTCCGGTCGCCCAAACCCCGCGGTAGCCGTCTCTTCGGGGACGGTAAATTTCAGTCCCCAGGTGTCAGCTGGAGTGTTTGCTAATGACATCACAGTGATTATGCTTTCATGCCTGCAGACATGAAGATAAAAAGACTTGGATTTATATAGCGCCTTTCATGACCACCGGACGTCACAACCGCTTCACAGTCAATGAAGTACTTTTGGAATGTAGTCACTGTTGTAATGTGGGAAACGTGGCAGCCAATTTGCGCACAAGCAAGCTCTCACAAACAGCAATGTATTAATGACCAGATAATCTGTGTTTTTGTTATGTTGATTTGAGGGATAAATATTGGCCAGGCCACCAGGGATAACTCCTCTGCTCTTCAAAATAGTGCCATGGGATCTTTTACATCCACTTGAGAGTAAACGGAGCCTCGGTTTAACATCTCATCCGAAAGACGACAACTCCGACAGTGCAGTGCTCCCTCCACACTGCACTAGAGTGTCAGCCTAGATTTTTTTTTTGTGCTCAAGTCCCTGGAGTGGCACGATGAAACCATAACCTCCTGACTCAGAAGCGAGAGTGCTACCCAGTGAGCCACAGCTGATGTTAGTTATGGCTGACTATCCTAGATTTGGTGTCAATATTGCAGGTTTGGAATGCATACATATGCTTGAAAGAGTATGGGGGAATGATTTACCCACCCTGTTCATTGGGTTGCAAGCAGCATGTTAAATTGGTGCTTCCTGCTTTTTTAAATGTGCAGTTCATTGGTTGCACGCATCAGCAGCAGGCCCGATATTGCAAGTGGCTAGCGCTATCTAACGGCAGCCGGCACCTCCAAAATGGGAGGTGCATTGTGGCTGCAAGAAGTGGTGGGAGTTTTCTCAAAAATCAATCTGTGCTCTGATACTGGGAGCAATGGATGAACATGCAAGAGAGGGAGCACCAAGGTTTTTAGATACTGCACTGGAGGTCTTGGTGGAAGAGGTGGAAAAAAGGAGAGATGTCCTGTATCTGCTGTAGAGCAGGGGACTGTCCAGGCATTTGCTTAGGAGGTAGCGGAAAAAAGTAGCGGCAAAGTCCAATGCCAGGAGAATTGCTCTAAGAGTGTGGATACAGTGCAGGAACAAGTTTAATGATCTGACATGAGTTATCAAGTTGAGTGAGTTCATCTTCAAATGGCATATCTAACCAACTGCATGACTATCCTCATCCACTGCTCAATTCTCTGCACCCCTACCACCCACCTACCAACAATCTCTATCAATCAGTACTCAACCCTATAACTTGAACGCTTTACCTCACCCTCACACACTTAGCACTGTTGCAAACCTCGCACCCGCAACTCAGTCACAGACACTGGCAGCTATTCACGACTGCCACATCAACCAAAAATATTGCAGGACACTCACTGATGCACTTTCCTCTTTCTTGCAGGAGAAGATGGCATATAACAGCAGGCAGTCAGAAAGAATTGGAGGAGGATAAGCACATCTGCGGATTTTAACCCCCTTGGATGAGACAGTGCTAGCCATCATGGGAAGGGCCACTGGTAGTGATGAAGCGATCGACGATGAGGTTATCTGCAGGCCTAATCTTACTTCCTTCATCGCACGTCTCCCTCATCCAACAATGTTTTCTGGCTTAGAAGCGGCAGATGGTGTAAGCATATACTTCTTACTTTCCCCTTTCCCCTCATTACAACCTACCCCTTGTCCCTTTTTTATTTCAGATAGCCAAGGACTGAAACCTGCCCAGTCAGTGGAGGAAGATGAAAACAGTGAAGATGACGAAACACCATCACTCAATCTTGCACTCGTAGCTCAGAAATTGACAGTGTGCATATAATTTAATGGCTAGGATAGAGGAAGGATCTGCACGTGGCGAGATACTGGGCACAAGTGCGCTGCAGCCAGGGCAAGGGGAAAGAATAGCGCAGGTGCCAGCTCACCAGAGGGCAAATGTGCATACTTGTTCTATTGCAGAGGAGTCAGCTGAGGATTTCAATGGGCCAGGCTACGGAAGAAGACTGATGGATGTAAACATCTAAATGCTTGGTGCTTGGTACACTGGAACGCCTGCGCTCAATGTCGAGGGGCATGGAGGGGCCTGGCTCCAATTTGGCACATTACTTTGTGCAGAGTCTGGAGCCCATCTTTTCCAACATGGAACAGGTGGTTACTTCCATCAGCACACCTGTGAAGCCCACCATGAGGCAACATCTGATGACCGATGTCATAGCTCCCACTGCAGCAGAAACAGTTGCCATCAAAGTTCTGAGTACTGCAGTGGAAGGTCAGACTGCTGCCATCATGGCTCTGGATACCACGATAAAAAGGGGCTTTCAGGGCGTCACAGCAGTCCATCAATCTGTTCTCCAACAGATCACTAGGATTGTTGAGGCACTGCCCCGGGAGAGTGGCAGTGGCTCTATGGACCACAAACCTGCTGTCCTCTTTCAGGATGACAGTATTCCTGTTCCCATCTCCGCCACTTTGCCAGTGCCCTTGCTGTTGCCTGTCAGCCAGCCAGCCCAGACATAAGAACATAAGAAATAGAAGCAGGAGTAGGCCATTTGGCCCCTCGAGCCTGTTCCGCCATTCAATAAGATCATAGCTGATCTGATCATGGATTCGGCTCCACTTCCCTGCCCGCTCCCCATAACCCTTTACTCCTTTATTGCTCAAAAATCTGTCTATTTCCATCTTAAATATATTCAATGACCCAACCTCCACAGCTCTCTGGGGCAGAGAATTCCATAGATTTACAACCATCTGAGAGAAAAAAATTCTTATCTCAGTTTTAAATGGGCGGCTCCTTTATTCTAAGACATAGGGCTAAAACCTCCATTTTTGTGGTTATCGCCCAAAAATGGGCCATATTTTCAGTGTGGGCGTTAAAGGGTTTTCAGATCGCCAGCTTCTCGCCCATTCTCAAAGCACCTAGTCTCCACTTTTGAAAATGGACGTTACCGTGAGCGATATAAAATGGGTGGTAGCGTTTAATTTTTTTTGACCTTCTGCTGTAAAGTGTGGCCGTCTTTAGCAACGGCATGGCAACGCTCGATTCCTGTGATTCAGGAGGTCAAGGGTCATCATGACATGCGCAGAAAAGGAAAGAGAGAGAGAGAGGGAGCTCAGAGGGACTGAAGGCATGTCTGGGTATGGTGTGGCTGCTTTGGGAGGAAGGAGGGAGACTTTAGAGCGTCACAGCAAGTAGGTAAACAAAAAGGTAGCTACTACCAGCCACTTATTTGCCCGATTTTGTCCTATAATGGAGGGAGACTGAGGAGGCAACACAGCACGCTGTGGAGACTGACGCTGGAGAGAGCAGTGAGCTGGGAGAGGACCACATTGGAGGGCACAAAGGAGCGAGGAGGTTCTCGGATGAGGCAAATGCCTTCCTCCAGGAGGTCAAATCACACTGGGGTGATTTGACACAGGGAGGGCGTGGGAAGCCCACCCCAAAGGCATACCAGAAGATATGGACCAAGATAGCAGAGGTGGTCTCATCGGTGACCAACGAGGTGCATGAGGGCAACCAATGCCGCAAACGATGGAACGACCTTGTGGGATCCGCAAGAGTAAGTATTACATTTATTTACATGTACTTATGTATTTATATAATTTGATAGTCACTCATGACTGTTACAATCATCAGATGTGAGGTCTTTCACTTTTACCGGGAATGTTTTACTCAAAGCCTGCGGTCACGGTGTACGTCTTTCGGTAAAGAATGATCATTTTCATAACTGACAGATGTAATCATGATTATTATGTGTTGTATCAGTCTCTATGACAGTACCTAGCAATGATATGATGCAATTATCTCATGTCGTGTTGTCCTGTCACCTTTTACAGAAGAAGCTATCGACAATGAGGTCCGTGCAGAGTTGAACGGGTGGGGGGGCCATCGGTCCCCAGCGACATCCCAGAGATGGAGGAGCATGTACTCGCATTCATGGGGAAGCACACCCGGACAGCCTCGGACGCATCTGCAGACCTTGAAGTGATGCCACGTGAGTAAAGCTTACACCATTGCATGATGTAAAGTCAATAGATGCCATGCCCACTCATATCCGAACAATCACATATGATAGATGATTTCTAAAATTGTCATAGAAATAATGATGGCGTAATGAAAATCATTGGAATATAAATGTGTTGATGGTCATGAAATGTGATATCTGCGGTGATTTTGAGAGCGGTGGTGCTTTTGTCGTGCATATGCTGTGTGTAGCGCTGGACTCACCTTGTCACCCTAGCACCCCTTCTCCTCCAATAACCTCATTTGTGTTTTGCAGCTCAGCCAGCAGCACGTCCCAAGGCAAGACCACAGAGGCCAGAAGATGGGGGCGTGGGATAGGAGTCGACGGACGATCCTACATCTGGTGCTGAGGAGCTCCGATTCTTGCCGGTCAATCTGCTGGGTCTGTTCTCCACGGATGAGAGTGCGGACTTCAAAGAACCTGCATCGCCACGCTCCAGAAGCCATTCCACTCCAAGGCCATCTAGTGGTCCTCCGGTCATTCCTGCCTCCACTCTGGAGGTACCAGCTCCAAATACCTCGCCACAGGGCACCCTATTTGTCCCCAGGACGGCGCCGACCCCGCGGATGCGGCAGATCTGTTCCACAAGCGTCACATGACAGCGGAGAGAATGTACAGTTGTCCAGGAGGACTGTAGACATTGGTGACCAGCTCATCGAAGTTTTGGGGAGCATATTCCGACTGCTGGCCACCATGACCGAGTACATTCCACGGATGGCAGAGGCCCTGGATGCGATAGCCAGGAACACTGTTGCCACAGGCCTCCCAGTGGTCCCAGAGCGCGGTACTCTCACCTTCCACACCACCACTGCGAACGACAGATGAGAGCAAGGACCAAGATCCTGCTTCTGCATCAGAGAACGTTGCCCCCTCAGCACCCTCTGCTCCCATACCTGTGCAACGACCGCATCTGCCTTCATCCCCCCCCAATGAGGCACCGCCTGAGGAGCTCCTCAGCCAGGCGCCGTGGAGCGAGGAAGGGAAGAGGTAGAGATGGGGAGAAGAAGGGAAGGGGGTAAGGAAAGTGAGGTGCTTGTCCGCAGGTGATGGCTTTGTTATATTTCCATCTGGGTGTATGCAATTTGTTGCAATGTATGGGGACTGGAGACCATGCTCCTGCTTTGCCTTTGTATTCTGTGTTACTGGACATGTTGAACATGTGATTTATGTTGAACATGTGATTTATGTCAATGGTGGAAAAAGTGGGGTGTGGGCGGGAATTGGGTGTTATTGCCTGTGATACTTATGATTTCAGACCAATATTGTTATAACATTTTTGTTATTGAACATAACTTTGTTGCGCATTGTCTCAAAGCTGCACCATTACATACTGGTGATTCCTTAACATGAAAGAGTTAAATACAACTTAACATCTATCAACATAAACTTTAACTGGCACCAAGGTGATGGGCACCATTGATGTCTGAGCTGCACACACACAGCAGTGTGTCAGCTCTGTCACTCACATCAATGCTCTTTCAGGCAAATCGTTCAAATATCAGCTCCTCACGTAAGAGTGGGATTTAAAAAATGCCAGCCACACCGCTGGCGTTCGTTCAGAACAATTCCACATTTTTGGGCGTTTTTTGGGCGAGCGATATTGTGGACGATATTTGTGCGAGGTGATGAAATCGACACTGTGCGATCTCATGGCCGCTAGTTTTGTTAAATATGCTCTTCATGACCAAAAAAGTGGGCGGGCGGTATTATTGAATCTCGGCGTTAAATCAGTGCGGAAATTAACGCTGGGCGATATTATGGGCGTTGATTTCGCCCATTCTGATGATTCCGCTCAAAAAAAATGGGCGGGCGGTAATATTTTTTTCCCGGCGTTAAGCACATGGGGAAAGTAATGCTCGCCAATAAGTTTCCTAAAAATGGGCGTCAGTTTCCATTTAGTGGTTAAATGGGCGATATCTGGGCGTTATACGTCATTTCAGCGGTAAAATGGGCATTAAGTGGGCGTTAAGTTGCAAAAAAGTGGAGGTTCTAGCCCCATAGTCTCCTAGTTTTAGTTTCCCCTATGAGTGGAAATATGCTCTCTGAATCCACCTTGTCGAGCCCCTTTATTATCTTATAAGTTTCAATAAGATCATCTCTCATTCTTCTGAATTCCAATGAGTACAGGCCAAACCTACCTTCATAAGTCAACCCCCCCCTCATCTCCAGAATCAACCTAGTGAACCTCCTCATCTCTGGAATCAACCTAGTGAACCTAACTAGGTTGCTAGTTTACTTTCATAATGTAGCCCTCTCTTAATCATTTTTTTAGTCGTTCTCTGCTGGCTTTTAAAAATTTCCCAATCCTCTGGCCTCCCACTAGTCTTGGCCACATTGTATGCCTTTGTTTTCAATTTGATACCCTCCAGTCTGCTGCTGCTCATGCCGAGATGATGCAGTCTAAAGTTGGGCCTTCGAGGCCCAGAACTGCTCAAGGTAACCCTCCAAGGCCATATGCAATTGAAGGTCTGCAGCCTTGCACCACCCATGCTGCAGCAACTAGGGAAGTGCCTCGTAGGAACACTAGGAGATGCAAAGTCACACGGAAGACAGGTACTAACAGAATGCACAAGAGTAATTGTTTTATTTTTGTATGCATTATGTAATGATTGATTTTCTAAGTTTGTATTGGACTATGCATTGTCTGGTGGTTTTTATTTTTGTGTTGTTGGAAAGGACAATGTGATGGTCAGTGATAGAGGAAAGGTAAAAAGCGAGGAATAGTTAGTGAATGGGGAGATCTGGTTGAGGTTACTTGTATCACTCATGAAGTATTTGATCACGTAGAAGCTGTTGTATTCCTCCACTTCCACTTCCTTCCTCTTTATATTCCTCCACTTCCTGTTGCACTTCCTCCTCCTCTTCCTCATGCTTCTGCTCCTCAGCTTCTCACCTGATAGGTGGAGGCAAGGGCTGTTCCTTCATAATGGCCCGTTGTGCAGCATGGAACATACTACCAAAAATCTTTATACCCGCTCATCTGAGTACTGCTGGGCTCCTCCGGAGCAGTCCAGGAAGCGGAAACGTTACTTGAGAATGCAGATGATGTCTTCTGTAATATTCCTTGTGGTAACATGGGTCTCATTGTAGGCCTGCTGTGCACATGGGTGTGGGTTTCAGACCGGAGTCATGAACCATGTCATGCGTGGAGGACCCTAGTCGCCCAATAGCCAGCCTTTGACTTGCTGTGGTGGGTCAAATACAGAGGATTGGCACAGAATGAAGAAATCATGACTACTGCCAGGATAACAGGCATTCACCTGCATGATATGCTACCTTATGATGAGGCACATGTAAGACAATATGACTGCAGTCAAAATGGCATCCTGCACCATGAGGATCCTGCAATCCATGTGAAGCCTCATGCTCGCTCCACCTGTTTGTCTCTGGCAAAAGGGAATGAGCTGAGGTTGCCTCTCTCTGTTCATGAGTCTCAGTGACCTCCCTTATGCAGCAGGGTACTGCAAATTGCAAGATGTTGCTTATATCACCAGCAGCAGCCAGGAAGGAGCCAGATGCATAAAGGTTAAGAGCCACGGCCACCTTGACAGCCACAGATAATGTTGTCCTTGCCCTACTTTGAGGTTGCAATTGTGGCTGCAGCAGTTGGCAGATTTCTGTCATGCCCTCTTGTGAAGTGAAGATGTCTCATGCATTGGTCCTTGCTGAAGTTGAGTTCAGAGAATTGTTCCCTTAAGGCCCTCTGGGGATATGGTCTTCTGTTGAGAACCTTTCTCCCTTCCTCCTCCCTCTTCTAGCAGCTTGTCCTGCTCTGTGTGGCCTCCCTTCATTCTCCCAGTCATGCTCAATTCCCAGAGGAAGCCCTACTAGGACACCCATGTCTGGAAGCAACTTATTTCAGCACAAGCTTTTAAATCAACAAAAAAGTATTTCAGCACCAGCCAGACCACTTCCTGTAGACTATTCAAACTTTAGAGAAGTATAGGAAAGCTACAAAAATGACTACAATTGCACCAGCAGCCAGGAGAAATAATCCAGCAACTAACCTGTAAGTAGTTCATGATCCCTTTAAATAGCACTGATGGGTATGGTCCTTCGTTTCATTTAACACATGTTCAGCTGTGCGAGTTTAAGACAGGGCATAGGCTGGAGCGTGGAGTTCCAAAATAGCAATGCTGTTGTCAACTCAGCGTTGCATACAGATTGACATCATAATCTGTCTGCTCTACCTCCTGCCAGCAGTCGTTAAATGTGCACGCACAAACACCTTTACCAAGATGGTGTCTGGCACACTTTCTGGTATACGCGCATATCTCTGATCTCATTTTCAAGCATTAGAAGGCCAAATAGTGCCTAAAAATGGACACGACACAGCCCAATTTCTCCAATTTTGTATTTAAACATTCGTCAGTACGAGGCTGTTGGTTTGTATAAAGCATAAGAGGGCAGAAATTGCTACAAAGTGGGGAAGGGGGAAAATTGGAGAATACTTGGCAAGCTGAGCTGTAATTTGGGATCTGTTGGATTTCTGTTGGATTGATTACAAAAAACTAGGAAGTTGTATTCCAGACTGGCACCTGACCTCTCTGCACATCTCTTTGATGGAACTTCACCAGTTTGGGGCACACCGGGTGATCGCTGGATTTCCCTAGGAATTCCACTCGATGCACTGTTTATAGGCCCAATGGGACCTCCATGTGCTGTGCGTATGCATAGTTCCCATTGTAGGCCTAATGTGGGGCCTGCAGCTGTAAAGACAAATGACAATTGACTCCAGAGGATTCATTGCCATTGCTGAAGGGGCCTAACAGTGGTTCAAACTTAAAACCCATTTTCTGGCCCTTTTGTCTTCAGCTCAATAAAAGAGTCTTTGGCTCCCTTCTAGGGTCAGGGGTCAGGTTACCCTGTTGTGCATCCTACAGGCTCCTGCAGCCCACCTGATTATGCAATTTGAGTTGGGGTCAGCAGTGGGTCACATCAGGGAATGGAAGTCCCAACCCGCCACACTTCTGCCAGCTCTACCATGTCCACATAATTTGCAGGCTCAGATTATTTGTAAAGCTTTGTAATGCCTATAAGGATATAACTTTGTCAATTTCAGTTAAGTTGCTATATTACAGCAGTGACTATACTTCATAAAGTACTTCATTGGCTATAAAATGCATTGGGATGTCCTGTGGTCATGAAAGGAGCTATATAAATACAAGTCTTTCTTTATCAACGTTACTGTTGTCGAAGTGTGGCTCAAAATCTAAGTTCAAGACAAGTATTGGATGGCTACGGAAAGGAATGACCATTTAGTCCTGGAAGAAGGGAAATTCCAAAAACCTGAAACGGTGCTCGAAGCAGCCAGAATATTTTGATGTTCTGTTTGTGACTTAAATTCTGACTCTCGTTCAAGTTCTGCAGTTGAAGATTTGAGAAAAGAAATAAGAAATAAGAAAGACTTTATATAGCACCTTTTACAATTTCAGGATGTCCCAAAGTGCTTTACAGGCAATTAAGCACTTTTGAAGTGTCGTCACTGTTGTAATGTAAGAAACACGGCAGCCAATTTTCACACAGCAAGGTCCCACAAACAGCAATGTGATAATGACCAGTTAATTATCAAATGAACTAGATCTGTTTTTAGTGATGCTGGTTGAGTGAAAAATATTTTCCAGGACACCAGGAAGAAGTCTCCTGCTCTTCTACGAAATAGCGAATGGGATCTTTTACATCCACCTGAGAGGGCAGATAGGGCCTCGGTTTAATATCTCATCCGAAAGACGGTACCTCCGACGATGCAGCACTCGGACTTAAACCCATGATCTTCTGATTCAGAGGCAGATTGCTACCACTGAGGCATGGCTGACAGCTACAGGAGAATAAATTAATCTGTTATGGTCTTTAAGTTGATTATCGTTGTAAATTACATTGTTTTGTATTGCCGGTTTCTTGTGCTTTTTAAATTATAAATAAGCACCGTAGTTATTTTAGTAATTTAAAGTTCTCACCTATGTGGTGATACTTCATCTAAAAGATGATTAAAACATCGCCTGGGTCTACATAAAATATAGTAAGTAATTTGGGTTAGCACTGAGTCAAGCATCATCAGGAACATCAGACTACATAGAGTTACAACTTCTGGAGCAATATGGACAAAGTCTGCTTGCAGGAAAGACTGCAACAGTTGAAAGAGAAAACAGTAGTTAAAAAAACCCCTATCTGTTGATCTCACTAAGACTGAATGTTTCAGCATTGAAATGCAATTGAACTCCAGAATACTGAAGCACTGCCGATGATCTGGTCAGACAATGGGACATTTGTAGCTTAAGTGATGCTTGAAACTTTTCTTTCTTGACATCCACTTTTCAAGTTTTTTTCTTCATCTGTTAATTTTCACATAGAAACATAGAACATAGGAGCAGTAGTCGGCCATTTCGCCCTTCGAATCTGCACCGCCATTCAATATGATCATGGCTGATCCTCTATCTCAACACCATATTCCCGCTTTTTCCCCATACCCCCTGATGCCTTTTGTTTCTAGAAATCTATCTATCTCCCTCAGTGACTCGGCCTCCACAGCCTTCTGTGGTAGAGAATTCCACAGGTTCACCACCCTCTGAGTGAAAAAAATTCTCATCTCGGTCCTAAATTTCCTACCCCGTATCCTGAGACTGTGTCCCCTTGTTCTAGACTTCCCAGCCAGGGGAAACATCCTCCCTGCATCCAGTCTATCCAACCCAGTCAGAATTTTATACGTTTCAATGAGATCCCCTCTCATTCTTCTAAACGCTAGTGAATACAGGCCTTGTCGACCCAATCTCTCCTCATATGACAGTCCTGCCATCCCAGGAATCAGTCTGGTGAACCTTTGCTGCACTCCCTCTATGGCAATTATATCCTTTCTTAGGTAAGGAGACCAAAACTGCACACACTACTCCAGAGCAATGTCTCACCAAGGCTCTGTATACCTGTAGTAAGGCATCCTTGCTGCTGTACTCAAATCCTCTTGCAATTAAGGCCAACATACCATTTGCCTTCCTAACTGCTTGCTGCACCTGCATGTTTGCTTTCAATGACTGGTGTACAAGGACACCAGGTGTACAAGGACACCAGGTGTACAAGGACACCAGGTGTACAAGGACACCAGGTGTACAAGGACACCAGGTGTACAAGGACACCAGGTCCCTATGTTCATCAACACTTCCCAAGCCATCACCATTTAAATAATACTTTGCCCTTATGTTTTTCATACCAAAGTGGATAACTTCACATTTATCCACATTATACTGCATGTGTCATGTGTTTTCCCAATCACTCAACCTATCTAAATCGCCTTACTGCGTCTTTGCATCCTCCTCACAACTCACAATCATACCTAGTTTTGTGTCGTCAGCAAACATGGAAATATTACATTTGGTTCCCTCATCCAAATCATTTATCTATATTGTGAACAGCTGGGACCCAAGCACTGATACCCCACTAGTCACTGCCTGCCACCCTGAAAAAGATCCGTTTATTCCTACTCTCTGTTTCCTGTCAATTAACCAATTTTCAATCCATGCCAATACATTACCCCCAATCCTCTGTGCTTTAATTTTGCACACTAACCTCTTATGTGGGACTTTATCAAATGTCTTCTGAAAATCCAAATACACTACATCCACTGGTTCTCGCTTATTTATTCTATCAGTTACATCTGCAAAAAACTCCAGTAGGTTTGTCAAACATAATTTTCCTTTCATAAATCCATGTTGATTTTGTTTAGTCTCGTTGATATTATCTAAGTGTGCCGTTATCACATCCTTTATAATAGACTCCAGCATTTTCCCTACTACTGGTGTCAGTCTAACCGATCTGTAGTTCCTCATTTTCTCTCTCTCTCTCCTTTTTTAAATAGTGGGGTTACATTTGCCACCCTCCAATCTGCAGGAACTGTTTCATAATCTATAGAATTTTGGAAGATGGCAACCAATTCATGTATTATTTCCATGGCTACCTCTTTTAGTACTCTGGGATGCAGATCATCAGACCCTCGGGATTTATCTGCCTTCCCCAGCACTATTTTCTTACTAATTATAATTTCCTTTAATTCCTCTTGCTCACTACACCCTTGGTTCCCCAGCATTTCTGGGGCATTATTTATGTCCTCTTAACGTGATGACAGAACCAAAGTATTTATTTAATTGTTCTGTCATTTCCTTGTTCCCCATCACAAATTCTCCCATTTCTGTCTGTAAAGGACCTACATTTGTCTTCACTAATCTTTTTCTTTTTACGTACTTGTAGAAACTTTTGCAACTTTACACATACTCTATTTTCCCCCTCTTAATCAATCTCTTGGTCCTTTTTTGCTGAATTCTAAACTGCTCCCAATCCTCAGGCTTGCTACTTTTTCTGGCAACTTTGTATAACTCCTCTTTGGATCTAATACTATCCTTAATTTCTTTTGTTAGCCATGGTTGGGCCACTTTTCTTTTTGTGTTTTTACGCCAGAAAGGAATGTATAACTGTTGCAATTCATTCATTCATCCCTTAAATATTAGCCATTGCCTATCTACCATCATGCCTTTTAATGAATCTTCCCAATCTATCATGACCAATTCATTCTTCATACCTTCGTAGTTTCCTTTGTTTAGATTTAGGACCCTAGTTTCGGATTGGACTACTTCACTTTCCATCTTAATAAAGAATTCAATCATGTTATGGTCATTCTTCCCTAAAGGACCCCGCACAACAAGACTGTTAATTAACCCCTTCTCATTACACAATACCTAATCTAGGATAGCCTGTTCCCTAATAGGCTCCTCAACATACTGGTCTAAAAAAAACATCTCGTACACACTCCAACAATTCATCTGCCACAGTATTATTACTAATTTGGTTTGGCCAGTCTATATGTAAATTAAAGTCATCTACGATTACTGTAGTACCCTTGCTATGTGCATTTCTAATTTCCTGTTTGATGCCATCCCCTACATTACCACTACTTAACTCCACCCAAGCTGATTCTACATCGTGATTTTCTGAGCCAATATCCTTTCTCACTATTGCTCTGATTTCATCCTTTACTAACAAATCCCCCCCCTCCACCGCGCTCTTCCTTTTTGCCTGTCCTTCCTAAATATCGAATATCCTTGGATATTCAGTTCCCAACCCTGGTCACCCTGCAATCATGTCTTCGTAATTACAACTATATCGTATCCGTTTACATCTATTTGCGCTGTTAATTTGTCTACCTTATTACAGATGCTTCATGCATTCAGATACAATTCTTTTAAATTTGTCTTTTTAACATTATTAGACATCTTAACATTATTTTGTACTATACCCTATTTGTCTTATCGCTATTTTTTCTTACCTGGACCCTATTTGTTAGTGCACTCTTTTGTTTGTATGCTGTGTCCCTTCCTGACACAATCTGGTTATCCTTACCACAATCACTTTCCTGCATTGCTTCCTTTTCTCTTCTCTTTAGCATTTAGATTGCTCTCTACTGCGACCATCCTCTCCCCCCCCCCCCCCCATTTAGTTTAAAGCCCTGTCCACTCCCTAGTTAGTCGGTTCATTAGAACTCTGGTCCCAGCATAGTTCAGGAGTAGTCCGTCCCCACAGAACAGCTCTCTCTTTCCCGAGTATTGGTGCCAGTGCCCCACAAATCAAAACCCACTTCTCCCACACCAACCTCTGAGCCACGATTCATCTCCCTGATTCTATTGACCCTTTTCCAATTTGCTCGTGGCTCAGGTAACGATGCAGAGATTATTACCTTGTGGTTCTCCTTTTCAATTTAGTCCCTAGCTGTTCAAACTCTCTCAGCAGCAGAACTTCTTTCTTAGTCCTACCTATGTCATTGGTACCTACGTGTACCACGACAACAGGATTCTCTCCCTCCCACTCCAAGTTCTTCTCCAGCCCGGAGGAGATGACCTTTACCCTAGCACCGGGTAGGCAACACAGCCTTCGGGACGCACGCTCTCGGCTGCAGAGAACCCTATCTATCCCCCTAACTCTACTACAACCACCTGCCTCTTTACTCTCCCCACTTGAATGGCTTTCTGCACCACAGTGCCTTGGTCAATCTGCTCATTCACCCCGCAGTCTGCACACTTGTCCTCAATGGTTGCAAGAACCTCAACTCTATTGGACAAGTCCAGGGACTGAGGCTCCTGCAATACTAGCTCTTGGATGCCCTTACCTGCTTCACCCGGTGTCACACTCTCCGGTCCCTGACCACGTGTCAATTCTAAAGTATTTAATCTAGAGGGTGTAGCTACCTCCTGGAGCAAAAGATCCAAGTAACTTTCTGCCTCCCTGATATCTCGCAATGTCTGTAGTTCGGAGACCAGTTCCTCAACTCGGAGCCGAAGTTCATCGAGTCACAGACATTTACCGCAGATGTAATTGCCCTGGACCAAAACGTCCAGAAGCTCCCACATATTGCAGCATGAACATATCTCCTGTTTTCCCATTATTTTATTTTATTAATTAGTTTAGTGTTAATCAAGTATTTACCCTATATAGTTTATTAAATTAGTTAAACAAATAAAGGTTAGTATTTAGTTATATGTTATATGTTAATTTTTAAAAAACTTAGCCTACAATCACTACCACTATTTTTGTAGAAAACAATAAATCAATTAAAGGGGGGGACACACCAAACATTTTCAGACAAGTGCCCCTTCATTTTTTTTTGAGGGCACTGAAACACAAATTATACAAGTGCCCCCTGGCAAAAAGTGGGGGGGGGCACTAAAACCTGGCACAATAAACAAATTAAACTTTAAACATATAAAATCAAATTAAAATTTGGTTGCCAGGGATGATGATGCACTCCAGTCCCTCCGGCGCCCACCTCTCGCGAAAGGCCGCGAGCGTACCGGTGGACACCGCGTGCTCCATCTCCAGGGACACGCTGGCTTGGATATAACCGCGGAAGAGAGGCAGGCAGTCGGGCTGAACGACCCCCTCGACTGCCCGCTGCCTGGATCGGTTGATGGCCCTCTTGGCCGTGCCCAGGAGCAGTCCTACGAGAAGGCCCTCGGACCTGCCCGCTCTCTTCCGCACTGGGTGCCCAAAGATCAGGAGTGTGGGACTGAAGTGCAACCAGAATTTGGGGAGCAGCACCTTCAGATATTGGACTAGGGGCTGCAACCTCGCACATTCCATAAAAACATGGAACACAGACTCTTCCAGACCTCAGAAATTGCAGGCGGCCTGGGAGCCCATGAACCGACTTAAAAATTTATTGCATGGGACTGCTCCATGCACCACCCTCCAGGCCAAGTCCCCAATAAGTAAGGGGAGGACTCCCGCGTAGGGTGCACTCCATTGGGACTACAATCACTACCAATCACTTACCTGCCTTACCTGTGATGTCACACAGCAGAGTTCTCCTCACCCGGAGCTGTGCGATCTCCTGGGAGAGGCAATAAAGCAGATAAAAACCCAGGCCAATTGAGGAAAAAATCTGGGAAAATTCCTCTCCGACCCAACCAGGCGATCGAAACTAGTCCAGGAGATTACACTGGCCGTACAATGGTATATAATTCTTACTTCTAACAGAGCGATATATACACAAAATACAGGTCACAACAGAAAAGGCTAAACTACATGCATATATAAAAAAAGGAACAGGGGCAGATTGAGGCATGTTTCATAAATGAGTCTGATGGCACAAAATGTTAAAATTTACTGCAAGCTTTACTATAAGGATTTCAATTTGTGGCAGCAGTGACCTACTTATGGCCAGTTCCATGTTTATAAAGTAGACACTGCAAATCATGTTCTGCTTGATCTTGCTATTAATTTGCGTTGGGTAAGGGCACAAAAAATGGTCGATCCATTAACTGTTCACAAACTTGAGATATTCCACCATGCATTTGCATTTTAAGTGAAATATAGTTCTTCAGGCAAAATTTTCCAAGTAGCCAGGTAAGTGGGGAGTATTGTGCAGTATTTACACGGAGAACAATTTTGGCACTTAAAGGGAAAAGTACATCCTCACCCTTTCCCTTTTATGTGCTTTGAAATTTGTTGGATCAAACTGAAAATATGTGGGGAGGCCAGAAGTGAAAGGAGTGTCTGTGTTGCTCAGTGGCCATGTCAATTTGACATACCCAAAAAATTCAATAAAATCAGGCTTGTATTGCAAAGTAAGAGGAAACAAATTCAGTAATAGTACTTTGTTGAACTCACTTTGAACAAACCATGATTAAAGCTGATTCTCATATGTATCTATAAATATCGTATATTTTAAAATGAAATGCTAAAGATAACTAATGTTAAAAGTTTTTCTGTTTTTTCTGGTATGGTTGTAGCTCCATGAATTTTATTTGTTATATGGAGTTCGTATGTAGAGGAAGGAACCTGTTTTACTCCCTTGTTTAACTTACTTTCGCAAATGTCATTTTGATTTTAAAGATAAAATTGTGTACTCGTGCCTTGCTGTTTTTGCTAAAATTTGATGATTTTATATAACATTCTTTTAGACATGTTTCTATTCATATTATGTTCTTAAATTGCTTTCTTTGGCAAGTTTTTAAAATTTAACGCAGTTTTCCTGCAATAACAGCTGTGTGTGATGCTAGAAGTCTGCACTGGCACCATTGCGACATTCCTGACTGGTACTGCTTGTGCTCGAACAGGAATACAAATACCAGAGATAAGTGCTGACTTGCTACTAACAGCCTATAATGAATTTGGCAGCCAGGGAAACCAACATTTTATGTGGACTTGTGCTTTTGGTGTCTAAAAGGGATCTACTTTGTTGCAGCGCCTGCGGCCTGGTGTGGATTATAATGTAAAGTTATCAGGAATTTACGGAGCGATACTGTCTTTTATCTTCTTAGCATTTTCAAGAAAAGGAAAACAAGGCAATAATTAATGTGCCATCTTTGCCACAGAAATTTAGTTGCCAAGAAGAAATATGACAACAGTCTCAATGGTCAATTTGTAGGTATCGCCACAGGCAGAGACACTTGGGAATGTTATGTGGTTTCTACAAGACATCTGCAGCAATGTAGAATTATTTAAGTAAGACTAAAAGTGAGATGAATCCTGCTAACTCACCCTTCAAAGAGGTACTGTTTGGGGAAGGAGGAGAGTCAGAACAGTTGTTTGACATTTCTGTTACAATAAATCACTTCTAAGCGACACTACCATGCATGGATCAATTTACGTCATTGTGTTGTGTGTTTGTAGATAAATGAGAAAGAGTTGTTGAACCCATTTCATGAAAACAGTGGTCCTTTAAATTGGTAGCTAACCTTTGACAGATTTTAAAAATAGAACGAGGTGACAGCTTGCAGGTTCAGTGAAACTAGTATCTCCTGTTTTATTTTGATTTTCCCTCACACTATGGGCCCAAGTTTCCACAAGTAAAAAAACGGGCGCCCCTCTGAGCTGGGCGCCCATTTTTCGCGCCTAAAACGACGCCTAAAAAAATCCTCGGTATTCTCCACCTACTTACAGGTCCTCTGGCCCTCGGCGCAGCCAGCACGAGCTGTGGGGGGGGCAGAGCCAGGTCCCTGCGCTGAAAACAGTGCCGGGACCTCTGCACATGCGCGCGACAGTCGGCATGCAAATGCAGTAAGCTCCAGGCGCTGAACTGTGTGGGAGGGGCCCGAAGCACGCAGCCCCTAGCCCTGGCTGAATGGCCTCACTGGGGCTGCGTGAATAAGGCTCCTCCCATGGCCAGCTCCTGCTTCCCCCCCCGCCCCCCGACCAGACCCGACACCCGCTTCCCCGCCCCCCCCCGACCAGACCCGACCCGACACCCGCTCCCCACCCCCCCCGCCACCGACCAGACCCGACCCGACACCCGCTCCCCCCCCCGCCGACCAGACCCGACCCGACACCCGCTCCCCCCCTCTCTCCCTCCCCCTCTCTCTCTCTCCCTCCCTCCCCCTCTCTCTCTCTCCCTCCCTCCCTCCCCCTCTCTCTCTCTCCCTCCCTCCCTCCCCCTCTCTCTCTCTCCCTCCCTCCCTCCCCCTCTCTCTCTCTCCCTCCCTCCCTCCCCCTCTCTCTCTCTCCCTCCCTCCCTCCCCCTCTCTCTCTCTCCCTCCCTCCCCCTCTCTCTCTCTCCCTCCCTCCCTCCCCCTCTCTCTCCCTCCCCCCCTCTCTCTCTCTCCCTCCCTCCCTCCCCCTCTCTATCTCTCTCCCTCCCTCCTTCCCCCTCTCTCTCTCTCCCTCCCTCCCCCTCTCTCTCTCTCCCTCCCTCCCCCTCTCTCTCTCCCTCCCTCCCTCCCCCTCTCTCTCTCCCTCCCTCCCTCCCCCTCTCTCTCTCCCTCCCTCCCTCCCTCCCTCCCCCTCTCTCTCTCTCCCTCCCTCCCCCTCTCTCTCTCTCTCCCTCCCCCTCTCTCTCTCTCTCTCCCTCCCTCCCCCTCTCTCTCTCACTCTCCCTCTCTCTCTCCCCCTCCCCCCCACTCAGCGACACAAACGGCTTTCTCTCCCCCCCCCCTCCCCTCCCCTCCCGCTCAGCGGCACGAACGGCTTTCTCCCCACCCCCCTCCCGCTCAGCGGCACGAACAGCTGCAGAATTCTCCCTGGCTGAAGCACTTTCACACAGGTAGGAAGATGGTTTATTTAATCTTTTCTTGGCTTATAAATGTTTATTCAGGTTGGATTTATTTGTATAATATTTGTAGAAGTATAAATAAGGATTTATTGTAGAATTTAATGAGTTCCCTTCCCCCCCCCCCCCCCCCACCTCATTCTGGACGCCTAATTTGTAACCTGCGCCTGATTTTTTAATGTGTAGAACAGGTTTTTTCAGTTCTACAAAAATCTTCACTGGCTCCATTCTACTTTAGTTTGGAGTACGTTTTCACTGTGGAAACTTTCAAATCAGGCGTCAGTGGCCGGACACGCCCCCTTTTGAAGAAAAAATTCTGTTCTAAAGTAGAACTGTTCTACCTGACTAGAACTGCAGAAAAAAAAATGTGGAGAATTGCGATTTCTAAAATAGTCCGTTCTCCACCAGTTGCTCCTAAAAATCAGGCGCGAATCATGTGGAAACTTGGGCCCTATGATACTGAAAAAAAATCACTGGTATTAAATAATTAATTGAAACATTAGGACGAACATAATTACTGAAATATCAAAGTTAACTACTAAATTAGACACACAGTATATATCTTTTAAGCATTCCTCACCAATGATAATTTCCAGGCTCTATTTTCCACCTTTTTTAAGTTTAACTTTTTTTTCACGAAGCTGTGCTTCTGCTTCTCTGGTCCTACTCAGAGTAAGGAACTCATTTCTTAAAAATGCCTATCTTTGGTGCAAAATGGGTTTAATAATAATAACTTTTATTTATATAGCGCCTTTAACGAAGTGAAACATCCCAAGGTACTTCACAACAGTGTTACAAGACAAACAGATACATTTAACACCGAGCCACAGAAGAAATTAAGGCAGATGATCAAAAGCTTGTTTAAAGAGGTAGGTTTTAATGAGTATCTTAAAGGTAGAGAGGCCTAGAAGTTTGTCAGACAGGAAGCAAAGAGTAGGAGTAAATGGGTACTTTTCAGAATGGCAGGCAGTGACTAGTGGGGTACCGCAAGGTTCTGTGCTGGGGCCCCAGCTGTTTAGATTGTACATTAATGAATTAGACGAGGGGATTAAATGTAGTATCTCCAAATTTGCGGATGACACTAAGTTGAGTGGCAGTGTGAGCTGCGAGGAGGATGCTATGAGGATGCAGAGTGACTTGGATAGGTTAGGTGAGTGGGCAAATGCATGGCAGATGAAGTATAATGTGGATAAATGTGAGGTTATCCACTTTGGTTGTAAAAACAGAGAGACAGACTATTATCTGAATGGTGATAGATTAGGAAAAGGGAAAGTGCAACGAGTCCTGGATGTCATGGTACATCAGTCACTGAAGGTTGGCATGCAGGTACAGCAGGCGTTTAAGAAAGCAAATGGCATGTTGGCCTTCATAGCGAAGAGATTTGAGTACAGGGGCAGGGAGGTGTTGCTACAGTTGTACAGGGCCTTGGTGAGGCCACACCTGGAGTATTGTATCCAGTTTTGGTCTCCGAACTTGAGGAAGGACATTCTTGCTATTGAGGAAGTGCAGCGAAGGTTCACCAGACTGATTCCCGGGATGGCGGGACTGACATATCAAGAAAGACTGGATCAACTGGGCTTGTATTCACTGGAGTTCAGAAGAATGAGAGGGGATCTCATCGAAATGTTTAAAATTCTGATGGGTTTAGACAGGTTAGATGCAGGAAGAATGTTCCCAATGTTGGGGAAGTCCAGAACCAGGGGTCACAGTCTAAGGATAAGGGGTAAGCCATTTAGGACCGAGATGAGGAGAAACTTCTTCACCCAGAGAGTGGTGAACCTGTGGAATTCTCTACCACAGAAAGTTGTTGAGGCCAATTCACTAAATATATTCAAAAAGGAGTTAGATGTAGTCCTTACTACTAGGGGGATCAAGGGGTATGGCGAGAAAGCAGGAATGGGGTACTGAAGTTGCATGTTCAGCCATGAACTCATTGAATGGCGGTGCAGGCTAGAAGGGCCGAATGGCCTACTCCTGCACCTATTTTCTATGTTTCTATGTTTCTATGTTTAGGGAGGGAGTTCCAGAGCTTAGAGCCAAGGCAGCTGAAGGCACGTCCACTGATGGTTGAGCAGTTATAATGAGGGATGTTCAAAAGGCCAGAATTTGAGGAGCGCAGACATCTTGTGGGATTGTGAGACTGAAAAAGATTACAGAGCTAGGGAGGAGCAAGTCCATGGAGTAATTTGTAAACAAGGATGAGAATTTTGAAATAGAGGCGTTGTTTAACTGGGAACCAATGTAGGTCAGAAAGCATAGGGGTGATGGGTGATTTTGATTTGGTGCGGGTTAGTACATGGGCTGCTGAGTTTTGGATGACTTCAAGTTTACGTAGTGTGGAATGTGGAAGGCCGGCAGGAGTGAGTTGGAGTAGTCAAATCTAGAGGTAACAACGCATGAATGAGGGTTTCAGCAGCAGAAGAGCTGAGGCAAGCAATGTTATAGAGGTGGAAAAAGGCGGTTTTAGTTATGCCACGGGTATGTGGCTGGAAACTCATTTTAGGGTCAAATATGACATCTAGTTTGCGAACAGTCTAGTTTCAAGTCTCGTTCTCAAGACAATTGAAAGCAAGGCTTTCGGGGAGGAGGGGAGGATACAGGAGAGCGCGGTAGAGGGGGAAGGGGGAACATGTCAAGGCCGGCGATGCAGAGGTCCTGCCAAATTTAATGGCAGGACCTCATTATAATTTTTTTGTTTGTTTCATGCCTAGCAGCCAGCCAAATTGACAGACTAGCCATCTGCAGGGCAGGAAAACCCTTGGGGATGGATCCCTGCAATTGCGACCTCTGGAAAGGCTGCAGATCATGGTTGCGGGGGGGAGGTCACTGATCACAACAGGGACTAGAGACAGGCTGTGAGCAGTATAAGGGAGGTCTAAATCTTCCTTGAGGGGTCAGGGTAAGTACTCCTGCTCCTCCCAGCCCACAAGGAGTGCTAGCACTCACCTTCTAGAGCCGGCAGCTCCTGTCTCCCTTTTACTGCCAGGTTTCCTGAGCCCTGAGAAACCAAGCAGGCAGCAGTTAAATTTAAAACAGGATCCCAATTGCACTGTAGGAGCCTAATTTGAATATGTTATGTAAGTGCCCTGCTGCACCAAGATGGGACACTCGCGCAGCTCGAAACTCACCACCGTACAAATATCAAGAGGTGCGTACGTGGTACATTCCCCATTTTGTAGAGTTTGACCCACCCCGACCTCCACTCGCCATCATGTTGTGGTGGGGGGGTGGGGGAGCGTGGTTGCTATTGAGGCACAAGAGTCTGAAAATGGACCTCACAGTGTAATAGATACAAGCAAGGGAATAATTTCCTGTTTGCTACAAAATTCTAAACATATTATATGCCAGGCATTTCATTGTAAATCAGCAACAATGGAAATATCCCCCAGAGCAATGTTTAATGCATCTAAACCCGGAAGAAATATTGCTCCCTTCTGCTTACCACCACCTGGATGAGTAAATATTTTTGTGGTGTTCAAAGTGATTAAAAAGGGGATAGATACAATATAACCAAAGCAATGCATATCAATATTCAATATATTGAAATACTATGGTTACTGGGACTGTTACATTTATTGAGATAAGTTGATATTTTGCTCACATTAATGTACAAAATTGTAGAAATGCGTTACTCATCAAGTATCAGCTGTGGCTCAGTGGTAGCACTCTTGCTTCTGTGCCAGAAGAGGCTGGGTTCAAGCTCCACTCCAGAGACTTGAGCTCTTAATCTAGTCTGACACTCAAGTTCAGTACTGAGGGAGTCCTGCATTGTCAGATGTGCTGTCTTTAAGACGGAATATTAAACCGAAGCCCTGTTGCCTCAGATGGACGTCAAAAATTCCATGGCACTATTGGAAGAAGAGTGGGAGAGTTCTTCTTGCGTCGTGACCAACATTTATCCCAGACCGAACATCACTAAAACAAATTAATTGGTTATTTATTTAATTTCTGTTTGTGGGAATTTGCTGTTTTTCCTACATTACAATCGTGACTACACTTCAAAAGTGGCCCTTTAAAAGAAGGGGAGGAACGTTGTGATCAGTCAGCGTGCGTTGTGTGGCTAACTAAGGAAATAAGGGATGGTATCAAATTGAAAACAAGGGAATACAATGTGGCCAAGACTAATGGGAGGCCAGAGGATTGGAAAACTTTTAAAAGCCAGCAAAGAATGACTAAAAAAAGAGGGAAGGTAGATTATGAAAGTAAACTAGCATGAAATATAAAAACAGATAGTAAGAGTTTCTACAGGTACATAAAAAGGAAAAGAGTAGCTAAAGTAAATGTTGGTCCACCAGAAGATGAGACTGGGGAATTAATAATGGAGAACAGGGAAATAGCAGAGACACTGTATCGGTCTTCACAGTAGAAAACACTAAAAACATCCCAATAGTGGATAATCAAGGGGCTATAGGGAGGGAGGAACTTAATACAATCACTATCACTAATGTAGTAGTACTCGGTAAAATAATGTGACTAAAGGTGGACAATTCCCTTGGACCCGATGGCTTACATCCCAGGGTCTTAAAAAGAAGTAGCTGCAGAGATAATGGATGCATTGGTTGTAATCTACCAAAATTCTCCCGATTCTGGGCCGGTCCCAGCGGATTGGAAAACCGCAAATATAACCCCCCAATTTAAAAAAGGAGGCAAACAAAAAGCAGGAAACTATAGACCAGTTAGCCTAACATCTGTTGTTGGAAAATGCTGGGGTCCATTATTAAGGAAGCAATAGTGGTACATTTGGAAAAGCATAATTCAATCAAGCAGAGTCAACATGATTTTATGAAAGGGAAATCATGTTTGACAAATTTGCTGGAGTTCTTTGAGGATGTAACGAGCAAGATGGATAAGGGAGAACCAGTGGATGTGGTGTATTTGGATTTCCAGAATCCACTCGATAAGGTGCCACATAAAAGGTTAATGCATAACATAAAAGTTCATGGGGTTGGGGGTAATATATTAGCATGGATAGAGGATTGGCTAATTAACAGAAAACAGAGAGTCGGGGTAAATGGGTCATTTTCCGGTTGGCAAACAGTAACTAGTGGGGTGCTGCAGGGATCAGGGCTGGGGCCTCAACTATTTACAATCTACATTAATGACTTGGATGAAAGGACCGAGTGTAATGTAGCCAAGTTTGCTGATGAACAAAGATGGGTGGGAAAGCAATTTGTGAGGAGGACACAACAAATCTGCAAAGGGATATAGACAGGCTAAATGAGTGGGCAAACATTTGGCAGATGGAGTATAATGTGGGAAAATGTGAGGTTATCCACTTTGGCAGAAAAAATAGAAAAGCAAATTATAATTTAAATGGAGAAAAATTGCAAAGTGCTGCAATACAGAGGGACCTGGGGGTCCTTGTGCATGAAACACAAAAAGTTACTATGCAGGCACAGCAAGTAATCAGGAAGACAAATGGAATTTTGGCCTTTATTGCAAGGGGAATGGAGTATTAAAGCAGAGAAGTCCTGCTACAACTGTACAGGGTACTGGTGAGCCACACCTGGAGTACTGTGTATAGTTTTGATCTCCATATTTAAGGAAGGATATACTTGCATTGGAAGCTGTTCAGAGAAGGTTCTCTAGGTTGATTCCGGATATGAGGGGGTTGATTTATAAAGATAGGTTGAGTAGGTTGGGATTATACTCATTGGAGTTCAGAAGAATGAAAGGTGATCTTATTGAAACATATAAGATAATGAGGGGGCTCGACAAGGTGGATATTTCCACTCATAGGGGAAACTAAAACTTGGGGACATAGTCTCAGAATAAAGGGCCACCCATTTAAAACTGAGATGAGGAGAAATTTCTTCTCTCAGAGGATTGTAAATCTGTGGAATTCACTGCCCCAGAGAGCTGTGGAGGCTGGGTCACTGAATATATTTAAGGCGGAGATCGACAGATTTTTGAGCGATAAGGGAATAAAGAGTTATGGGGTATGGGCAGGGAGGTGGAGTTGAGTCCATGATCAGATCAGCCATGATATTAAATGGCGGCGCAGGCTCAAGGGGCCAGGTGGCCTACTCCTGCTCCTATTTCTTATGTTTCTTATGTTCTGATTTTCAAACGAGGCCAATTCCCGGAGATTTAGCCGCCCGACTTGCCGGACGCTACATTTCCGGATAATTCGAATTGCGCGCCCCAATACCAGACACGGGACAATTTCGACCCCTAAAATTTTGTTAGGTGTGGTTTCATAATATATTTAACAACATGGTGGGAAAAAGCCATACAATCAACATCACTTGTGTTTGAAATTGTAATTGTATGTTAATATTTTGTTATTTTAACTTGAACTTGAATTATATTTGTGCAATATATCATAGCATAGAATTTCCACTTCAGGCACAATCGGCAATCTGGGTGTAAATTACGCTCAAAATTGCGCTAGTTTTGAGAAGTGTTTTTTTTCTTGAGTTTCTGCTGAAACTGATTTGCATATCGCCGAACACAAAATTTGCCATAAACCAGTGCAATCGAGCAGCATTTTAAAACATAATTTTTGTTAAAATTTGCTTTGAAAAATATTCCTTGATATATTTTGAATTGGTAACTTAGTTAAATTTGCTTATAACAGCCGAAAATGGGTTTATCACAAAAAATAAGCATTTTTAATCAGAGTCAATCCACCACCTGCAAGTAATCCAATTTTAAATGACTGAAAATGGCTTTTGAAAATCATACAGAACCATTTGCTGGTTATATTGGGGTACAGTAATCAGTTTCTTAGTAAATTTGAAAAAATGACATTCAAAAAGCTTTTAAAACATGCTTATTGATGTCCTTGCACCCAAAAGAACGAGCTTAATTTTTGAAGCCTTCTCGAAGGTCTACAAATGAACGCAATTAGCGGAAACTTCCAATGGTGATTAATTCATCCTGGGGTGTGGTCAGTTTTATGGGTGGGGCCAGCTTCCATTGCAATGTTTATTAAACAGCCACAACTGGCACTAAACGTAATTTACATTTAAAGTTCTGCAATCTTTTGCGCCAGTTACACCGATATCGGGCAAATTGCATCGAAGAAAACAGCGCAATTGAGCGGAAACTCTACCCTCATTACTTTACATTTAATAAGGGATATTCTGAATGACTGACAGAGCTTGAGTTTTCTTTGGGAAATTGTAATGTAAATATCAGTCACCGTAAAGGTGCAAAATTCTAGTGAGAACATTTTAAGCTGGACTACAATTTCTATAGAATTAACTAATTATACTTAGCATCTTTCAGTATATCACTTGTTCTTGGTACTATTCTTGTTTATAGAAGTGTTCAAAGTTCAGTTAAAAAGCTCAAGATACTTGATACTTGTCTGAATGCAGCTTTTTTAACTTTAGAGGACCATACCGACTAAATTTCTTTAACATACATGGAATTCTGAAAAACAATTTAAGAATTGTACTATAATCAGTTGCAAACTTTCACAACCATATCAGGATAGTTGTGTACATGAACAGTAAGCTAAACTGGCAGAACTAACATCCCTGGCTTTTATAGAACATTAGCGTCAATTAAAGAGCAATTTAACCTCTGTTCCACTTTAAAGGACAAGCTCAGCTTTTTACACAAGTAGACGTAATATCATCTGTGCCTGTATCATGTGCTTGTGCCACAGGTATTAAATATACAGCGGCTGAATATCCTGGGTTGGGGAGGGCAGTAAAGATGATTTCTGCTGGAGACGCTAAGATTTTGGGATGGAACCCAGTTCTGCAGGATTTCCAATTTGACCAAAGTACCCCTTTAAGTTCTGGTACAGGTGGGAGGGAGGAAGAGGTTGAAACTTCACCCTGCCACCTGCCACCCACCACCCCCACCAATCAGTGGAGCATGTCTAGGGAGTCCCTGGGCTGCCCAAGGAATTGCATCCAGTCGGCCCTTATAAGGCCTCAAAAGAACTCTTGTCAGGCCAACTGAGCCTCTAGAAAAGCTGCAAATTCTCAAAAGGCAAGATAATTAACCCCAGCGGGGTTCATTTCAGGCTCAAAGTATCTATTTGTACTAATAAAAAATGTGGTAAATTCCACATAGGAGACAGTTTCTTGAGTAATAGTAATCACATGACTGTGATGTCATTTTCCAATAATTTCACTGGCCAATGTAACCACAGCATTTCTTTCCAGCAGTCATAACATGACAGTTCTGCTTGTTCTGTGTTTGATTGACAGGGCCTTAGACCAATGCTGATTAAAGGCAGGCTATGTGGGGCAAAAAAATGGCAAATTTCAGTTCATGCACTAATACTCTTAAATTCAAATTCAGTACCTGTTAGTCTAAGTCCACAAGGAACAGCAGTGTACATGTTGTAAACTCTTATAATCTTTGTTGGGAATGCCTACTAAAGAGACCATTTGGAACCAGTTTGAAAGCCTCTGAGTATTTCTGGAGACAGAGCAGGGACTAAATTGGTTAGCCTCTGAAAATGGGAGCGCCAATCTCGATATGCGATTCGATGTAACGCAGTCAGCATAACTGCATAATGCCAGGCTGTAGAAGAACGCTGATAAGGGTACACAACAAAATGCTTGGTTCCTTCCAAGGCAGAGCAGACCGCAAGGGCACATGGATTATTGCTAGGGCTGCTGCTGTTCCAGCCATGGCATAAACTTGTTCGCATGGCGACCCCTTTACATTAACATGAAGACCACCAACATGCAAATCACAGCTTCTGGCAGATAAAAATTAAGTTAAGAACTTGCATATCATCTGAATTTCAAGTAATCAGATAATATTTTTGGCCCATTTCTGCCAGAAAACAAAGATCCTTTGGCTCTTGCATGGGGCTTTAACTGTGCCAGCCCCATTAATGGAACTGTTACCTTTAAGGCCTGAATGGCTCTCGGCCATTCTGTTCCTCTGTCAGATAGAGTGGGGGGAAAATTGCGGTCGGAGACTTCCTTCGTACGAACGCCTCTGACCCGAAAAACATCTACGAAAGTACCTCGTGGTCCCGGAAGAACGTAGGATCCCGGTCGGAGGCCTGGATGCACTGCACAGCGCATGGCAAGATGCCTTTCAGGTACGTACATGCTGGAGTCACGTGGACCAGGACCACCAATCACTATGCAGTATTCTCATTGATAAAAATGGGAGCTCTGTTTGTACGGACTCCCATTACTATCAATGAGAAAAACCCGAAACAAAGCATAATAAATAAATAAAACACCTCATATATATTTAAAATTAATTGAAATTAAATATAAAATGTTTTAGAAAAAATATATATTTTGGAATTTTTTTAATGTGTTTTAATAGTGTTAAAAATTAAATTACCTTAATGGACAAGGTTTATAATATAAAAATGAGTGTTTAAATGTAATTTTTATATGTGTTAAAACTCTTACGTTGGTAAATATAAGTTATGTGCCTGCTTTTAACCAAGCATAAAAGTTTGAAGGACATTTGCTGGGCATGAGATGGGCAAATAGCCCAGTCTCACCTGCGCGTACGTCCTTCTCCCAAGGATGCGGAGGATCCATCAAGAGAAATCTTGATCGATGGAAAAAGCCGGTTTTCAGCGCATGTGTATCGCACCTGAAAACCGGCTTTTGCGAGGCCTCGCCAGCTCCCTGCGCACCAATCATCATCATCATAGGCAGTAACCTTGAAATCGAAGACTTGCTTCCACTCTAAAAGTAAGTTCTCGGGTGACTGTACAGTCCAATATGAGAATTACAGTCTCCGTCACAGGTGGAACAGACAGTGGTTGAAGGAAAGGGTGGGTGGGGAGTCTGGTTTGCTATACGCTCCTTCCGCGGTCTATGTTTGATTTCTGCACGCTCTCGGGGTGCTCAGAGCCCTCCCGGATGCTCTTCCTCTACTTAGGGCGGTCTTGGGCCAGGAATTCCCAGGTGCCGGTGGGGATGTTGCACTTTATCAAGGACACCCTCAAATCTAACTCATGATTCAAAGACCCTCGATGGGTTTCAGCACAAGATAAAAGCAAATGGTTGCACATACTTGGTGTTCTCAAGTCCAATATGAAGAAGCTAACCAACATCCAAGGTTGCGATTTAAGAGTGCTGAAATATTTTGGTCGGAATTTTCTGGCATCCATGCGGGCGGGATTGGAGGCGGGTCGGGAGAAAAAATTGAAATAACTTGGGACAGGTCGGCAACCCACTGTCAGCCAACCTCCACGTGCCTTTTACTCGGGCGCATTTGCCAGCGCAGCCGCAACTCGAACGGCAGAGACGGCCGAGCTAATTTATATCATTATTAAGTTGCTGTCAGACCTTTAGTGTCTTTTTAACCCTACTTTTCAAATTTCACTGGATGACCACGGGAATCACGCAGCTCAGGAACAATGCCAGTGAACCCGAGGCCGCAGTTCAGTGGCCACTGATGGAACTCATTAGTAACAGCATGAAGAGCATGCTCTCACCTGATTCCTGGTTACTTTCCTCAGGCAGATGCTGTTGCTGAGTGCATTGTCAGCACAGATTTAACTTTCTAGAGGTTGCAAGTGTTTCCAGCAGAATCGGGATTCACTGACACCTCATTGGTAGAACCTATCACACTATTGACAGATTGCTTCTTTCATCTTTACTTGAATGCTATTCCATCAGCATGGGTGCCATTTATTCTGTCTCACATTGGTCCTCAGAATTGGACCACAATGAGCCCAACACCAGCAGCACCAGGCACGCCATCAGCTCCAGCAACAACACCACCACCAACCTTCTCCTCAACCACCTGATGCTCCACAGGACAGAGGGCATCAGTGCAGGGCTGCACCATGCTGGAGGCACAGAGTATGCAGGCAGAGGATGAGCTTCCTCAACATGACGGAGCAGCAGTGCCAAAGGAGGCTCAGGCTATCATGCCAGTTCGTCGCAGACATTTGTAGATTGCTGGAGCAAGACCTGCAGCCCAGAGGAACAGCAAGACTCACTTTACCAGTGGCTGTCAAAGTCACCAAAGCCCATAACTTCTTCCCCTCAGGCTCCTTCCAAGGATCTGCAGCAGACATTTGCAGCATCTTGCAATTGGCTGCCCACAGATTCATCACACAGGTCACCAATGCCCTACAGAGTGATGGGAATGTGATGAGAGGCACAGCAGGACCAAGTTGAATTTGGCTTTGTACTCATCTTTCCTGATCTCATGAGATCATTGAAATGTTTCCGGTACTGCACCCAGGTCCTCCTGACAACATCCCTGCTGTTCACCTCTCTGCTATCTCAAGCCAGGCTCACATGGTCTGCTGGGGAGATCTCGTCTGCCCATCAGAAGGGAAGTGAACCTCCTTGTGTGCTCTCACTCCCTCCATAAGCATATGGAGGGAGACATCTGAGAACCTGGGTGCAGCCCTCTGTCTCTGTGCAGTCATGCTTGCAAGGCTTAGCAAGACCCAAATACAGTGCCTGCACAATCCTAGATGAACCTTCAAATGTAATTTTGCAAAGATTCCTTTAAATATCCTGGCTGAAAACATCGTCAGATCCGCACTATTTAATAAGGCCAAGTAACTCGAAGGGCTGCCTTAATAGGAAAAGTCGATTCAGGAGTGGGATGGAATGAAGGATGGGCTTGCGCCATGCCACGCTGCTTGCCAATATCCGACCCTCCCAGGTACAGAAAATTCCGGCTTTTGTGTTTATTCCTAATTTTTTTAATTCCTCTTGGGATACAATAGAACCGTTTTTACCAGCCAGATGTCACAATTGAAAACCAATCGTCATGCTTCAAAGTTTCCAAACCAAGCCACTGAGAAATCCACTTCTGTTTGCTCAATATGGAATGCACAGACTCTTCCTTCGGATACAAGGGGTGCCTTCCTGAGTCCGCACCCAGCCAAACTGGGTTACCTTGTTGCAGGAACATTGAAAAATCGGGCAGATGGGTGCGCAAGTCTGTAAAGGAACTTGGCTGATTCTCCATCCATTTAAAGGTTCCTCTACAACCCTATTTTCTGATATTCACTGCGCTCAGGAATACAGCCTCATTAAAATATTTAAATGATCGCCTTCTGAGAGTAGGCTGGTCACACCCACTCCCCCTTCCTGCCTCCGTTAAAATTGGTGGTCATGCCTGACATGGTCCATGCTCCGAGCAGTTGTGTGATCAGGGCTGGCAGATCTCAGGGAAAGGTTTTAGTCAACCGTGATGGAGGATTTGGCAGAACTTCAGTTGTGCGGTGGTTGGTCCTCAGCCAGGCTGATGGAACAGTTGCAGAACATTCAACATCAAAGCTTGGGACTTCGGAGCCAAGACATTGAGCCTACATTTTCTGATTAGCATTATTTTAATGAGAGCAGTAAAATAACACTGATGAGAAAAGCTAGTTTGGGCTCCAAACCAGTAACTTGACCACAATGTTGGAATGTCCGAATCATAAATCTGCATAAGACTCACTTTAAAACTGAATTCTCCATATAGATACACTTACATCAATGAGCCGTACTGATTCCTTCAGCATTCTCACATCCCAAAATGTACTATCCCAGCCAGATGTGGCTCTTCGAACAATGATGCTGTTACCATAATGAAATTGAAGAAAAATGAACTTACATTTATATAAAACCTTTCATGCATGGTCTCACAAACAGCAAATGTTTTGGTGGCATTGGCTGAGGGATGAATGTTGGCTAGGGCACTGGGACAACTCCCTGCTCTACTTCAAATAATGCATGGGATCTTTCAGAAAAAGGCCAGAGGGGAGATGACGAGAACTTTTTTTACGCAGCAAGTTGTTATGATTTGGAATACACTGCTGGAAAGGGTAGTCGAAGCAGATTCAATAAAAATATTTAAAAAGGGAATTAGACATAGACGTGAAAAGGAAATATTTGCAAGGTTGTGGTGAAAGAGCAGGGGAATCGGACCAATTGAGATAGCTCTTCAAAGAGCCGGCATAGGCCGTATGACCTACTTCTATGCTGTATGATTCTGTGACATCCACTTGAACAGGCAGATGGGACCTTGATTTAGGTCTTGTCCTTCTAAGAATGCAATACTGCCTCAGAGTCAAGAGTCAGAAATGCAACGGCACAAATATCTTTTGACTTCCCCAAATGTCCATCGAGGTGTGCTTTGCCATTTTTAAAAAATTCATAATTGGCATTTTAGTATCCCCATCTTTTCTTTTGTATATTGTCCAATCATATTTTCTTTAAATGATTTAGAACAGATTTTCCATCATTATGCTTACTCTAACCTAGATTTACTTCATCTAGATTTCAATATGATCCTCAGTCTTCAATGTAAAATATCTCGGTAGAATCCTCTTTTGCATAATTAGACCTTTCACCTTTGAGACCTTGCTTTGAATCTCGCACAGTCAAAGGGTGGAAAGGTTCTGTTTACTGGTCATGAAGCCCTATTTGAAATAAATTTAGGCTCCTTCAACCTAGTTTTTTTTATCAGAAACAAGCCCATAGGCAGCAACTGTATATAATGTATACAAACTGGCAGCCTCATCGAAATACAACAAGGATGGTTGGTGTGAGATTTGGAAAAATTCACATTGGTGCATTTCTTAGCTCTGAGCATGCTCACCTCATCAAGTACACACAGAAGCCCAGCTTTTCCAATCAGCATTATTTTAACAACAGCAGTAACTCACTTAAAGTCAGTGGATTGCTATCGGTGTTAAATTAACGCTCATTAGAAAAACAAGGTTTAGCATTCAAAATGAAACAAAATCTCTTGGAAAAATCTTTTTCTTAGGTACTGCTTCAGCTTACTATGAAATTTATCTTTCCAATTTTTCATTTTATTAACTCAAAATCCGCTTTCCTGTAATTGAATTAATTTGGTCATTCCCTAATCCCATCAATGATACTTTGGCATATATTAACATTCAAAAGCATTACCATCACCGAATCCCCCACTATCAACATCGGCCCAGTCAGCATTGACCAGTAACTCAACTGGACCAGCTACCTAAATGATGTGTCTACTATAGCAAGTTAGAGACTGGCTAGTCTGCAGCAAGTGGCTCACCTCCTGACTCCCCAAAGTCTCTCCACCATCTGCAAGACACAAGTTAGGAGTGTGATGGGATACTGTCCGCTTGCCTGGATGGATGCAGCTCCAAAAATACTCAAGAATCTCAACACCATCCAGTACAAAGCAATCTTTTTGATCGGCATCCCAGCCAACAGCTAAAACATCCAGGGGGGGGAATTTGAATGGTTTCTTGGCCTTGGCACGGTGGGGGGGCGCGGGGGGCACTATTGGCTCCCGCAAAATTGCATGGGAGTTAGCGGGGGACGCAGATCTGGACATATGAGCGATTTTCAGGAAATTGAAATTTTTTCAAAGTTCCAACAGAAGCGGGGGCGGGAGATCAACAGGAAGGAGCTGAATTTCGATCTGGACTGGGACTCCGCCGCTGTCAATCAGCAGTGGAGTGGTGGTGGCGTCACAGCGCATGTGCGGCACCACACTCTCTCCCCTCCGTTAAAGGGGAGAGAATCTGTCAGTTTTCATCTTCGGCCACTGGGCCAGCAGGGAGGGTTTCGGCTGGGCCAGTGAACTGGCACCCAAGAGGAGGTGGCAGGCTGCCCGTTGGCGGCCCGGTCGAACCCGTGGGCACTATCTTGCTGGCCGATCGGGAAGTCAGCCCGCAAAAATTAATACATAGTGGCCGCGGCAGTGGGCCCTCCTCTTGAAGGGCCGTCGCGCTGCTGAGCCACACTCACTGCAGATAAAGTGCACCGACACAGAAAGCTGTCGGGGGCACCGCACGGCGGGGGATCGATTTTTTAACCTGAATTTTGGTCGGTGCATTTCTCAGGTGAGGGAAATCGTCGGTACACGTTCTGATGATGCGCTTGCGGCGGTCATCAGTATTGGGGTGGAAACAGGTCCAGGCCGTAAAATCTCTGCCCTGAATTTGGGTCGGGTCGGCCAGTTGACCACAAAGCGGCGGCCATGGGATTGTCTCGCATAGCCGCCGCAAACAGGCAATATTGGGTCTTTCTGAGACCCTGAATTTCGGCCTCAAGATATTTACAAAATATATCAAATAAGAAATTATTGGAATGTGGTTAGAATGTGGAAATTGCTACCATAGGGAGTAGTTGAGGTGAATAGCAACAATGCATTTAAGGGGACGCTAGATAAATACATGAGGGAGAAAGGAACAGAAGAATAGGCCAATAGGGTTCAGATGAAGTAAGGTAGGGGGAGGCTCATCTGGAGCATAAACAGTGGCATGGACCAGAGGGTCAAATGGCCTATTTCTAGTCTGCAAATTCTGTGTAATTCTACATAGCATTGGTGGAGGCAAAACCATTGTAGAACAGTTGTAGTCTCATGAAGCCCGAAATTGAAGAAGGCCTCCGCCCGCCCAAGTGCCGCCCAAAGGACCGCCGATGGCCGCTGAGGTACCTCACGGTATTTTCGGCAGAATTTTCATCGGTGAGGTGCCTCAAAGGTCGGCGGGCGGCAAATGAGCAACTTACGCTGCCAATCTGGGCAGCAGCTGGCGGGAGCTCCCATTTTCGGCGGCATAGATGCTTGCCGCCCAAGTGCCGCCGAGGATGGAGTTGGGCCCACGGAGGGTCGAAGAGCTGAAAAGCAAAAACATTAAAAAAAAAACATCTGAAGACCTTCAGGGAACCCCATCCAGGTAAGTCACTGTAAAGAAAAAAATTACAAAACGTGTACTAACTTTTTTATCACCATCTTCCTACCTACTGTCGGGGATAGACCAGCCTCCAGCCAGCAGTCCACCCCCGTTCTGCCACTGACTGCCATTGACCCCCGCCTGCATGAATATCGCAGCTTGGTGGGCGGGAGGTCAGTTGCGCGACTCAGCCGTCCACTGATGTCAGCAGGCGCTTCCTGGCGGCTCTCCCCTCCCGCTTGCTCCAGCCCGCTCCAGACTACGTCGAAAGTGGCACTGGGCGATTCGACCAGAGGAATGTCAGTGGCAGTGGGCGGCAGTTGGCGGTAAGTTCTTCAATGTCGGGCCTCAAGTATCCTTAAAGTCTTGTGTATTTAAAAAAAATAATAAACATGACGGTATTGCATTCAACGAATTAAAATTCAATTGCCAGCTAATTCTAGCACCCCACTGTTAGAGTCAATGATATTTTGAATTGTAGTAACTGCAGTAGAATTACCTGTTAGTTTAGTGATTCAGCTCAGACAATAGTTGTGCTTTTGGTTTCTTTGTGGTATTTCGTTATGCAGCATTTTTTTCTATGGAGTCTCTGTATAGGTGAAAAGGTATGGCCCGTTCTCTTGTGCCTGATTATGAGGTACTAACATTCAAATTTAACCAGATTTTGAAGTGCTTTAAATGATCCTAACATTGTCACAAATTTAATTAAATTAAACATAAGGAAAAAGTATTCAACGGCAATATCAAATTAGACATCCATAATTGTTTTAATCTTAATTCACAAAATAAAACACTGAAATTTATCAATAGAATGAGCTAGCCTGCACTGCAGGTACATTCACATTCTGTAGTTTAAATTAGTCTACATTTCTCTTATCTAGAATGCAAAAAAGCTAAACAGAGATGAGCATAATGCCCATAATTTTAGATCACTAACTCATGTTAGCACTTATTCTGCAGTATAGTCTTTCTTCTTTCAAAAGAAACAATTAACTAACTGAGAAAATAAAGCTTACTATTCCAAACAATATATATATAGGTCTATCGTCTGACTGGGCATTAAGGCACTTTGGACATTTGCATTGTGTAGCTCCATTCAGGTATTGATTGTGCTTTATTTTCAGCTCCACTGGCTTTTAATTCACTGCCAGTGATAAGTTAAACCTCCACAATCACTTGACGCTTCTGTTAAGTACATCAACATGCAGAAAACTAACCCTTTGACCCCTATAAGTAACTGAATTATAACACTGTTGCCAGAGTTGATTGGAAAATGGTACATCTAACCAAAACAAAAATCAATGGTTTACTGAGCAGGACATACAGCTGGTGGAGGACCAGGCTATTGCCATATTTGAAACTGTTGGCAATCCCCCAAATCTAAGCATTTGAATGAAAGCTTGTGACGAGATCACTTAGGTCTAAACACAGAAGGCTGGAATTTCCTGTGGAGGCATAATCACAAAGTTACACCCAACAATTATGCCAATTTGTATTTACATTTTGCCAATGTCTATTTACACTCAAATTTCCTGCCAATCTCATTAACATACACTGAAATGTGAAAGTGCATGTTAACAAGCGGAAATCAGTGTAATAAACAACCGTGATCTTGTTGGGTGGCGGAGCAGGCTCGAGGGGCTAGATGGCCTACTCCTGTTCCTAATTCTTATGTTCTTATGACCCAAGGAAAACATGTGACTCACAACATATATATACCTTCTTCGAGTATGAAAATCACAGTTTCAAGTCATGCACATTAGGTGAATCATGTTTAAGAACATGCAATTTTGGAAGCTTTTCAATTTTTAATGTGACTTATACTGATGACATAACCATGTATTCAGAGAAACAGAAAATATAATACAGGTCTCAGTGAGGATAATTTTATTTTAAATTGCTCAAAAAAGTCACAATAAAACAACAGAAAATTAACTTTATTTCTAGCTGTGCCTAAAATTTGGGGTATAATTTTACACCTGTTTTGAACCAGCGTTACTATCAGCGTTACTGCAGGAAATTTGTATGTACAGCTCTTTAGCCTGCAAATGAAGCCATAATAATGAGCCGCGATGCGTTCAGGTGTAGGAACTGATAGATGGGCGTAAAAGCGCGAGGAAATACGGGCGAAGCGTAATTACGCGTGTAACACAATTGTGCATGAGTTTCCTCGAATTCTTACACTGGGTCTTTGCTTTACGCCTTAATTACATTTGTCTCTGGGTGCAGTTACACAGGAAATTCCACCCCAAACTCCAGAGATAACACAAGGTCAGGGACTGTTTTAGTAATGTGAATAAATGTAGCCTAGAGAGAGTTGTGCACAACTGCAAAGCCAGCAGAGTTGTGGGGATAAATCCATCTCACTCAGTGAGCTGACACTAACAGAGTTGGGAATAACAAGCTTTTTTATTATAGAAAGCCTTCAAAGGGTTGAAGAGGCCGACTTCGGAGATACCACCACTGAATCTGGCAAATTCCAGTCCCATGCACACTAAGCTATCTTCAATGTACGATATGTATATAATTTTAAATAGACAACATTAATACAAATGTTAATACTATCAATGCAGATCAGATCATATGCAATGCATGATTTCCTATCAATAAATTCTGTATTATTCTCTAATAAAGGGTTATATGGGACTTGACAAACACTCCCAATATGCACCACTTATTTATTCCCAAAGGCAAACCTGAACTATGTAGTGACGGCATTGCTACAAACACCATTTTTACAAGCACCAACACAGAGATTTAAGCACCTGAAGGAAACCAGTTAACATATCACCATTTCATAAGCAATTATCTGGCACAGAGGATGTAGCAATACCAGAGTAGGAAAGCGAATTGATGAAATCTGTGTTCAGTTACAGGCGTTGTAGACTTTAGAGTTATATGGAGCAGCAGGTGGGTGATAAAATCATTGTTATGTCCCCAATAGATTCAAGTATGTGGACTCTTCAAAATGCTATTTCTAGTATGCTATACAGCAGATTGGCTGTATTAGAGTCCAGTATGCAGGGATTCATGTCCAAAAGAATATAGTGCAATCATCAGAGATTGTGGATGGAGCAAAATATGGATGAAGAGTACTCTGTTATGATTCTAGTAGTGTTGGACAGGGTGCCTACCTTCTAGACAGCTCTGTGGGTAAAGGTGGCTGATGTTGGAGAGGGATGGTGATCATCCCTAAGGCAGATTTGGTGGAAGTGAAGGACATCATTCAGTTCTGGTCTCAGCCACATCAATGACAGCATTTAACAAAACTGCGCAAAGGCTGTGTCATGCTAGGCAGAAGACTGGTTCTCATCTGAATGAACTATTGGTTAAGACACAGAGACCACACATTTGGCCATACATCGAACCCCCTGAAGACAATAAGACAATTCAGGCTATTCTGTGCTCTGATGCACACTGTATTACTGCCAACCCTTCAGTTGTGCTCACACACTAGAGTGCACTTTTTGATTTGGATGCGATTTCTTCCACTGGCACCGCTACTACAGGCGAAACACAAAGGGAACAGACAGGAATATGTACATACTCAGTGAAGAGAACCACACGATCACATGCGTAAAATCAGAACACATACAAATTCAAATATTTGGAAAATAAATTATTTGACACACCTTGGCATATTTATCATTCATTTTTATTGTTTACATGTCAACAATGTTAGCCAACGATACTGGTGAATACTGTTGGGGCTATTTTAGTCACTTATATTTGGTAACACTATACATACATGCAGCTACAACAGGAGTTTTCACTTCCATAAAATTCATTAGGGGAAAATTTTTGCAAATTAGTTCTCTGGATACAAAACTTCCAGCATCAGAATTGCATATTGGGAATTCAATGGCACTGATCTCCACGTCTGAATTCCCAATATGTACACACATCAGCACAAAAATTTTCATTGGGTGAGTTCATTCATAAAATCTACCACTATAGCAAGGTTGTGCGGTATGAAGTAAACCACAAAGAATTATGCATATTCTATGATTCATTTGTAGGAAAACTTTAGAACAATCGGGGTACTTAAATCGCGACTTTAGTCATTCCAAAAAAATAAAACTTACATTTAAATAATTTTATAATTGGTAAATGCTTCATCTACATTCAGTGACATTTTCCTCATGCAATACAGACTCAAATCGGCTATTTTGTGTGCACAAGGGAGGTGCATCATGGAAGTACAGGTTGAGCGTCCAAAATCCAGAGTTCCGGAATCCGGAATTTTCCGAAAACTGGACTCCGGGACGATCCGTGGCAGGGTCGTCCGGAATCTGTAAAATGTTCCGGAGTCCAGACTGGATGACCCTGCCAACCTCGGGGCCTCGCTGTTGCCCGACCTAAGGCCTCACCTTGTCGCCGCTTGCCTTGATGCCCCCTCGCCGGCCTGCCCGAACACCTCCTTGGTGGGGCCCCGCCCAACGTCGACATCCTTGGCAGGGCCCGCCAGCCCAACAACATCCTTGGTGGGGCCCCGTCCGACAACGACCTCCTTGGCGGGACCCGCCAGCCTGACAGCAAGCTCAGCGGGGCCCACCCGACGACCACCTTGGCGGGGCCTCAGCCGACAACAACCTCGCCGGGGCCCGCCCGAACACCTGCACGGCAGCGGGGCCCACCCGAACACCCTCTTCTTGGCAGAGCCCATCCCAACACTTCCACAGCGGCGGGGCCCACCCACACGCCTTCTTCTCGGTAGAGCCCGCCCCAACACCTCCACGGTGGCTGGGCCCCGCCTGATGACCTCCTGGATGGGGCTGGCGACCCAAACAGCTCCTCGGAGAGCAACCCCCCACTCCTCTTTCTGACGTTCTGAAATCTGGAAATACCCAAACCTGGGCTCGATTGTTTCCGGATTTCAGATGTCAGAAATACGTTCCGAAGTCTGGAAAAACATGAAAACCAGATTCGGGCACTCAACAACACCAACCTTCTCCGCAAGTACCTGATGCTGCACAGGGCAGAGGGCATCAGCAATCGACCACATGGTTGCCCGGGATGCCAGTGATGGCCTCACCAGACCTAGATTTACTTCACTTGATGCTGTACACCCTGGCTGCCACATGATGCACCAGGTTGGTACCACTCCACAACAACACCATAAAGCATCCCTACAATGCCCAAGCCATTCCTTTCACACTCACCATTATGGGGTGGTACCCTTATGTCTGACCATTCACAGCAACTCACTAAGCCACTTCCAAAGGTTCACACAAATCTGTCCAAGAATGCAAAGTGTTCAAAATAAAGATTTCAATGTTTGACAACACATTAGCAGAAACTCTATATGAACATTGGTTAAAAGACCTAAATACCTACCCTTGTGTGTTGATAGTTGGTATGATTGGATAAGGATGAGGGTGAATGTGAGGTGTGGCTAGTGAGATAGGGATGTAATAATGTAGATTGAGAGAGATGGGTGGAAGTGTAAGGTAAGTTGGTGTGAGTAAGGATGTGCAGGGGTAGGGTAGGGAAGAGTGATGGGGATGTGATAAGTGGCACAGCAGGATGAGGCTGAGTGTGGCTTTGCAGTAACGTTTTGTGATCTACTGAGATCATTGAAAGGTTTGTGCCACGGCAGCCAGCTCCTCCTGAAGACATGCCTGCTTGTGCTCTCCTGTGCAATGTATAACCAGGCTGCGTTGGTGTCCTGGGGAGGTCTCTTCCGCCCATTGGAAGGGATGAGAACCTGCCTGCGTGCAGCACCTCATTGCTGTAGAACACTGACAGCACAAATGTCAAAATCAATGTGGCCATGGTCCCTGTAAGGAAACTGGATGACGACATGTCATCAGATCTGCTTCCTTCAACTGGCCGGGAATCTCACACAGCGGGCTTAACAAGCCCCATCAATGGAAGATTCTTCACACAGAGCGCGATGGAGTCAGGAGCCTGGACTCATCACGGCTGGCGAGATCGCGGACTAAGAGTGTACCATGATAATCCAGTTCTTGAGAACCAAGCAGAGAATTTAAATAACTTTGAAGTGTGAGAAATGGGGAACTAATGACAAAATAAAAAGATTTTTTAATGTTTCTCAGAGTTTAGAACAGTTTAATTTATTAAATAAGAATTCTGAGCTAATGTTGTTGTCTGGAATGAGAAGATTTTTGTGATGTTGAGAGGGGATGATATTTTCGGTGAGGTCAGAGGCTGATGCTTATTAGGCTGAAATATAAATCCACTGTGGGAAGTGAGGGGGAGGACAGATGTCGTTCGAATGATTGGGTATGATAATAGTCTAGGAGAACGAAGAGAGGAGAAAAAAACAAATAAATATTTTTCTTAACACCTTAACAAATGTTGCAAATTCACTGGGGTCATTTTAACTCCCCATCTCCCCACCCCCTCTCCTCCCGGCCTGGTGGAAACCAGGCAGGGGGCAGTTAAAATGGAGCGTAGGACTTACTCATTCCTTTCCCGCCCTGATCTGGCCAACTGCAACTTTAAATTGCAGAGGGCAAGGACACCCATCCCAAACTGGTGGGTTCTTATTTAAATATGCAATGCTCTGCTATTTCAACCTGAGGCCTGAATGGAGGAGCAGTGGTGGCTTTCCAGCCAGGCCTAATCTGCTGGGAACAGGAGCCAGAGTCAGTAGCGGTTCAGCAAGGTAATTAAAAAAAATGATTTGGTTTTTTGTGGGCCAGTAGTGCTCCCCTTCCCCCACATGGAAATATTAGATCTCCCCCGACCATGATTGATTGAGCACTTAGCTTGCACTACCAAATATTGAACTTCAATATTCTTATCGCCATGATTACCATCCAGCGGATGAGTTGGCTACATTCTGCCCTAATGAATCAGGCTTCACATTTTAAAAATTCATACAATGACGGAGGACACCAAAGACAGGGATTGTGACAGTCAGTTTCTGGGAAAGATCCATAAGCATTAACACAAGAGCTGCAGTAGGAGTAGATTGGGTCAGTCTGATTGAGTAAGGTGACAGTGTGGCACGAAGGAACATTTCTTTATTTCCTATTGTAACAGAAATGTTAACCCATTTATTTTTAAACAGGTTAATGCCTCTGCTAAAATAGCAGAGGAAGTACAGATGAATACGAGTATCCCACAGAGTATTTGAAGGTGCTGGATTCCTTTGTTTGTACCATTTAATATTTTGCACATCTTAATGAGGCATCCCTTTAAACCTGCTGCTCCCCCAGTCTATTACTGCAATCTTCTGTGATACTTGGCTTTTAAAGGCTACAATCTAATTTCCAAGCATGCTCCTCGTGTTTTACTCAGGATTTGCGCTGGAGATTCTGTAAGGGATATGCAAATGATCTGCACACAGAAAGTCTGATGGATTCATGTCTGTATGGCACCGATGAGCACAACAGAACAGAATCATAGGGCTGGATTCTCTCGGGTCGCACACGCACGGTGTGGGAGATGACGGGAAACCCGGTGGTTCAAGCTTTAACTCCACATCGGCGTGCGAAGTATAGGGTGGGATTGACAGGCTGGCTTCCAGTGGGGCAGGGAATGCTGACCAGGACACTGCAGGATCAGGTAGATGCTGGGCCCAGGATGGTAGGGTTCCAAGCCATTGGGGGGGGGGGAGGGAGGGCAAGCACAGGGGGGGAGATTTCCCTCCCCCCAGGAGGGGGTCTGATCCCCGACCCAAGGGCTGAGTCGTGATCCCCGGAGGAGGAGGGTGTTCCAAACCTGGGGGTGGTGGGGGGGAGGGGGGAAGATCAAACCCTGACCCCAGGGGGTGCGGGCTGCCGGTGGTGAGAGAGCATGGGGGGGCTGGTAGGAAGCAGTCCTGCTCCTCCTGGCTCACAAGGATTGCTCCCTGAGGCTGGGGCCACCTCATCGCAGCTATTCGGAATCCTGAGCCCCTGCAGTAAAACCTGTAAAGCAGGTTAAAGTAGAGAATTCAAGCCTCATTATCATATTTAAAACACCAACCCGCCTCCTAGCAGTGAGTTGGCTGCCCACTCCCCGTCCCGCCTCAGTAAAAGTGAAAGTAGGCAGGCTGGAGGTGGGTTGGGGTCGGTTTTTAGATTTTGAGAACTTTCACTTACCCCACCTCCATCCCATCCGTTCTTTCCTGTGAAAATTCCAGCCATAGAAATTCTAACACAGAAGACGGCCAATGAGCTAATTGTGCCTGTGCTACTGTTAGCTCCCCAGCAGAGCTATCGATTCTAATTTCACTTCCGTTCTTTCCTTAAATTCTTCAATATTTTTCCTTTTTTAAGTATTTATCTGATTTACTCTTAAATGTCATAATTAGCTTCAATAACTACTTGCAGAAATGCATTCAAAATTCTAATAACTTTTTAAATCAAATAATTCTTTTAACCTGCTCCTTTGTGCTTTTAGTAGTAATCCTAAATGTATGCCTCCCTGTTACTGATTCACTGATCACTATTTTCCCTTTCAAACCCTTTAAAACTTTTGAGCACTTTCAGTAGATCGGCCTTTGATGTTCTCTCCTCGAGTGAAGATAGTCTTCGTTTTTTAGATCTTTCATCCTAGAAAAAAATCCTCTCATCCCAACTGTCATCCTAGTAAATCTATGTTGCACTTTTTCGTACTTTAACTGTGGCCTAATGGTTTTAACAGATTCACTAACACCTCCTTGCTCTTGAATTTATTGCCCCCATATGTAAAACATAGATTCTCATTTGCCATTTTATGGCTATCACCATATACACTCCTGCTTTTAAAAATCTGTGCATCAATATCCCTAGATCGCTTTGTTCTTACACTCAATTTAGAATTTAACGATTTAGGTTACATTTCCATCCTTTATTTCTCCTGAAATATACAACCTTATATTTATCTACATTTCTCACAGATCTATCCACTCCCCTGACCTGACAATGTCCTCCTGCAGTCTCCTGCGTTCTTCCTCATTTAGTGATAGTGGTAGATTTTTATATCAGTCCCGCTCTGCCCAAATCCAAATCATTTATGTACGTTGGGAACAAGTTAAGTCCCAACATGGATCCCTGGGGCACACTTCCAGCCACGCCTTGGCATTTGAGAAACATCCATTTACTCCGACTCTCTACCTTTTATGCTGCAATCTTTGTTCTATTTATTCTGCCGCTTTACTTTTAATACTTAGGCCTTAATTTATTCAACAAGTGGGACTTTAACAGTCATTTTGACTTTGAATAATAGTGTAAAACGGAGATATCAGATCAGCCGCCCTTTATACTTCTCTCCCGATTTCCATTTGGAAATGAAAATTGGTAGAGATGTATAATGAGCCGCTGATACAATGGGGAGAATTTTAATACCCAATAACTGGTGGGTTTGGGTCGGGTGAGATGCGAAAATTTTTTAAATCTCAAACCCAAACCCAACCCACCTTGGAAACAAGGCAGCTAAAGGGATGCAAGAACTGCAGTCAGGGAGCAGTGGCTGGAGGAGGAACAGCAGCGGCCAAAAAAGGCCCAGTGGCAGTCCGGGGATGGTGGCAGTTGGGGAGCAGCGGCCGGAGCAGGAGCAGCGGTGGCCTATAAAGGCTTAGCGGCAGTCCGGGGTCGGTGGCAGTCGGAGAGCAGCAGCCAGAGTAAGAGCTAGCTGTAGCTGGGTCAAAAGTAAGAAAGAAATAAAAAGTAATCAAATTGTGATGCCACAGACAAGAGGGTAAGTGATTGGCTGGTTGAGTGGTGAGTAGTTTTCTTTTTCTTTATCTTTTTTCTTTTTCTGAGCAATAAGAAACCTTGTCATTGTGCCAAATTAAATAATTTAAGCGTTAAGTCATGGCAGGAGAGCCGAGACCCGTGTCATGCTCCTCCTGTGCTGGGTAGGAAATCAGGGACGATTCCAGTGTCCCTGACTACTATGTGTGTAGGAAGTGTATCCAGCTGCAGCTCCTGATGGACCACATTGCGGCACTAGAGCTGCGGGTGGATTCACTCTGGAGCATCCGCGATGCTGAGGATGTCATGAATAGCATGTTTAGTGAGTGGTCACACCGCAGGGAAAGGTTACACAGGCAGGTAGGGAATGGGTGACCATCAGGAAGAGCAGTGGAAGGAAGGTAGTGCAGGGGTCCCCTCCGATCATCTCCCTCCAAAACAGATATACCACCTTAGGTACTGTTGGGGGTGATGGCTCATCAGGGGAGGGCAGCAGCAGCCAAGTTCATGGCACCATGGGTGGCTCTGCTGCGCAGAAGGGCAGGAAAAAGAGTGGGATAGCTACAGTGGTAGGGGATTCTATTATAAGGGGAACAGATAGATGTTTCTGCGACCACAATTGAGACTCCAGGATGGTATGGCCTCCCTGGTGTAAGGGTCAAGGATGTCTCGGAACGGCTGCAGGGCATTCTGGAGGGGTAGGGTGAACAGCGAGTTGTCGTGCTGCATATAGGTACCAACATTATAGGTAAAAAATGGGATGTGGTCCTACAAGCTGAATTTAGGGAGCTAGGAGTTAAATTAAAAAGTAGGACCTCAAAGGTAGTAATCTCAGGATTGCTACTATTGCCACGTGCTAGTCACAGTAGAAATAGCAGGAGAGGTAAGATGAATACGTGGTTTGAGGGATGGTGCAAGAGGAAGGGATTCAAATTCCTGGGACATTGGAACCTGTTCTGGGGGAGGTGGCAAGAGTACAAACCAGATGGTCTGCACCTGGGCAGGACTGGAACCGATGTCCTAGGGGGAGTGTTTACTAGTGCTGTTCGGGAGCGTTTAAACTAATATGACAGGGGATGGGAATCTATGCAGGGAGACAGATGGAAGTAAAATGGGGGCAGAAGTAAAAGGTAGAATGAAGATAAGGAAAAGTGGAGGGCAGAGAAATCAAAGGCAAAAATCAAAAAGGGTCATGTTACAGCATAATTTTAAAAGGACAAAGAGTGTTAAAAAAAACAAGCCTGAAGGCTGTGTGTCTCAATACGAGGAGCATGCGGAATAAGGCGGATGAATTAACTGTCCAGCTAGTTGTTAACGGATATGATGTAATTGGGATTACGGAGACATGGCTCCAGGGTGACCAAGGCTGGGAATTCAACATCCAGGGGTATTCAATATTCAGGAAGGATAGACAGAAAGGAAAAGGAGGTGAGGTTGCGTTGCTGGTTAAAGAGGTGATTAACGCAATAGTAAGGAAGGACATTAGCTTGGATGATGCGGAATCTGTATGGGCAGAGCTGCAAAACACCAAAGGGCAGAAAATGATAGTGGGAGTTGTGTACAGACCACCAAACAGTAGTAGTGAGGTTGAGGATGGCATCAAACAGGAAATTAGGGATGCGTGCAATAAAGGTACAGCAGTTATCATGGGTGACTTTAATATACATATAGATTAGGCTAACCAAACTGGTAGCAATAAGGTGGAGGAGGATTTCTTGGAGTGTATAAGGGATGGTTTTCTAGACCAATATGTCAAGGAGCCAACTAGAGAGCTGGCCATCCTAAACTGGGTGTTGTGTAATGAGAGAGGATTCATTAGCAATCTTGTTGTGTGAGGCCCCTTGAGGAAAAGTGATCATAATATGGTAGAATTCTTCATTAAGAATTCAGTTAATTCAGAGACTAGGGTCCTGAACTTAAAGAAAGGTAACTTTGATGGTGTGAATTGGCTAGGATAGACTGGTGAATGATACTTAAAGGGTTGGCGGTGGATAGGCAATTGCAGACATTTAAAGATCACATGGATGAACTTCAACAATTGTACATCCCTGTCTGGTGTAAAAGTAAAATGGGGAAGATGGCTCAACTGTGGCCACCAAGGGAAATTAGGGATAGTGTTAAATCCAAGAGGCATATAAATTGGCCAGAAAAAGCAGCAAACCTGAGGACTGGGAGAAATTTAGAATTCAGCTGAGGAGGACAAAGGGTTTAATTAGAAGGGGGAAAATAGAGTACGAGAGTAAGCTTGCAGGGAACATAAAAACTGATTGCAAAAGCTTCTATAGCTACGTGAAGAGAAAAAGATTAGTGAAGACAAATGTAGGTCCATTGCAGTCAGAATCAGGTGAATTTATAATGGGGAACAACAACATGGCAGACCAATTGAACAAATACTTTGGTTCTGTCTTCACTAAGGAAGACACAAATAACCTTCCGGAAATACTAGGGGACCGAGGGTCTAGCGAGAAAGAGGAACTGAAGGAAATCCTTATTAGTCAGGAAATTGTGTTAAGAAAATTGATGGGATTGAAGGCCAATAAATCTCCAGGACCTGATAGTCTGCATCCCAGAGTACTTAAGGAAGTGACCCTAGAAATAGTGGATGCATTGGTGATCATTTTCCAACATTCGATCAACTCTGGATCAGTTCCTATGGACTGGAGGGTAGCTAATGTAACACCACTTTTTAAAAAAGGAGCGAGAGAGAAAACAGGGAATTATAGATCGGTTACCCTGACATCGGTAGTGGGGAAAATGTTGGAATCAATTATTAAAGATGAAATAGCAGCGCATTTGGAAAGCAGTGACAGGATCGGTCCAAGTCAGCATGGATTTATGAAAGGGAAATCATGCTTGACAAATCTTCTAGAATTTTTTGAGGATGTAACCAGTAGAGTGGACAAGGGAGAACCAGTGGATGTGGTGTATTTGGACTTTCAAAAGGCTTCTGACAAGGTCCCACACAAGAGATTAGTGTGCAAAATTAAAGCACATGGTATTGGGGTAATGTACTGACGTGGATAATGGTTGGCAGACAGAAAGCAAAGAGTAGGAATAAGCGGGTCCTTTTCAGAATGGCAGGCAGTGACTAGTGGGATACTGCAAAGTTCAGTGTTGGGACCCCAGCTATTTACAATATACATCAATGATTTAGACGAAGGAATTGAATGTAATATCTCCAAGTTTGCAAATGACACTAAGCTGCTTGGCAGTGTGAGCTGTGAGGGGGATGCTAAGAAGCTGCAGGGTGAGTTGGACAGGTTAGGTGAGTGGACAAATGCATGGCAGATGCAATATAATGTAGATAAATGTGAGGTTACCCACTTTGTTGGCAAATACAGGAAGGCAGAATATTATCTGAATGGTGACAGATTAGTAAAAGGGGAGGTGCAACGAGACCTGGGTGTCATGGTACATCAGTCATTGAAAGCTGGCATGCAGGTACAGCAGGTGATGAAGAAGGCAAATGGCATGTTGGCCTTCATAGCGAGAGGATATGAGTATTCGAGCAGGGAGGTCTTACTGCAGTTGTACAGGGCCTTGGTGAGGCCACACCTTGAATAGTTTTGGTCTCCTAATCTGAGGAAGAACATTCTTGTGATTGAGGGAGTGCAGCGAAGGTTCACCAGATGGCAGGACTGACATATGAAGAAAGACTGGATCGACGAGGCTTATATTCACTGGAATTTAGAAGAATGAGAGGGGATCTCATAGAAACATATAAAATTCTGACGGGACTGGACAGGTTAGATGCAGGAAGAATGTTCTTGATGTTGGTGAAGTCCAGAACCAGGGGTCGCAGTCTAAGGATAAGGGGTAAGCCATTTAGGACTGAGATGAGGAGAAACGTCTTCACTCAGAGAATTGTGAACCTGTGGAATTCCCCACCACAGAAAGCTGTTGAGGCCAATTCATTAGGTATATTCAAAAGAAAGTTAAATGTGACCCTTACGGCTAAGGGGATCAAGGCGAATGGAGAGAAAGCAGGAATGGGGTACTGAAGTTGCATGATCAGTCATGATCGTATTGAATGGTGGTGCAGGCACAAAGGGCCAAATGGCCTACTCCTGCACCTATTTTCCATTGGAAGAGCTAAGTGCCTTTACAACACTGTTTGTGGGCCAGGAGGAGGAGAATGGCTGCTTGCCCTTGACTCACCAAGCAAGCATCTTTCTGACCCCCAGGATCGGACCCCATCCCCAATATCGCTGCCCCGCTTCAGCCCCCAGGATCGACACCCCCAACCGCCACCCCCACCCTCCGGCCAGGATCGCCAACCGCCTCTCCCAGGATCGCATACTCCCCCAGGACCATCAATCCTTCTCTACAGGATCACCACGCCCAGTATCACCGACCCACCGGCGATTCCCCATCCCCAGGATCGCCGTCCGCCCCGCCCTCCCTCCCACCCCCCCCCCCCCCCAAGATCGACACCCTACCCCCCAGGATCACCGAACTCCGACCCCCCCCACCCCCAAGGATAACCAACCCCCCCGGCAAGTATTGGACCCCACCCCCCCACACCCAGAATCGGCGACACCCCCCCCCCACCCCAGGATCGCCAAAGCCCCCTTCCAGGATTGGACCCCGCCCCCAGTATCACCGATCTGCCGGCGCTCCCCTCCACCCCCAGATCGCTGTCCGCCCCTCCCTCCCCACACCTAGGATCAGCGCCACCCCCCCACGCTCTAGATCGCTAACCCCTCGCACCCCCCGACAACCAGGATCACCAACCTCCCCCTTGAATTGGAACCCCTCCCCCCCCATGCTATCATTACCTCAGCAGCAGGTTCCCTCTCGCTCCTGGGGTGTGCCTCCTCCTGCCAAACCTATCAGACTGGCTTCCGGGCGGGGAACCTACTAGTCAAAACTGGACAGCGTGTGTCGAACCACAACGCCTCCCCCCTGCTTGAAAAATCCATCCATTAAATATCGCAGCCGATATTTCCTGTTTTACACTGTCGCTTCAAGTCAACATTACCCCATAACTTGAAAATGCAAATGCACCTCTTGCACTGTATTCCCTTCGTCACTTGTGCCTGGAAACGAGAAGGTCCAGCTATCTACTTTGAATTATAAGGCACATACAGAGTTACATGTTAATTTTGTTCATCTAAATCTGAAACCTTATTGTAAACTTCTATCACAGTTTATATTTGATTATAAATAGATAGCATCACTTTACTGTAGTCAAATCTCTGGAAACAAAGTTATGGACCCTACAGGAGAGATCAAATGATTTTTTTTAAACCACTCGAGAAATAAATAAATTGTAAGTCAATTTCAGGGCATGCTTGATGAGCTGCAGTTCTTTTTGCATGGAACCAATGATAATGCAACAGCACCGATGTGAAACAGTGTAGAATGTGACCAATGTAGCTGCTTCACACTATTTGGTAAGCTCGGAAGAGAAACTGGCTCTTCTCTGACTTTCCATACAACTTTGGAGATGCATGAGAAAAAATATTCTTGGTCTAAACTTTGTTGCGAAAATGATGGGTCAAAAATTGCGGTCGAAGGCTTTCCACAGGTGGATGCCTCCGACCAATATTTCTTTTACGAAAGTACCTGGTGGTCCCAGAGGAACGAGCACTCCTGGTCCAAAGCCTAGATGCAGAGCCCAGAGCAGAGGCCCACGCAACCCAGGAACATAAGCGCAACCTGGGATCACGTGGACCTGGACCACCAATGAACATGGAGTATTCTCATTGAAAAAAATGGTGAGTTCCGTTTGTACACAATAACTAAAAAAAACACCTCACATATTTAAAATTAATTGAAATTAAGTTAAATTAAACGTTTTCAGAAAAAAATAATTTTTTTGAAAATGTTTTATAAATGTTTTAATAGGGTTAAAAATAAACTTGTCTTAACGGACCAGGCGTAAGATTTTTGAGGACATTCGCTGGGCGAGAGTTAGGCAAATAGCCAAAAACTCCGCCCGCGAGGGCCCTTCTCCGGGGATGCATTGGAACTGTTGTAAGAAATTTTGACTATTCGCAAGTGCTGGATTTCGGCGCATGCGCTTTGAGCGCCTGAACCTGGAACTTGCGGGGCTTCTTTGGGCACGTGTGCACATCGTATGCACCCGGAGAGGCCACAATCTCAGGACCAGTACATTTTTGCCATAATAAAACTGCACAAACCTGTTGTTATGACAAGTGCATAGTTTTAAGATAAACATTTCTGCTACATAGATTTTACATTTTATAGTTTTATTTTAATTATAGTTCCAGATGAGTTTGTATTATTACAGAACAAATATAATTGAAAAATGAAAGTTTTAAGTGGTGAGCACTGTATTGCAGAGTTTCCACTTGTGATCAGTATCCAGAGATGCATGTTGGAAGTGCATGTATGTAAATATTGGATCATGACAGGATTGTCTTCGATTGTGATAGTCCTTGTGGCCAAATAGCTTGTCAATATTCACTCTCCAGCGTCTCATGGAGAATGCTCACTTGTGCAGGTTACCAGTGCACTATTACCTTCAGAAGAGTAAGGGCAGGGAAATAAAATATACTTTTTTCTTTGACTTACTTTTTCTTTCTAATGTAATTTGACATCAAGGGCCATATAGGGCAAGAGGGGCGGTAGCGGCAGAGCGCTGCACAATGTCCCATGCGATGCTGCCGGACTTACATGCTCCTTCCATCCCTTAAAGGGAAGGGCCATTGCTGAGGGCGTTGCTAGATGACGAATATACTTGTCGGTGACGGCACCTGCTCACTGTGATGTTGGAAAATTCAAAAACCAGCAGAGAGGGGTGAGAAATCTTTCTTGTCCTACCTGACCACTAATCCCTAAACTACCACTCCCCAAGCGACCAGCTGACCTCACAACGCCTCCTGCAGCTGCTGTTGTTGATGCTGCATGGGGCGGAAGCGAATTTAGGTTCTGGGGCGGTAATGGGGCCCTGCGCACCTGATGATGTCACGATCTTCGGGGCGTTGGAGATCGCGGAGTTAAGGTTTACTGCCAGCGCTAACCTGCAAGGGAAGTTCACAGGCATCGGCACTTTCACTGCACCCGGTCGGAAATCTGTTGTCGCCCCCCACAGAGGTGCTAACGAGAGGTGCAAAGGAGGCAATTTCTCCCCCGAAGCTCTCGACAGCAGGAAGAGAGATTACATTGGCTTCTCTTTCACCAGAGAGAAGACGAGCGTGCATGTGGCTTTGCCAGGATAGTCAGCTTCCCAATGGTGCAGGGTGCCATCAACTACAACCACATGGCTTTGCAGGCACTGCATAACAATCCTGAGATCTTCCGTGACCGCAAAGGCTACCACTCTCTTAACATGCTGTTGGTGTGCGGCCACACACAGTGAATCCTCAACATCAATGCGCGCTATCCTAGCAGTAACCACAATGCCTTTATCCTGCACCAGACAGGTGTACCAGCACTCTTCCAGCGACCACATCAAGATCGAGGGTGGCTGCTCGGAGACAAGGGCTATCCGTTCTCCACCTGGCTCATGACTTCCCTCCGCAACCCCGCATTCATACCCATAATGAGAGCCATGCTGCCAGCAGTATCATCGAGCAGACCATCGGCCTGCTGAAGCAATGGCTCCGCTGCCTTGACTGCTCGGGAGGAGCCTTCCAGTACTCGCCAGAGCGGATGTCCATTTCGTGGTGGTCTGCAGCATGCTCCACAACTTGGCCATCATGAGGGTGCAACCTTTGCCTCTAGGGATTGCAGGACCACCTCAGGAGGAGGACGAGGTAGAGGAGGATGAGGAGGAGGAAGACAAGGAGGAGGAGGGAACAGGAGGGAGGGCAGAGGCAGCGAGACAATCGGCCTTCTGGATGGACTGTCTGTGACCGGCTCATCAGACTGCGATTCAAATGAATGAAACCAGAGATCCCCATTGCTCACCACATCCCTGTCACACTATCCCTGTCTCACGCCATATCACAGCGTCCTCCTGAGCACAAAGTTGAAATGAGAGAGATCACAAAATATTCCAAACACCATTCATAAATTTATCTATAAACATATCACACATATCACTTGAATTCTAATAACTAATGACACTTGTGCCTGCCATAGTTGAATAGCTGTCTTTGTGTGCAAGATGTGGGTGTGAGTGTTTCTAGGTAGAGATTGTTGGTGGGTGAGTGCTGGGGGTGTGGTGCATTGAGCAGTGTGTGAAGCTTGTGGTACAGATGGTGGTCTGTAGCATTTGTTGAAGCCTTCCCTTACCCTGACTACCCATGTGAGCTCGTTAAACGTCCTCCTGCACTGTGTGGGGGGCCTGGGGACCACAATACTGCCCATGACGTGGTGTGCCACCTCCCTCCACCTACTCTGGCAAATTTGTGGCAAGAGCCTCCTGCCAGTTGGCTGTGTTCAGGACCGCCCACCTTCTCTCCACCGCTAAAACCAATGCCTCCAAAGCTTCATTGGAAAACATCCAGGCTCTCTCCCTGTGATGGCGATCTGCCATCAGGATTTGTAAATAAATGCTCCTTCTCCTTGTCCTTCTTCTTATGGTTGTTGAGGCAGCTGCACACCCAACAATGCTGAGAATGAGGTGCTGCAGCATCAATGAACCTCCTCTTTCATTACTTGTGTTTATACTGCCCCAGATATTGGTCCATCTTTTCAGTGTAATGCCAATGAGTTTGGGTTTTTAAATTAGAATCATAACTGCAATCATTTTAATAAGGAGTGAGGACGAACTTTGTGTGCAGCCTGGCCGATTTTCATTCGGCGCTACTTAAATATTTTTAGTCTAAACACTGTCTATAATGAATTTCTAGCCTGAGGTCCCATATGCACAGCCGAATATTAATCCTAATATATTTTTAATAAAACTTCCAAAGGAATAATGCTTACCTCCTGGAATGTATTTTCTTTAAAAAAAAAACTTGATTTTATAAACAGTGCTCCCAAAATGGTTCTCTCAGATACCCAGAGCCAGATACTTCGGTCAAGTCAGCGTAATCTTTGGACATGTAACAAGCCTGCTTCAGACTCCAGTGGGCACTAATCTATTGATTTTTCCTGCTATTGTGGACAGTTTGAAGCAAAGCTATAAATGTATTTCGAGAGACAAATAAAAAACATTTTGAAATGTAGTAAAAAGTATAGAATTTATTTTATCTACCAGTCTGTTATTTGGAATTGTTTGATATCAAGTTCTGATTGAGAGAACTTGATTTAAGCAAAAGGCAGAAAACACGGCAGTTTTGGACAGAGTGATCAAAGAGTCAAGGACATGAAAATTTGACTTCCTTGGATTGTTGCCAGCACAATGAGTCTTTTAGTTTGAAGTACTTCACAATGAGCTTGAAATAGTTTTGTACTATACTTTCCCAGCCAGATACTGTATTTAGAAATCTTATAAAACCTTTTTCTGGTTCAGAAGTACAGGACACTCTCTTGCTGTTTAAACATACACGCCCCAAGTTTCCACATGATTTGCTCCTGATTTTTAGGAGCAACTGGTGCAGAACGGAGTATCTTAGAAATCGCAATTCTCCACATTTACGTTTTCTGCAGTTCTAGTCAGGTAGAACAGTTTCACTTTTGAACAGAATTTTTTTTTCAAAAGGGGGCGTGTCCGGCCACTGACGCCTGATTTGAAAGTTTCCACATTGAAAACGTACTCCAAACTAACTTAGAATGGAGCAAGTGAAGATTTTTGTAGGCTTGAAAAAACCTTGTCTACACATTAAAAAATCAGGCGCAGGTTACAAATTAGGCGTCGGGAACGAGGTGGGGGGGAGGGGAGGGGGAAGGGAAGTCATTAAATTCTACAATAAATCCTTAGTTATACTTATACAAATATTATACAAATAAATCCAACCTGAATAAAAATTTATAAGCAAAGAAAAGATTAAATAAACCATGTTCCTACCTGTGTGAAAGTGCTTCAGGCAGGCCTTTCAGGCAGCGGTTTGCCGTCGGGACCGACCGACGGCAGGGGGAGGGAGAAAGCTGCAAGAAGCCTGAGTGCTTGAGGCAGCCGTTTGCCATCGGGCCTGACCGACGGCAGGGGGAGGGAGGGAGGGAGAATGCTGCAGGAAGCCTCATTACTTGAGACAGCGGTTTGCCGTCGGACCCGATGGACGGCAGGGGGAGAAAGCTGCAAGAAGCCTCAGTGCTGATCAATCTGGTCTTATTTGGTTTTATCTGGTTTTATTAAAAAATGTTAAAAATTGAACAGCTACAAAAAATTTGAATAGTCTCAAACAAGTGCATGTGTCTCGTTTATCACAGTCTATCTTTAATTACAGAATGCACTCCCTCACACACAGAAATATCAAGAAAATTAAAATACAAGCCTTTGCAAGGGTTCAATAAACAAATTTTCACTTTTTCTGCAGCACTTTTTAAAATGGCCAAGTGCCAATGTTTACTTCAGACTGCACGTGCGCGAACGCTCCAACGCGCACGCGCAGGGTTGCCAGCACCAAAAAAACTCATTTAAATTGTACCCGCCCCCTCCTACTTACAAAATCGTCACGAGTGGTAGGCTCCGCCCCCTGTGCGCCACGCCAAGCAGACATCGAGCTGCAAGGCGCTCGAGAATACCGCGTTTTTTTTCAGGCGCCGTTTTCGGCGCGAAAAACGGGCGCCCAGCTTGGAGGGGTGCCTGTTTTGCCGTGTGTGGAAACTTGGGGCCACAGATGCTACATTTTTCAGGAAAATTTTATATTAATGGGTTGAACAGTTTCTCATTAAACAATTAAGTTATAAATAGTGCATGTTTTACAAGATGCAGTATATCCTATAGTGATATGGTAAGAGGCCATATTGTTCCAAAGCAAATCATACATGTTAGGTAGTTCCTATGGGAGGAAAGCATTAATTTTGGTGCAGCATTCTTGAATTTCATATCTTTTACTTACTTCACAAAAATTCATATTTTTGAATGATTTGCAAACTGTTCTGTGGTTTTTGTCATTCTACGTGCAAGCTTTAAAAATTGCATTGTTGAAAACAAAGAGTAGCCTGTGTGTTCTATGATGTCCCAGCAGGAGACAGACTACAGCACACAGATAACAATTATTTATTCTCTCCTCCCTCAAACACCTGTTTGAAATACCACAATGAGAGATTTTTTTTTTAACACACTATCTAGATAATGAACATTTTTATAATACAGTGAACATTCAATAATTAGAAATATTATTTCATGAGTTCAATATTCATAGTATTTAAATGCAGACAGAGCCACTATTGGGGCATGCTACACTTGGAAGGTAGGAGTAAAGGAACAAATCAAAATGATCTCTACATCTTGAGGCACCTTATAAGAATTTTTGTCACATCTCCACAACTCAAGAAATGATCCATTAGCTAAGGTTTTATCAGTGCTGCAGCAAACCTTGTCATTAGAAATGCTAGGGAGGGTCTGAATTATGTAAATTATTGTCTTTGAAATCACGTTGTAATGGTACTGATGCTATAATGCACAATGTGAAGAGAGCACTGTGCTAGATATATTTTCACAATCTCCAATCATTTCTTTTGCAGCTACATTGCAGTGTTTTTTAAAAATAAAAGTCAGGCAAGGGGAAATGGTATCTTGGCTGTACCAGCTTTCATGTGTGTTCAACAACCTGATTTTACCAATGCCATTGTGTAATAAATATCAAACTCTGATTGAATCTAGCTATTTTGTGTATTATAATTGAGGATCCATTTACTGGTATGGTGTTGGTAAAATCATGACATTATTGTGCTCGTCACAATATCTATAGATAATAGGGCCAAATTTACAAATGCCTCACCTACTGGCCTTCCATATTGGGGAATCGCGAGTAATGTGGCCATGGTTTCCTGATATACCTGGCTGTCAGGTGAGACTCGTCATTGGTAGTGTACATTTATAAAATCAGTCCTGATATTTTCAATATGCCGTTCTCACACATGATGTTGTGTATCAGGTTGCCCCTAACATCAAACGCTATTTTAATTAATTATGTTCATGTGTCTACAGAACAAAACTTGGCCCAAAAATTCCAGGGTCCCTGCTCCGCCTCTGGAAATGTGTTGGAGCTAGGTGCGCAGTAACCAACAGGAGATTACACAGACCCAATCCCAAATCGCAGAGTTATGGTTTTAGCAATGTTTGGGATTGGCAATTCACACCTGTAGAGGCAGCAGTCAGACTGGCACCCTGCCGTTCTCACAAGGCGACACTAAAGCCCAGGAAAGACTCACTAAATAATTCCAGTTGTTGATTTTAAATGCTCCTTGGGCATCAAATGGCCATCCTTTTAAAGATACAGTAATTGATTCCCTGTGTATCATTTACCATTGCTTCGAGCCAGCTTGGGTCCTTCTACCCCAGCTACTGATATCTCTCCCTATTGGCTACCAATCACCCCTACAGCTACTGAACCCCACCCTCTCCCTCCCTATCCAACAGAAACTACTGAACCCCCCACCGCACCCACCAGACACTACTGAACCCCCCCCCCACCCAACAGACATTACTGAAACCCCCTCTCTCCCCCACCCACCAGACACTACTGAACCCCCCCATCCCCCCCCCACCAGACACCACTGAACCCCACCCTCTCCCCTCCACCAGATACTACTGAACCCCCCTTCCCTCCCCACCAGACACTACTGAACCCCCTTCCCCCCACCAGACATTACTGAACTCCCCTTCCCCCCCCCAACAGACATTACTGAACCCCACCCTCTCCCCCCCACCCACCAGACACTACTGAACCACCCCCCCCACCCAACAGACATTAATGAAACCCCCCTTCTCCCCCCCACCCAACAGACATTACTGAACCCCCTCTCCCCCCCACCTACCAAATAATACTGAACCCCACCAGACACTACTGAACCCCACCTCCCCTTCTCCCCCCACCTACCTTCCAACTCGGCCACCTCACTTCCTACATTACAAGTGACTACACTTCAAAAGTACTTCATTTGCTGTAAAGTGCTTTGGGATGTCCTGAGGTCTTTCTTTTTTTCTTTTCTTTTTCTCACTTACCTGAAGGCTGCTGTTAGCGTTGCAGCGGCCCGATCTTCAAACACACTTTGCTGGAGGAGCTGCCTCTTACTCTCCAATATCAGGGGTGCCTCAGGCCTCACCATTCAGGCGCAGGGTGCCACCCCCACACCGTGTACCCAAAAATGAGTGTCCCAAATTTCTAGGCCATTTTATTTTTACAAAGGAACTATTCTGTCAGGAAAGAGCCCATTCGCAAATCTGTTCTTTATTTCAGTTATGCAGTCCTATCTTACCCCTGATTTTAAAGCAGGCAAGGTGTAAATCGGACACCCGATCTGAACCTGCCCCATTCCCGATGAGCTTATAATTCCTCCTCCACTAGACTGCCAAGGATGAGACAGACACATCGCTTGCATCAGCAGATTATCACACAGGGTCATTTACTCCAATACAATAGAAAGCTGGGAATAAACATGAACATTTTAAACAGAAATCAAAGAACAATTAAAAACACTTCAGTTGCTGTGGTTCTAGTCACAGACAGCAACCACTTATCTGACATCCCATTATTCTGGCATAGCTAAACTGCTGGTGTGATTACACGGAGCAATGTTTTGTCTGTGTGTATAATGATGCAACAATATTTTTAAAGGGACATATGCAGAACATTACAAGTTTATAGCACAGAGGGAGGCTATTCAGTCCATTGTGCTGGAGGAAACAAAGGCATGGATGAGGGCTTCAGCAGCAGAAGAGCTGAAGCCCTCATCCTTGTTAAGGGCTTGAGGCCAAGTGAGGCTGTGGGCCTTTATTCCTCTTATTGGATACATAAGAACATAAAAAATAGGAAAAAGTAGGGAATTCCTGCTACAACTGGTGAGACCACATCTGGAGTACTGCGTACAGTCTTGGTCTCCTTATTTAAGGAGAGATATACTTATATTGGAGGAAGTTCAGAGAAGGTTCATGAGATTGATTCCTGAGATGAATGGATTGTCTTATGAAGAAAGATTGAGCAGGTTGGGCCTATACTCATTGGAGTTTAGAAGAATGAGAGGTGATCTTATTGAAACATATAAGATTCTGAATGTGCTTGACAGGGTAGATGCAAAGAGGATGTTTCCCCTCATGGAGGAATCTAAAACTAGGATGCAGAGTTTCAGAATAAGGGGTTGCCCATTTAAAATGGAGATGAGGAGGAATTTCTTCTCTCAGAGGGTCGTGAATCTTTGGAATTCTCTACCCCAGAGAGCTGTGGAGGCTGGGTTATTGAATATATTTAAGGTGGAGATAGACAGATTTTTGAACGATAAGGGCATTAAGTGTTATGGGGAGCGGGCAGGGAAGTGGAGTTGAGGCCAAGATCAGATCAGCCATGATCTTATAGAATGGCGGAGTAGGCTCGAGGGGCCAAATGGCCTACTCCTGCTCTATTTCTTAAGTGTCTGTGCCAGCTCTTTACTAGAACAATCCTAAACTAATTCCACTACCCTGCTCTCTCCTCATACACCTCTATCTTCCTCTGCTTTAAATATTTATCTATTTTTTTCTTAAAAGGTGCAATAGTCTCTGCCTCAATCATTCCCTACGGCAAAGCAATCCGTACTCCAACAATCCTCTATGCAAAGAAGTTTCTCCTAATCTCTCTCTTCACTTCTTTAGTTATCATTTTAAATTATTGACACCTCTTCATTCACTCTCCAACCAGAGGTGTTGGTCTTTCCCTACTCATGCTATCAAAACTCTTCATTGTTTTAAAAGCCTCTAATAAATCTCCCCTTAGCCTTCGCTGCGCCAATGAAAATAGTCTGACTATCTCAAATGATTCCTCCGAGCTATGAATTTCCATCCCTGGCATCATCCTGGTGTAGAATGCTGTAAACATTCTATCGACCTGAAATGTAATTGTAAGCAGTGGAAATAGACAAATGGTGGGCTGGAGTTGGGGCTGGGGCAGAATTCCAGAAGCTAGGAGTTCCCACTCTTGAGCCTGGATGGGAACGTGTCATATAAGTGGTGGCTGGTATATCAAATGAAATGAGGTTACCTGCTGCACCAAAAGGTGCTTGTGGGCTCCACTGGTGAAAACTAGGTCTGGTAAATGATCTGGACCCTCATGGATAATCAAAGGTAAACAGGGTTGGGCTGGGGTTGAGTCTGGGCAATTATCTCAATGGGTGGGAATCCAATAGAATTTCTGCAGGCATGGTGTAGACAGGCACCAAGGAAATGCCCCAAATGGTACATCCATCCACCCACAGCTCCATACAAACAAGATGTCCTCCAACTGACCCCACAAATCTCGGCGGTAGTTCATGGTGCAATTCTAACAAAAATTTGGTGTAGTAAATAAGAGACAGAACTGTTGGTTAAAAAGATCAACTATTAAAAGTTTTAACCACCAGCAAAAATTAGCTGCTATGGTCCTATCTGGTTATCATCCTGGCATAATTAAGACCTGACTTCTTCCAATATGACTAAACCAATGATTTTCAACTCGAGAAGTACTGCTGCAAAGGTGAAGAGGAATTTCCACAAGAGTGATGAGAATCCACAAGGCCTACTGTATTTTACTGTGTGTTTAAAGTATACCTTAGGTGTATGTTGACATTTTTGGTGTACTCATGCTAAAAAGGAAAGCTAAAGCGCCTGCTGTGGGCTTGTACTGACACACGCAATGTCAACTCTTAAAAAGTCCTACTTTATTTTGCAGTGCAAGTTGTTAAAAAAACTGCTCAACTTTTGAAAATATTTGTAAACTCTATCACCAAAGGATGCTACATTCTACCTTTTGAGAGGAACTGATTGTCAGTTCTCCTCAGTCAAAAGAAGCTGATTGATTCAGAGGATGGCAAGCAAGGCTCCATGTAAATGTTCCGGTGCTTATGTGCAAATCTTTCATTCTTCCAGTCATGGTGATGTAAGTGAGCCATGTAACTGTAGCTCCTCCCTCACCTTGCTGCTAAAATGTTGTCAGGCATGGCACCAATAGTGCAATAGAAAGATTGCATAGCATCCAAAATGTCCAATCAGACAATTGGATCTTTGCTACTTAATATCTGACTGGAATGAAACCTAAATTTTAGGGGGCCAGCACAAGATGAAGATCTAACCCTCTGTGTATCTCTTTTGAAACTTCTTTGTAAGATATGTAATTATATATCCTGCAAAACTTCAACTGTAGATATATAGATCAATAGATATGCAAATATAATTTCCAGCATAAAATGAGCAGATTATATCACAAACCTGCTGCCAGGCTAAGTACAGAATAGAAAAACCTGTATTACTTAATATACAAAAGAGTTCTACCTTCAACAGCCCTCTTGAAGAAAACCTTACAACTTCCACATGTAAGAACTCCATAGTGACATCCCGAGGCTTCATCACCGCAGATGAGACACAGTTTCTGCAGACTCAGGCCAGGGGCAAAGTGAGAAACATGGCCTCTTCCATTCTCTGGCCTTTAAAGAAGAGAAAAGAACAGATTTGAAAGTGGATTGCCGCACCATTAAAAATAATTACAACAAAGCATTCGTTTTACATACAGCTTTGGTGAAAATTTGCCAATCTTGTGTCACTTTACTTTCTATAGTTACATTCAGGTCATATACTTGTGGATGAACAGATTCACTTTCAAAGTGAAAATTATGCTGGTATAGTAGACTCCTATTAAACAGCAGTCTTTTAATTGACAAAAATCAGCTAATTGGCAGATTTTCTTTTGAAGTCCATTTTTGCATTGAATTATGTTTTACTTTGTTTGATTATCTGTCTTCTGGCCAGTGCCAATTAAGTTTTTTTTAAAAAACGGCTGTGCAATGGTGGAAAAACAGAAGTATCTTTGATCACTTCTCTGATCCAGTAATCACAATCATTATTGGGATGAAGCTCATTTATTATGCTGGACTTACATAAAACAGAGCTATGAGGTAAAGACTGACTTATAATAATCCGTTCAAGTCACCCAGAATTTAATATTTTAGTTCTCATCGGGAAAATGTCGAAAGCAGCAAGTTAGGAGCAATGAACAGGTCAAAATTAATCCAGCTATTTTGACATTAAATAAGAATTCAACATTCTTGAGTTAGCTAATGGTACATAACATTTTTACATATGAGCTACCCAGTTTAATTAAATATAAAATCATGTACTGCACTTAGCTAAGCCTCGTGTTGGACATGTTTTAGCTCAGTTGAACCAGTTCTTTCTGCTACTTTGAGAATTAATTTGCACATTTGTGATTCAACTGGAAAACAAACAGTACACTCCAAGGACCAAATGTGGCATTTCATGCTCAGGGTAATCTATATGTACTTTATTTGAATTATTAAGGAAGGGTACAGTGTATCATATAAAAAGTAACATCGTCTCCCATGACATAAGCTTTGACCAAATATTGACCTATACTAAAACATTACTGGCATGTTATCATCAATACAATATGTGATACATGAAGATCAGCTTAAAATTGGTAATTCACAGTGAGGTATTGTGTCATAATAGAGATACTGGCAGATGGACTTGAGAGATCCTACATAACATCCACATAAAGGATACATAATTGAGAGAGACAGAAGGAGACAAAGTAAACAGAGTTGTGCATCATACTTTCTGTTTCTATTGACCACTTAGAAAGAACAGTACAAAGACATCATAGTTTCTCGCTAAAGCAATATACAAAGAATGGCACATTAACAACTTGTTTGTTAACAACTATGTTTGTATCTTTTTATATAGTTAGAAGTCCTGCATTCCACTCTTATCTATTTTGAAAACACTTTTGTTTTTTTTGTTTGTAGACTACTGTGAATCATTGTAAAAATTGAAGGATTCTGTCAATTTGAGATAAAGTTCTAAAAGTTCCAAACTAAAATCTCTTCTGGATAGAAAATTCTACCACAAACATTTCTAGCTCCTATGATTAAAATACAGTTTTCTTTTCATTATAATTTCAGCCATAATTTTCACAGAAAAAACAACAAATTGTGTAGTTACAGAATAATATATCAGATCATGGGGGTTTAGAAATGTATAAAAGCCACATTATTCCATTGGATTCCGTAATTAGTAGGGTGATACTCATTTTTTCACAAAAATTGCAAGATCTTGCTTTTTGTGACGTTCCTGAATTATTGATGAAAATGTGGGTATGCAAGATTTTGTAACATTCTGTAAGATTTTGATAGCATCAATGAACAAAAAGCATCCAGTAATGATGCATCTGCAATAAAGATCTTTTAATACTACTCAAACCACTAATGAGTCACTTAACCAGTATTAAAACGGAAAGGTTTGTTGATGCAGCTGTGCAGTGCATAATTATTGCAAGCAATGGTAAAATTACGTTATAAAGCAAAATTTACAGGCCAAGCTCTAGTTATCCCAATGTGCTCTGTAATGGAGCATAGAAATGACATACTTGGTGATGTACCAAAGAAAGAAGTGCAAGGGCACATCATAAACATGGTAAACTCTCTGCCAATCAAGAAAAGGCATTGTATGGAAGTCAGAAAAAAGGTGCATGATGTAAGGCGTGAATATTCCAACTCAGCATGCCAAGGCTATCGTAGACCCTTTTGCCAGAAAGATTTTGGAAGATGCAGGACTTTGGAGTTTGGAGGAGCATTCAGAACTCATAAGTGCTCAGTGTTCTATGCTCAGATAGATCAGTGAGCCTCATAAGAAAGATGCCTCTATCTGCTAGATGAGAGAAGCAGCAGCCAGATGAAACTGGCACTTTTTTTTATCACTCTAACAGTTCATTCTGGTACTATTCTTCCCGACCTCCCCCATTTCATGCTGGCACTCATATCTACCCATTAAGCTCACTAATGCTCATACTTTTCTCCCTCCTACCCTGAATTTAAGTTATCACTCTTCATCCCCTTCCTCCCTCCCAGTTCACACTGGTGCTCTCATCATCTCCCCCATTATTGCTACTGGTGGCTACTATCTCTTGTTGCTGTTCCAAGGTATTGAACTCTGCTACACACTGTGGATAAGAATTTCTAATCTCACAAAATTTCCAGCCAACAGCATACAGTGATAGTCAATCTCCTGCAACAAAAAGAGGAAGTGGATGATAGGAGAAGTGTTAAAGGGAGGAGGTTGGAGCAGCACTGGAAGGATAGTAGGAGATGGTTTTTATCCGGAAATATGGACAAGGAAATGCTGCTCTGAACACCCACTGGTTTGGCCAATGAGGCTGGCCAAGTCTACTTGAAATCTTGGTGTCATATTTGATCATGAGTTGAGCTTCCTACATCATATCCTATCCATCACTAAGACCACCCATTTCCACCTCCATAGCATTGCCCGTCTCCAACCTTGTCCCAGCTTCTAAGAACATAAGAAATAGGAACAGGAGTAGGCCATACAGCCCCTCAAGCCTGCTCCGCAATTCAATAAGATCATGGCTGATTTGATCATGGATTCAGCTCCACTTCCCTGCCCGCTCCCCATAACCCCTTATCTCCTTATCATTTAAGAAACTGTCTATTTCTGTCAAATGTATTCAATATCCCAACTTCCACAGCTCTCTGAGACAGCGAATTCCACAGATTTACAACCCTCAGAGAAGAAATTTCTCCTCATCTCTGTTTTCATGGCCCCTTATTCTAAGATCGTGCTCTCTAGTTCTAGTTTCCCCCATCAATGGAAACATCCTCTCTGCATCCACCTTGTACAAGCCCCCTCATAATCTTATACGTTTCGATAAGATCACCTCTCATTCTTCTGAATTCCAATAAGTACAGGCCCAACCTACTCAACCTTTCCTCATAAGTCAACCCCCTCATCCCTGGAATCAACCTAGTGAACCTTCTCTGAACTGCCTCCAAAGCAAGTAAATCCTTTTGTGAATATGGAAACCAAAACTGCACGCAGTATTCCAGGTGTGGCCTCACCAATACCTTATATAGCTGAAGCAAGACTTCCCTGCTTTTATACTGCATCCCCTTTGCAATAAAGGTCAAGATACCATTGGCCTTCCTGATCTTTGCTGTACATGCATACTATCCTTTTGCATTTCATGCACAAGGACCCCTAGGTCCCGCTGTACTGCGACACTTTGCAATCTTTCTCTATTTAAATAATAACTTGCTCTTTGATTTTTTTCTGCCAAAGTGCATGGCCTCACACTTTCTAACATTATGCTCCATCTGCCAAATTTTTGCCCACTCACTTAGCCTGTCTATGTCCTTTTCCAGGTTTTTTGTGTCCTCCTCACACATTGCTTTTCCTCCCATCTTTGTATCGTCAGCAAACTTGGCTACGTTACACTCAGTCCCCTCTTCCAAGTCGGTAATATAGATTGTAAATAGTTGGGGTCCCAGCACTGATCTCTGCGGCACCCCACTAGTTACTGGTTGCCAACCAGAGAATGAACCATTTATCCCAACTCTCTGTTTTCTGTTAGTTAGCTAATCCTCTATCCATGCTAATATATTACCCCCAACCCCATCAATTTTTATCTTGTGCAGTAACCTTTTATGTGGCAACTTGTCAAATGCCTTCTGGAAGTCCAAATACACCACATCCACTGATTCCCCTTTATCCACCCTGTTCGTTACATCCTCGAAGAACTCCAGCAAATTTGTCAAACATGACTTCCCCTTCATAAATCCATGCTAACTCTGTCTGACTGAATTTTGCTTTTGCAAATGTCCTGCTACTGCTTCTTTAATAATGGACTCCAACATTTTCCCAACCACAGATGTTAGGCTAACTAATCTATAGTTTCCTGCCATTTGTCTGCCTCCTTTGTTAAATAGGGCCGTTACATTTGCAGTTTTCTAATCTGCTGGGACCTCCCCAGAATCCAGGGAATTTTGGTAAATTACAACCAATGCATCCACAATCCCTGCTGCTACTTCTCTTAAGACCCTAGGATACAAGCCACCAGGTCCACGGGATTTATCTGCCTTTAGTCCCATTATGTTACTGAGTACCACCTCCTTAGTGATTGTGATTGTGTTTAAGTTCCTCCCTCCCTATAGCCCCTTGGCTATCCACTGTTGGAATATTATTAGTATCCTCTACCATAAAGACTGATACAAAATATTTGTTCAGAGTTTCTGCCATCTCCATGTTCCCCATTACTAATTCCCCAGTCTCGTCCTCTAAGGGACCAACATTTACTTTAGCCACTCTTTTCCTTTTTATATACCTATAGAAACTCTTGCTATCTGTTTTTATATTTTGTGCTAGTATCTGCTACATCCGTGCCTTTGTTAGCTCTAGACATGACTATTCCAAACAACACCCTCTGGCCGGCCTCCCTAGTTATATACTACGTAAACTTGAGGTCATCCAAAACTCTGGCGCCCATGTCCTAACTCACACCAAGTCATATTCACATATCTCCCCTATACTCGCTGACCTACATTGGCTCCCAGCTATGCAATGCCTCGATTTTAAAATTCTCATCCTTGTTTTCAAATCCCTCCATGGCCTCACTCCTCCTCTGTAATCTCTTCCACCCTATAATCCCCCAAGATCTCTGCGTTATGCCAATTCTGGCCTCTTGAACATCCCTGATTTTACTCGCTCCACCATTGGTGGCCATGTCTGCAGCTGTCTAGGTCCTAAGCTCTGGAATTCCCTCACTAAATCTCTCCACCTCGCTACTTCTCTTTCCTCCTTTAAGATGCTCCTTCAAACCTAGCTCTTTGACCAAGTTTTTTGTAATCTGCCCTAACATCTTATATGGCTTGGTATCAATTGTGTTTTTGATAATGCTCCTGTGAAGCGCCTTGGGATGTTATATTACGTTAAAGGTGCAATATAAATGTAAGTTGTTGTTGCTGTCCAATAGATAACAGCAATGCCCTGATCCAAGATGAGGTCTCTGTCCATGGCAATATTGTACAGATTCCTACTTTCTCTGGGATAGATTATAAAGCACCCCATTAGCATTTAAAGTGTTGCTTTATTTATCGGCTTTCATGACCACTGGACGTCTCAAACTGCTTTACAACCAATTAAGTACTTTTGGAGTGTGGTCACTGTTGTAATGTGGGAAAATCGGCAGCCAATTTGCGCACAGCAACTCTCATAAACAGCAATATGATAAAGACCAGATCAACTATTTTTATTATGTTGATTGAGGAATAAATATTGGCTAGGACACCAGGGATAACTCCCCTGCTCTTTTTCAAAAGTGCCATCTTTTACATCCACCTGAGAGAGCAGACAGGGCCTCAGTTTAACATCTCATCTGAAAGACAGCATCTCTGACAATGTAGCACTCCCTTAGAGTGTGAGTCTAGATTTATGTGCTCAAGTCCTGGAGTGAGATTTGAACCCACTACTTTTTGACTCACAGGTGAGTGTGCTACCCACTGAGCTACAGCTAACACTATCTGAAAATTCAGTGTTTGAACTCCAAGGGTCCGAAATTGCCCTACGCAGTGTTTGTGGCAGTCATTTCACCAATGGAGAATTTTTGCACTGGTGCGGGATGCGCCGACCCCAGTATGGATTTGGGCTCTTTGTGCAAAAAAATGATGACTGCTCTAACCCGGCATTCCCCCGGCATTTGCGTGTCGCTGATGTGTCAGCGTTGCATCGCAACATCCCTCACCTTCTCTTGAAGGGGAGGGACTCTGCGATCTGAGCATCACATTCAGTGCCGTCCACTGGGCCACCAGAGAGGATGCCGGCCTGCCTGTTCGCGGCCCGGCTGAACCAACAGCCACCATTATCAGGCCGATTGAGGAGGTAACCAGGAGGGTCGATGTGGGCAGTGCGTATGATGTAGTGTATATGGATTTTAGCAAAGCTGTTGATAAGGTCCCACATGGTAGACTGGTCACAAAAGTAAAAGCCCATGGGATTCAGGGCAAAGTGAAAAGTTGGATCCAAAATTGGCTCAGAGGCAGGAAGCAAAAGGTAATGGTTGATGGGTGTTTTTGTGACTGGAAGGCTGTATCCAGTGGGGTTCCGCAGGGCTCAGTGCTGGGTCACTTGCTTTTTGTGATGTATATCAATAACTTGGGACTTGAATGTTGGGAGTATGATTAAGAAGTTTGCAGATGACACTAAAATAGGCTGTGTGGTTGATAATGAAGAAGAAAGCTGCGGACTGCAGGAAGATATCAATGGACTGGTCAGGTGGGCAGAACAGTGGCAAATGGAATTCGATCTGGATAAGTGTGAGGTAATGCATTTGGGGAGGTCAAACAAGGCAAGGGAATACACATTAAATTGTATAACACTGAAAAGTTTAGAGGAACAAAGGGACCTTGGAGTAGATGTCCACAGATCCCTGAAGGTAGCAGGTCAGATAGATAAGGTGGTTAAGAAGGCATATGGAATACTTGCCTTTATTAGTCAAGGCATGGAATACAAAAACAAGGAGGTTATGCTTGAACTGTATAAAACACTAGTTAGGCCACGGCTGGAGTACTGTGTGCAGTTCTGGTCACCACATTACAGGAAAGATGTGATTGCACTGGAAAGGGTGCAGAGGAGATTTACAAGAATGTTGCCTGGACTGGAGAATTTTGGCTATGAGGAAAGATTGGAGATGCTGGGTCTGTTTTCTTTGGAACAGAGGAGGCTGAGGGGAGACCTGATTGAGGTGCATTAAATTATGAGGGGCCTAGATAGAGTGGATAGGAAGGACCTGTTTTCCTTGGTGGTGGGGTCAACAACCAGAGGCATCGATTTAAAGTAATTGGGGAGAGATTTAGGGGAGATATGAGATTAGAGAGGAAATTTCTTCATCCAGAGGGTGATGAGGATCTGGAACTCACTTCCTGAAACGGTGGAAGAGGCAGAAAGCCTCACCACATTTAAAAAATTCTTGGATGTGCACTTAAAGTGCCGTAAACTACAGGGCTACGGACCAAGAGCTGGAAATTGGGATTAGGCTGGATATCTCTTGGTTGGCCAGCGCAGACACGATGGGCCGAAATGGCCTCCTTCTAAGATTCTATGACACAAAAAAGATGGTGGCCGCTGCAGCAGCACCTCCCCTTTAAGGGCAGCCAGGGCGCCACAGCCACGTGCGAGAAGCTGTTGGTGGCATCGCCCCATGCAGACATTGCTCCCGTGGATCAATTTCCCCCACGCGGTGCAAAGGGGTCGGTGCGGGGATAAGGGGTTGCCGCGCACACCGATGACGTCATTGGCGTGCGCTGTGCCGAGGCAGTAATCGCGGGGCACGCGCAAACCACTTTTTGCCGACAGAGCCCCGGGGGCAAATCCGCGCAGGTCGATGTGGTAGCCACGCCGCTTACTAATGTATTAGCGCTCCGGTAGAACCAGGCGACAGCACTAACTGACCTTGCGCAAAGGAGCAATTTCGGTCCCTAAATGTTTACTCAATGAGGTTCTTGGTTCACACATTCCTCATGGTGTTTATTCTCAGGGGTTGTGCTGAGCTATCTTCAACCATGTTGTGCCTTGCAACACAGATCTTCAAGGAGATCTATTCTTGCTTCTTCTTCAAAAAAAAGCAATGCATGCTCCTGGAAAATGTGTTTGGCAGGTATTACTTTCTGGTGGTGGCTGTACGCCATTTGTGTGTTGATGGAACATTATCCTTAAGTATGCCACAGGGTTGGGAGGTGCACAATCAACAAATATTTGTTGCCTCTGATGCTGCTGCTTCTGTTGATCAGTGCTCAAGTGTATGTCGGTAGGTGTGTGGTGACCTGCTTAAAGGACTGCTACATGGCAAACTGATTGACCCCAGTGATGTCTCCTGTAAGTGCCTGCAAGGTCACAAGTTGAGGATGTTGGTAACCTTCATTATTGGTAGTGCAGTATGGATGATTGACTGTCCCTGCTGGTCTCCTTAGACCAGATGACAGAATTCAGTCACCACCTTTGTGTTGAACTTCACTGCATTGTACTGCACTGTGCCTGTGTCATGCCCAGGTAGCATTGCATGATTATTGCAGTATGTTCACTGCCTGGGATAGTTGCTGGGTCAGAGAGTAGGGGTTAAAGGTTGTTACTCAGACTGGCAAAAGGTGGGAACTGGAGTTCCACAAGGATCGGTGCTGGGATCACTGTTTTTCACCATTTACATAAATGATTTGGAGTCGGAAGCACAATTTAAATATTTACGGACAACACAAAATTGGGGGTTATAATTAATAGGAAGACTGCGACAAAATACAAGAAGACATTAATAAACTTGCAGATTGGGCATGTTAACTTCAATATAGATAAGTGTGAGGTGGTACATTTTGGTAGGAAGAATAAGGAGGCCACATACTCCTTGGAAACTAAGGGACCGAAATTGCCCCGCTCCCCAATTGGGGGCGGTAAACTTGCAGGCGGGACTTTTATCGGCCGGCCCAGAAGTCCCGCCCCCAATGCGAAATTTTAAACGTGTGCCACTCCAAGGCAGCGGAGCGCTGTAATTTAAAGGGGAGGGCCGCTGCGCACTCTGCAGGCCCTTTGGTGGCCACCACCGGGGCACCATGGAAGCAATTGATTAGGCCAGAAGCCCGGCACCCATAACGGTGTACCCAGCTGCATGATGGCGGGCCGGTCATCGCGAGGGCCGTCATTGTCGGGCCGATGAGTCGGCTGACAAAAGAACATTGTGGTCCGTGGCACAAAAGGCCTCCCCTTTAAAGGGCGCCCTGCCCCATGGGGCACAAAGAGGTCAGCGTGGGGCAGTAAGGAGTTGGCACGGACGACGATGACGTCATCGCCAGGCATGCCCTGGCCCAGGGCGCAGCGCTATCGGCATATTGCACCCCAAACCTTAGGGGCAATTTCCCGGGAGGCCCAATAATCCCCCTCGCCCGGGTGAAAACTTCATTGTGCCCTATTAGTGCCCCCCAGAGGCACAAATGGGGCTATAACAAGTGGCAATTTCAGCCCATAAGTGTCCAATTGGGGTGGAGGAGCAGAGGGAGCTAGGGGGACAGATACACAAATCAAAAAGTTGTGACTCAGGTTAATAAGGTCATATAAAATGCAAACAAAGCACTGAGGTTCATTTCTAGTTGGATAGAGTTGAAAATCAGAGAAGTTATTTTAAACTTGTACAGAACCTTGGTTGGACCGCACTGTGAACAGTTCTGGGGGCCGAAATTGTCCTCCGCCCAAAACGGGGCGCACCTTCCGATTTTAACGTGTTCCATCTGCACCAATGCATTGGGGCGGACAATCTGCCAATTTTCAGCATTTTGCTTCTTGTTTCCAATCGGAGCGGTGTTGGTGTCGGGAGAGGGGCGAACATGGAGGCGGGTCAGAGCAGCGGAAGTGGGGATGGGTTGGAGCGGCCATCACTCTGAGTTATCAGTGCATTGCGCTGACGCGTCACAACATCCCTCCCCTTCAGTTAAAGGGCAAGGCTGCTGCGAATTCTGCAGGCGCTTTAGTGGCAAAAACTGGGCAAGAGGGGGTGCCGGGTTGCCTGTTGGCGGCCCGGCCGAACCCGTGGCCCTCATTGTCGGGCCAACCTGGCAGTCGGCTGACAATTAAAATAAAATGGTGGCCGTGGCAGTGTGCCCTCCCCTTTAAAGGAAGACGCGCCGCCCAGCCACAAGAAGCTTCCCAGCGGGAAAAGCTGTCGGGGACACCAACTGGCAGCCGATCCGCTTCTGCGGGGCAATTTCCCACGGGGCAATTTCCCATGCAGGGTGGAAACAGGGTTACCGCCAGTCGGTAAGGGATCGACGGGGCAGCAACACAGGCGGAATGGAGACATTATATCAAAATGGCAGCCCCTGCACGACAACTGAGCGGTGAGTGCTTACCAACCCCTGGTCGCTGCTTTCACGCGGCTACAGCTCTTATTGAAAGAGGCAATTTCAGCCCCGTGGTCTCCATATTCTAAAAAGGATATAGTGGCATTGGAGAAGGTGCAAAAACATTTTATTTAGGTTTAATCTTTCTTTCTGATATCATCTATCAGGTAAGACTGAACAGGCTGGTGCTCTTTGCTCTAGAAAAGAGAAGACTAAGGGGTAACCTTTAAGATTATGAAAGGTTTTAATAGGGTAAACATAGAGAAGATGTTTCCACTTGCTGGGGAGACCATAATTAGGGGCCATAAGTATAAGATAGTCACTAATAAATCCAATAGGGAATACTGAAGAAAAGAAAAGTTTACATTTATACAGCACCTTTCAGGAACTCCGGATGTCCCAAAGGCTTTACAGCAATTCTTTACCCAGAGAGTGATTAGAATATGGAAGTCACTACCAGTTGAGGTGAATGGCAGAGATGCATTTAAGGGGAAGCTCGAGGGAGAAAGGAATAGAAGGATATGTTGATGGGGTTAGATTAAGAAGGGTGGGAGGAGACGGGTGTGGAGCATAAACACTGGCATGGACCTCTTGGACTGAATGGTCTGTTTCTGTGTTGTAAATACTATGTAATACTTTGTAATGTTGAGTGGCTCCTATACGCTCAGTGCTTCCCGATGCCCTCTCCTCCTCTTCATTCACTTAGAGAAACCCAACAACTCAACTGTACTGTGACTGCTTTCACCCCTTCATCACACTGATATGTTCATTACTAACTTTTCAATCAACCTATAATGATACATAATTGTGCACGAGTTCCATTGACTAGCTTTGAACAAGACCTTAACAGCCCAAAGCAGCTTTACTTTTAGCTTTTTACTCTTAGGTGCCACATAAAAGGTTATTACACAAGATAAGAGATCATGGGATTGGAGGTAACGTATTAGCATGGATAGAGGATTGTTTCATGGACAGAAAACAGAGAGTAGGGATAAACAGGTCTTTTTCAGTTTGGCAGGTGGTAACTAGTGGGGTGCCGCAAGGATCAGTGCTGAGGCTTCAGCTATTTACAATCTATATGAATGACTTAGATAAAGGGACCAAGTGTAATGTATCCAAGTTTGCTGATAATACAAAGCTAGGTGGGACAGTAAGCTGTGAGGAGAATACAAAGCATCTGCAAAGGGATATAGATGGACTAAGTGAGTGGGCAGTAAGGTGGCAGATGGAGTATAATGTAGGGAAATATGAGGTTACTCACTTTGGGAGGAAGAATAGAAAAACAGAATATTTTTTAAAATGGTAAAAAACTTTTAAATGTTGGTGTTCAAAAAGATTTGGGTGTCCTTGTGCAAGAAACACAGAAAGCTGACATGCAGGTACAGCAAGCAATAAGGAAGGCAAATGGCATGTTTTCTTTTTTTGCAAGGAGGATGGAGTATACGAGTAAGGAAGTCTTGCTACAATTGTACAGGGCCTTGGTGGGACCACACCTGGAGTACTGTGCACAGTTTTGGTCTCCTTATCTAAGGAAGGATATATTTGCCTTGGAGGTGGTACACTGGATTGATTCCTGGAATGAGAAGGATGTCTTATGATGAGAGATTGTACAGAATGGGTCTATACTCTCTGGAGTTAAGAAGAATGAGAGGTGATCTCATTGAAACATACAAGAATCTGAAGGGGACTGACAGGGTAGATCCTGAGCTGTTGTTTCCTCTACCTAGACTGTTTAGAACTAGGGGGGGCACAGTCTCAAGATAAGGGATAGGCCATTTAAGACAGAGATGAGGAATAATTTCTTCAATCAGAGGGCTGTGAATCTTTGGAATTTTCTGCCACAGAGGGCTATGGATGCTGAGTCTCTAAATAGCTTCAAGGCTGAGATAGATAGATTTTTGGAGTCTAGGGGTATCAAGGAATATGGAAATCTGGCAGGAAAGTGGAATTGAGGTTGATGATCAGCCATGATCTGATTGAATGGTGGAGCAGGCTCGATGGGCCTTATGGCTCCTATTTCTTATGTTCTTATATTATTTTCAATAAAGTTTATTAATCAATCTATTTTTGGAAGAGTAGGAATCATTGGAGAAATGCTAAATACAGATGAATACTCCATTAGCACTTTCCTCCCAAATGCCACCATTTTCAAGCATGCCTCCTTTTCAATATATTTACCATAAATATGTGGAAAAAGGACAGGAAAGACCATCTGGTAAATCCTGCCTGTCCATCCAGATATGGCACAGTGTTACAAACTTGGCTCAACTGTAGATATCTTCATGGGTTCAATTACTACATCAGTTGCTTGTTCTTAATTTGAGTATAATCACGAATTATAAGAGACTAAATCTTCTGTTTTTTCTCCGCAGCCTAATTCCAATATGAGCTCCCGTCAAAATTGACGATCTCCCTATCGAAGAGAAGAATCTGCCAATGACCCCAGCTGAAGTCACATGAGTTATCACAGCAGCAATGAATGTGAATGATCACTGCAATATTAAACTATCTTTCATTGTTCTCAGCACATTGGTTCAGACACCCTATCTGAAACTTAATCTATACCTGCCAGTCTTGCTTAATAAACTGATTGTAGCTGTCTTTAACCCCTTGAAAGCTATATTTAGCTCAATAGTAGCATTTTTTAAACCTATATTGCACCAAAGTCCCACTGTAGTGGAATAGTCAGTAATCCCAAAACATGACATGCAGCCTATGTGCACCATTAACCCAATCCTGAGTCACACAATCTCTTGGGAGAGACAAAACAAGAGCAAAAAAACATAGGCAAATTTTTTTAAATAATTTTTGGAAATTCCTCTCCGACCCCTGAAGGCAATCAAGCAAACTCCAGTAACTTATATCAGTAATTCCCACTACCTTCTATAACTTCCTCCACTCTTATGAACCGATCCAGCTCTCTTTTGAAGAACTACAGTAAATCTATACTTGCCACATGGTTTGGTAATCTGTTCCAGAGGAAAATGACACTCTATAAAAAAGAACATCTAACCTATTTGCATTCTTATTTTATAGTCATGGCTCCTAGTTCTTCCATCCCCATGCAGCTCAAATAATCTATCTACCTAGACAAAATCTGTTCATTTCATCATTTTAAAAACCCATGAAGTCTACATTTCTTCAATCAAAACACCCCCAATTCCTTGAGACTATTGAACAGAGAACTTTTGGCTCCAAGGGACAATATGATGAACAACAAAGACAGCAATTATAAACAAGTTAATGATCATTATGCAATGATACTGTAAAATCCATTACATTCTCATCTTAATGTCAGATTTTTAGGATTTTTTTATCCTAGACTTTTCAAATTGTCAGTTCGACCAGCTCTGACTTATTTTCTTAAAATAAATGAACAAAAGAAATATTAAGCAAACATGCTGGGGGCAATTTTCATGCTGAGTGTTAATCGGGAAGCCGATGGGTGAGGCATACACGGCAGTTGTCTGGAGGAGTCAGCAAGGTACGCAATTGCTTTGGTCTTGGGTCCTAATTTTAATGTGGTTGGCAAGCTGCAAACACGAATCGCATTATCCAATAGGCAGCTTGCCAATCTGGAGGCAGGAAATCAGGCGAGGTTTCCAAATGTGAAGAGCTTGCAGCATCTTGATTGGAAGGGGTATTAGCATTAGAATGAAAAGAAGCAGCACTTTTGAGAAACAGGTAACATGCTTGCAGAGCAGACAGCATCAATACATTACATTTGAAAGCCATTATGATGAAAAATCCCCAAGCTACTGCAATAAAAAATTCTCCCAAAACTGCATCCAGCTTTCCCTGACTGCAGCTGAGGATCCCTTTAATTTTTACTGGAAATGGCTGCCTCCTGATTTATACGGAGGTCGGAGTGGAGCAGGTCGGGAGCAGCGAGGCCCATAAAAGGGGGCCCAGCAGTCGGGAGCTAGCTGGTGCAGGGGCAGAAGGTAAACAAAGAAGTAAAACAAAATTAAAGTTTTACGTCACAGCCAAGCGGGTAAGTGATTTGCTGGTGCATTGGTGAGTATTTAATCTTTTTCTTTTTCTTTTTCTTTTCTTATCAGTAGGTAACCTTTGGCATTGTTGTCAAATTAAGTTAATTTAAGGGCTAAGTCATGGCAGGAGAGCCCAGACCCATGTCATGCTCCTCCTGTGCTATGTGGGAAGTCAGGGACACTACTATGTGTGCAGGAAGTGTGTCCAGCTGCAGCTCCTGACAGACCGCATGGATTCACTCTGGAGCATCCGCGATGCTGAGGATGTCATGAATAGCACGTTTAGTGAGTTGGTCGCACCACAGTTAAAGGTTACACAGGCAGATAGGGAATGGGTGACCATCAGGCAGAGCAGTGGAAGGAAGGTAGTGCAGGGGTCACCTGTGGTCATCTCCCTCCAAAACAGATATACCGTTTTGGGTACTATTGGGGGAGATGACTCATCAGGAGAAGGCAGCAGCAGCCAAGGTCATGGCACCATGGGTGGCTCTGCTGCACAGGAGACTAGGAAAAAGAGTGGGAGAGCTATAGTGGTCGGGGATTCTATTGTAAGGGGAATAGATAGGCATTTCTGCGGCCACAATCAATACTCCAGGATGGTATGTTGCCTCCCTGGTTCAAGGGTCAAGGATGTCTCGGAGTGGTTGGAGGGCACTTTGAGGGGAGGGTGAACAACCAGTTGTCGTGGTGCATATAGGTACCAACATTATAGGTAAAAAATGGGATGAGGTCCTACAAGCTGAATTTAGGGAGCTAGGAGTTAAATTAAAAAGGAGAACCTCAAAGGTAGTAATCTCAGGATTGCTACCAGTGCCACGTGCTAGTCAGAGTAGAAATTGCAGGATTGTTAAGATGAATACGTGGCTAGAGGAATGGTGCAAGAGGGAGGGATTCAAATTGATGGGACATTGGAACTGGTTCTGGGGAAGGTGGGACCAGTACAAACCGGACGGTCTGCACCTGGGCAGGACCAGAACAAATGTCCTGGGGGGAGTGTTTGCTAGTGCTGTTGGGGAGGGTTTAAACTAATATGACAGGGGGATGGGAATCTATGCAGGGAGACAGAGGGAAGTAGAATGAGGGCAGAAGCAAAAGGAAGAAAGGAGATAAGGAAAGGTGGAGGGCATAGAAATCAAAGGCAAAAATCAAAAAGTGCTACATTACAACATAATTCTAAAAGGACAAAGTGTGTTAAAAAAAAAGACTGAAGGCTCTATGTCGCAATGCGAGGAGCATTTGTAATAAGGTGGATGAATTAACTGCGCAGATAGCTGTTAACGGATATGATGTAATTGAGATTACGGAGACATGGCTCCAGGGTGACCAAGGCTGGGAACTCAACATCCAGAGGTATTTAATATTCAGGAAGGATAGACAGAAAGGAAAAGGAGGTGGGGTAGCGTTGCTGGTTAGAGAGGTGATGAATGCAATAGGAAGGAAGGACATTAGCTTGGATGATGTGGAATCTGTTTGGGTAGAGCTGCGAAACACCAAAGGGCAGAAAACGATAGTGGGAGTTGTGTACAGACCACCAAACAGTGGAAGTAAAGTTGGGGATGGCATCAAACAGGAAATTAGGGATGCGTGCAATACAGCAGTTATCATGGGTGACTTTAATCTACATATAGATTGGGCTAACCAAACTGGCAGCAATATGGTGGCGGAGGATTTCCTGGATTGTATAAGGGATCGTTTTCGAGACCAATATGTCGAGGAACCAACTAGAGAGCTGGCCATCCTAGACTGGGTGATGTGTAACGAGAAAGGATTAATTAGCAATCTTGTTGTGCGAGGCCCCTTGGGGAAGAGTAACCATAATATGGTAGAATTCTTCATTAAGATGGAGAGTGACACAGTTAATTCAGAGACTAGGGTCCTGAACTTAAAGAAAGGTAACTTCGATGGTGTGAGATGTGAATTGGCTAGGATAAACTGGTGTATGATGTAGACATTGGATAGGCAATGGCAGACATTTAAAGATCACATGGATGAACTGCAACAATTGTACATCCCTGTCTGGTGTAAAAATAAAACAGGGAAGGTGGCTCAACTGTGGCAACAAGGGAAATTAGGGATAGTGTTAAATTCAAGGAAGAGGCATATAAATTAGCCAGAAAAAGCAGCAAACCTGAGGACTGGGAGAAATTTAGAATTCAGCAGAGGAGGACAAAGGGCTTAATTAGGAGGGGGAAAATAGGAGTGTGAGAGTAAGTTTGCAGGGAACATAAAAACTGACTGCAAAAGCTTCTATAGATATGTGAAGAGAAAAGGATTTGTGAATACAAATGTAGGTCCCTTGCAGTCAGAATCAGTTGAATTTATAATGGGCAACAACAAAATGGAAGACCAATTGAAGAAATACTTTGGTTCTATCTTCACGAAGGAAGACACAAATAACCTTCTGGAAATACTAGGGGACCGAGGGTTTAGCGAGAAGGAGGAACTGAAGGTAATCCTTATTAGTCAGGAAATGGTGTTAGGGAAATTGATGGGATTGATGGCCGATAAATCCCTAGGGCCTGATAGTCTGCATCCCAGAGTACTTAAGGAAGTGGCCCTAGAAATAGTGGAAGCATTGGTGGTAATTTTCCAACATTCTATAGACTCTGGATCAATTCTTATGGATTGGAGGGTAGTTAATCTAACAGCACTTTGTTAAAAAAGGAGGGAGAGAGAAAACAGGGCATTATAGACCGGTTAGCCTGACATCGGTAGTGGGGAAAACGTTGGAATCAATTATTAAAGATGTAATAGCAGCGCATTTGGAAAGCAGTGACAGGATCGGTCCTAGTCAGCATGGATCTGTGAAAGGGAAATCATGCTTGACACATCTTCTAGAATTTTTTGAGGATGTAACTAGTAGAGTGGACAAGGGAGAACCAGTGGATGTGGTGTATTTGGACTTTCAAAAGGCTTTTGAAAAGGTCTCACACAAGAGATTAGTGTGAAAAATTAAAGCACAAGATATTGGTGATAATGTATTGATGTGGATAGAGAACTGGTTGGCAGACAGGAAGCAAAGAGTAGGAATAAATGGGTCCTTTTCAGAATGGCAGGCAGTGACTAGTGGGATACCACAAGGTTCAGCGCTGGGACCCCAGCTATTTACAATATACATGAACGATTTAGATGAAGGAATTGAACGTAATATCTCCAAGTTTGCAGATGACACTAAGCTAGTTGGCAGTGTGAGCTGTGAGGAGGATGCTAAGAGGCTGCAGGATGACTTGGACAGGTTAGGTGAGTGGGCAAATACATGGCAGATGCAGTATAATGTAGATAAATGTGAGGTTATCCACTTTGGTGGTAAAAACAGGAAGGCAGATTATTATCTGAATCGTGACAGATTTGTAAAAGGGGAGGTGCAACGAGACGTGGGTGTCATGATACATCAGTCATTGAAAGTTGGCGTAGAGATATAGCAGGCGGTGAAGGCGGCAAATGGCATGTTGGCCTTCATAGCTAGGGGATTTGAGTATAGGAGCAGGGACGTCTTACTACAGTTGTACAGGGCCTTGGCGAGGCCACACCTTGAATATTGTGTACAGTTTTGGTCTCTTAATCTGAGAAAGGACATTCTTGCTATTGAGGGAGTGCAGCGAAGGTTCACCAGACTGATTCCCGGGATGGCAGGACCAACATATGAAGAAAGACTGGATCTTATATTCACTGGAATTTAGCAGAATGAGAGGGGATCTCATAGAAACATATAAAATTCTGACGGGATTGGACAGGTTCGATGCAGGATGTTAGTTCCCGATGTTGGGCAAGTCCAGAACCAGGGGTCACAGTCTAAAGATAAGGGGTAAGCCATTTTGGACCGAAACGAGGAGAAACTTCTTCACTCAGAGAATTGTGAACCTGTGGAATTCTCTACCACAGAAAGTTGTTGATGCCAGTTGGTTAGATATATTCAAAAGGGAGTTAAATGTGGCTCTTATGGCTAAAGGGATCAAGGGGTATGGAGAGAAAACAGGAATGGGGTACTGAAGTTGCATGATCATATTGAATGGTGGTGCAGGCTCGAAGGGCCGAATGGCCTACTCGTGCACCTATTTTCTATGTTTCTATGTTTCTACGTTTCCTGCTCACAGTTAGTGGATGGGAGCAGGATATCGATGTAGTCAGGTGGGGCAAATTAAAACGGTGTCAGGGGTCCGAACAGTGTCATTTGATCCGGATTTACATATACATATGAGTTTCCCGCAGACTTCAGGAGGAGCTCTGGCCAGCAGAATTGAGCAATATTGAAACAGACGGCACCTCGGCAGTTGGTTGAAGCTTTCACCAGTCTTTCAATTGTGGTCCTGGTACTGCCTCGTTTTTACACTCAAACAGATCGTTAGTGACACAGAAAATATGTGTGCTACTATTATATATTAAAGTGCAAATTGTCTATCAAGCAGCTCATCTTGCCATTCTTATGCATATCATATCATTATTTTTTTAACATGATTCCCTACAATTGATTTGTAAAAGTAGAAGCGTGTACAAACTAGTGCAGCCTCTTGGTAACGCGTTGTCACCACTTTTATTCCCACCCCATCAAAGTGAAGCAAAAAATAAGTATTCTTCTTGTCACAATGTGATGTTACCTTGCTGAAAAAGAAGACAGTTTGGATTTATATAAAATATTAAATAGCATAGATCAGCTAAATCTAGATGATGACTTCAAAATAAGCTAGCAAAGTAGGACCAGAAAAAAGACGGCTGAAATTTCTGCAGGTTGGGGGTTCCGGCTGAAGATTGGCTGAACCACCGCCGCAGACCCCCGCCCTTAACAAATAAATGACACAAACAGCTTAAAATGGCTATTCATGTCATTTCTCAGAGGCTCCTGCCAATCTTCCACCACAGTTATGGTGGAGGATCAGGCGAATCCGATGGAAATTCTCCCCATAAATTTTACATTTAAAACAGATTTTAAGAAGTGTTTCTTTATTCAAACTGATACATTTTCGGAATAGTTTTTCAGGTCATGTTGTAGAGACAAAGGGGGAAAAATTCGGGTCGTTTCCGCCTCCTGGGCACGGCACCACGACCAACTCCCGCAAAATTCCATGGTAGTTTAGCGGCGGCACTAACCGATAGCATCATCACCATGCGCAGCAACCCGGTTTTCGCCCCGGAGTGAAAATTCGCTCGTGCCTCGTGAAGCTGCCACGGGGCAAAAATTAAAGGGGAGGTGCAGCAGTGAAAAATAAAATGGCTGACTTACCAGTCGCGGCCTTCTTGATTGTATATCGCGGGGTCCGTGCCGCAATCTTGCAGCCCGGCATTCCGCTTGTGTGCTGGGCTGCTGCCATAGCAACCCACTCTCTGGTGGTCCAGTGATGGCTCCGTTTCCCTCCCACAGAGTCGGCAGCTTAGCCCTCCCCTTTAATAGAACGGGAGTACCCTGTCTTCCCGCCAGCGCTCGGCATTCCACCACGTAACGCTGAAAATTTTGCATCCCTTTGCACCTCAGTCCCGCCCCTGTGGAGTGCGGGATTTTGTGTTCAACTTCCTCTTGGGGGTGGTAAGCCCAATATAATTCGCGGGGAGGTACTTTTGCGACTGGCGCAGGAACACCTGCCTCGCGGCTGTTACCGCTCCCTGAATTTTCGGTCGAAAGCGTTATCGATGTTTAAATGCTGTTCAATGCTAATATGGGAAACCTGATGAGGAATGAGCTTCGTTGGGCTAAATGTAATTCTTTTGTCCTTGAAATCTTATAATCTAGTGAATGGTTAAATAGATTTTTGTGTGCAGTTGCCACTTGTGATAAAGGTATTCCAATCTAAAAATATATTTGTAGAGTGTGCCTCTTTAAGAACATAGAGCTAACACAAAAACAACAACACACTGCCCACAGGGTACAGTAAAAACACAATTCTATGTTAGAGATTAATGATTAATAGTTTAGGAACAAGCATGAGGCATTCTTTATTCTTTACAAAACAGAAACATCTGAAACAAAATAGAATAATATTACACAAGTGCTGCCACTGATTGTGTGCTAACAGACCATTCTAAAAGCTGGAATAGGGAGCACACAGGTTTAGTTCTGAGGCCAACAGGAGAGAATACAAAATCACTTAGAAAAGGCTGTAAAAGTTTTGTTTTTATTTTAAAAGCAATGATTTCGTTTTTCAGAGGTCTTTGAGGAAAAGGTTAACAACATTCAGTTTGTAAAAAAAAACCTGACCTCTATGAGACTTTGTTGAAAGAAAATAACACAAAGAGGTACAGTTTGATTACAGCTAATTATGTAATGTGGCTAAAATTCCAGTCGGAGACTTCCGACCCGAATTTTTTTACGAAAATAACTGGTGGTTCCAGAGGCACCTTCGATTGTGGTCGGAGGCCTTCATTCGATGCGCAGCATATGGGGAGAGGACCTCCCTGTACGTACAAAAGAGCTGGGGTTAGATTTTACACTTTTGTGCAGATCGCCTCAAAATGGGCGTTATTTCCATGGGTGTGGGCGATAAAAATGGGTTTTCAGATCGCTGACTTCTTGCCCATTCTCAAAGCACCAAGTCTCCATTTTTGAAATTGGGTGTTACCGCGAGCGATATGAAATGGGCGGTAGCGTTAAATCTCTCTGACCTTCTGCCGTAAAGTGTCGCCGTCCTTAGCAACATAGAAACAGAGAAAATAGGTGCAGGAGTAGGCCATTTGGCCCTTCGAGCCTGCATCACCATTCAATAAAACCATGGCTGATCATTCCCTCAGTACCCCTTTTCTGCTTTTTCTCCATACCCCTTGATCCCTTTAGCCGTAAGGGCCATAACTAACTCCCTCTTGAATATATCCAATGATATATTCAACAGCATGGCAACACTCGATTCCCACAATTCAGGAAGTCAAGGGTCATCATGACATGCGGAGACAGAGAGCGAGGGAGTTGAGAGGGACTGAAGGCGTGTGTGGGTGTGGTGTGGCTGCTTTGGGAGGAAGAAAGAAGAGCTTAGAACTTTAGAGCAAATAGGAAAACAAAAATTAGCTGTTACCAGCCACATATTTGCCCGAATTTGGCCTATAATGGAGGGAGAGCAGGAGGCATCACAGCACGCTGTGGAGACTAAAGCTGACGAGTGCAATGAGCTGGGAGAGGACCACATTGGAGGGTGCTAAAGAGCGAGGAGGTTCTCAGATGAGGCAAATGCCTCCCTCCTGCAGGAGATCGAGTTACGCTGGGGTGGTTTGAAACAGGGAGGGTGTGGGAAGTCCACCCTACCAGGAGATATGCACCGAGATAGCAGAGATGGTCTTGTCTGCGACCAACGAGGTGAGTGAGGGCAACCAATGCCGCAAACGATGGAAGGGCCTTGTGGGATCCACAAGAGTAATGTATTACATTTATTTACATGTACTTATGTAATATATAATTTGATTTGTAACAGTATGAGTGACTATCAGCAGAGGTGAGGTCTTTCACTTTTACCGGGAATGTTGTAATCAAAGCCTGCGGTCACGGTGTACGTCTTTAGGTAAAGAATGATAATTATCATAATAATCATGATTACGTCTGTCGGTTATGTGTTGTATCAGTCTCTGTGACAGTACCTAGCAATGATCTCATGCAATGACCTCATGCCACGTCGTCCTGTCACCTTTTACAGAAGAAGCTATCGACGATCAGGTCCGTGCAGAGGTGAACGGGTGGGGGGCCACCAGTCCCCAGCAGCATCACTGAGATACAGGAGCGGGTGCTCGCACTCGTGGGGAAGCAACACCCGGACAGCCACGGAAGTATTTGCAGACCCTGAAGTGAAGCAACGTGAGTAAAGTTTACACCATTGCGTGATGTAAATTCAATAGATGCCACACCCACTCATATCCGAACAATCATATATGATAGATGATTTCTAAAATTGTCCTACAAATAATGCTGGCCTAATGAAAATCATTGCAATGCAAATGTGTTGATGGTCATGAAATGTGATGTCTGAGATGATTTTGATAGCGGTGGTGCTTTTGTCATGCATATGCTGTGTGTAGCGCTGGAATCACCTTCTGACCCTGGCACCCCCTTCTCATCTAATAACCACATTTGTGTTTTGCAGCTCAGCCAGCAGCACAGCCCCAGGCAAGACCACAAAGGCCAGAAGGTGGGGGCGCGGGGCTGGACTCGCCAGACGATCCCACATCTGGTGCTAATCCGCTGGGTCTGTTCTCTACGGATGAGAGCGCGGACTTCGAGGAACCTGTATCGCCACGCTCCAGAAGCCATTCCAACCCAAGGCCATCTAGTACTTCTTCGGTCATTCCTGCCACCACTCTGGAGGTACTGGCCCCAAGCACCTCGACACAGGGCACGCCATTTGTCCCCAGGATGGCGCCGATCCCGCGGAGGCCTCGTGGACTCGGCAGGTCTGGTCCACGAGCGCCACATGAGAGCGGAGCGATGGTACAATTGTCCAGGTGGACTGTAGACATTGGTGACCAGCTCATCGAAGCATTGGGGGGCATATCCCGACAGCTTGCCACCATGACTGAGTACATTCCGCGGATGGCAGATACCCTGGAGACGATAGCCAGGAACACTGCTGGTACAGGCCTCCCAGTGGTCCCAGAGTGCTGCACTCCTGCCCTAGGTTCCGCACCACCACTGCGAACGACAGATGAGAGGCAGGACCAAGATCCTGCTTCTGCATCAGAGAATATTCCCCCCTCGGCACCCCCTATTCCCGTACCCATGCAACCACCGTCTCTGCCTTCATCCTCCCCAATGAGGCACCGCCTGAGGAGCTCTTCAGCCAGGCACAGTGGAGTGAGATAGGGGAAGGGGTTGAGGTGGGGAGAAGGAGAGGGGGGAAGGAAAGTGAGATGCATGTCCGCAGGTGATGGCTGTATTATATCTCCATCTGGGTGTATACAATTTGTTGTAATGTATGGGGGGAAAGAACCACCCTCCTGCTTTGCCTTTGTATTCTGTGTTGCTGGATATGTTGATCATTTCATTGACGTCAATGGTGGAAAAAGTGGGGTGTGGGCGGGGGTTGGGTGTTTTTGCCTGTGATACTTATGATTTCAGACCAATGTTGGTCTAAAGATTTTTTTATTAACATAACCTTGTTGCGCACTGCCCCAGATAGCTGGACTGTTACACACTGGTGATTCCTTAACATGAAAGTGTTAAATAAAACTTAACTTCAATCAACGTAAATGTTAACTAGCACCAAGGTGATGGGCACCATTGATGTCTGAGCTGCACAAACACAGCAGTGTGTCAGCGTTGTCACTCACAGCAACGTTCTTTCAGGCAAATTGTTCAAATATCAGCTCCTCACATAAGAGTCTTGCAGCTATGTAGCCACCACGGGCCCTTTCCTGTGGTCTGGAGGAGGTCGTGGGCATGGTTGCATAGCCAGCCTGATTGTCTGTCCCTAGGTCAGCATCCAGCCCCTCGTCCTCCTCTTCCTCTCTCTCTTGAGGTGGAGCATCAGTCTCTTCTGGCAATTCTTGGCCCCTCCTGATAGCCAGGTTGTGTAGCACGGAGCACACGACCACGAATTTACCTACTTGCTCAGGGTTGTATTGTAGCTCCCCTCCTGAGTGACCCAGAAATCTGAAGCGCTGCTTAAGCATAGTTATTGTTTTCTGGACCACATTGCGTGTGGCTCTGTGGCTCTGGTTGTATTGCTTCTCGGCCTCGGTATGGGTGTCACGCAGGGGGGTCATCAGCCAGGTGGCTAGGCCATATCGGTTATCACCAAGCATCCAGCATTGTCCTTGTGGCTGACTCTTAAAGATGTCAGTGACAACGCTCTCACGCACGACAGACCGCATGACGGTACTGGAGCTGCGGATGGACTCACTCTGGAGCATGTGCGATGCAGAGAATGTTGTGGATAGCACATTTAGTGAGTTGGTCACACCGCAGGTAAGGGTTAGGACAGATAGTGAATGGGTGACCAAGAGACAAGGCAAGAGCAGGAAGGTAGTGCAGGAGTCCCTTGCAGTCATCTCCCTCCAAAACAGATATACCGTTTTGGACACTGTTGGTGGAGATGACTTACCAGGGGAAGGCACCAGCAGCCAGGTTCATGGCACCGTGGATGGCTCTGCTGCACAGAAGGGTGGGAAAAAGAATGGGAGAGCTATAGTGATAGAGGACTCTATTGTAAGGGGAATAGATAGGAGTTTCTGCGGCCGCAACCGAGACTCCAGGATGGTATGTTGCCTCCCTGGTGCAAGGGTCAAGGATGTCTCGGAGTGGCTGCACAGCATTCTGGAGAGGGAGGGTGAATAGCCAGGTGTTGTGGTACATGTAGGTACCAACGATATCGATAAGAAGCGGGAAGAGGTCCTACAAGCTGAATTTAGGGCGCTAGGAGTTAAATTAAAAAGTAGGACCTCAAAGGTAGTAATCTCTGGATTGCTACCAGTACCATGTGCTAATCAGAGTAGAGGAAGCAGGATAGTTAGAATAAATACGTGGCTTGAGCAGTGGTGCAAGAGGGAGGGATTCAAATTCCTGGGACACTGGAACCAGTTCTGGGGGAAGTGGGACCTGCATAAAAGGGACGGTCTGCACTTGGGCAGGACTGGAACTGATGTCCAAGGGGTAATATTTGCTAATGCAGTTCAGGAGTGTTTAAACTAATATGGAAGGGGGATGGGAACCTATGCAGCGAGATAGGGCGAAGTAATATGGAGTCAGAAACAGATAGTAGAAAGGTAAAAAGCAATAGTGGAAGGCCGAGTAAACAAAGGCAAGAAACAAAAAGGGCCACACTACATCATAATTCTAAAAGGACAAAGGGTATTAAAAAAAACAAGCCTGAAGGCATTGTGTCTTAATGCAAGGAGTATCTGTAATAAGGTGGATGAATTAACTGTGCAAATAGATGTAAACAGATATGATGTGATTGGGATTACGGAGATGTGGCTTCAGGATGATCAGGGCTGGGAACTAAACATCCATGGGTATTCAACATTCAGGAAGGATAGAATAAAAGGAAAAGGAGGTGGGGTAGCATTGCTGGTTAAAGAGGAGATTAATGAAATAGTTAGGAAGGACATTAGCTTGGATGATGTGGAATCTATATGGGTAGAGCTGCAGAACACCAAAGGGCAAAAAACGTTAATGGGAGTTGTGTACATACCTCCAAACAGTAGTAGTGATTTTGGGGAAGGCATCAAACAGGAAATTAGGGGTGCATGCAATAAAGGTGCAGCAGTTATCATGGGTGACTTTAATATGCATATAGATTGGGCTAACCAAACTGGAAGCAATACGGTGGAGGAGGATTTCCTGGAGTGCATAAGGGATGGTTTTCTAGACCAATATGTCGAGGAACCAACTAGGGGGGAGGCCATCTTAGACTGGGTGTTGTGTAATGAGAGAGGATTAATTAGCAATCTCGTTATGTGAGGCCCCTTGGGTAAGCGTGACCATAATATGGTGGAATTCTACATTAGGATGGAGAATGAAACAGTTAATTCAGAGACCATAGTCCAGAACTTAAAGAAGGGTAACTTTGAAGGTATGAGGCGTGAATTGGCTAGCATAGATTGGCGAATGATACGAAGGGGTTTACTGTGGATGGGCAATGGCAGACATTTAGAGACCGCATGGATGAACTACAACAATTGTACATCCCTGTCTGGCGTAAAAATAAAAAAGGGAAGATGGCTCAACCGTGGCTATCAAGGGAAATCAGGGATAGTATTAAAGCCAAGGAAGTGGCATACAAATTGGCCAGAAATAGCAGTGAACCCGGGGACTTGGAGAAATTTAGAACTCAGCAGAGGAGGACAAAGGGTTTGATTAGGGCAGGGAAAATAGAGTACGAGAGGAAGTTTGCAGGGAACATTAAGACGGACTGCAAAAGTTTCTATAGATATGTGAAGAGAAAATGATTAGCAAAGACAAATCAGGGGAAGTCATAACGGGGAACAAAGAAATGACAGAATAATTGAACAAGTACTTTGGTTCGGCATTCACTAAGGAGGACACAAACAACCTTCCGGAAATAAAAGGGGTAAGAGAGTCTAGTAAGAAGGAGGAATTGAGGGAAATCCTTATTAGTCGGGAAATTGTGTTGGGGAAATTGATGGGATTGTAGGCCGATAAATCCCCAGGGCCTGATGGACTGCATCCCAGAGTACTTAAGGAGGTGGCCTTGGAAATAGCGGATGCATTGACAGTCATTTTCCAACATTCCATAGACTCTGGATCAGTTCCTATGGAGTGGAGGGTAGCCAATGTAACCCCACTTTCTAAAAAAGGAGGGAGAGAGAAAACAGGGAATTATAGACCAGTCAGCCTGACATCGGTAGTGGTTAAAATGATGGAATCAATTATTAAGGATGTCATAGCAGCACATTTGGAAAGAGGTGACATGACAGGTCCAAGTCAGCATGGATTTGTGAAAGGGAAATCATGCTTGACAAATCTTCTGGAATTTTTTGAGGATGTTTCCAGTAGAGTGGACAAGGGAGAACCAGTTGATATGGTGTATTTGGACTTTCAGAAGGTTTTCGACAAGGTCCCACACAAGAGATTAATGTGCAAAGTTAAAGCACAAGGGATTGGGGGTAGTGTGCTGACGTGGATTGAGAACTGGTTGTCAGACAGCAAGCAAGGAGTAGGAGTAAATGGGTACTTTTCAGAATGGCAGGCAGTGACTAGTGGGGCACCGCAAGGTTCTGTGCTGGGGCCCCAGCTGTTTACATTGTACATTAATGATTTAGACGAGGGGATTAAATGTAGTATCTCCAAATTTGCATATGACACTAAGTTGGGTGGCAATGTGAGCTGCGAGGAGGATGCTATGAGGCTGCAGAGTGACTTGGATAGGTTAGGTGAGTGGGCAAATGCATGGCAGATGAAGTATAATGTGGATAAATGTGAGGTTATCCACTTTGGTGGTAAAAACAGAGAGACAGACTATTATCTGAATGGTGACAGATTAAGAAAAGGGGAGGTGCAACGAGACCTGGATGTCATGGTACATCAGTCATTGAAGGTTCGCATGCAGGTACGGCAGGCGGTTAAGAAAGCAAATGGCATGTTGGCCTTCATAGCGAGGGGATTTGAGTAGAGGGGCAGGGAGGTGTTGCTACAGTTGTACAGGGCCTTGGTGAGGCCACACCTGGAGTATTGTGTACAGTTTTGGTCTCCTAACTTGAGGAAGGACATTCTTGCTATTGAGGGAGTGCAGCGAAGGTTCACCAGACTGATTCCCGGGTTGGCGGGACTGACATATCAAGAAAGACTGGATCAACTGGGCAAGTATTCACTGGAGTTCAGAAGAATGAGAGGGGATCTCATCGAAATGTTTAAAATTCTGATGGGTTTAGACAGGTTAGATGCAGGAAGAATGTTCCCAATGTTGGGGAAGTCCAGAACCAGGGGTCATAGTCTAAGGATAAGGGGTAAGCCATTTAGGACCGAGATGAGGAGAAACTTCTTCACCCAGAGAGTGGTGAACCTGTGGAATTCACTACCACAGAAAGTTGTTGAGGCCAATTCACTAAATATATTCAAAAAGGAGTTGGATGTAGTCCGTACTACTAGGGGGATCAAGGGGTATGACGAGAAAGCAGGAATGGGGTACTGAAGTCGCATGTTCAGCCATGAACTCATTGAATGGCGGTGCAGGCTCGAAGGGCCGAATGGCTTACTCTTGCACCTATTTTGTACGTTTCTAGGATGTGAGCCACATCGAAGCTGCCCAGACATTTGGCATTCACTGCCATTATGATCTGGTTGTGGTCGATAACTAGTTGGACCTTCAGGGAGTGAAATCCATTTCTATTACGAATAAGCTGCGGGTCCTGAGAAGGTGCCCGCATGGCGATGTGAGTGCACTGTATTGCTCCCTGCATCCTGGGGGTACTTAGCAATGTGGTAGGATGCTCCAGCCCAGTCAGTCTGAGCCTCCGTGGTCATGGGGAAGCTGATAAAGTCCATCCTTCACCCGTACAGGGCCCCCATGACCTGTCTAATGCAGCGATGGGTGGCATGGTGAAACAGAAGGGAAATATCGACTGTGGAGGCCCGAAAGGAACTGGAAGCGTAGAAAGACAGTGCCGTGGTGACCTTTGTTATATATGTGAACTTATATTTACTCTGTACAGCCACCAGAGGGCTCATCCCCTGGAATCCCAAGGGATCCCATAATCCCTTGGGGGTACAGGTATTTAAGAAGGCCTCACAGGTTGGAGAGGCACTCTGGAGACCTGCAATAAAAGACTAAGGTCACGCTTTACTTTGAGCTCACAGTATTCAGTCTGATTCTTTCTCCATACATAACAACTGGCGACGAGATACAGATAGAAAACCCAAAGATGCAGAGAACAGTGGGCATCCTGGAGAAATTCTCGGAGGGAGATGATTGGGAAACTTTTGTGGAGTGACTCGACCAATACTTTGTGGCCAACGAGCTAGATGGGGAAGAGAATGCTGCCAAATGAAGGGCGATCCTCCTCACCGTCTGTGGGGCACCAACATATGGCCTCATGAAAAATCTGCTCACTTCAGCGAAAGCCACAGAGAAATCATACGACGATTTGTGCACACCGGTCCAAGAGCATTTGAACCCGAAGGAAAGCGTTCTGATGGCGAGGTACCGGTTCTACACCGAGAAAAGGTCTGAAGGCCAGGAAGTGGTGAGTTATGTCGCCGAGTTAAGAAGCCTTGCAGGACATTTGGAGCACATGCTCAGAGACTTTTTTGCACTTGGCATTGGCCACAAAGCCATACTTCACAAACTATTGACTGTAGAGACCCCAACCTTGAGTAAGGCCATAGCGATAGCCCAGGCGTTCATTGCCACCAGAGACAATACGAAGCAAATCTCTCAGCACACAAGTGCTGCTACAAGTACTGTGAACAAAAATATGTTGTTTTTGAATCGTAACACACAGGGCAGGTCACACATACCTGCAGCTACACATCCACAGATGTCTCAGAATCCACCATCAAGGGTGATGAATGCAAGGCCATTAACACCTTGTTGTGCTGCAGGGGTGATCATCGTTTCCATTCATGCCGATTCAAAGGGTACATTTGCAAGGGCTGTGGAACAATGGGACACTTCTAACGACTGTGCAGGTGAGCTGCAAATCCTGTTAAACCTGCAAATCACCATGTTGCAGAGGAGGACAGATCCACGGAGGATCACGACGAACCAGAGCCTCAGACCGAGGAAGCAGAGGTATATGGGGTGTACACATTCACCACAAATTGTCCCCCGATTATGCTGAATGTTGAACTAAATGGACTCCCGGTGTCAATGGAGCTGGACACGGGCACGAGCCAGTCCATCATGGGAAAAAGACTTTCAAAAGACTGTGGTGCTACATGGCCTCAAGGCCAATCTTAACTCCAGCTCGCACGAAGCTAAGAACTTACACAAAAGAACTGATTCCTGTAATCGGCAGTCTACTGTAAAGGTTTCCAATGATGGAGTGGTGCACAAGCTATCACTCTGAATGGTACCAGGCGACAGTCCCACGCTGCTCGGCAGGAGCTGGCTGGGAAAGATATGCTGGAACTGGGATGACGTATGAACACGATCGCCCGCTGACGACACTTCATGTGCCTAGATCTTAAACAAATTTCCTTCGCTGTTCGAACCAGACATCGGGAAATTCCAAGGAGCAAAAGTGCAGATCCACCCAATTACAGGTGCGCGACCCATCCATCACAAGGCGAGAGCAGTACTGTACATGATGAGAGAAAGGGTAGAGATCGAGCTAGACTGGCAGCAAAGAGAGGGCATCATTTCACCGATCGAGTTCAAAGAGTGGGCCAGTCCGATCGTTCCTGCCCTCAAGGGATACGGCACCGTCAGAATCTGTGGTGATTACAAAGTAACTATCAATCGTTTCTCCCTGCAGGACCAATACCCATTACCAAAGGGCGACGACCTCTTTGCAACGTTGGCAGGAGGAAAGACGTTCACGAAGCTGGATCTGACTTCAGCCTACATGAGGCAGGAACTGGATGAATTATCAAAGGTCCTCACCTGCATCAACATGCACAAAGGTCTTTTTGTTGAGAACAGATGCCCGTTTGGAATCAGATCAGTGGCGGTGATATTCCAGAGAAACATGAAAAGCTTACTGAAGTCAGTCCCGCACATTGTGGTCTTCCAGGGCGACATCTTGGTCACAGGTCAGAACACAGTCGAGCATCTGCAGCACCTGGAGGAGGTTCTTGGTCGACTCAACCTCGTGGGGCTCAGGTTAAAACGCTCGAAATGCTCTTTCCTGAAGTGGAGTTCTTGGGAAGGAGGATTGGGAAGGAGGGCATCAGGCCCACCAACGCGAAGACGGAGGCAATCGAGAACGCACCAAGGCCAGAGAATGTGACGAAGCTGCTATCGTTTCAGGGACCCCTGAACTACTTTGGTAACTTCTTCCCGGGTCTTAGCACACTTTTAGAACCACTGCATGTTTTCCTATGAAAAGGGGATGAATGGGTTTGGGGCAAAAGCCAAGAAAATGCCTTTGTAAAAGCGAGAAAATTGTTATGCTCAAACAAATTGCTCATGTTGGATGACTTCTGTGGGACAATCGAGCAGTGGTCCCCAAGAAGGGCAGAGACACCATCATCAATGACCTCCACAGTACCCACCCAGGCATCGTAATGATGAAAGCTATAGCCAGATACCATGTGTGGTGGCCCGGTATCGATGTGGATTTAGAGTCCCGCATTTACAGATGTAATACATGCTCGCAGTCAAGCAATGCACCCAGGGAGGTGGCGTTAAGTTTATGGTCTTGGTCCTCCAAACCATGGTCTAGGGTACACGTGCAGGCCCGTTCTTGGGTAAAATGTTCCTTGAGGTTGTAGATGCATATTCCAAGTGGATTGAATGTGAGATAATGTTGGCTCGCACGTCTGCTGCCACTACTGAAAGACTGCGGGCCATGTTTGCCACTCACGGCTTACCCGATGTCCTGGTGAGCGACAATGGGCCATGTTTTACCAGTGCTGAGTTCAAAGAATTCATGACCTGTAACGGAATCAAACATGTCACATCTGCCCCGTTTAAACCAACATCCAATGGTCAGGCAGAGAGAGCAGTGCAAACCATCAAGCAAGGCTTCAAGAGGGTAACTGAAGGCTCGCTGCAGACTCACCTGTCCCGAGTCCTGCTTAGCTACCGCACGAGATCCCATTCGCTCACTGGGATCCCACCTGCTGAACTGCTCATGAAAAGAGCACTACAGACAAGGCTCTTGTTAGTTCATCTTGATCTACATGAACAGGTAGAGAGCAGGCGGCTTCAATACAGTGCATACCATGATAGCGCAAATGTGTCACGCGAGATTGAAAGCAATGATCCTGTATTTGTATTGAATTATGGACAAGGTCCCAAGTGGCTTCCCGGCACTGTCGTGGCTAAAGAGAGGAGCAGGCAGCCCAGCCCAGCAAGGCCAGCTGCACAACAGCCCAGCGAGGGCCCAACAAATGATTCAACAATACCAGCTTTCACACCAAGATGATCAACCAGGACAACCCAGATCGACACACATTGTAAATAGTTACACTATTGACTTTGGGGGAAGAGTGTTGTTCTCTATGTGAACTTTGTATTTACTCTGTACAGCCACCAGAGGGCTCATCCCCCGGAGTCCCAAGGGATCCCATAATCCCTTGGGAGCACAGGTATTTAAGGAGGCCTCACAAGTTGGAGAGGCACTCTGGAGACCTGCAATAAAAGAATAAGATCACACTTTACTTTGAGCTCACAGTGTTCAGTCTGACTCTTTCTCCATACATAACAACCTTGACCTCGACCGACACTGATGTCCTGCTGTCAGGTTGCATATGTGGCCTGTTGAGCTCACATATTTCATTGATCACCACTTTGTGGAAGCGCAGTCTCCGAAGACAGGTATGGTCGGACATGTCGAGGTAAGACCTCTTTTCCCTGTACGTGCGGGGTGTGTGTGGTCTGGCCCTCCTCCTCATTCTTGCACGTCTTAAATTGGGCACAAAATGACGTGCATCACACATTGAGCTATCTGCACTCTGCAGCATCTGCGTATTAATCGATGCAGGCTGAGAAATGGCTGGCCCCATTGCAATGAAAGTATAATAGTGATTGATCAGAAGCAATAATTTCCTCACTAAAATACATCTCGAGTAAACTCCCAATAGTCCTGTAATGTCTGTAAGCTTGTAATGTTGTAGTTCCACACTGTGCATGTGGATGTATTATGTACTGCAAGTGCAGGGTTAATAATACAGACCCAGGCAGAGTTCCGGAGACTTCCGAGAAAGCAGCCTGCCATGTTAGGAAGCTGTGTGTGCTGTGCTCTGTGAATATATCACATTTGGCGACTAAGATGGGATTTTTGAGATGATTTAAAGCTTAAATTTTGTTGGGGAAGGATTCAGCCAGCCGACAGAGAGACTTTGGAAGTTTGTCTTTGCAAAAAAAGCTACAAAATCCGAGGTAAAATACATCACACGGTGTGAACAGCTAGAGATTAAAATGGCAGATGTATTGGGATATTTGGATGAATATAGACATGACCAGGAACATTTTAAAGTGTATGTGGATCGGCTAGAATTGTATTTCACTGCAAACAACATAATCAAAGTCCCAGACAATGCAGTCAAGAACCGGGCTGTGTTGGAACATAAGAAAGTGATCTTCTTATCGATGGCAGGTCCGGCATTATATGAAACCCTTGTAAATCTGCTTGTGCCTGACGAGCCAAAGGACACAACGCTTAAAGAGATTTTAATGAAGCTGGAGCAGCACTATAACCCCAAACCATTAGAAATTGCTGAAGGCTATCGTTTCAGGATTTGGAATCAAAAGGCTGATGAAAGTATCAGTGATTACATCACAGCATTAAAAAACCTATCGATGCACTGTAATTTTGGAAACTTTCAAAACCGAGCATTACGGGATCGTTTTGTTTGTGGGGTGAAAAATGATGCGATCAGAAGGAAGTTATTGACGACAGATGACTTGACTTTTGAGATTGCTTGTCAGACAGCGAGGTCGATGAGCATGGCCAAACAATATTCCCGAGAATTAAATAATAAATACGGTCGTCAGTCAACCAAGGTAAATCACCTGCAGGTTCAAAATAAAAGACGGGTATGCCCCAAAGTCTCAGAAACTGGACTTTCTAACAGAGCGTTGAAGTCATGCTATAGGTGCCTGGGACAACACATTGCTCAAAGTTGTCCATACGTGAAGGCAGAGTGTTTCTTCTGCAGAAAGACTGGGCATCTTGCGAAGGCATGCCGACTGAAAGGTAAACCAGTTTTTAAAGCTATGAGTCCAGCGTTCAAAGCTATGAATAGAAATCCAAAGAAACTACACAGCATGGAAGAACAACAGCAGGAGGAGGAGAGGTTAGAACTCCACGTCATTAGGAGCACGAGGTTAACAGACAGCGATTCGGAAAGCATCAAAATCCACATAGATGTTGCGGGATTCAAGATACCAATGGAAATTGACACGGGTGCATCCGTGAGTGTAGTACCAGAGTCACTGTACCGCGACAAGTTGCATGATTTTCAACTGGAAAAATCCAAGATAGAGCTGCAAGGCTACTCAGGAGAGAAAATTCCTGTGGTAGGTTGTATCACCGTACCGGTGAAGTATAAAGATCAATTTCAGAACTTGCCTCTAATAGTAGTGAAAGGAGACAAGTCTGCCTTACTTGGAAGAAATTTGTTGAGTTCACTGAAGCTGGATTGGAGTAAGATTTTCTGTGTGGAAGCGAGATTTTCATCAACAGATGAGGTTATCAAGAAGTATCCGAAACTGTTTTGTGAAATGGGCAGTCCGATCCAAGGCTTCAAAGCGAGTGTCAGGGTGTAGAAGGATGCTAGATCGGTTTACTACAAGCCACGTTCCATACCATATGCACTCAAGGAGAAAGTTGAGCAAGAACTCAAAAGACTAGAGACTGAGAACATTATTTGTAAATAGATCGATGTAATTGGGCTACACCCATTGTTGTTGTACCTAAGTCCAATGGTAAGGTAAGATTGTGTGGTGATTATAAGGTAAACTTAAACCAGGTTCTAGAAGGTAATGTCCCCAATACATTGCCGAATATAGAAGATTTATTCACAACACTGACAGGTGGTCAGATCTTCACAAAACTGGATTTTACGGATGCCTACTTACAGCTTGAACTAGATGAGGAGTCCAAATCATGCTTGACCATAAATACTCAGTTAGGCCTATATCAATTTAATAGGCTACCGTTTGGAGTGTCTACCATCCCTGCCATATTCCAAGGGGTGATGAACCAGATTTTGCAAGGTATTGAAGGGATAGTATGTTATTTGGATGACATACTAATTTCAGCACCAAATAGGCAAATTCATAATAACATTTTGAATGAAGTCCTCAAACGGCTAGAGAAGCACAGAGTACGAGTGTCTGCTCGTAAGTGTGAGTTATTTAAAAACTCAGTGGAGTACTTCGGGTACAGAGTAGACAAAGATGGTTTACATCCAACCATGGAAAAATTGGATGCAATTAGAAATGCAACCACTCCCAGGAATATCACTGAACTGCGTTCATTCTTGGGTCTTTTGAACTATTGTGGGAAGTTCCTACCAAATTTGGCTACAGTATTACATCCACTGAATGAACTTTTGAAAAAACAGGTCCATTGGAAGTGGTCAAAAGAATGCGATGCAGCATTCAAGAAGTGTAAAAGCAAATTGGTAGAGAACACCATGTTAGTTCACTATGACATATCTAAGGAAATTAAGCTAACATGTGATGCCTCTCCATATGGAGTTGGGGCAGTAATCTCTCATGTCGTAAGAAGTGGGGAGGAGAGACCAATTGCTTTTGCTTCACGCACTCTCAGTGCCAGTGGGAGTAATTATGCGCAAATTGAAAGGGAAGCTTTGGCATTAATTTTTGGGGTCAAGAAGTTTCACAAATACTTGTATGGTTGTAAGTTTACCATCGTTATGGACCATAAGCCTCTAACAGCAATCCTCCATCAAAAGTCCCCAGTTCCAACATTAGTTGCAGCCCGAATGCAGAGATGGGCTTTGATTTTGTCAATATATACATGTGATATTGAATACAGATGATCAGCTGATCACAGTAATGCTGATGCAATGTCTAGATTGCCTTCCCCATCACAAGTTACACCTGATAGGGAAGAAGTGTTTTATTTTTCATACATTGATGAACTACCAGTCACAGCTGAAGAGATTGGTAGAGCAACCAAACGTGACCCAGTGATGTCAAAGGTGTATGAGTATATTGCAAATGGATGGCCAAACCAGGTAACAAACAAAGATACACATCCATTCTTCATTCATCGGAATGAATTATCAGTCGATAAATATTGTATCATGTGGGGTACAAGAGTGGTTATTCCAAATAAATTCAGGTCCAAATTATGAGGAGACCTCCATGACCAGCAGCTGGGAATGTGCTTGACCAAGAGTTTTGCACGCAGTTACTTATGGTGGCCAGGTCTTGATAAAGATATAGAGTACATTGTGAGTCAGTGTACGACATGTCAATCAGTAACCAAGAAACCACCACCAGTACCATTACAGCTGTGGACATGGCCTCCCAGGTTGTGGCAAAGACTACATATTGATTTTGCTGAGTTAGAAGGACAACAATTGTTCATTGTGATTGATAGCCATTCGAAGTGGGTTGAGGTGTTCCCAATGTGGAAAATAACAACAAGTAAAACATTGGACATTTTACAAAAATTATTTTCTTCATTTGGCCTCTCTGAAGAGATTGCTTTGGATAATGGATCACAATTTCGTTCAGAAGAATTTGCACAATTCACGAACAAAAATGGTGTGAAACATACCAAGGTTCCACCATACCACCCTGCTTCGAATGGTGCAGCAGAGCGCACTGTACAAATTAGAAAACGTGCCCTCATAAAACAAATGTTAGATCCAAATCCAAGGAAACAACAGTTGTCATTGGATCACAAATTGGCTAATTTTTTGATTACATATTGAAATACTCCTTATACAACTACTGGTAGAACACCAGCAGAGTAGGTTCTCAAACGACAGCCACAAACCAGATTCTCGTTGCTAAAGCCAAATTTGGCACAGTCCGTAGAAAAGACACAATTAAGACAGAAAGAGAATCATGATAAAGGTAGCGTAAAAGAGAGAAGTGTGAAATTAAACCAGAAGGTGAGAGTGAAGAACCATCACCATAAATGGTTAAAGTGGTTACCAGGAAGAGTGGTGAAGATATGTGGTCCTCACACATATTGTTAAAGATGTTTGATAATGGACAGGTTAGGTTTGTTCATATTGATCATATTTTACCGACAGACATGGAAGGAGTTGAAGGTGGGAATGATTCAATTATTTCTGACTCATCAGATAGTTTTGATATAACAGTAGCAAATCCTAAATCCAATGTACTGGTTCTAAATCCAGGAGAGAATCAGAATGAAAGTCTGAGTCCGAGACAGGAAAATAAAGAGCCTGAAGTTAGAGTGAGTTCAAATGAAAATCAAGGAATTTCCATGGAGGAAAATGTTCCTCGGGATGAGCCTCGAATGAGTGTGAAATCAACACCATGTTTGGAAGGTTCTGTTCGAGAGCGAAGGTATCCTCTTCGAAACAGAAAACAAGTGGTAAAGTTAAATTTGTAAATATGGAAAAAAATAAGTTTATATCCTGTGTTATGTATAAACATGAAAGTTATGTATGATGCTTGTTATGATGGCTTCTTCATTAAGGAGGGAGAAGTGTAATGTCTGTCAGCTTGTAATGTTGTAGCTCCACACTGTGGATGTGGACGTATTGTGTACTGCAAGTGCAGGGTTAATAATAAACAGACCCAGGCAGAATTCCGGAGACTTCCGAGAGAGCTGCCTGCCATGTTAGGAAGCTGTGTGTGCTGTGCTCTGTGAATATATCACGAGTCCAGAGTCTGAAAATATGTCTGTTGAGATGGTCACTTCACCTGAAACGAACTCCAGTGTCAATCCAAACTCCCCCGAAGTTGAAGCAGCCTTTTGAATGAAGCGACCTGCGATTTTAAAAATGGCAGCCACACCGCTGGCTTTAGTTCAGAACAGTTCCACTTTTTCTGGGTGGTTTTTTGGGCGAGCGATATTGTGGCCGATATGTGTGCGAGGTGGTGAAAGTGACAGTGGGCGATCTCCTGGGCATTAGTTTCGGCAAATGTGATCTTTACCACAAAAAAAATGGGCGGGCGGTATTATTGAATCTCAGTGTTAATTCTGTGCGGAAACTAAGGCTGGGCGATATTATGAGTGTTGATTTCGCCCATTCTGATGATTCTGCCCAAAAAAAGTGGGCAGGCGGTATTATTTTTTCCTGGCATTACACACATGGGGAAAGTAACGCTCGGCGATAAGTTTCCAAAAAATGCCCTCAGTTTCCATTTTGTGGCTAAGTGGGCACTATATGGGCGTTATATATCATTTCAACGGTAAAATGGACGTTAAGTAGGCGTTAAGCATGCAAAAATGTGGAAAATCTAGTCCCTGGAGTCACGTGGGCCTGGATCACCAATCACTCTGCAGTATTCTCATTGATAATAATGGGAACTCTGTTTTTACTATCAATGAGAATAAACCCCTAAAACAAGAAACACAACATAATAAATAAAAAAAACACCTCACATATTTAAAATTAATTGAAATTAAAGTTAATCAAATGTTTTAGAAAAAATATATATTTTTTGGAATTTTTTTAATGTGTTTAATAGGGTTTAAAATAAACTTACCTTAATGGACAGGATTTTTACTGTAAAAATGTGTATTTAAATTACATTTTTATATGTTTTAAAACTCTTACACTGGTAAAAGTAGGCTATGCACCAGCTTTCACCAGGTGTAAGTGTTTGAAGGACATCCACTGGGCATGAGTTGGGCAAATAGCCTAATCTCACCCGCACGAATGTTCTTCTCCCGGAGATGTTCAGGATCACACCCCGAAAACCAACTTTTGCGAGGCCTCACCATGTCCATCCGCCCTTCGTACGGACCTGGGTGAGGCCAGAATTTTAGCCCCAATATATTTGGGGTATCATTGTAATTTGGTTCAAAACTGGTTAATTAAACCAAATACGATGTTAAATTGAAAAATAAACATAGGTTAAAAAAAACAAAATTACTGTTCTCAGCATATACATTGTAACAGCCTAAATTAAATATTTTTAAGTTATTATTTTAAATTTGGGCAAGTCACTTAAATTTGGGAGTCACTGCCCATTTTGAAATATTATTCTCTGAAATTCTGAGTCCTGCAATAATGGAACTTTATGGCAAGAGAGCTGCCAATAAAGCAACCTAGATCATGTGGCACAGATAGTGAATGGCAACTGCTTAACCCCTCGGGTCTCTCTCCAATGCAGGGTGATGTTTAATGACCTCAAAAGGTCACCAAAAGTAAGTGCGAATGCTACAAGCTGGCTTTAATGTTTAATGTATAGTTTGTATATTTTGGACAGTACTTATATGTACTTTAAAGATGCATTCCCTAATCCAAGGGTATCACCCTATGCGAAGTGTTCTATACTGACACCTACACAGGGAAGACTTAAATTAAGTGGATGCGCCATTGCTGCAATTCATGCATGCTTATTAAGACATGACTACTTTGATGGAAATTACATAAGTGATGAGATTTTTAAGTAGTTTTCAAATTAAACAGTCCATGACTGACAATAACAAGAATTATTTTGTTGTGCAGGTAAAGATTTCACACAATTCGAGAGAAGGGCAGGCTACAGGAGCAGGGACAGCAAGTGGAGGAGGCAAAGTAAGTCTTGAGAACACAGCTAATTCTGGAGATGGAGATGTGAGAGGACCTACACCCACAGAAGGTTTGTGCTAAGTGCTAATAGTCAGTTTCTATTTTGAGGCTCATATTCTGAGGAGTCACTTAGATGTGACTAACAGGAAGGAAAATGTGTACCGCAAGAGACTCATTACATTTTTATTCTTCTTATCTTCACAGAAGCTGGGAACTAGAAAGATGTTGCAGAAGGAGAAAAGGAAACAATAATGGCGCTGTTAACATTGGGCAACGCCTGCAGAAATTGGTCCAATCCATCATGAACCCTGTCACTTGCACTCACTGTCCCAGATAGGTTCACTCAGGGTGATACAGATAGCCTAGATGAGTAATTGACATAGGATGATTCACAACTGACAATGAGCCAGAGAATGAGATATAGGAGGTGTAGAATGATGTAGCTGAAAGGAGCCGAATGAGATGTCAGACTCTAGCTGGTGAGCATTTAGACAATGATCTCAGGGGCCCTACAATGAAAGGACAGAGCATCTGATTCAAATGAAGGTACTGCAAAGACTCTCTGATCGAACGCCAAATTTGGGATGACTAGAGCGGGCCTCTCTACAACAATAAGTATCCTGGAGCAAGTGGTAACGCCAGGAACTTCTGCATATGTCCCACAGAAAAAAGGGTTCTTAATATATAAATCCATGTGTCATGTTTGTAGCCACCAGATGGCGTCATTGTTGGAGGCCACAGAGCAGTATGCACATGGTGCTGCTCAGGTATAAAAGGCCAGTCATTTTGAGAGTCAGGCACTTTGGGCCTAAATAAAGCAGAGCCAAGGTTGTACCTTGCTTAGTTATACAGTACTCAGTTTGAATCTTTATTGCATACATAACATTTGGCGACAAGAATACAAGAACCTTTGTTTGCAAAATGAGCACGATTGGATTTTTAGAGCAATTTTGGAGGGAGAAGATTGGTCAGACTTTGTGAGCCGTTTGAACCAGAACCAGAACCAGTGGCCAACAAAATGAAGGGGGTCGACGATGCAGATCAGCACCAGGCCGTGTTCCTCACTGTGTGCAGTTCAAAGATCTACGGTCTGATAAAGAATCTACTCATGCCTAGTGATCCAACGGAGAAAACATACAAGGAGTTGTGTACATTGGTACAGGAGCACCTCAAGCCAGGCGATGGCATCATCATCTCGAGATACAGGTTTTATACATACGTTCAATCGGAGGGTCAGAGCACGGCAGAATTCGTTGCCGACCTGAGACGTCTAGCGAGACCGTGCGAGTTCAGGCGGTGTTGGCAGATATGCTGCAGGACTTCTTTGTTATCGGTATCAGCCACGAGGTGAACCTGCGCAAACTTCTGGCAGTGGAAGAGTTGGATTTAAAAAGGGCCATCCAGATCGCTCAATCATGTATGACAACAGAGAGGAATTAAAACCAAATATCGGTGAAGAACTGAACCTCGGCAAGTACTATAAATGCGATTGATTCAGCGTTTGGCAGAGCGGCACATGGCAGGGCCTATCCAGTTGCTTTCGCGAAACCTGTGGCTGCCCAAAATACGCCAGCAGGAATGTATCTGACTTCTCTGTGTTGGCATTGTGGGGGAAATCATCGGCATCAACAGTGCCGATGTAAGCAATATAGTTGCAAAGGCTGTCTGAGAGTGGGGCATCTCCAGTGCAAGTGTCCGCAACTGAGCAAGCAAGCTGCGACACACCATGTGGAGGATGAGAGTCAGACTAGCGCGGATCCAGATACGCAATCCAAGATGCCAGAGGAGGAAGTGTATGGACTGTACTCCTTCATAACCAAGAATAAATCAATTTTGATTAATGTGAGTTTAACGGAATACTGGTATTGATGGAACTGGACACGGGGGCAAGTCAGTCGATCATGATCGAGAGGGCATTTACTAAGCTGTGGGATACCAAGTCTGTGAGGCCCAGGATGAGCCTTGTTAACGCCAAGCTGCGCACATACACCAAAGAACTGATGAAGGTGATTGGCAGTGCACAAATTAATGTGTCATATAAAGGTGCGGTTCACAAGTTACCGCTGTGGATTGTTCCAGGCAATGGCCCAACGCTGTTCGGCAAGAGCTGGTTGGCGAAAATCAGATGCGACTGGAACAACATAAAGGCGTTGTCATTGGAGGAAAATGCATGTGCCCAAGTATTGAGCAAGTTCCCTTCGCTGTTCGAACCGGGTATTGGCAACTTCATGGGAGGCAATGTGCAGATCCACGTGGATTCAGATGCACGACCCATCCAACATAAAGCTCAGGCACTGTCATATATGATGAGGGAGGAGGTCAAAATTGAACTGGACAGACTCCGGCGTGAAGGGATCATATCACCGGTCGAATTTAATGAACGGGCCAGCCCATTGTTCCTGCGCTGAAAAGTGATGGCACAGTCAGAATCTGTGGAGACTACAAGGCTATGATCAACAAGGTTTCGTAACAAGATCAATACCCGTTACCGAAGGCTGATGACTGGTTTGCGACGCTAGCTAGAGGGAAGTCGTTCACAAAACTGGACTTGAAGTCAGCATATATGACACAGTAGTTGGTCGAGGCATCGAAGAGACTTACGTGCATTAACACGCACAAAGGACTGTATATTTACCACAGGTGCCCTTTCGGAATTCGCTCGGCTGCAGCAATATTCCAGAGGAATAAGGAAAGTCGACTGAAGTCTGTTCCCAGAACCGTCGTGTTCCAAGATGACATCCTGATCACCGGTCGTGACTCCAAGGAATATCTGAACAACCTGGAAAAGTATCTACTGCGTTTGGATAGAGTGGGACTCAGACTGAAACACTCGAAATGCGTCTTCATGGAACCGGAGGTTGAATTCCTCGGGAGGAAAATCACCGCTAATGGCATCAGACCTACTGACGTGAAAACCAAGGCCATCAAGAATGCACACAAGCCGCAGACTATGATGGAGTTGGGTTCGTTCCTGGGTCTACTCAACTATTTTGGTAACTTCCTAACTAAATTGAGCATTTTACTAGTATCACTGCACATGCTATTGAGAAAAGGCGACAACTGGGTGTGGGGCGCATCGCAAGACAGAGCTTTCTAGAAAGCCACCAATCTGCTTTGCTCGAATAAGCTGCTGGTATATTATGACCCATGTAAACGTTTAGTTTTGGCCTGTGATGTTTCGTCATTTGGAATTGGTTGCGCACTCCAACAAGCCAATGAGTCGGGGAAATTTCAACCTGTCGCGTATGCATCCAAAAGTTTGTCTAAAGCAGAAAGAGCTTACAGCATGGTAAAAAAAGGCATATAAATTGGCCAGAAAAAGCAGCAAACCTGAAGACTGGGAGAAAGTTAGAATTCAGCAGAGGAGGACAAAGGGTTTAATTAGGTGGGGGAAAATAGAGTATGAGAGGAAGCTTGCTGGGAACATAAAAACTGACCGCAAAAGCTTTTATAAATATGTGAAGAGGAAAAGATTAGTGAAGACAAACGTAGGTCCCTTGCAGTCAGAATCAGGTGAATTTATAATGGGGAACAAAGAAGTGGCAGACCAGTTGAACAAATAATTTGGTTCTATCTTCACGAAGGAAGACACAAAGAACCTTTTGGAAATACTAGGGGATCGCGAGTCTAGTGAGAAGGAGGAACTGAAGGAAATCCTTATTAATTGGGAAATTGTGTAAGGAAAATTGGTGGGATTGAAGGCCGATAAATCCCCAGGGCCTGATAGTCTGCATCCCAGAGTACTTAAGGAAGTGGCCCTAGAAATAGTGGATGCATTGGTGATCATTTTCCAACAGTCTATCGATTCTGGATCAGTTCCTATGGACTGGAATGTAGCTAATATAACACCACTTTCTAAAAAAGGAGAGAGAGAGAAAATGGGTAATTGTAGACCGGTTAGCCTGACATCAGTAGTGGGGAAAATGCTGGAATCAATTACTAAAGATGAAATAGCAGCGCATTTGGAAAGCAGTGACAGGATCAGTCCAAGTCAGCATGGATTTATGAAAGGGAAAACATGCTTGACAAATCTTCTAGAATTTTTTGAGGATGTAACTAGTAGAGTGGACAAGGGAGAACCAGTGGATGTGATGTATTTGGACTTTCAAAAGGCTTTTGACAAGGTCCCACACAAGAGATTGGTGTGCAAAATTAAAGCAGATGCTATTGGGGGGTAATGTACTGACGTGGATAGAGAACTGGTTGGCAGACAGGAAGCAAAGAGTCGGGATAAACGAGTCCTTTTCAGAATGGCAGGCAGTGACTAGTGGGGTGATGCAGGGCTCAGTGCTGGGACCCCAGCTATTTACAATATACATCAATGTTTTAGATGAAGAAATTGAGTGTAATATCTCCAGGTTTGCAGATGACACTAAGCTGGGTAATGGTGTGAGCTGTGAGGAGGTTGCTAAGAGGCTGCAGAGTGATTGGACAGGTTAGGTGAGTGGACAAATGCATGGCAGATGCAGTATAATGTGGATGAATGTGAGGTTATCCACTTCGGTGACAAAAATACAAAGGCAGAATATTATCTGAATGGTGGCAGATTAGGAAAAGGGGAGGTGCAACGAGACCTGGGTGTCATGGTACATCAGTCATTGAAAGTTGGCATGCAGGTACAGCAGGCGGTGAAGAAGACAAATGGCATGTTGGCCTTCATTGCGAGGGGATTTGAGAATAAGAGCAGGGAGGTCTTACTGCAGTTGTACAGGGCCTTGCTGAGGCCTCACCTGGAATATTGTGTTTAGTTTTGGTCTCCTAATCTGAGGAAGGATGTTCTTGCTATTGAGGGAGTGCAGCGAAGGTTCACCAGACTGATTCCCAGGAAGGCTGGACTGACATATGAGGAGAGACTGGATTGACTGGGCCTGTATTCACTGGAGTTTAGAAGGATGAGAGGGGATCTCATAGAAACATATAAAATTCTGTCGGGACTGGACAGGTTAGATGCAGGAAGAATGTTCCCTATGTTGGGGAAGTCCAGAACCAGGGGACACAGTCTAAGGATAAGGGGTAAGCCATTTAGGACTGAGATGAGGAAAAACTTCTTCACTCAGAGAGTTGGTAACCTGTGGAATTCTCTACCGCAGAGAATTGTTGATGCCAGTTCGTTGGATATATGAAAGAGGAAGTTAGATATGGCCCTTACAGCTAAAGGGATCAAGAGGTATGGAGAGAAAGCAGGAAAGGGATACTGAGGTGAATGATCAGCCAAGATCTTATTGAATGGCGATGCAGGCTCATAGGGCCGAATGGTCTACTCCTGCCCGTATTTTCTATGTTTCTATGTTTCGATGAAGCTTTAGCATGTGTGTACGTTGTTAAAAAGATGCATCAATACCTGTTCGGTCTGACGTTTGAATTAGAGACTGATCACAAGCCACTCATTTAATTGTTTTCCGAGAGCAAAGGTATCAATACCAACGTTTCATCCCGCATCCAAAGGTGGGCGCTGACATTATCTGCCTTTAATTATGTCATTCGCCACAGACCTGGCACAGAGAATTGTGCCGATGCTTTGAGCCAGTTGCCATTGCCCACACCGGAGGTGGAAACGCTACAACTGGCGGATCTAATGTTAATCATGGATGCTTTTGAGAGTGAAGGAACCTCTGTCACAGCTCAACAAGTTAAGACCTGGACCAGCCAGGACCCGATTTTATCGGTGGGAAAGGCTTGAATCCTCAAAGGGGATTGGTCTGCCATACCTAAGCAAATGTGTGAGGAGGCCAAACCGTACATTCGTCGCAAGGATGAACTGTCTATTCAAGCTGATTGCATATTGTGGGGCAATCGTTTTGTAATGCCCAAGAAAGGGAGAGAGAAGTTCGTGCGTGAGTTACACAGCAACATCTAAGGAAAAATAACTTTGATGGTATGAGACGTGAATTGGCTAGAATAGACTGGCGAAAGATAGTTAAAGGGTTGACGGTGGATAGGCAATGGCAAACATTTAAAGACCACATGGATGAACTTCAACAATTTTTATCCCAGTCTGGAGTAAAAATAAAACAGGGAAGGTGGCTCAACCGTGGCTAACAAGGGAAATTAGGGATAGTGTTAAATCCAAAGAAGAGGCATATAAATTGGGCAAAAAAAGCAGCAAACCTAAGGACTGAGAGAAATTTAGAATTCAGCAGAGGAGGACAAAGGGTTTAATTAGGAGGGGGAAAATAGAGTATGAGAGGAAGCTTGCTGAGAACATAAAAACTGACTGCAAAAGCCTCTATAGATATGTGAAGAGAAAAAAATTAGTGAAGACAAACATAGGTCCCTTGCAGTCAGAATCAGGTGAATTTATAATGGGCAACAAAGAAATGGCAGACCAATTGAACAAATACTTTGGTTCTGTCTTCACTAAGGAGGACACAAATAAGGGGACCGAGGGTCTAGCGAGAAGGAGGAACTGAAGGAAATCCTTATCAGCCAGGAAATTGTGTTCGGGAAATTGATGGGATTGAAGGCCGATAAATTCCCAGGGATTGATAGTCTGTATCCCAGAGTACTTAAGGAAGTGGCTATAGAAATAGTGGATGCATTGGTGATCATTTTCCAACAGTCTATCGACTCTGGAATCAGTTCCTATGGACTGGAGGGTAGCTAAGGTAACACCACTTTTTAAAAAAGGAGAGAGAGAGAAAGCGGGTAATTATAGACCGGTTAGCCTGACATCAGTAGTGGGGAAAATGCTGGAATCAATTATTAAAGATGAAATAGTTTGGAAAGCTATTTGGAAAGCAGTGACAGGATCGGTCCAAGTCAGCATGGATTTATGAAAGGGAAATCAGGTTTGACAAATCTTCTAGAATTTTTTGAGGATGTAACTAGTAGAGTGGACAAGGGAGAACCAGTGGATGTGGTGCATTTGGACTTTCAAAAGACTTCTTGACAAGGTCCCAAACAGGAGATTGGTGTGCAAAATTAAAGCACATGGTATTGGGGGTAATGTATTGACGTGGATAGAGAACTCGTTGGCAGACAGAAACCAGAGAGTTGGGATAAATGGGTCCTTTTCAGAATGGCAGGCAGTGACTAGTGGGGTGCCGCAGGGCTCAGTGCTGGGACTCCAGCTATTTACAATATACATCAATGATTTAGATGAAGGAATTGAGAGTAATATCTCCAAGTTTGCAGATGACACTAAGCCAGGTGGCGGTGTGACCTATGAGGAGGATGCCAAGAGGCTGCAGGGTGATTTGGACAAGTTAGGTGAGTGGGCAAATGCATGGCAGATGCAGTATAATGTGGATAAGTGTGAGGTTATCCATTTTGGTGGCAAAAACACAAAGGCAGAATATTATCTGAATGGTGGCAGATTAGGAAAAGGGGAGATGCAACGAGACCTGGATGTCATGGTACATCAATCATTGAAGGTTGGCATGCAGGTACAGCAGGCGGTGAAGAAGGCAAATGGCATGTTGGCCTTCATAGCTGGGGGATTTGAGTATAGGAGCAATGCGGTCCTGCTGCAGCTGTACAGGGCCTTGGTGAGGCCTCACCTGGAATATTGTGTTCAGTTTTGGTCTCCTAATCTGAGGAAGGATGTTCTTGCTATTGAGGGAATGCAGCGAAGGTTCACCAGACTGATTCCCGGGATGGCAGGACTGACATATGAGGAGAGACTGGATCGGCTGGGCCTGTATTCACTGGAGGTTAGAAGAATGAGAGGGGATCTCATAAAAACATATAAAATTCTGACGGGACTGGACAGGTTAGATGCAGGAAGAATGTTCCCTATGTTGGGGGAGTCCAGAACCAGGGGTCATAGTCTAATGATAAGGGATAAGCCATTTAGGACCAAGATGTGGAGAAACTTCTTCACTCAGAGAGTTGTTAACCTGTGGAATTCTCTTCCGCAGAGAGTTGTTGATGCCAGTTTGTTGGACATCTTCATGAGGGAGTTGGATATGGCCCTTATGGCTAAAGGGATGAAGGGGTATGGAGAGAAGGCAGGAAAAGGGTACTGATCTTATTGAATGGTGGTGTTGGCTCGAACGGCCGAATGACCTACTCCTGCATCTATTTTCTATGTTTCTACGTTTTTATATATAGTGATGATGAAGGCCATCGCCAGGTCCCATGTATGGTGGTCAGGAATTGATTCTGTGCTGGAAGCATGCGTGCATCAGTGCAACACTTGCATGCAGCTCAGCAAAGCACCAGCGGAATTGCTGGAGAGTCTGTGGTCGTGGCCATCCAAACCTTGGTCCAGGATCCATGTAGATTTTGCAGGTCCCTTCCTGGGCAAGATGTTTTTAGTAGTGGTGGATGCTTAGTCGAAGTGGATAGAACGCATAATCATGTCATCCAGTACATCCACGGCAACCATAGAGAATCTCAATGTCATGTTCACCTGACAAAGTGGTGAGTGACAATGGGTCATGCTTCTCCAGTCAGGAGTTTCAGGAGTTTGTGAAACTTAATGGCATAAAACATGTAAGGTCAGTACCGTTCAAGCCTGCATCCACAGGCAAGCTGAATGTGCAGTACAAATTATCAAGCAAAGCATGAGGAGATTAATCCAAGGGTCATTGCAGACCCGCTTGTCCTGCATACTGCTGAGTTACAGGACAGGACCCCACACACTCACAGGGGTCTCGCCTGCTGAATTCATGATGAAAAGAGGTCTAAAGACCAAGCTATCTGGTACACCTGAATTTAAAATAATCATGTTGAATACAGAAGACAAAGTCAACAAGGGGACCACAATCGCGCAAGTGTGTCACACGAGATTTCTGTTAATGATCCTGTATATGTATTGAACTATGGTCAGGGTCCCAAATGGTTCGCTAGTACAGTCATGGCCAAGGAGGGCAACAGAGTATTCATTATTAAGCTCAAGAATGGGCAAACTTGTAGGAAACACACGGGTCAGGCAAAGCTGAGGCATACAGACGAGCCAGAACAGTCGGACGAAGAAACCATCGATGACCAACCAACCTACCAGCAGTCTTCAGAGGACTCAAGGATCATCAGTGAACCCGCAATTTCCATCACGGACCTGTTCAATAAAAATGGACCTGCAATTCCTGACATGGCCACTGTTACTCCCAACAAGTTAGTCATCCAGCCATCTGCCACAACAGACCCCGCACACTCACCCAAGGCTTGAATCGAACTGAGACAGTCAATCCGGGAGCGCAAAGCACCAGACCGTCTCTACCTGTGAAAGACTGTGATAAGATCTCAGAAGTGCTGCTCAGGTATAAAAGGCCAGCCATTTTGAGAGTCAGGCACTTTGGGCCTAAATAGAGCCAAGGTTGTACCTTGCTTAGTTAAACAGTAGTCGGTTTGAATCTTTATTGCATACATAACACCATAGATATACTGAAGCATGAAATTCATAGATAATATACTTTGGTAATTGGGAATGTATCGAAGGGTCTTGATCTTTTGTGGTGCTGTGTTATCAGCCTGGCCTCCCAGATTGTCTATTGTTCCTTCTCCCCTTCCTCCTCGAGCAAATAAATAATAAAAGGGAAATCCCCATGGGGAAAAACATTTTTTCAGATTTTCTTTCAGGTTAGAGAAACTCCCTAATCAAGAAACAGCCATGCGGGAGACTTCCAAACGAAGCTGGGAGCCTCCAAATTAAAGAGAAAGAAAATTATAAACCTCTATCTAACAGGGGTCAATGAAGCACAGCAAATCACCTTTAAAATCTTAGCATCAGTCTTCCGCAGCTGCTGTTCTAAGTTACCCCTGTTTTATAATGGTATAAATTAGATTGGCAGATTCTATTAAAATTGACAGATGCAATTTAGCACTTATGGGGCTGGATTTTCTTTCCAGCTGCAGGGTAGCAGGGGAGTGCGACTTCCACCTACCGCTTCGGTCCTGCCGCAATCCCAATCTCCTTTCCTGGATTAGGTTCATTGGTCAGGCAGATGCATTCCTGGTAAGATTCTTGCTGAAAAGAGGAAACTGAAGCTTCAGTATCACAAAAGATCACCAAGGCCCTCAAAGATAGGAGTATGGAGGAAAGACTGGAGAGAGAGGAGGTTTCCAGGAGTCTCTCTCCTGACATAGGGGTCACTAACACTGCCACTCCAGATCCAGCACCACCTTCCACTCGGCAGTTCTGGGGAGCGATGGTAACAGCGGCAAATGGAAGGGAAATGACATGGGAATTCAGGTCCTGTGCCCTCACCAGCATTTACATATGGCAGGTGGATACCAGTGTACCATTGTGAGCGGGGACAGGAAAAGCGAGGTGGGCTAGGATAGTGGAGTAAAATCCAGCTGATGTCATCCTGGTCTAAACCCATAATTTTCTTGGCTCCATCTTAGCTATGGTGAATGCATCTCACATTATCCCTCACTTCCAGCAGAATTTAGGGTGGAACTCAAAGGTGTAAAACTGGCATATCCTCTCAAAATTCCAATTCACCAAGCCTTCCCTCCCCACAGTGAGATTCACCAGGTTTACACCTTACCAAACCAGTGAAATTTCGGTCCCTATGTTTATAATCATGGGATGTGATATTTTGTAACATCACTAAATCATTTGACTGTATTACAGTTCCTAAATATACTGCAAACCAGTTATTATTCTTTTTTGACATTTATTCATTGGGTAATAGAAAGTGTGATGTAGTCACGCAGTTTGTTCAATATCCAGTATTAGATGAGCAGAAACTTCCTCCAATTAAATATTAGGAAAATCAAAGCCATTGTCTTCGGTCTCTGTCTCAAACTTCATTCCCTAGCCACAGAATTGATCCACTCTCTCCATCACCAAGACTGCCTACCTCCTTAATATCAGTCATTTCCAACCCTGCCTCAACCCATCGGCTGCTAAAAATGCTCGTCCATGCCTTTATTATCTCCAAACGGAGAACAAAATTGAGGCTGTTGAAGAGAAGGGGACTTCAGCGCCCTTCATTCCGCAACATCCTTCTCCATTCTTCCTTCCCTACCACTTTTCTGCCTTCCCTGATTACCTCAGCACAATAATCCCTTTAATCTCTAACCCTGCAAGATCTGAATACTGCATTCAGTCACCCCCCTTCATCTTTTGAGAAAGATTTTGCATCGCCATTGCTACAGTTGTCACCACCATCTATGCTGCAGCCTTGGATTATCTGTGGCTCATTCTTGGATTGTTTGTCAGCTGGCAGGACTCCATTCTCTATCCCACCCCACAAGAAAGCTTTGAAAGCCCACCATTATGCGGGCCAATGGTGATCTGATCAGTTGTCTGTTCCCGGCATTTTGGTACCCACCATCACTGGTCTCTAAAGTTATGATCAACTTACACACACCATGATTCTGGGCTATAAAACGCACAATAGGGATGTAGAAAAACAAAATATATTGGAGTTACAGAGAAACTAGGAGAAGAAAGAAGCAGAGATTGGGAGACAGAGGCAGACAGAGATTGGAACTACAGACAGATATATTGGAGAAACAAAGAAACAGAGATTTGGGCCAGTGAAAGGCAGAGAGAGAGACAGAGGGATTAAGGGACAGAGAAGTTGGTGATTTGACAGGATTGGAGACAGAGAGGGGTTTAGGAAGCAGAAATTGAAGAGCAAGAAACAAAAACATTTGGGGACAGAGACTAAGAGTGGGAGACAGAGACAGAGAGATAAGTGTGAAGACAAGTAGATAGATACATCAAATAGAAAAAGAGATTATGGTATAGAAATAGGCATTTATTAGACAAACTTAGGGCTCAATTTCCCTCTTTGCCGATTTTTGGCGCTCATGAGGATTAACGACTGATTTTTTTGTACCCAATTGTGCCGAAAAAAAAGTACAACCTTCGCCAAAGTTAAATTTCATTTTGGTGTTGTGGTACCCAAATTTAAATCTCGGGGTGGAGCTTCAAGTCTACAGCAACAGCTGAAGTTGCCAGGGTAACGAGAGACACGCTGAGGGCTGAAGTTCCCCAGCGACTTGAAGTTCTACGGCAGGGAAGCAGGGGAGCAGGGGTGGTGCGGGGGAGGGGGTGGGGGGAATTCAGCCCAGGGTTCCAGCAGGACCGGAGCGGGGGAGCGGGGCATTCGGTCTGGGATTGCAGCGGGATCAGGGGAGCAGGGAGCATTCGGCCCGGGATTGCAGCGGGACTGGGGGAGCGGGGGCTACATTCAGCCCGGGATTGCAGCAGGACCGGGGGAGCATAGCGGGGGGAGGGGGCATTCGGCCTGGGAATGCAGCGCGATCGGGAGCGTGGTCCTTTTGGACTAGGGTTATAGCGGGACCAGTAGAGGGGGGACAACACCAAAACAAGTGATCTATAATATAAAAGAGATGAAAAAAGAACATACTTTAACTATAAACTATCTTTATGAGCAAAACTAAACTGCAAAGATACAGTCCTGAGTATTGATTTTCTTACGTTAATGTAGGGTTTTTCTGAACGGTACTTAAGTCCACTCTGCGCCGTCCTTATAAAAATCAGTGTTGGAGAAATTCGCTTAAATGGCCAAAAACGCCACGTAATCCGGTTTTCAACCAGACCAGCGGCAAAAAATCTACCGTACAAAAAATCCGGTGCTGACAGTCGCCGCTGGCGTACAAATTTTGAGGAAAGTTGCAAATTCATGGTTACTCCAAAAGAAATCAGTGGTGCCAAAAAAACGGCGCCCAATGGTGGCAAAAATAGAGCCCATAGAAAGAGATTGCTGCAAAAGACAGACTTAGATCAAGCTCAAACAGACAGGGGACGCATACAAGAACAATCTAGGGAGATACTACAGTCAAGGAACATGGATAGAAAATACATAGAAACATAGAAAATAGGTGCAGGGGTCGGCCATTCAGCCCTTCAAGTCTGCACCACCATTCAATATGATCATGGCTGATCATGCACTTCAGTACCCCATTCCTGCTTTCTCTCCATACCCGCTTTCTCTCCATACCCTGTGATCCCTTTAGCCATAAGGGCCACATCTATATCCCTTTTCAGTATATCTCACGAATGGCCTCAACAACTTTCTGTGGTAGAGAAATTCCACATGATCACAACTCTCTGAGTGAAGAAGTTTCTTCTCATTTCGGTCCTAAATGGCTTAACCCTTATCCTTAGACTGTGACCCCTGGTTCTGGACTTCCCCAATATCGGGAACATTCTTCCTGCATCTAACCTGTTCAATCCCGTCAGAATTTTATATGTTTCTATGAGATCCCCTCTCATTCTTCTAAATTCCATTGAATATAAGCCTAGTCGATCCAGTCTTTCTTCATATGTCAGTCCTGTCATCCTGGACATCAGTCTGCTGAACCTTCGCTGCACTCCCTCAATAGCAAGAATGTCCTTCCTCAGATTAGGAGACCAAAACTGTACACAATATTCAAGGTGTGGCCTCACCAAGGCCCTGTACAATTGTAGTAAGACCTCCCTGCTCCTATACTCAAATCCTCTCGCTATGAAGGCCAACATGCCATTTGCCTTCTTCACCGCCTGCTGTACCTGTATGCCAACTTTCAATGACTGATGTATCATGACACCCAGATCTCATTGCACCTCCCCGTTTACTAATCTATCACCATTCAGATAATAATCTGCCTTCCTGTTTTTAACCACCAAAGTGGATAACCTCACATTTATCTACATTATACCGCATCTGCCATGTATTTGCCCACTCAGCTAACCTGTCCAAGTCACCCTGCAGCCTCTTAGCATCCTCTCACAGCTCACACTGCCACCCAGCTTAGTGTCATCTGCAAGCTTGGAGATATTACATTCAATTCTTTCGTCTAAATCATTAATGTATATTGCGGTACCCCATTAGTCACTGCCTGCCATTTTGAAAAGGACCCGTTTATTCCTATTCTTTGCTTCCTGTCTGCCAACTAGTTCTCTATCCACATCAGTACATTACCCCCAATACCATGAGCTTTAATTTTGCACACTAATCTTTTGTGTGGGACCTTGTCAAAAGCCTTTTGAAAGTCTAAATACACTACATCCACTGGTTCCCCCTTGTCCACTCTACTAGTTACATCCTCAAAAAATTCCAGAAGATTTGTCAAACATGATTTCCCTTTCATAAATCCATGCTGACTTGGACCGATCCTGTCACTGCTTTCCAAATGCGCTGCTATTATATCTTTAATAACTGATTCCAACATTTCCCCACTACTGATGTCAGGCTAACCGGTTTTTAATTCCCTGTTTTCACTCTCCCTCCTTTTTAAAAAAGTGGTGTTATATTAGCTACCCTCCAATCCATCGGAACTGATCCAGAGTCTATAGAATGTTGGAAAATGACCACCAATGCATCCACTATTTCTAGGGCCACTTCCTTAAGTACTCTGGGATGCAGACTATCAATCCCTGGGGATTTATCGGCCTTTAATCCCATCAATTTTCCTAACACAATTTCCTGACTAATGAGGATTTTCTTCAGTTCCTCCTTCTCGCTAGACCCTCGGTCCCCTAGTATTTCCGGAAGGTTATTTGTGTCTTCCTTAGTGAAGACAGAACAAAAGTATTTGTTCAAATACTCTGCCATTTATTTGTTGCCCATTATAAATTCACCTGATTCTGACTGTAAGGGACATAAACAAACATCCAGGAAATAGGGATAGGGACACATCAGGGTAACAAGGATAGAGAAATCAGGCACAATAACTTAGAAATCTACAGACATTCAGACAAAATTCAAGCCACAGGCAGAAACACAAAAAAAGAATGATGATAAAAAGACATGAGGATTAGGGGACATTCCTACAGCAGAAAAAATACAAAGATATCTCAGACAAAAACATATCTTCAAATATGGAGCACATAGCTCACAGTGACACAAACATCAAATCAACAGAGGATACAAAGTCATGGCAGATCACCTGATCGAATTGCCTTTTTGCCTTCTAAGGCTACTTCATCTGAACCATGCTACACTTGTCTTGATTCCCATGTGCAACTCCAGGGCAGATTGACTCGTAATTAAAAAAAACTAAGGAAGTAAAATGCTGGTCTAGGCTTAGCAATGTGATTTATTTGCACCATTTTATGCCAACGATTATTAAAAGCCTGTTCAAATTATGACTATTAAACAATTCCCTTAGTATGGTTATTTTTTCCCAATAATCCTCTTTATGAACAATTTACAAAAAAAACAAGGCAATTAGATGTTTTACTCTGAGCAATCTCTATGGGTTTTAGAATGTACACTGGAAATCTTTAGTGCGCTGAAGACCAATTATATCACATTATCCACATAAAGTTTTGCAATATTTCATTTTGGAATATACAGGCTTTTTTCCCCTCTATGTAAGTTAGCAAAGAATATTGGTGATAGCCTTATGGGGCTGTCCAAATTCAGATGAGAATCATCAAGCTGTTCAAAAATTCTCCATCCATTTTCTGTGAGGTGGAAAATTGAATTTTTGGGAGTATTCTGGGTTTTAGGCAAATTACTTGCCATTCTTAAACAACAACAATAATTTGCATTCATATAACACCTTTCACTTAGTAAAAACATCCCAAGGCATTTCACAGGAGTATTATCAGACAAAATTTGACATCAAGCCATACAAGGAGATATTAGGACAGGTAACCAACAGGAGAGTTAGGCAGGGAAATTAATGGAGGGAAGTCCAAAGTTCAGGGCCTAGGCTGCTGAAGACCGAATAAATCCCATATTAAAATGCCCAGAAATATTGGTAGATTTTCAACTTGCCACCCAGACATAAAATTAGCATTAAGGATCGATTGCCCATTATAGAGAATGCCTGATTTTCATTTCCGTTGAAATCTCTGCCAATCCTCATATCAGCTTTATACCCAGGTGGCAAGATACAAATCTATCCCATTTTTCTGCAGTCATGAAATTCATCAGCTTAGTCAATCATTAGAAGATTATGAACTATATGTCTACTCAGATTAGATTTACAAACCTCACCACCTGCAAGGCAGGAAAGAAAAATATTCGTATTTTCGTATGATCTTTTTGAATGGCGGAGCAGGCTCGAGGGGCTTGATGGCCTACTCCTGTTCCTAATTCTTATGTTCTTATGTTTTTATAACACCATATTGGTAACACAATGCACTATTCAATATTGTTTGACTATTTCAAATATTTATAGCAGTAGACTAAAGGGGTAGATTTTCGACATGCCACCCGGATACAAAACTGGTATTGATATCACTAGAAATCAAAAATCAGGTGGTTTCTATACCGGGTTTTCATTCTGCAATGCCAGCTTTACATTTAGACAGCAAGTTGAAAATCTATCACTCAACTTGCATATATCAATGAACACTAAACTAAGTTAAGCTTTTATAATTAAACCCTGTCAGTGGTATTATTTTGCTGCATTGATAGAGTGATGCTGAATTTATACAAGACCATGCCATAACTGAAGTGTTGCAAGCAGTTCTGGCCGCCCCATTATAGAAAGGACACTGAAGCCATGGAAAGGGTGCAGCAAAGAGTCACTAGAACGATACCAGGAATGAAAGGTTATAATTATAAAGAAAAGATTGAAAATTTACTTTTGCTTCACTGAAATAGAGAAAGCTAAGAGGGGATCAATTGACATTTTCAAAATTATGAATGGTTTTGAGAGGGTAAAGAATGAAATATTGTTTTTGCTAGTTCATGAATCAGTAACAAGGGGATAGTTCAGAATTATTACTAAAAGAGCAAAGGAAAAGCTAGAAGCACAAACATAGAATATTTGTAGGTTAATAAAATGGCTGCACTTTATTTCAATGTAGCCCCAATAGTTCATTTTAGCAATGCCACATTAAGACAATGTGCTGATAGGTATATAGTACTTGAGTTAGTTAAATGTAATCAAGGGCATGGTGTTCATAAGGCCAATGCATTGTGCTTATTAGAATAGCAGTGTACATGCAGGGTCCAAATTACAGGCCTAAATAAATGTCTTAAGGATCAGTGATTGACACGAGTCTTCCTAGCTGCAAGTGACCTTCAGTCATTCCCCTCACCCCCCCCACCCCCACCAAGCTAAGGACCGAGAGTATTGCCACAAAATTTAGAGCCGTAGCGCCCGTTTTTTAGGCACCACAAATGCCATTAGCGATCCAAAATGGTGTGCTTGGCGGCACGCACACTTCTGGTGCGAGTCGCGCTAGACATCATATTGGTGAGAGCGATAACTTCAACAGAAGTGCAGCAGGAACCCTAGCAGAGTTACGGCAACAGAGCAGGAGCAGCTCCGAGGAAATTCCGGGCTATACCTGTAGTGGCAAACACTTGGAATGGACTTCCCAATGGAGTGGTGGAGGCAAAAGCCCTGGAATCATTATAGAAACAATTGGATGCTGCATTATAGGTAGTTTCTGGATGGATGAAATATGTGTCTATTTGTCTTTCTCATCCATAACTATTTTGTGATCTTGTGAAGGTCATGTAATGAATGTAATGACTCAAAAGACTAGTTACTGTAAACTGCCTCAGGTGTAAACCTGATCCAACTTTATTCGCACCCAAAATAACCCGCGTGACATGGTACCTGCGCTTATATACCAGTGACCGCACACGTGCGTGTACAGCCCGATGACCTCCGACAGTGACGCCCCCTGGTGTCTGGTGACCCCAAGCATAAATACATAACATCCCCTTTCAAGATCTTAATATCAGTCTTTTTTACAAATTAAGACGGTCTGGGACTTTCCGCTCACGAGTTGATCGTCTCAGTTCAACCTCAGTTCTAGGCAAGCATTCTGAGTCAGTTGTGACTGAAGGCTGAGTAACCGATCTGATGGGAGTGGTAATGACCACATCATAGCCTGGAGGTCCAGTTTCAATAATGACAGCAAAGTGCTCTGATGAATGAACATTGGTTGGTTGGTCACTGACTGCATCTTCCTCAAGCGGTTCCAGTTCTTTCGTGTGCCGCAGTTTTATCTGATCAACATGTTTCCTGCATGTTTGCCCATTCTTGAGCATGACAATAAACACTCTGTTACCCTCCTTGGCTGTCACAGTACCGGAGATCCACTTTGGACCTTGACCATAGTTCAGTACATAAACCGGATCGTTGACAGAGATGTCACGTGACACAGTAGCACGATCGTGATACCCTTACTGACTTTGACATCTTGTTTTCAACAAGATCATTCAAATCAGGATGAAGAGAGAGCTTGGTCTTGAGACTTCTCTTCATCAGTAGTTCAGCAGGGGAGACCTCAGTAAGCATATGAAGTCTGGTCCTGTAACTGAGCAGTATACAGGACAAGTGAGTCTGCAGTGAACACTGAGTTATACGTTTCATACTCTGCTTGATCGTTTGAACAGCGCGCTTTGCTTGACCATTAGAAGCAGGTTGAAAGGGGCTGATCTCACATGTTTAATACCATTGAGTTTCATGAACTCTTGAAACTCCAGACTTGTGAAGCAAGATCCGTTGTCACTCACAACAATGTTAGGCAAACAATGAGTAGCAAATATGACACGAAGGCTCTTAATAGTAGCTGTAGACATACTAGATGACATAATAATACACTCTATCCACTTTGAATATGCATCCACCACAACAAAAAACATCTTTCCCAGGAAAGGGCCCACAAAATCGATGTGGATCCTCGACCATGGTTTAGATGGCCATGACCAAAGACTCAGCGGAGGTTCCGCTGGTACTTTACTTAGCTGCATGCAAATATTGCATTGATGCACACATGATTCCAGATCAGAGTCAATTCCAGGCCACGATATATGAGCCCTAGCAATGGCTTTCATCATGACAATACCGGGATGCGTGCTATGTAGTTCAAGTACAAATTTTTTTCTACCTTTCTTAGGCATAACAATGCGATTACCCCACAGTAAACAATCTGACTGAATGGACAGTTCATCTTTGCAACAGTTGTAAGGTTTGGTCTCGTCACACATTTCCATAGGCATTGCAGACCAATCACCACTGAGGACACAACGTTTCACAACCGATAAAATAGGGTCATGGCTGGTCCAGATCCTAACTTGTTGAGCAGTGACAGGTGTTCCTTCACTCTCAAAAGCATCCATTACGAAGAGTAGATCTGCAGGTTGAGGCGTCTCCATCTCAGGTGTGGGCAATGGCAGACGAATCAGTGCATCAGCACAATTCTCAGTACAAGGTCTATGATGAATAACATAATCATAGGCAGACAATGTCAATGTCCACCTCTGGATACGGGATGATGCATTGGTATTAATCCCTTTGTTTTCCGAAAACAATGAAATGAGTAATTTGTGATCTGTTTCGAGTTCAAAACGAAGACCAAACAGGTACTGATGCATCTTTTTGACCCCATATACACAGGCCAAAGCTTCTTTTTCTATCATGCAGTAAGCTCTTTCCGCCTTTGACAAACTTCTCGAAGCATACGCAACAGGTTGTAACTTACGCGACTCATCTGCTTGTCGGAGTACACAGCCAACTCCATATGATGAAGCATCACAGGCCAATGCAAGACGCTTACATGGATCATAGTGAGCAAGCAACTTGTTTGAACAGAGCAGATTTTGAGCTTTCTCAAAGGCTCTATCTTGAGACACACCCCAGACCCAGTTGTCACTTTTTCTGAGCAGCACGTGCAGTGGCTCGAACAAAGTGCTCAACCTGGGTAAGAAATTACCAAAGTAATTGAGTAGCCCAAGGAATGAACGCAGCTCCATCACATTCTGAGGCCTGGGTGCATCTTGATAGCCTTGGTTTTCGAATCAGTAGGCCTAATGCCATCAGCAGCAATCTTCCTCCCCAGGAATTCAACTTCAGGTGCCATGAATACACACTTCGAACGTTTCAGCCTGAGTCCCACTTTATCCAGACAATGTAAGGCTTATTCAAGATTGTTCAGATGTTCAGTAGGGTCACGACCTGTGACCAGAATGTCATTTTGAAACACGACAGTTCTAGGAATGGACTTCAGTAGACTCTCCATATTTCTCTGAAATATGGCTGCAGCCGAACGAATTCCAAAAGGACACCTGTTGTAGACAAACAGTCCTTTTTGGGTGTTAATGCAGGTGAGTTTCTTCAAAGTGTCAACAAGCTCCTGTGTCATATAGGCTGACATGAGATCCAGTTTAGTGAATGACTTTCCACCAGCTAGCATGGCGAACAGGTCATCAGCTTTCAGTAACCGGTGCTGATCCTGTTTCAAAAATCAGTTAGTCGTAACCTGGTAGTCTCCACAAATCCTGACAGTGTCATCACTCTTCAACACAGGAACAATAGGACTGGCCCACTCGTTAAACTCTACCGGTGATATGACCCCTTCACGTTGGAGTCTGTCAAGCTCAATTTCAACCTTCTCCCTCATCATGTAGGGAACAGATTGAGCCTTATGATAGACAGGCCGTGCATCAGAATCCAGATGAATCTGCACCTTGGCTCCAGTAAAATTACCAATACCCGGTTCAAACAAAGAAGGAAACTTCTTCAACACTTGAGCACACGAAGTGTCATTCACCGATGACAATACTTTGATATCATTCTAATTCCACTTGATTTTCTCAAGCCAATTCCTGCCAAACAGCGTTGGATCATTATCTGGGACGATCCATAATGATAGATCATGAATCACACCTTCATATGTCACCTTGACTACTGCACTGCCAATCACCGGATGAGTTTCTTTGTGTAAGTACTGGACTCAGCTTAGGCTTCACAGCCTCAGTGTCCCACAGCTTGTCGAATGTCCTTTGGATCATTATCGACTGACTCGCACCCGATTCCAGCTCCATTGATACAGGCACACCATTCAGCTTCACATTAACGATTATTGGCTGGCTCTTTCCCAAGAACGAATACAGACCTCGGGTTGTGTATCCGGGCCAGCACTGGACTGGTCATCATCAGCAATGTGATGAGCATTAGCATGCTTGCACAGTTGTGAGCACATTCTCTGAAGATGCCCCACTTTCGAACAGCCATTACAGGAGTACTGTTTAAACCGACACTGATGAGGGCGATAATTGCCCCCACAATGCCAACAGGGTGAAATCGGATTCGTACCAGTTGGCGGATTTAAGCAGCTACAGGTTTCACATAAGCAGTCGAGTAGGCCCTGCCATAACAGCTCTGCCAGACAATGACACAATTTTGTTTACAGTACTTGCCGTGGAGCTCCGACTCTTTGATGATATCTGCCTCAAATTATCATCAGTTGTCATGCATGCCTGGGCAGTCACGATGGTCTTGCTCAAATCCAGCTTCTCTTTGGCTAATAACTTCCGAAGAATCATATCATGGTTGATATTCATCACGAAGAAATCTCGCAGCATGTCTTCCAACATGTTCCCAAACTTGCCCAGCTCAGCAACACGTCGCAGGTTGGCGACGAATCCTGACACATCCTGGCCCTCAGCACAAAAAAGCGTGTAGAAGCAATAGCGTGAAATGATGATCCCTTCTTTTGACTTAAGATGGTCATGCACCAAAGCACACAAATCCCAATTTTCTTTGTCCGTTGGACGTAAAAGCGCGAGAAGATTCTTCATGAGGCCATAAATCTTTGGACCATAAACGGTGAGGAAAACCGCTCTGCGCCGAACTGCATCAGCCTCTCCCTCCATTTTGTTGGCCACAAAATACTGATTCAGGCGGTCGATAAAATCCGCCCAATCCTCACCATCCGCGAATCTCTCCAGATTTCCAATAGTGCCCGTTGTACATGCAAAGTTCTTAAGTTACCTCGTCGCCAAATGTAATGAATGTAATGACTCAAAAGATTAGTTACTGTAAACTGCCTCAGGTGTAAACCTGATCCAACTTTATTCATGCCCAAAGTAACCCGTGTGACATGGTACCCACGCTTATATGACAGTGACAGCACACGTGCACGTACAGCCCAATGACCATCGACAGTGTTGCCCCCTGGTGTCTGATGACCCCAAGCATAAATACATAACAGGTCAGATGATCAAATGCCTTCACTGCCCATTTCATATGAGTAAGCAGCACTAATGGAGTAAACAAAAATCCCAGACTTCTCCATGGAGACAATACACTCGAGATTTCTAATTAAGGGTATAGTAAATTCACATGCTTGTAATAAAGGCTGAAAAATATAAATTATTTTTACATTCTTGAATTTAGCATCTTGCAAATCCAGTGAGAGACCTACTCTTGGGTTCAATGAAGGCTACTTCCGGAATGTGATGGTGTACTCTAAAGTAGTGCACCATGCTGAATTGATCCTATTATCTCTTGGCCAATATGGTGGATAATGATAAGCAAATTTAACAGGAATACCAGCGGAAAATTGTCCTCCACTGCCTTTCTGTCTGTAACCTAGCCCTATAATTTGTAAATAAACTACCAAACTGAACTGTTTAACATACATACCAATTAGTTTTAACCCAATAGCTAATGGCTGAAGGGTCAATAATGAGAGGGCACAGATTTAAGTTGATTGGCAAAAGAAACAGAGATGACAGGAGGAAAAATGTTTTTACACGAATGGTTAGGATTTGGAATGCACTGCCTGATAGGGTGGTTGATGCAAATTCAATAGTAGCCTTCGAAAGAGAATTAGATAAATACTTCAAGGAGAAAAAATTGCAGGAATATGGGGAAAGAGCGGGCAAGTGGGACTAACTAGATTGCTCTTCGAAAGAGCAAACGCAGACTTGATGGGCTGAATGGCCTCCTTCTGTGCTGTTCTTTTCTATGATTCTATGATTCTATGACAACAGGAGCCATTAACATCACACTTTAATGCACATTGTTATAAATTACCTTATTGGCAAAACTAGTTATCACTCAAAATTGCTTTTAAATGATTATGTGTTGTATAGAAATATGAACTATATTTTGACAGTTCTCCTCATGCACAGGAAGGTATTTCAGAGCACTTAATGTAAGGAAAAATAATGGACACTGATTGAGAAGAAAGGGAGAAAGTTTTGGGGGTGAAAGCATGGTTGAAGAAAAGGGTTTTGAATTTGGATGGAGATAGCAAGGCACAAGGAACTGGATAGTGGGGGCTTATAGAGGATATAAATAATGAAAAAGCAGCCACCAATGGTAGAATAGAGGGAGCTGGGTACAAGGAGGAACCTGATGTCAGAGGAGCATGTGGGGAATGCACAGGTGGTGGAGATTGCAAAAGTAGGGAGGAATATGGAGACATTTGAAAACAAAGATGAGAATCAGAGCATGAAGAGCCAGTGGAACTCGGAAAGAATGGGGGAGGTTGGGAATGGGATCTTTATTCAAGTGAGGATGCATTATTTAACATTCAAAATGATTCGTATTTTCTGGCGGCTGGAGGTAAGCTTGGAGAGCATTTGAGAAGCTAATCCTTGAGATGATAAAAGACATGAACTAGGGACTTGATGGTGCTGCTGGAGATGAGGCCCAACATATTATTGCAAATGTGGAGGTAAATAGTCTTTGAAATAGAACAGACATGAGGGGGATGCCCAACATGGGGTCACGTAGCATGCAACAATTACACACATCCTACCTTAGCCTGAGGTGGGAAAGTCAATAGAGTCAAAGCCAAAGGCAATAGGTGCTGATGGGAACTTAAAAGAATGGCTTAATTTTTGTTGACATTAAATAGGATGACATTTTTGGCTCATCTAGTTCTTATCATTGTTCAGTTAGAGACTGTAGCAAGAGCCTTTCAATCAATGGGGGCCATGCAGAGGTAGAGCTGGAAGTCATTGCTTATATGTAGAAGCTGATGTCATGTTTTCCAGCTGATATCACTGAAGGGAAACACACAAGTAATGAAAAAGAAGGGAACCAAAGATGAAACCCTGAGATGACTGTGAAGGTAGAGCCATTGAAAGCAATGTAATGTGTCCAGTATTAGCGTAACCAGAAAAGGACAGTGTCGTGGAGGTGGTCTTTATGTAAGCGGCATTGTGGGAGGATTGAGTGTTCAATGCTATTCAATGTAATGGAGACATCAAGCAAGTAGAGTACAATGACAGCCACACCTGCACAGAATGTTGTTTGCGACTTTGATCAGGAGGTTAGATTGAAGTGTGTCAAAAAATATGTGGTTGGAGTGTAGTTGTGTGACAACACTGTACTTGGAATAGTTCAGATATTTCTGGCACTGTATAAACAAAGATTTATTTTACTCAAGTGAGAGCAATGCATGTGGTAGGAAAAATAATGCAGCATTGGAAGTGCAAAGATTCATATATTTACTACATTAAGAATTGAAAAGAAAACAGACCATTTCTTATGAGCATTCACTAGCATGCCACTGCATGTGTGCATTAAGTCTATTTTGTGATGATGTACAGCTTTGAAATCTTCCTCTGCATAATAAATAGTAGTTCAAGTGCATTGGGTGGGTGAAGCATTTTGTCCAAACTAGTGAATTGCACTAAAATAATTTGTCTGATACCAGTCGTGATCATGCTGCTATAGAAGCAGATTATGACAGATCAAGTTGTAATGTTGAAGCCAAAATTAAAAAGAAAACAACTTGATAGCATAACTAAGATACAAGCTTGGACAATAGATTCATCTTGAAAAACAAATGCTTAAGAAATAAGAAATTCAATATTTTTCCCTATTTTTTCTCCTAACCTTTGTTAACCTAAAGTTAATTCGAAATGCAGAGCAGAAACCACGATGGTCACTAATTCAAAAATCTATCATGCTCAACATTGAACCTTGTAAGGAACAAATCTCAAGAATATTGAGCCTTGGTAAATCCCAGCTTCAATTAGTAATAGACCCACTACCATCAAATTATACACACTCAACATATTCATTTCTGGAAGCTAACCAGAGACAGTAAGTTAGTCAAAACAAGGTGAACTCTTTTCATAAAATATTTATAAGCAATAGGATAGCTTCGAATAAGATAAAGGATTTTGCACTATTTATACTTTGTAAATGCACTTCTCGCTGCCCCAGACACCATAGCCTGGCCATTAAGACCTGCATGATACAAATGACGATATTTCTTATGAGGACGGTGTGGGGAGAACACCTGGCCCCATTTAGCTCCAACCTTTAATGGCACTAGTGAGATTGAAAATTTGTATGAGCATTCATGGGTTTGAGCCCCTGCTGCATTGTTTCCAATACGTTTGCTGCTATAAAAACTGTTACAGCACAGAAAGGTTTTAAGAGAGATGGTTGCTGTCCAAATAGATAGAGTTACATAACCTGAGAAGAACCAGATGTCAATATGTTTCAGTAGACCTCTTGGGATGGATGTCATTATATGCAAAATGAAAATGTAATGGTCCGTTTTATATTTGGGGGAATGCTGAAAACTTCGAAATGTGCTATAATTCTTGCAAGAACTTTTGGACAATGTCTACAACATGGAAATAATCCAAATATGATTTCTAGAAAGAGTCATTACTGTGATTGTAAAAATGTAGTTATTGCATGTGATTGCAATTTTTGACAACTCAGAACCATTTCCTCAAAAAAGAATAATAAACTCATTAATATTTGCATAATATATGTCTGACTTTTAAATGTCATATAAAATATTATAATTTGCATTTCATATGCATGATGGTAATGCTAGGTTGAATTCATTAGTGCTTTTGCAGCGAGCAGCCCCTGTTCCACTAAATTTCTATATATTCTGAAAACTAGTAACACTTTGACCATTCCTGTGCACCTTCTAAGTTTTAGCTTCTTTGCGGATCGAGGCATTGTGGAGTAACAATCTTGGCAATGGAAAATGGAGCTATCAAGGAGTTACAGTGCAGTGAAAAAGAAAAGGAGGAATGAGTCACAGAAAGAAAAATAACATTGGAGTAAATGGGTGCTAAAAACCAGGAGATCAAGACAGAAAAAGCAAAAGATGTGATATGAACAAAGAATTCAGGAAAACAAAACACACAGAAGAGAACGCTAAAGAAATAGAAATAATCAAAATGAAAGATAATTCAAGGAAGTCAAAAATTCAAGAACAGGAATGGAGAGAAAAAGCGAAAGGAGGGGAAGAAAGCAGAAAAAGTAACATATAAGATATAGAGAAAAAGATAACAAAAGAAAGGATAACAAAAGATGAAATCAAATGAAAACCAAAACACAAAGAACAGAACAAAAAGAGAAAAACAACTGAAATCTTTGAAGTGTAGCAGCACTCAACAAACGTCATCTAAAACAACAATATCCATTTTAAAGAACAGTAATAACAAAAACCAGAAGAGTATAAAAGAAATTAAAAAGCATAGAAATATCTGAAAATATAATTTTGAAAATAAACAGGCTTATAATACCAAATAAACAGATATAGTACTGTATATGACAGACTTAGTCCATCTGGCTGACACGTTTGCATCTGGCTTAGGCTATACCAACTGAAAGAGCTAAAAGCTATCTTATCATCTACTATCCAACAACACTGCTGTTTACAATTCACATCAACTATTTTACTTTGAAATCAAAAACACAATTTTTTAATTTGGGGATAACACCAAATTGGGGGAGATAGTCAATACTGAGGAGAACTGAAACAAGTTACAGGAGGACATTAATAAACTTGCAGAATGGGCATATAATTGGCAAATGAAGTTCAACATTGATAAATGTGAGCTATTACATTTGGTAGGAAGAATAGGGAGGTCACTTATTACTTGGAAGGTGAGAGACTAGGTGGGATAGAGGAACAAAGGGATCTTGGGAGTTCAAATACACAAATCGCTAAAGTTGCGAGGCCATTAAAAAAAAAACAAGCACTAGGGTTTATTTCTAGAGGTATAGAATTTAAAATAGGGAAGTTATGCTAAACCTGTAACGAACCTTGGCTAAGACCACACTTAAAGAGTACTGTGTACAGTTCTGGTCACCATATTATAAAAAGCATATAGAAGCCCTGGCGAGGTTGCAGAGAAGCTTTACAAGGATGATACCAGAAATGCGATGGTATACATATCAGGAAAAAATGAACAGGCTGGGTCTCTCCTCTCTTGAAAAAAGAAGGCTGAGCAGTGACCTAAAATTCTGAAAGGTTTTGATAGAGTTGATACAGAAAGAATGTTTCCACTTATGGGGATGAGTGTAACTGTGCCGAATTGTATAGTCATAGGCGGCTAACGTGAGTGCCCACCTCTGTATGCGGGTCGATGCGTTTGCATTTATGGCCTTGTTGTCGGCCAAAAGGGACGTTAGGGGTTTGTGATCTGTCTCTAGCTCAAATTTCCTGCCAAACAGGTACTGGTGCATTTTCTTTACAGCATATACACATGCGAGCGCCTCCTTTTCTACCATCCCGTAACCCCTTTCTGTCTGGGACAGACTCCTGGAGGCATAAGCTACCGGCTGTAACTGATCCTTGACATTGACATGCTGCAACACACACCCGACACCATAGGATGACGCATCGCACGTTAACACAAGTTTCTTACATGGGTCGTATAGTGTTAACAGAGTGTTGGAACATAACAAATTGCGTGCTCTATTAAAAGCTCTTTACTGGCTGTCCCCCCAGACCCCTTCGCAACCTTTGCGTAGGAGCACGTGTAGCGGCTCTAGCAGCGTGCTCAATTTGGGAAGAAAGTTACCAAAATAGTTCAGGAGCCCCAGGAACGAACACAGCTCCATCATGTGGAGTGGTTGAGATGATTAACATAGGTGCTTTTAAGGGGAAGCTAGCTAAGTATCTGAGGAGAAAGGAACAGAATTATAGAAATTACAAGTACAGAAAGAGACCATACAGCCCAATGCAGCTGTGCTGGTGCTAGCTCTCGAAATAGAGCTATCGACTTTTTTCTCAATGATGTCACAATGTCTGGGGCGCAGGAGATCGGGGTGTTAAGTGTAGCGCCAGAGCTAACCCGGCATACAAGTTCGCGGACGTCAATACTTTCACCGCGCCCAGTCGGTATGCCGTTAGTGCATCTGAGGTACAAAGGAGGCCAATTTCTCCCCCTTTATGTTTTTATTTTTGAATGAGTTGGCAATTGCACCAAATAATGTATAGTTTTGTGCTGTGGATTTACAGGCTTTGGGAACTGAGTTGAGACATGCCCAAATCAAACTCACAAAGGATCCTTGCCACTATCAAAGTGTTTCATCCCAACTGGCTGGAGTAGAGTCGAATCCAGCTCTTAGAAATTAAAATCCAGATTGAACCTGCCTTATCTGGAGCTCCCTTATCCGGAACCACCCCTTGTCTGGAACCATTCTCGGCCACCGGTTGGCGCATGTGCAGAACTCCGACATGAACAAATTGAAGTCCTTCCTCACTGCCGACTCCCGCAATCACTGGCCTGACCCCGCGATCCACCGCCCCCCGACCCATGATCTCTCTGTCGCACTCTCAGCCCCAAGCCAGACAGCCCCAATATCCCCTTGCACAGTACCTGTACTATTCAATTTAACGTGACCACCCCTCGTCCGGAAAAATCCCTTATACGGAACAGGCCAGCTCCCGAAGGTTCCGGATAAAAGAGGTTCAACCTGTACAACATTGTAACCCACTCTGCCACTTGTGAAAGACAGAACCATTCCACAATAATGTACCTGACACCAACTTACATGACATACATTAGTACTGATTAACAAATAACTCAGTAGATGCCCAATACTAATTGTCTTTATATTATAGTTTGACATGTTATGCTATACATGCCAGCTGTTGTATTATTTGCAATTTCAAAAAATACTTAATTTTGATATTATTGTGCAATAACATACTGCCCAGTGAAATTCCTGATAATCTTGGGAAAATGTCGATTTTCCTTTTCTCAATCCATGTGATTATATTATTTTGAATTTTTAATGTCACAGAGGATGGTTATTCTAAAATCCTGTGAATAACTTGTACTCCAGGTATGTTTGATAGCATTTTAATGATGGATTTATACATGTTAAATTTTAAAAGTGAAATGGGTGCGTGAGTTCTGTATCAGTCAAATTTACAATTTATTACTTATTAACAACATTTTTTGTGTATTTTGTGCTCACCGATCCAAAGCATGTTAATGCTGGGGAACAAAGCATTTTCCTTTCAGGCACCATGCATCAGATTCAAGCACTCCCAGATCACTTACATCATGGTTAGGTATAGAGTACAGCTCCTTTTACTCTGCCCCAAACGTATGCCTAAGTATCAGTCTCAGCAGTTCACCTCTATTGCACTTGTGAGAATTTTGTTCATTTTTCACACCTAGCATCTTATGGACTTTATGATGTGTGATTGCCAATTTTATGCCAATTAGTGGGTTGAATTAGTAGCAATTTTGTCTGTTGGTTCATGTTTACTGGATTGAGACATTTCAAATAGAATACTTTAACCCCACCTATTTGGGCTTGATTTGCACCATTTTAAATTGATATTATGCTGTAGCGATGATGTCATGGACTGTTTGATTTCAACTGTCGGTAGCAAACAGTTGAGATAATTTGTAGTCTTGTTGGAGTAATGCTAATGCAATGATTTAGTAATTATAATAATATTTAATTCAGTATTTATAAAATACCTAATATTATGAAGTAGTTATGCTTGTATGTTATATGGCTGTAATTTAATCTAGGGCTGTTACTGATGATACCTAATCTGCCCAAATTTATTACATCATCAGCCCTTCAATTAAAATTACAATCCCAATTTAATGATCCATTACTTCATGTATTTTATTTTATTATTCATGATAATAATAAAACTTGTATATTTATTTCATAAGCCATAATCCTGTGGAAAGTTATACAGCACACTTCAAACACAAAAAATGGAGCACTATAAGTAGACATTAAATTTCAAACTATACTCAAGACTATTTAATTGATATCATCTTTCATGGCTGATTAGTGCTTAATGTGCATAAGCTTCCTTTGCAGCACATTTTTTTTAAGGACAATGTACAGCTCAGTGGTATTTAGAGTTTTCTTTTAATTAGGAACCAATTCTGCACTTGTTCCATAAACTAGGTAAGTATGATTCCCCACTGTGGAGCTGTCTGACATATTATGTTTGCCTTAATTTAATTTAACTGAGGACAAGCTCATTTAATCAGCTATAGACTCGGATGTAGACTGAAGATTGTAATCACATGACTTCAGAAGACACAACAGTCAACACTTCCTTCTGTTAGACTTATGATTCATTGCAGCTCTGTTGAGACAACAGGTGGCTCATTTGTTTGTATAATTAAAATACATAGATTGGTGTTTTTGTATAAATGCAGCCTTGTGTTGCTGTTTCTCAGCAGTTGTGAAAGAACTACTATTAGTGTTATATGCATATTGCTGTTAACCTTTGCTTTATCTTGTGTTGTGTTTTAAAGCCCACGTACTCTACCAACTCTAATTTAGTTCTAAACCATTTCCCAAAATAGCCTTAGCTTGAAAAAAAAATCTCTAGCAGACTGCAAACTTCCCTCAGGGATACAACCTGTGTTAAGGCATCTGGCTCTGTAGCAGATGCAGTTATTGAAATGGAATCAGGTTATATTTATGTAGCGGTTATATTTTATTATTTATCTTTTAAAAATTGTCACAAATATTGTTCTCATGAAAGTGAAATGTGTCACAGCCAAAAATTATTGTCGTACTCTTTCACCAAGTGTCAGAAATAAAGGCCCCGATATTCATGGAGAGGCGGAGAGGATGTGGGGGAGTGAGAAAACGGTCAGCAAACGCGTCGAGGCTAGGGACATGGATGTCCTGTCGCATTTAACAGTAGGACCTCATTATAATTCTTTTCTTCTGTTTTCCGCCTGGTAGGTAGCCAAATTGACAGTCTGGCCGACTGCCAGGTGGGAAAACCAACAGCACGAGGTTGCAGCCGGGGACTCTTTGGGACGGTTCCCGGCAATTGGTTCGCAGGAAAGCCGGAGATTGGAGATTGGGAGGGTGGGGAGGGCATTGGCCACGATCGCAGCTTGGAGAGGATATCAGTGCTTGGTGGAGGATGGAAGGAGACAGAGGCCATCAAGGGAAGGGGGCAGGTCGGTGATCAGTGCTTGTACGGGGGGAGGGAGATCAGCCATGGTTGCGGCATGGAGAGGACATTGGTGCTTGGGGGGGTGGGAAGTCTGCAATCGCGCCAGGTGGGAGAGAAGCGCCGCAATCAGCAGAGGGGAGGCTGAAGGCTTCCTTGACAGGACACGGGGTGCATTCCTGTTCCTCCTGGCCCACAAAGTGTGCTATGAAAGGCGTTTACCTTCTTGAGCCAGCAGCTCCCACCTGCCTTTCACTGCCAGGTTTCCAGAGCCCTGGGAAACCTGCACAGCAACTGTTAAGTAACCTGTTTCGGACTCTGGTGCTGACTTGTTCACAGATAATGAAACATATGCCACATCGATCATCATTCAGTCCATCAGAAACCTTGTCTCCTGCAACAAACTCAAAACCGAATCAGAGTGATGCTATGCTCCAGCACATGAGCCACTTCCTCCAAACAGAGTGGCCCAAGAAAATTCCAGCAGAGCTGAAAACATGACACAAACTTTGCGATGAATTTTCCATTTGGAACAATGGCTGCCTAGCTCGTAGTGATAGAGCAGGCATTCCCAAGTTGCTTCAACAGCACGTTCTCTCATTGGCACATGATGGACACCCTGGCATTGTCCACATGAAGCAGAAATGTTACAATTCAGTATGGTGGCCTGGGATTGACACTCGCATCGAGGAGTTTGTCTCGCACTGCAAAGCCTGCAGTCTGAGCAAAAAGACCACAAACATCTGACCAGCATCAATGATGCCCATTCCATGGCCACAAAAACCATGGCAACAACTTCAATTGGATATCTTCAGTCCAGCTGAAGCAGCTCCACAACACCAATGTTTCCTTGTTGTAGTACATGACCTGCATTCCAAATGGCCAGAAATCGCTAAAACAAGTTCAGTGACCTCATCAACGATCGTCACTATTCTGCAGCATATGTTCACAAAATGGGGCCTCCCAGAGGTCATAATCACTGACAATGGAGCACAGTTTATGTCCGACCAGTTCGTGAATTTCCTTACTCATCACGCTATCGAGCATTGCCTTACTGCTCGGTACAATCCCAAAGCAACAGAGATGTTGACCGTTTTAACCGCGTCATCAAAGAGGTTTTGAAAGCCAAACTCACAGCAGGCCAAACATTTGACGAAGCGGTTCAAACCATTCGCCGCACAAACCATTCGACAAAGCACTCGCTAATGGGGAAGATACCCGCTGAGCTTATGATTGGGCAGAATCTTCACTGGCTACTGTACATTCTCAAACCCCCAGCCAAACCTCGTGCGAAGAGACCAGCAGGATGGAACAGTGGCACCATTCAGTTTCCCAACCAAAACCTAGAGTAAACACCACAATCTCTACGCCGGTCTCAGCGTATCAGAACATAACCTGGCTATCTCAAGAACTTTGTCTGTACATAGACTGTGGTTTTAAAAAGGGGGGAAATATGTTGTCTTCATACTCTATTTATTTGTTACAGCTCACTGGACGGGCATTAGGACCCTGCGGGAGCTATTCACAGTTGCTGTACTCATTCTGGTTCATGCTGGTTTGAGACTCCATTTTGGATTGTATAAATGCACAGTTAAGTTAAGTTACATTTCTCCTGGTTCAGTTGTCAGTTATTTATGCGTACACAACAGCTACCATAGAAGCAAATAAATTACACCACGGAAGAAGGTCATTCAAGCCCAATGCATTTGTGTTGGTGCTAACCCTTCAACTAAAGCTACCTAGTCACATTTTCCTGTCTTTTCTCCTTATCCTTTTATATTGTTCCTTTTTAAATACTTATCCATCTTTTTTTATTTAAAAAAAAGTTGATAGCACCCTCGTCTGGGTTCAAGGTTGTGGGTTCAAGTCCCATTCAAGAATCTTGAGCACAAAAATTTAGGCTGATACTCCAGTACAGTACTGAGGGAATGCTGCAGTGTTGGAGGTTCCGTCTTTCAAATGAGATGTTAAACCGAGGCCCTGTCTGCCCCCTCAGGTAGACGTAAAAAAGTCCCATGGCACTATTTCGAAGAACAGCAGGGGAGTTATCTTTGGGGTCCTCGCCAATATTTATCCTTCAATCAACATCACTAAAAAAACAGATTATCTGTTCATTATCACATTGCTCTTTGTGGGAGCTTGCTGTGTGTTTCCTATATTACAACAGTGACTACATTTCAAAAAGTACTTAATTGGCTGTAAAGCCCTTTGGGATGTCCGATGGTCGTGAAAGGCGCTATATAAATGGAAGTCCTTCTTTTTAAAAATTTATTGTATTCTCTGCCTCAAGAGTCATGTCTGGTCAAATATTGTCATGTTTTAATAACCCTCTGTATGAAAAAAATCTTCTAGCTTTCCCTTTGTTTTTTTAGTGAGAATTCTGATCTATCCCCTTGTTACAGATTCATAAACCATTCAAAATAATCTTTCATTCTTTACCCTCTGAAAACCATTCATAATTTAAAAATCATCAATTGATTCCCCCTTAACTTTCTCCATTGAACTGAAAAAGAAAATCAACCTTTTTATCATTATAACCTTTCACTAAAGCATCTTCCTAGTGAAGCTTTGCTGCACCCTTTCCATGACTCCAATATCCTTTCTGTAATGTGGTGCAGTTGTGATATAACCAATGTCTTCTATACATTTAACATCACTTCCCTGCTTCATATTTAATGGCTATGCGTAATACCTTCATGTATTCTGTAAATTTCTTTGTCTCATTTAATTTTTCTCTTGCACCCTACTGTTTTTATTTGTTCCTTCACTTCAGGAATTTATGCGAACAAGTTGACAGTGTGCGACCAGACAAAACTAGAGCAGGTACAGGAGGTTAAAAAAACATGGAAACTGCATAACTGTAGCTGTTAACAATGTAAGATGTAACAAATACAGTAAAAGTTGACTTTAATATACAGCTGAATAATTAATAAAAATTTGGAGGCTGAATGTTTGAATTAAATTTATGTTGGCAACTGCTTAGGAATAAAATGAAAAACAACTCTGAGGTATTGCAGCATTGAAAGTCTAACCTTTGTTTTTTGTCTTGATTGTGGGTAGCAGGTCCAAACCTTTAAATACTAACCCTCAAACATTAAGGACAAGCTTTTCTCATTTGTGGAGAAATAGTAAAAAAAACTTTTTTTATAGATTTTAATTTTAGCTCCGTATTAAAATGGCAGCTGATCACAAATTTTTTGCGAGGAATTTTCTATCTAAATGATCAATGAATTAGTGAGAATGAGGAAATAAGCCATTCATGGCACAGCTGTAATAATACCTCTTTATACTTCTCAGACAGCTAGATAGCTGTAACTGATTGATATAACTGATGAAAAGTCTGGTAACAAGGTTCTGCAGTCTGGAGCAATTGCTTCAAAAAAATGGAGAAAATCCTAATTTAGTCAGAAGACTTAGTTGTCCCAAAAAATGTCCAGTTTGATCCCTAATAGCCTCTTCTCACATGGATTAATCATTATTAAATTGGTTTGAAAATAAATTTGTACAGTTTTTACATTTTAAAGTGCAGACCCAAACAATGATACCTGGCACTGCTTGTGTTCGTTGGCACGAGGACTGTTAAGACTTTGTCCGACATGCATTTTATCCTCCTCTATTGACCAGGAAACGGACACCCATTTAGTAAATGGGTAGAATGTTTTGCCTTGTGAGATTGGGTCAGTAATGTGCCAAGCCACCTGTTGCATATATATATATATATATGTTTATAAATGTCTAGATGTTAATATGGCACATGCAAATAGAAATCAATGAGGAATTAGATTAGGAATATTGGATATTGAAGTAAAATGAGAAATCTGGAATGTGCATCAAGAAAAGAAAGTAGAAAATAGCAAAAAGAAAATAAGACGCAAAAATTACAGAAGACCTATGCTCTTCAACAGGTCAGACATCAGTTCTATAACACAATACTGATCAAGTATTACGTTCACCACTCACGTGGCCGAAATTGACCTCCTCCCCAAATGGGGCACAGCTTCTGAAATAAATGATTATTCATGGGGCAGAGAATAGAGCAAAATTGGCATCTTTGAAGTTTTTAATTTTTAGGGGCAGTGTATGGGGTGGCTGAAGGGCGGAAGTGGATCGGGAGTGGGGCAGAAAGCGGGCGGTGTCATCAGTGCCGCGCTGAGCATGTCAGCATGACGCAGACATGCCACGTTGCACTGACGCATAGCAATGTCCCTCCCCTTCTGTTATTTATGTAAACTTTACTAGTCTGTAAGACTTGCCACCAGGGGACGCACCTGTTGGAGACCCAAGGGTCACCTGCACACCCCTGGCAAGCAGGTATAAAATGCAGTCTACCATGCTGCTTCCTTACTCTGGAGTTACATTAAAGAGACCAAGGTCATGACAGTTTGAGCTTACAGTACACAGTCTTGTGGAGTTATTTTGAACATAACAACTGGCGACGAGTAACAAATCGCAAATTTTCATGCTGTTATGGCTGCCATTGGTATTCTTGAGAGATTTGTTGAGGGTGATGATTGGGAAGCCTTCATTGAGCATCTTGATCAGTACTTTGTGGCCAATGAGCTGGATATGGAAGAGACCGCGGTCAAGCTCAGGGCGATTCTCCTCACCGTTTGTGGGTTCACAATATATGGCCGCATAAAAGATCTGCTAGCACCGACGAAACCAATGGAGGAGACATGTGCAGAGTTGTGCACGCTGGTTCGGGAACACCTCAAGCCAAAGGAGAGCATCTTAATGGCCAGGTATCGCTTTTACATGCACCATCGCTCCGGGGGCCAGAACGTGGCGAGCTATGGCGCCGACCTAAGACGCCTTGCGGAACCGTGGGTATTTGCTGGATTTTTGGGGGAAATGTTGCGGGACTTTTTCGTGCTTGGAATCGGCCACGAGGTCATTCTTTGCAAACTGCTGCCTGCTGAATCCCTAGATCTGAGCAAGGCCACCACGATAGCCCAGGCTTTCATGTCCACGAACGATAACACTAAATAGATATCTTTGCAGCATCAAACCTCACAGGCAAGTACTGTGCATAAAATAACGTCTTCAGCAGGCAGAACTGTATATGGCAGGGCCTACACGCCTGTGGGTCATGAATGCGAATCCATTAACACCATGTTGGCGCTGTGGGGATAATCATTGGTCCCATCAATGTCGATTCAAGCACTATGTGTGCAAGGGCTGTGGAACAATAGGGCATCTTCAGCGAATGTGCAAACGTACTGCGACTCACCACGTGACAGAGTCGGCAGAGGATGACCAATCCGGAGCGGATCACGCTAAACGAGTAAGAGAGGCAACTCAACCCGAGGCTGAAGAGGAAATGTATGGGATACACACCTTCACCACCAAAAGCCCTCCGATAATATTGAAAGTCAAATTAAACAGCATTCCAGTTTCCATGGAATTGGACATGGGGGCGAGTCAGTCAATTATGAGCCAGAAGGCATTTGAGAAACTATGGGGCAACAAGGCACAAAGGCCAAAACTAAGCCCAATTCACACCAAGCTGCGCACTTACACCAAAGAGCTCATATCAGTCATTGGCAGTGCGGAAGTGAAGGTATCATACGATGGAACTGCGCATGATTTATCACTATGGATTGTACCAGGCGATGGCCCAACGCTGTTTGGCAGAAGCTGGCTAGGAAAGATCTGATGGAACTGGGACAACAGCAAAGAACTGTCTTCGGTGGATGACGCCTCGTGCTAAACAAATTCCCGTCGTTATTTGAGCCAGGCATCGGCAACTTCACAGGCGCCAAAGTGCAGATCCATCTAGTCCCTGATGAACGGCACGTTCATCACAAGGCCCGAGCGGTTCCATATATGATGCGAGAAAAAGTTGAAATCGAGCTGGACAGACTTCAACGAGAGGGGATCATATCACCAGTTGAGTTCAACGAGTGGGCCAGTCCAATTGTTCCGGTGTTGAAAAGCGATGGGACAGTCAGAATCTGCGGGGACTGCAAGGTAACGATCAACTGAGTCTCGTTACAGGACCAGTACCCACTACCCAAAGTGGATGACCTGTTCACAACGCTAGTAGGGGGGAAGTCGTTCACCAAGCTGGATCTAGCCTCTGCTTACATGACACAGAAACTGGCTGAACCTTGAAAAAAATTGACATGCATCAACACGCACAAAGGACTGTTCATATACCACAGGTGCCCTTTTGGGATTTGCTCAGTTGTGGCCATCTTCCAGAGGAACATGGAGAGTCTACTGAAATCAGTTCCACACACCATAGTGTTTCAAGATGATCACTGGTCGTAACACCACCAAACACTTGCACAACCTGGAAGAGGTTCGAAAGCGACTGGACAGAATGGAACTCAAGCTGAAACGCTCCAAGTGTGTTTTCCTGGTGCCAGAGGTCGAATTTCTGGGGAGAAAGATTGCGGCGAACAGCATCAGACCCACGGACTCCAAGACGGAGGCCATCAAGAATGCACCCAGACCATAGAATGTGACGGAGCTGCGTTCGTTCCTGGAACTCCTCAACTATTTTGGTAACTTTCTACCAGGGTTGAAGACTTTGCTGGAACCCTTGCATTTATTGCTATGCAAGGGTGACGGCTGGGTGTGGGGTAAATTTCAATAGACAGCCTTTAATAAAGCCAGAAACCTGCTATGTTCTGACAAGTTATTTATATTGTATGACCCGTGTAAACGTTTAGTACTAGCTTGTGATGCATCTTCGTACGGGGTCGGTTGTGTGTTGCAGCAAGTCTATGTGCTAGGCAAACTGCAATCCGTTGCATCCAGAAGTTTATCTAAGGCTGAAAGAGCCTACAGTATGGTTGAGAAAGAAGCATTAGCATGCATATACGAGGTTAAGAAAATGCACCAGTACCTATTTGGACTCCGGTTCGAGCTCGAAACCGACCACTAACAGCTCATTTCACTGTTCTCAGAAAGCAAGGGTATTAACACCAATATTTCGTCCCATATCCAAAGATGGGCACTAACATTATCTGCGTATGACTATGTTATCCGCCGCAGTCCAGGCACTGAGAACTGTGCTGATGCCCTCAGTCGGCTAGCATTGCCCACTACTGGGGTGGAAATGGCGCAACCAGCAGACTTGCTTCTTGTAATGGATATTTTTGAGAGCGATGGGTCACCCGTCACGGCTCGCCAGATCAGGACCTGGACTAGCCAGGACCCTGTGCTATCACTAGTAAAAAGTTGCGTCCTTAATGGGAGCTGGTCGGCTGTTCCCGTGGAAATGCAAGACGAAATTAAGCTGTTTTACCGATGCGAGGATGAAATGTCTCTCCATTCGGATTGTCTCCTATGGGGGAATCACATAGTTTTGCCAAAAAAAGGCAGGGAAACTTTTATACGCGACCTACACAGTACCCACCCAGGCATAGTAATGATGAAAGCTGTCGCCAGGTCACACGTTTGGTGGCCTGGCATTGATTCGGAATTGGAGTCATGTGTACACCAATGTAACACTTGCTCACAGTTGAGCAATGCACCAAGGGAGGCCCCGCTGAGTCTGTGGTCATGGCCCTCCAAACCTTGGTCCAGGGTCCACGTAGATTTTGCTGGCCACTTTCTAGCAGTGGCCGCTTAATCTAAATAGATTGAATGTATAATAATATCATGTACGTCCACTGCCACCATTGAAAGCCTCCGGGCCATGTTCTCCACCCATGGCTTGCCCAACGTCCTTGTTGGTGACAATGGACCATGTTTCACCTGCTCGGAATTCAATGAGTTCATGACCCGCAATGGCATCAAGCATGTCAGGTCTGCCCCGTTTAAGCCCGCATTCAATGGTCAAGTGGAATGGGCAATCCAAGCTATCAAGCAGAGCTTGAAACGCGTGACAGACGGTTCCCTGCAGACCCGGTTATCTCGAATTCTGCTCAGCTACCGGACGCAACCCCACTCGCTTACTGGTGTTCCCTCTGCAGAATTGTTAATGAAGAGAGCACTCAAAACCAGGCTCTCCTTAGTCCACCCCGATCTCAAATGATCATGTAGAAACCCAGCGTCACCGGCATAATGTGTACCACGATCGCGCGGCTGTATCACGTGACATTAAGGTTAATGACCCTGTGTTTGTTCTTAATTATGGTCATGGTCCCAAATGGGTTGCTGGCACTGTGTTAGCCAAGGAGGGGAATAGAGTGTTTGTTGTTAAACTTTTGAATGGACAAACGTGCAGAAAGCATTTGGATCAGACCAAACTGCGATTCACTGACAACAAAGAATAGTTTGAAGAGGACATTACCATCGTTGATCCACCAACACACACCCAACCAGCAATCGACCTCGCAGTCAACCACGAGGATGAACCCACCATGCCCGACAGTCCGATCAGACCAGCTGCACTGCAATGCAGCAATGATCTGACCAACTCACCCATGCCAGGACTTCAACTCAGGCGATCAACCCGGGAACATAGAGCTCCGGATCGCCTCAACTTGTAAATAGCTTGTATCTAAGACTTTGGCCGGGGGGGGGGGGGGGGGGGGGGGGGCGGGAGTGATGTTAGGTATATAAACTTTACTAGTGTGTAAAACTTGCCACCAGGGGGCACACCTATTGGAGACCCAAGGGTCAGCTGCACACCCCGGGCAAGCAGGTATAAAAGGCAGTCTACCATGCTGCTTCCTCACTCTGGAGTTACATTCAAGAGACCAAGGTCACAACAATTTGAGCTTACAGTACACAGTCTTATGGAGTTATTTTGAACATAACACCTTCAATTAAAAGGGAGGGCCGCTGCGAGCTCTGCAGCTACTTTAGTGGCATCCACTGGGCCACCAGGGAGGGTTTCAGCTGGGCCGGCTGCCCGGTATCCAAGAGGGGGTGCCAGGCTGCCTGTTGGTAGCCCGGCCGAACTCGGGGCCAACAATGTCGAGCCTACTTCAGAGTTGGCTGACAATGAAAATAACATGGCGGCCACGGCTGAGCGCCCTCCCCTTTAAGGGTGGACGTGCTGCCCAGCCACTGGCAGCTTCCTGCCAGGAAAAGCTGTCGGGGCATCGAGTGGCGGCAATTTCCCTCAAGGGGGGGGAAAGGGGTCGGCGCGTGTCCGATGGGGCGGGAACACGGGAGGGGAGGAAAGCCATTTCTGTCACTCCCGGCCCAGGGGCAATTTCTAATGGGTCAGTCCACACACCTGCCCCCGGTCAGAAAGGCCTTATCACCCCATTACCTCCTCTTCAAGGCGGTAATGTACCTGAAGGAGGGGGGCAATTTCGGCCCAGTTTTGTTTTATGTTTGTCCATTTCCACTCTTGGGCTAATATGTAGTTCTTTGTGTACAATGTATAGCATAAAACATGTCGCAGTTACTATATTAATAATATCAGTTATGTTGCTTTTGTATGGGAAGGAAGACTAATAGGTAAATGCTGTAGAAAAACTCATAATTATGTGTGCCTTTTATTGATCACAGCATGCCATATTACAAAATCATTCATACAAAACCACTACAACCTTTCCATGTTGGCCAAAAGACAGTGATGACAGCTATAGATAATTTTATTAAACAATTAATAGTTGTCACAGACCCAGCAATATGAATTTAGAATTAGGGTTTCATACACAGTTATATAATTTATGATCTAAGGGCGTTAAATCCAAATAATTATTACATCATCTTTAAAAATGCTGATTTTATTGTATTCCTGGCAGCAAGGTTTACCAAAATGTCTGCACATAAACAAACATTTAATACAGGAATGGATCTCCCCTAGGGTTGCTCATGGGAAAACAGAGGAGACAATGGTCCTGATTTTAACTTAGGGTGGATTTTGGACAGGTAGGTAATCGGGTAAGTTCAAAATTCACCCGCTGCCCCAGAAAACAGGTCCAGGGTATTTTAATTAAAATCTCACAGGTGAGTTTCCCACCCAATATACTGACACAACTGGGAATTCGTCCACTCACAAACTGCAATTCCTGGCGAGTCAACCAGAGGCCTATTTAAAGCGGAAATACACCTCATAAATTCCTTCCTGCAAGTTTTCACAGTTTAATTGCTGGTAAAGGAAATTGCTCAGAAATGATTCAGAGTCAAGCCCTCAGATTCTCTGAAGCCGCCCTGGAAGTCCTGCTGGAAGAGGTCAGGGTGAGGAGCAAGGGGGTAGAAATTCACCTCCACCGGAAACGGGTTACATCCACCATTTTTCCTGTGTTTTCACCGCTGCGGTGAATGCAGTGGCCTCTTGCGCGAAATTCAGCTCTTTGTCTCTTTTATTCGAGCGGAGCGGAAGTCGGTCATAATGGGGTGGAAGTGGGGACCACCGGAAAAACCGAGGAGAATTTCGTGTGCGGCAGCCATTCGACAAGAAATTGGCGTCCATTCAACACCGCTGCGTGGCCGCCGTTTTCTGAAGGTAACAGGCCTTAACGGGAGGCTGAATTTCGGCCCCAAGTTCTCTTTCCAGCCACTAGAAGGAGGATTCCAAAACACCAATTCATCAAGCATGGAAATACACTGTGGAGATTGTAGGCTCCAGAAGCATCATCCCAGGACCTGCATGCATACAGGAAGTGCTTCATTGACCTCTTAAGAATTACATGGATGAGTACTGCTCTTAATTTTTCGTCATCAGCTGTGGCTCAGTGGGTAACATACTCACCTCTGAGTCATGAAGATTGTGGATTCAAATCCCACACCAGGGACTTGAGCACATAAATCTAGGCTGAAACTCCAGTGCAATGCTGAGGGAGTACTGCACTGTCGGAGGTGCCATCTTTTGGATGAGATATTAAACCGAGGCTGAGGAGTAAGAGATGAGGACTTCAGGGACCCAGCAGCGAGAAGAAAACCTCTGGCCTCACACAGATGTTGTACGAGGTATTGGAAGTAATTCCAAGGCACTTCACCACCCTGGCTGAAAATGGATGATGAGTCCACTTCCAACCTGTGTGGTGTCACCCCCCACGGCATCAGCATTTTAATGTTTACCTTGGAGAATGTGGCCAGCTGCAGGGGCAGTGAAGCCAGGCCATCACAACAGGAGTCAATTTTCACAATCTTTGCAGCTTTGGTGGAAACTCAGACAGTTGCCCTACAAACTCTGGGCTCAAACCTGTGCTCCGGCTTGGGGAGACAGACATCCACCTCAGGTAGATTGATGGAGCAAATGGATAGGCGCTTTCAAGTTGGCATTCTTCTCCTGCAGTCAGCTCTCGCGCAGGCGAATGAAAGTGATAAGCCTCAACCCCATGGGACTGGCCCTCTCTCATGATGTCAGCACATCCTATTCTTCACCACCCCCCCCCCCTTTGACCAATACCGACCTTTGCTTGTGCCTGACAAGCCAAAGGACACATCTCTTAAGCAGAGAACAGCACAACAGCTACGTGACCTTGGAAATTGCTGAAAGTTATTGTTTTGGAAAACGAGATCAATTAACCAAAAAAAATATCAGTGAGTACATTGTAGCATTAAAGAAGTGATCTATTCACTGTAATTTCGGAAACTTTCAGGACCGAGCATTCCGTGACCGCTTTGTCTGTGGGATGAAAAATGATGTAATCAGAAGAAAGTTATTGACAACGCCTAACTTGTCTTTTGATTTAGCGTGTCAGGCAGCTATGTCAATGAACATGGCCGACCAATATTCCCGAGAATTTCATGTTATTTTCAGTCATCAGACAACCGAGGTGAATCACTTGCAGGTTAAAAGTAAAAGGCGGTTAGGCCCCAAAGTCTCAGAAACTGGAAATAATAAGAGCATTGAAGTCCTGCTATCAGTGCCTGGGACAACACAGTGCTCAAAGTTGTCCATATGTGAAGGCAGAGTGTTTCTTCTGCAGGAAAACTGGACATCTTGCGAAGGCATGCCGGCTGAAGAATAAACCAGTTTTCAAAGCTATGAGTAGAAATCCCCAGAGACTACATAGCATGGAAGAAAAACAACAGGACGAGGAGATGTTAGAGCTAAACATCATCAGGAGCACGAGGTTAGCTGACAGTGATTCTAAAAGTATCATTATCCACATAGAGGTTGCAGAAATCCATTGCAGATACCCATGGAAATCAACACTGGTGCATCCGTAAGTGTAGTACCAGAGTCGCTATACCTCGACAAATTGCGTGATTTCCCATTGGAGAAATCCAAGATAGAGCTGCGAGGCTTCTCGGGAGAGAATATTCCTGTGGTAGGTTGTATCACTGTACTGGTGAAATACAAGGATTAATTCCAGAGCTTGCCTCTAATCGTAGTGGCAGGAGACAAGCCTGCCTTACAAGGAAGAAATTGGTTGGGATCACTGAAGCTGGATTGGAGTGAGATTTTTCGTGTTGAAACGAGATTTGCATCAAAGGATGATGTCATCAAGAATTATCAGAAAGTGTTCTGCGAAACAGGCAGTCCGATCCAAGGCTTCAAGGCAAGTGTCAGGGTACAGAACAACGCTAGTTCGGTTTATTGCAAGCCACGTTCCGTACAATATGCACTCAAGGAGAAATTTGAGTAAGAATTCAAAAGACTAGAGACTGAGAACATTATTTCAAAGATAGATCGATGTAATTGGGCTATACCCATTGTTGTTGTACCTAAGTCCGATGGTAAGGCAAGATTGTGTGGTGATTATAAAGTAACCATAAACCAGGTTCGAGAGGGTAATCTCCCCAATACATTGCCGAATATAGAAGATTTGTTCACAACATTGACAGGTGGTCAGATCTTCTCAAAACTGGATCTTACAAATGCTTAGTTATAGCTTGAACTAGATGAGAAGTCCAAGTCATGCTTGACTCTAAATACTCATCTGGGCCTGTATCAATTTAATAGCCTACCATTTGGAGTGTCTTCCGCCCCTGCCATATTCCAAGGGGTGATGAACCAGATTTTGCAAGGTATTGAAGGGATAGTACGTTATTTGGATGACATACAAATTTCAGCACCAAATAGGCAAATTCATAATAACATACTGAATGAAGTCCTCAAATGACTAGAGAAGCACAGAGTGCGTGTGTCTGCTCGTAAGTGTGAGTTATTTCAAAACTCAGTGGAGTACTTAGGGTACAGAGTAGACAAATATGATTTATATCCAACCAAGGGAAAGCTGGATGCAATCAGAAATGCACCCACTCCCAAGAATGTCAGTGAACTTCAATCATTTTGGGGTCTTTTGAACGATTATGGGAAGTTCCTACCAAATTTAGCTACAGTATTACATCCACTGAATGAACTATTAACAAAACAGGTCCATTGGAAGTGGTCAGAAGAATGCGACGCAGCATTCAAGGAGTGTAAAAGCAAATTGGTGGAGAGCACCATGTTAGTTCAGTATCGAATGAGATCAAGCTAGCACGTGATCCCTCTCCATATGGAGTTGGGGGCAGTGATCTCTCATGTATTACGTGGTGGGGAGGAGAGAAAAATTGCTTTTGCTTCACGCACTCTCAGTGCCAGAGAGCTTACCATCATTACAGACCATAAACCTCTAACAGCAATCCTCGATCCAAAGTCCCCAGTTCCAACATTAGCTGCAGGCCAAATGCAGAGATGGGCTTTGATTTTGTCAGCATATATATATGATATTGAATACAGATGATCAGCTGATCACAGTAATGCTGATGCTATGTCTAGATTGCCTTCCCCATCACAAGTTACATCCAATAGGGGAGTAGTGTTCTATTTTTCATACATGGATGAACTGCCAGTCACAGCTGAAGAGATTGGTCGAGCAACCAAACGTGACCCAGTGATGTCAAAGGTGTATGATTATATTGCAAATGGATGGCCAAACCAAGTTATAGACAAAGATATTCATCCATTCTTCATTCGTAGGAATGAATTATCAGTCGATAAAGATTGCATCATGTGGGGTGCAAGAGTGGTTATACCAAATAAATTCAGGTCCAAATTATTTGGAGACATCCATGACCAGCACCTGGAAATGTGCTTGACCAAGAGTTTTATACGCAGTTACTTATGGTGGCCAGGTCTTGATAAAGATATAGAGTATATCGTCAGTCAGCGTACGACATGTCAATCGGTAAGCAAGCAACCACCATCAGTACCATTACAGCCATGAAAATGGCCTCCCAGGAAGTGACAAAGGCTATATATCGATTTTGCTGAGTTAGAAGGACAACAATTGTTCATTGTTATTGATAGCCATTCGAAGCGGGTTGAGGTGTTTCCAATGTGGAAACTAACAACAAGTAAAACATTAGATATTTTATGAAGATTATTTTCTTCATTTGGCCTTCCAGATGAAATTGTTTCTGATAATGGACCACAATTTCATTCAAAAGAATTTGCACAGTTAACGAGCAAAATTGGTGTGAAACATACCAAGGTTCCACTGTACCACCCTGCTTCAATTGGTGCAGCAGAGCGCACTGTGCAAATTGTAAAACGTGCCCTCATCAAACAGATGTTGGATCCAAATCCAAAGAAATGATTGGACCACAAATTGGCTAATTTCCTAATTACCTATCTTAATACTCCTCACACAACTACTGGTAGAACACCAGCTGAGTTGTTTCTCAAATGACAGCCATGAACCAGATTCTCGTTGTTAAGACCAAACTTGGCACAGTTCGTAGAAGAGACACAATTAAGACAGAAAGAGAATCATGATAGAGGTAGAGTAAAAGAAAGACGTGTGATATTAGATCAGAAGGCGAGAGTGAAGAACCATCATCATAAATGGTTAAAGTGGTTACCAGGAAGACTGGTGAAGATATGTGGTCCTTGCACATATTTGGTCAAGATATTTGATCATGGACAGGTTAGGTTTGTTCACATTGATCATATTTTACCCACAGACATGGAAGTAGTTGAAGGTGGGAGTAATTCCATTATTTCTGATTCATCAGATAGTTTTGATACACCAGTAGCATATCCTATATCCAATGTACTGGAAACAAATCCAAGAGAAAGTCAGAATTTAAGTTTGAGTCCGAGTCAGGCAAACAAACAGTCTGAAGTTAGAGAGAGTTCAATTGGAAATCAAGGGCATCCCTTGGAGGAAAACTTTCTTCAGGATCAGCCTCGAATGAGCTTAAATTCGACACCATGTTTGAAAGGTTCTGTTCGAGAGCGAAGGTATCCTCTTCGAAACAGAAAACAAGTGGTTCAGCTTGATTTGTAAATATGACAAAATAAGTCCATATCTTTTGTTATGTATAACCATGCAAGTTATGTATGATGATTGTTTGTTATAATTACTTCTTCATTAAGGAGGGAGAAGTGTAATGCCTGTAGCTCCACATTGTGGACTCCTGTGACACTGCAGCCAGTGCTGTTTATAATAAAGGGACCAGGTCATCTGACTGGTGACTTAGAAACATAGAAAATAGGTGCAGGAGCAGGCCATTCAGCCCTTCTAGCCTGCACCGCCATTCAATGAGTTCATGGCTGAACATGAAACTTCAGTACCCCATTCCTGCTTTCACGCCATACCCCTTGATCCCCGAGTAGTAAGGACTTCATCTAACTCCCTTTTGAATATATTTGGTGAATTGGCCTCAACTACTTTCTGTGGTAGAGAATTCCACAGGTTCACCACTCTCTGGGTGAAGAAGTTTCTCCTCATCTCGGTCCTAAATGGCTTACCCCTTATCCTTAGACTGTGACCCCTGGCTCTGGACTTCCCCAACATTGGGAACATTCTTCCTGCATCCAACCTGTCCAAACCAGTCAGAATTTTAAACGTTTCTATGAGGTCCCCTCTCATTCTTCTGAACTCCAGTGAATACAAGCCCAGTTGATCCAGTCTTTCTTGATAGGTCAGTCCCACCATCCCGGCAATCAGTCTAGTGAATCTTCGCTGCACTCCCTCAATAGCAAGAATGTCCTTCCTCAAGTTAGGAGATCAAAACTGTACACAATACTCCAGGTGTGGCCTCACCAAGGCCCTGTACAACTGTAGCAACACCTCCCTGCCCCTGTACTCAAATCCCCTCGCTATGAAGGCCAACATGCCATTTGCTTTCTTAACCGCCTGCTGTACCTGCATGCCAACCTTCAATGACTGATGTACCATGACACCCAGGTCTCGTTGCACCTTCCCTTTTCCTAATCTGTCACCATTCAAATAGTCTGTCTCTCTGTTTTTACCACCAAAGTGGATAACCTCACATTTATCCACATTATACTTCATCTGCCACGCATCTGCCCACTCACCTAACCTATCCAAGTCACTCTGCAGCCTCAAAGCATCCTCCTCGCAGTTCACCCAATTTAGTGTCATCCGCAAATTTGGAGATACTACAATTAATCCCCTTGTCTAAATCATTAATGTACAATGTAAACAGCTGGGGCCCCAGCACAGAACCTTGCGGTACCCCACTAGTCACTGCCTGCCATTCTGAAAAGTACCCATTTACTCCTACTCTTTGCTTCCTGTCTGACAACCAGTTCTCAATCCACGTCAGCACACTACCCCCAATCCCATGTGCTTTAACTTTGCACATTAATCTCCTGTGTGGGACCTTGTCGAAAGCCTTCTGAAAGTCCAAATATACCACATCAACTGGTTCTCCTTTGTCCACTTTACTGGAAACATCCTCAAAAAATTCCAGAAGATTTGTCAAGCATGATCTCCCCCTCACAAATCCATGCTGACTTGGACCTATCATGTCACCATTTTCCAAATGCGCTGCTATGACATCCTTAATAATTGATTCCATCATTTTACCCACTACTGAGGTCAGGCTGACCGGTCTATAATTCCCTGCTTTCTCTCTCCCTCCTTTTTTAAAAAGTGGGGTTACATTGGATCAGTTCCTATCGAGTGGAGGGTAGCCAGAGTCAATGGAATGTTGGAAAATGACTGTCAATGCATCCGCTATTTCCAAGGCCACCTCCTTAAGTACTCTGGGATGCAGTCCATCAGGTCCTGGGGATTTATCGGCCTTCAATCCCATCAATTTCCCCAACACAATTTCCTGACTAATAAAGATTTCCCTCAGTTCCTCCTCCTTACTAGACCCTCTGACCCCTTTTATATCCGGAAGGTTGTTGGTGTCCTCCTTAGTGAATACTGAACCAAAGTACTTGTTCAATTGGTCTGCCATTTCTTTGTTCCCCGTTATGACTTCCCCTGATTCTGACTGCAGGGGACCTACGTTTGTCTTTACTAACCTTTTTCTCTTTACATACACTTCTGGGAGATTCTACCATCTTAAGGCTGTGTGTGCTGTGAGCTCCCTGAAAATATCACAATGTGCTTGACAGAGACTCCACCATTGAGTGGGGCCAGCAGCCGAGGGGAGGCCAGGATGTTGCTGGTGGGAGGAAGGCTTGAATGTTGCTGGAGGAATGGAGGCCCGGACGTCATTGGTGGAGTGAAGGCCCAAACGTCGCCGGAGGGATGGAGGCCCGAAGGGGGGGAAGGCTTGTGCGTGAGAGCGAGGAGTGAAGGTAGGGCCAAAACCTGTGTTTGGAGCTGTTTGGAGGCTCACCGCCGTTGGGATCGCCAGGGATCGGTTGGAGCAGTTGAGTTGGCCAGTAGGGAGCGAGAAGCGAGAGTCCTCTATAAGCCATCCTCTAACGTTGCTGGATGGGTGGGTGTTTGCAGAATGAAGGTGTAATTTTCCATAACTATGCTAAATGTAACTGAATTATGATCACTGCCACCAATATGTTCTCCCACTGATACCCCTTCCAGCTGCCCAGCTTCATTCCTTAAAACAAAGTCCAGGACCACCCCCACTCTTGTAGAGAGCTTGATAGGCACTGGCTAAAAAAGTTCTCCTAAATACATTTTAAGAATTCTGTACCCTCTATAACTTTTACACTGATTCTATCCCAGTTATTATTAGGGGAGTTGAAACCCGCTAATATTACTGCCCTATTGTTTTTGCACTTCTCAGAAATTTGCCTACATATTTGCTCTTCTATCTCCCTATTACTGTTTGGGGGTCTATAGTACACTCCCAGCAGTGTGATCGGCCAACAAAGCCTCCTCCTGCACTGCACAAGGAAGTAACTCGCCCTAAAGAACCTGTGGGCTGACTAAAGCCTTGTATGAACAGCCCCCGTCACCTGCTGTTTGTCTTGGTTGTTTAGGCTACTGCTCCTCATCCTCATCCACATGTTCATCCATCCAAAGGAGTGAAGTAATAACAGCATCCATAATAAACAGTGAATGCTTAATCAGGGTAGGTAAGTCAGATTAAAAAATCAAAAAGCAGCAAAGTAGAAGCTCAGTACTGCCTTTAACAATTGGGCTATAAATTCGGTAGCACCCCAAATTTTGAAAAGTTGAAAAAGTAGCGGCAGGCGTTAATCATTCTCTCCTCCAGCGATATTCAGTTTTAGTGCTCCAAGAGGGAAGTGGATTGCTAAATCAAGCGCTAACCACTTCTCTTAAGGTGCTAAAGTCCGAGAGCAGGGCGATAACAGCAGAGTGCTAAACAATTTTGAGCGCATTGAAACAGTATGAGAGGCTGCTTTCCTCACTTAAAGGGAAGGGCTAATGATGCTGCACAAGCTAGTTGTCGGCAGTTCTGTTTTGCAAGGTGACCTGCTCGACTGCCATCACAGCCCCAAACACTCTCACAAAGTGGAGGGCTTGGTCATTCTGCACCAGTGAAACATGAAAAACTTTGCGCAGGCACCAGAGTGGTGCAAATAATAAAGGTTGTGCTAACTGAAAACCACTCTCTTTAATACTGCTACCAAAGCGGCCAGCCGAGTTCATAATGCCTCCTCTTGCTGCCGTTGTTGCCGTGAGACAATAGAGCAAGGGGCGAGAGTCAATATTACATCTCGGGCGCTAACAGGGCACTGTGCACTTTATGACATCACGATCTGCGAGGTGCAGGGGCCATCAGCGCTAAACCAGCATTAAAATTCATGGGCGCCCTTGCATTCGCCGTGCCGAGTCGCTAACCCCTTAGTGCCCCACCACGTGCTAACCAGAGGTGCTAACCGAATGAATTTCTCGGCCAATACTATTCCTAATAGCACACAGCTCACAATGACCTAAGTGGCTGCAGGTGAGTGCCTCTTTAAATTCAGCTTGCAGTCCTGTTAGTCAGTTTGTGAAGCCAATCCTGCTGGGCTTTACTTAGCAGGTTTGCTGATAGACGGCACTTCTGACCTGCCCAGTTAAAATTGCATATGACATCATCGAACCCTTATTCGAATTTATTAATGAGGTACCTGCAGTTTCTTACCAGTGAGTTTTCAACCAGAGTCAACTCTGAAGTTAAAATGGTGGTTGGCTGTTTTCCAGCAGGAATGGGGCAGTAATCCAGTTTTTCCGATTTTAACTGCTCACCTGTCCTGGTGCTGCCTGGCAGGTTTGGTTAGAATCAGGGCCAGTTGTTTTGAAAGGTCAGGAGAGTTATATTATGTAACACAATATATTATTCTGGTGCCAAGATGACATGGAGTTTAATGGATCTTTTGCTTTAAGGCCTAAAGTATATTGGTTTGAATAGTCAGTTCGAGGCTATTTACTGTTAGATACATCTTAAAGTCAATGAACAGCTAATTTTTTTCTTACTGCTTAGGAAGGTCGTGTCTGACTAACTTGATTGAATTTTGAGAGGAGGTAACAAGGAGGGTTGATGAGGGTAGTGTGTTTGATGTCGTGTATATGGATTTTAGCAAGGCTTTTGATAAGGTCCCACATGGCAGACTGGTCACGAAAGTAAAAGCCATAGGATCCAGGGTAAAGTGGCAAGTTGGATCCAAAAGTAGCTCAGAGGCAGGAAGCAAAAGGTAATGGTTGATGGGTATTTTTGTGACTGGAAGGATGTTTCCAGTGGGGTTCCGTAGGGCTCAGTACTAGGTCCCTTGCTTTTTGTGGGAAATATCAATGATTTAGACTTGAAATTAGGGGGCATGATTAAGAAGTTTGCAGATGATACAAAAATTGGCTGTGTGATTGATAATGAAGAAGAAATCTGTAGACTGCAGGAAGATATCAATCAACTGGTCAGAACAGTGGCAAATGGAATTTAATCAGGAGATGTGTGAGGTAATGCATTTGGGGAGGGCTAACAAGGCAAGGTAAGGTAATACACATTAAATGGTATGACACTGAGAAGTGCAGAGAATCAAAGGGACCTTGGAGTGCAGGTCCACAGATACATGAAGGTAGCAGGCCAGGTAGATAAGGTGGTTAAGAAGGCATACGGAATACTTGCATTTATTAGAAAAGGCATAGAATACAAGAGCAGGGGGTTTATGCTTGAAATGTATAAAACACTGGTTAGGCCACAGCTAGAGTACTGTGTGCAGTGTTGGTCACCAAATTACAGGAAAGATGTGATTGCACCAGAGATGGTACAGAGGAGATTTACAAGGATGGTGCCTGGACTGTAGAATTTTAGCGATGAGGAAAGATTGGATAGGCTGGATTTGAATTCTTCAATGTGTCTATTTGTACTGTCCTTTTTCCGTCCTTCTGCGCCTGCCTCCCCTCGAGACTCTGCCGATGATGCCTCCCACCAAAAACCAGAAGTGGGACTCTGTAATCAGTCCGATCACGTTGTAGATACCTCGAGTTGTAGCTGTTGATCCTCTGCGAGCCTGCTCCTCTGACTCGACCACGTTGTTGATTCCTGTGAGCCTCCAAGCGACCGAGGGAGAGAGGGAAAGAGCCTGGGCGGGGAGAGAATCGGCGGACGGGGAGAGAGCTGAGTGGCGGTGGCGGCGAGGAGAGCGAGAGCTCCTGTGGAGGGAGGGGGGAAGAGAGAGGGATCCTGGGGGGGGGGGGGGGGGGGAGAAAAGGGGGAGAGACAGAGAGCCTCGGGGGTGAGATCCAGGGGAGGGGTGGGGGAAGAGAGAGAATCTGGGAGGGGAGGGGAGGAGAGAGAGGGAGAGATCCTGGTGGGGGGGGGGGGGGAGGAGGGGGAGAAGAGAGAGAGAGAGAGAGAGAGATCCTGAGGGGGGGGGGGGAAAGAGAGAAGGAGAAAGCTTGGAAGGGGGGGGGTAGAAAGAGAGAGATGGCCTGGGGGGAGTGGCGGGGCGTGATCCTAGGGGGGCAGGAAGAGAGAGAGCCTGGGGGGAGGTGCAGGGGGAGAGGGAGAGAGAGCCTGGGGTGGGGGGGGGGAGAGGAGAAAGAGGAGAGGTCCTGGGATGGGGGGGGGGGGTGGAGAGAGAGGGAGAGTGAGTGAGAGCCTGGGGGGGTGAGGGGGAGGGAAAGAGAGGAAGAGATCCTGGGGTGGGGGGGGAGAGAGAGAGAGAGAGAGAGAGAGAGAGAGAGAGAGAGAGAGAGGGGGTGGGGGGGAAGAGAGAGAGAGAGAGAGAGAGAGAGAGAGAGAGAGAGAGAGAGAGAGAGAGAGAGAGAGACTGGGGGAAGAGGGTGCTAGAGCCTGGCCGGGGGTGGGGATGGGAGAGGGAGAGGGAGAGGGAGTGGGGGGGGGGGGGGGGAAGGAGGGGAGAAAGAGGGAGAGTTCCTGGAGGAGTGAGGAGAGAAAGAGAGAGCCTGGGGGGGGCGGAGAGGAGTGGAGGGATAGAGAGCCTGGAAGGAGGTGGGGGGGGGGGGCTGCGGGTAAGATCATGTGCTTATGCTGACATCAGGGACTTCAGCTGGCATTTGGTTGCTTTTGGGTAGATCTATCTATCTTCTATGGCTTCTGAAGTCAAAATGGCTCAAGTTACAATTTGTGAAGTCAGTCAGAATTTGGGCTGGGCAGTTCCAAGTACACACTACACAATAAAATTCAATGGTGTAGCTTATCCTCCAAAGGGGACCAATCAGCAATAGGTGCAATGAAATTGGAGAGTCAATCAAAGACAAGTGTGGTACAAATAGACACAAATACAAAAGCAAAATACTGCGGATGCTGGAATCTGGAATAAAAACAGAAAATGCTGGAAATCTCAGCGGGTCAGGCAGCAGCTGTGGAGAGAAAAAGAGTTAACATTATGGGTCGATGATGCTTCGTCAGAACTGGAGAGTGTTCGGAAAGAACAGATTCTTAACAAGCACTGAAAGGGGGAGGGGAAGAAAGAACAAAAGGGAAGGTCTGTGATAGGGTGGAAGACAGAAAAGATTAGAGACACAAAAGGGATGATGGCCCAAATTCAAATGGTAATGCCAGGAGTCAGGAAAACATTAGTCAAGATAGGGTGTGAATGCAGTTGGTCATTATCCCACCACAAATAGATGCATCCTGTTTTCTTTGGAAAAGAGGAGGCTGAGGGGAGACCTTATTGAAGTGCATAAAATTATGAGGGGCCTGGAAAGAGTGGATAGAAAGGACCTATTTCCCTTAGCAGAGGGGTCTACAACCAGGGGGCATAAATTTAAAGTAATTGGCAGGAGGTTTAGAGAAGATTTGAGGGGAAACGTTTGGTGGGGATCTGGAACTCACTACCTAAAAGGGTGGTAGAGACAGAAACCCTCACCACATTTAAAAAGTACTTGGATGTGCACTTGAAGTGCCATAACTTACAAGGCTACGGACCAAGAGCTGGAAAGTGGGATTAGGCTGGATAGCTCTTTGTCGACCAGCGCAGACACGAGCAGGAGTAGGCCATTAGGCCCCTCGAGCCTGCTCCGCCATTTAATAAGATCATGGTTGATCTGATCATGAACTCAGCTCCACTTCCCTGCCTGCTCCCCATAACCCTTTATTCGCTTATCTCTCAAAAATCTGACTATCTCCGCCTTAAATATATTCAATGACCCAGCCGATGGGATTCTATGATTCTATTTTCTTAAGATGCTATTTCTCCAATGGTACATCCACTACATGTTTAGTTGTAGATTGATTCTGTGTTAAAGAATATAATAATGCAGTCAAATAGAGACAAAATGATATAAACTTTCATTTCTGATAGGCACACTTTTACTTTGAGAACTTTTTATGTAGATAGATAGATTTATTTTGTTCTCTCATATACATTTCCCAAAATACACATCTTCAAAGCAAACCGCAATCTCCCTGAGAACCAAGGGGACGTGAAACATACTTGAGACAATGATGTGGATAATCATGAAATATTGGCATAAACAGAAAGGATTAATATTTTTGTAATGACATGAGAGTTAGAATCAAGTTGCGTAAAACACTGAGGACTATAGTCCATTATTTGTAACATCATAAGCTTCACAAAAAGTCCATATGTATTTTTTCATAATTGTCAAATCAGTATTTTGAATTTGTAATAAAACCATTAGCCGATGACTTTGAATTACTATTGTTTTCTACACATTGTATAAAAAAATAAGAATTTTGAAATAGTTCAAAATAATTTCACATACAATCCATTGCTAAATCATATCGCTTTATTATATTACTAATGTGTCGCATTGGGGCAATTTATTAATTATAATTTTTGATAAAAAATCTTAATTTATACCTATGTATTGCACTCATAAAATGTTCATTTCATCCTCAATAAAATATTGCCATTAAATTATCTTGGTTATAAAGTCACAATTTTGCTAAAACACAATTGAAATATCTATAGTATTACTATACTTTGACTGGACAGTGGCATTTCTGATTATTTTTAAACAGTAAGTACTACCTGTGCTAATGCATTGAAATCCTGCCCCCCAACAACTCCTCCATGAATTGGAGGCAGGGGTCCCCATACCCTATACAAGTCTCATTAATTTCTCCTAAGTTACCTTTAACAAAGACTTAACAGTCATTAACTAAGAACCTTCTCATACATTTTCTTTAACGCATTATAAAATGAAAGTATTTGGAATAGCAGTAGAAATGAATAAAAAAGTACATTATGAATTTCTATCAATCTTTTTCACTTAAACTTCATACTCAAAGGAAAATATGGTGGTTAAATTTGATAAGTCCCGAAAACACGATGCACGATCTCTTTGTCCATTGAAAGTAATGGAAGCAGCACATGAAATTCTAGCTGTCCACTCAATAATATGATTGAAGCATTGAGCCCAGTGCTGAACACGCTACTGGTTGGCTCAGTGCTCAACAGGGGGCTTGATATCATGGGAAATATGCTCTGTATTTAAAGATTACCTACAAAGTGAAACGTTGTCTGTGTTTTTTTAAAGGGGAGGTGCTTTGTGAAAAAAGTATCTCATTGTAAGCAAAGGGCAAGTTAGCAATGTCACAACAGAGCAGAGAAAAGGCACCTTCGTTCTCGGACGTAGCACTGGTGCAGGGGGTCGATAGGAGGAGACAGGTCCTCAATCCACAGGGTGTTAGGAGGCCTTCCGGACAGACTGTACAAAGGCACTGGGAGTAGATAGCTGTCAATGCCACCAGTCTTTCCTCCAGGACTTCGATCCAGTGCCAGAAGGTTCATGACCTCACATGGGTGGTTAAGGTCAGCATCTTCAAATGCCATATCCCACCATCTGCACCACTAGCCTCACATACTGCTCAATGCATCATACCCCCATCACTCACCTACCAACAATCTCCATCAATCATGACTCTCAATACCTCACAATCATAGCTTCACCTCACCCTCAAACACTTAACACTGTTGCAAGACTCATCTCACACCTTGCACACGGTGCCAGCTATTCAACCATGACAGGCACATCACCAAAACACATTGCACCACCACACTCATTGACACACTTCCCTTTCTCTTGCAGGCCAAGGTCACCAGCAGCAGCGAAGAGGCCGCGGGCAAGCACAGCTCCAGAACCTGACTCAGCTGGAGGAGGCAGTTCTTGCTATAATTGGAGGGGCCGGCACTGATGCCATGCCAATCAGCAAGACTGAAAGCAATGCTGACGATATACTCATACCTATTCATTCTTCGCACATCTCACTTCCCCGTTATCCCACAATTTCTTCTCACTTATAAGCTGATCATGTAAGCATGCACATCTTGCTTTCCCCCCTCATCACCTCACCACAATCTGACCCTTTAGCCTTGCTCCTTTCAGATACGCTAGAACTGCCAGCAGCCCAACCTGTGCAGGAAGAAGTAGAGGAGGAGAGTGATACAAAAGAGACAAAATCACTCGATCTGGCACTCCCAGGCACCAGCTCAGAAAATGGCACTGTGCGAATTTTAGAGGAGGGCATAGAAGTCGGATCTGCATGTAGTGAGTCGCTGGACATGAGTGGCCTGCAACAAGAGCCGGGAAAAAAAGCAGTGAAAGTGCCAGCTCCCCGGAGCACGAGGGCACATAAGAGTTCTGCTGCAGAGAACTCAGATGAGGACTTTGATGGGATGGCCTGCAGAAGAAGGGTGATAGGCATGCTCACAGAAATGCTTGATGCAATGGCAGGCCTGCCAGAGAGCCTCTTGTTAGTGTCAAGGAGCATGGTGGTATATGACTCCGACCTTCCCCAGGGCTTTGCAGAAAGCTTGGAGCCCACGATTTCCAGGATGGAAGTGATGGGCAACTCCATTAGAACATTTGTGGAACCAACCATAATGCTGGGTATGAAGGGTCCAGTACATCTCCTTCCCGATAACAAGGGACAAACAGGTGGAGCGGCAGGCAGGATTTGTCTGAATGGCAGGTTTCCTGAGGGTGCAAGGTGCCATTAACTGCACACACATTGGGCTAAGGGTGCCACATCATCACCCCGAGATCTTAGGCTTCCACTTGCTGAATGTGCAGCTCGTGTGACCACCAGTGTCGAATCCTGGCAGTTGATGCGAGGTACCCAGGCAGCAGCCATGATTCGTTCATTCTGCACCAGACCAGTGTGCCTGTCGTATTCACCGGCCCGAATCAGGATTGCGGTTGGCTGTTTGGGGACAAGGGATATCCCCTATCCACTTGGCTACTCACTCCACTGTGGAACCCCAGGACAGTGCCACAGCATGCAGACAATGACGCTCATTGTGCCACCAGGTGCATCATCGAGCAGTGCATAGGAATCCTTAAGCAGAGGTTCCAGTGCCTGGACCGCTCTGGTGGCACTTTGCAGTAATCTCCTCAATGGGTCTCCATAATCGTTGTGGTCTGTTGCATGCTGCACAACCTGGGCAGCCACTGGAGGTTGAGCCAGCAGCACCACAAGAGGAGGAGGAGGAGGATGATCCCCGTCGCCTCAAAGCTAGGAGGTGTTGTCCACATTGCAACCCTGGAAGGGAGATGCAGCTTCGTCCTTTAGCTGCTTGCTTCAGATAATCCCATCCACACATGACCCTTCAGGTTCCACTTTCAATGGCCATCGCAATGAGTACCTTAACGCAGAATTGCCCACACCTGGCCAGATATATGTGCCAAAAATAAAGATTTATCAAATTATCCAAATCACTACAAAAAACAGAACATAAAGAATATAATAATACTGTAATCACTTTTTACACCTGTGCATCTCACTAAACACCTGTTACATGTGACTACCCAAATGCTATGGCAGTCATCCCTGCACCTGCATCATGGGTCCGGGAAGGCTGCTGTGGTTCTTGTCTGGGACCTACAGCTGTCCTTCTAGGATGCCCTGGAAGGCCTCTGGGCCTGGAAGGGCCGGGTGCAGATTGGCCAGCACCCTCCTGGGAGGGTGCATCCTCACATATATGGAGGTGCCCGACACCTCCCCTGCAATCTTCCTCCATGCAATTTTGTATTGGCTGTCTGCCAGGTCTCCTCACGTCAGGAAACAGTATTCTTCTTCTGTCATCCACACATCAGTGTCTCCATTTCCATATCAGTGAATGTGTTGGCTCTCCATGCACCTCTTACACCAGCCATCCTTCCAAACTCCTTCCAAACTCCAGGCCTTGCCTTAAATCTTGGCCTTTAAAAAGGCCAGGGAGCAGCTGGCTCATTAGAAACCCTTACCTGCATGCTGAATTTCTCAGTGGTGATAACGCTCAAATTAAGACAGCCACACCGCTGAAAAATCCACTTTAGAAAGGTTTATTTGCGCTGGAACCCATTTGTTCACTTTTGGAGCTGATTATGGGGTGGCCCAGCCACCCCAAAAGAATTTTGGCACTAATGGCCACAAAAAGGTGGGGGAGCACCAGCTTTCCAGCGGCACTGAATTTCGGGCCCAGAATACCTCATCAAATTGAAAAAGTACTTGGATATGCAATTGAAGTCCCGTAACCTACAAGGCTACGGACCAAGAGCTGGAAAGTGGGATTAGGCTGGATAGCTCTTTTTCGGCCAGCACGGACACAATGAGTGAATGGGCTCCTTCTGTGCCATAAATTTCTATGATTCTATGAACATTTGAAATTCCCATATCACTTCATATCCATTTATAACAAGCATGATAATTTGTATCACTTAAATGCCCCGAGCACACTATGAAGGTTAGCTTCTACTTTTACCAGTAGTGTAACTGAACCATTATCAATCGTAACTGAACATGCAACCAATGATGATGCTTGTAGACCACTGTAAATTTTTCGCAATTGATGCAGCAAAATGATTGTACTTGCAATTAAGTATCCCAGAATTCAAATTAGTTTGCAGTGAGATTGTAAAGAGACAGTTTTGAAATGGACAAAATGACAACAAAAGCTGGTAAAATTTATTTGTGAAATCTCTGTAAACAACATTAGAATTCTATGTTAAAGGTTAGGAGAACTACATATGAAATCATTCAGCTTGTTGCCTGAAAGACCTGACTGGTGAGAATTTCCACTACCGCAGCAGTCTCACCACTAACTCCAGCAAATTTCCTAGCATTGGTCTTATGCAAATTATTTGGGGGAACTCCTGTTCATGATGTCAAATGCACAACTCTGAAACTTGCAGCAGCTTAAAGGTGCCTGCTGCCACCCAGGAGTACGGGACAATCTGAAATCAATTGCTCTGTAATCAACTTCACTCATTGGCGTATGTCATTTAAATATTGCTGCTTCTAGCAGCACTGAATATCAATTAGCATCTAGCATGACTAGCATCCAGAATTGCTAGGTCGATAATTATGAATTATGTCACTCTGTCATTACTATCTTATTTGAATATACCTGGACACTTCCAGTGTCTGGCATAAGTGACAGCAGGTAAAGGCACAGAGTGCGTAGAGACCCAGTGGTACAGGTTCTGCCCTCGCCTGCTGAGTAACACCAGAAAACTAGTGTCATTTAGGTGGAAAGTCCTGCCTAATATGTAGTTCTCATTAAAGAGAAGGTTCTGAAACCGAATGCAAAATATACATTTGCTTTAAAATGTATTGCAACATCTATGTCATTCTATGATCAAATTCCAAAAAGATTTCAGTCAGTCAGCTGCAAGTGTGAATATCTTACTATTACATATACAAGTTTGTAATACATTTATTTTAAATGATTGCATATGAATAGTTAATTCTTCAATTCATGGCAGAATGAATATTCTAGGTGTTTAAATTATAGCAGCTTCCTTGTGCGAATGTTTATAGAGATTTTACAACCCACATACATCCCAACAAGTCTACAGCACAACATAAACTCAAATTGGGTTTATACATTTATAATTCCTTATGATGCAGAGGCTTATTTCCCATTCTTCTAAATGTAGATTTCAGTAGCAGCATACAAGTCTAAATATTCTGTGCTGCACTGCCTTCCAATATACACTGACAGTGGGAAAGGTATCTTGGCATCAACATAGACTCAGGAAGTTTACCCCATAAAGTCCAATGACATCCTCCGTACGTAAGAAAATTCAAGCAGTGAAGAACAACTGGATCATCTTGTGCACGATAAGTGAGTTAAAGGATCCTGTGTTATCTGGAGAAGAGTTGGGAAGGGGTTTAAATTTACACTGAAGGCAAGGGGTGTTCAGTGCCGAGGAATAGAATATGTTCTTAGTTAAGGCATCCAGCAATCCTAAGTCAGGCATATTGAAGCTTTGATGCGTGGTGAAGTTCCCTCTACTCCAGATATACCTAATCTCTGAGGAATATCCTGAGTGCACCAGTGTGATTTTCATTTTTTGTATTTTTTAAATTTTATTTTTTTTGTTCTCATCAATATGAGGATTAGGTAACAGAACATTTTTTATTTCATGTATCATTGACAGCATCAAGTACTTGAAACCTAGTATAACAAGTTTTCGTTGTAGCAGAAATATCCATCTAATTCATCCCAACAGCAAGTCTAAACTGCTAACTTCAGAAGAGTGCCCCCACTACTGCACCACTGTCAAATTTCAATTTCCCACACCAGCCCTTCTTGTGGCCTCTCCGGGTAAGATCGTCAATTTAGTGCTAAATTAGTGCTATCTTTCGTGGGATGATACTCCACCAGAAGCTCAGTTGTGACTGTGATACATTTCACATTGGGCTCTTCTAACTAGAGGACAGAGAGACTATGGGGCCAATTTTCATCAAGGCCTCCGCTCGTCCAAGTGCCACCCAAAGTGCCACTGAGGTACCTGATGGTACTTTGGGCAGGATATTCATCGCCGAGGTCCCTCGAAGGTCAGCTGGCGGCAAATGGACGACGAACGCCGCCAATCTGGGCAGCAGTGGGTGGGAGGTCTCATTCTCGGTGGCAGAGGCACTTGCCGCCCAAGTGCCGCTGAGGATGGAATCAGGCCCACGGAGGGTCGAAGACCTGGAAAAAAAATTCAGCAGTAAAAAATTTTTTTAAACTATCGGATGACCTCCAGGGGACTTTGTGCAGGTAAGTCGCTGTGGAAATTTTTTAATAAAATGTTCACTTACCTTTTTTTCAGGTTCTTCATACTCACCGTCGAGGACAGACCAGCCTCTCACAGCGGTCCACCCCCGTTCTACCGCCGAGTCCCGCTGACTCCCGCCTGCATCAATATGGGAGCTCGGCGGGTGGGAGTTCAGTTGCACCACTCAGCCGTCCGCTCCCGGCAGCTCTCCCGTCCTGCCTGCTCCAGGCCACCTCAAAAGTGGCACTGGGCGGATCAAGAAGAGCAATGTCGGTGGCAATGGGTGGTAGTCGACGGCAGCGGGCAATGAGTTAATGAATTTCGGCCCCTATAATCCCAAAAGACTACATTGGATTCAAATCCAGGCCCCCAAGTGAAAAGGCAGTATGCTAACCTCATGGCACCACTTAGTTTCCTACAACAAATTTTCTTATCACTTTTACTAAACATCTTTGTTGTCTCTCAGTGAGATAGACAATTTAGTGTCTTTCATCAATGAAGTATGGGCAGCTCTGTGCTATTGATTTTTTCTCATTTTGAATTACATTGAAACTTCCCAAACAGTTGGGATAATTGTAGCCAGCAACGAAAGAAATAGTCTAACCCATTGCACTACCCTAGCTTCACCTAACAATATACAATAAATAAATCCTGAACTGGTTCAATATAATGGGTCTGATGTTCCTCAGTTTGTAGAAATCAGGCTTAGAGGCTCTTGCTTGAACATTTAACCGATTCACAAATGAAATTACCATAGCAAATGGCATTCTTAAATGGAAAGTATGAGAAATGTGAGTAAAAAGTAACAATCATGGCCATTTACAATAATCTTTATTCCATATGTTTGAAGTGGTTAAACAATCACTTAACCCATATAAATTTGAAAAGTGATAGGATACAGCTGTGGAATGTAGAATATTGGTGGAAATGATTCAACAACAAAAGTAGAAGGTTGGTTTCAATGAGAAGGCTTTGCAAGTGCCATGAACATAGACAATGCTAGATGGCAGCACAATTTTAATGGGGGAGGACAGCTTCTTAATAATACAAAGAAGATGCCAGCATTCCAAATGTCACTGAAAGGTTTAATTCTGACTCCCCCACTCAGAAGAAATTGTAGGAGGGAAAGAAGATTAATCAAAAAGAGAAGTACGATGATAATACATGAATATTACTGCAAAACAGGGGCACACAAACTATTTTCACATCTGGAAAAGTTTCAGATGTAAGATAATCTTCATGGGTCAAATCACCCGACAACTCCAACTTTTAAAGCCAAAACTCTCACATGATAGGAGGGCACAATGTACAACAGATGCTGAACCTCATGCTGGATGAGGAAAAAAATCATTTGTTTGGCTGAGAGTTTGAAATGGATTGAGCCTGTGGTGATTGAAATACCATAAAGGGCATGTGGTAAATTAATTAACTATATTAATCATATATTCTAAGATTTCTATGGCATGTTTCATGAATGCATTCATAAGTATTGGTTATGTACAAGGGCATAATTATGCATGTGATGATAAGCCTCAACTTTTAATTTCAGAAGAGCAAAATTAATAAGCAATTGGATAAGTGTTTTTTTATCTACTGATAATATACTATCTGTTGTCTTTATAAATCAATCAAAGTCAACCACCAGCCACATCCAAGGAGCACCACAGACCTAGGCAGCTATTGTCATCACCCCATTCAAATCTGGAAACATCACAGATAAACACACTACAGGAGATGTTGATAGTGATGAAAATGCAGTGCAGGGTGAGGCACTGAGCACAGGTGAAGCACGGAGCTCTGGTGAGAAAAGGATAGCAGCCATGACACTTAATGAGGGCAAGAATCTAGCTCGCAAAGGAAGGTAGTCCACTACTGATTTATATGGGAATTCAAACTTTAGTGCTCCTGCTTTCATACAGATTCGTTTTTTTTTTAATTATTTTTTATTTCATATTATTATTTATTTTAATCCAATTTCGTTCCAGATCAACTCTAATGCCAAAGATCACTTTGCGCCAATGTGTTTGATCTTAGGCCAAAAGGCCGAGAGGTGAAGTTGCACCGTTCCTGGAAATATTGCAATACCAGGTCAGTGCATGGAATGGACGGGGCATGCCCCTGATCCAGCTCCCTGTCCAAAAATCAATTCAATATCATGTCCCCATAGGGGATATTAAACTGATAAGAACAGATACTATACTTGATCTTAGCCAAAAGGCCGAGAAGTCATACAGATACTGTTTTTTTTTTTTAAATTCGTTGCCAATCTTTCCAATTCTTTGTCAAATCACAAACGCCAGAGGTCACCTTGCACACATCAAGGATCACTCTGCGCCAATGCTCTTAGCCAAAAGGCCTAGAGCCACTGCACCGTTCCTGGAAGTACTGCAATACCAGGTTCGTGCCATGGAGGTGGATGGGTCAGGCCCCCCACACACCTCCGTGGAGGTGGATGGTTCAAGCCACCCCACCCACCTCCTATTTCCAAAAAGCATAGGAGAATCACCTTCCTGATCCAGGGAGAACCACGTTGGGGTCATGGTTACTCCCCTGTCAGGTCAGTTACGCATGATCTTAGCCAAAAGGCCGACAGATACTGTTAGAACAACATGACCATATTAAGAAGTCATTTGCCTCCTTAAACATGACACTGGAAGGTAGTCTTGATAGTTTAGAGGAGTCCAACTTTTAGCTATGCACGGTCATCACATGAGTAGCATGAAGTTCATAACACAAAGAACAAACATAGGAGCAAAACACATTAAATACACATACCACTAGCACTTCACCACTGAATTTCATTCACTCGGACTATATCATCTGTCATTCTTTTGCCATGCAGAAAATAAAATATCAGTATCTAAAAGCCAAACAAACCATATTGCTACACAGCAAAAAAAAAAATGGGGATGACAAACAGCCTATCCAATCTTTCATGTCTTCCTGCCTACTTTGGCTGTTCTGTTACTTATTCTTGCTGCAGCAAATGTAGCTAGGGTGCATGCTACTGGCTACTGGGCTTCAATTATTTCCTTAATGGGGCAAAGAGTCAGACTCGAGATGCCCGTATGGATGCCTGGAAGGTTTGAGACAGTGGTGCTCTTTGCTGATCCTGGCTGTACATTATAGGTGGTTGATGTCCCTGCAGGTTTTTGTCCACCAGGTCCACACCCCAGTCACAAAATCTCTGCTGTGTTTAAGCTTCCTTAAGCAGTCTTTCTTCACCATGTCCAGTTAGCTAGTTCTATTATCGTAGATTTATTGTGTGATGTAGTACCTGCTGTGACTTAGGAGCCTCCTATGCCCTCTGTGTTCTCAGATCTCTCTCGCTCTCTACTTTATCAATCACAAAATGTCTGACGGACTACTGCACCCATGCTTGTACTCAAAATACTGCAGTACTAATCACTGTTGTCCCACTACTTGTAATTCTTCAAGTATATAATCCTCACTTATGCCAATGTTAAACTCAGCTTTCAATGTGTATCCATGGTTATGGAACCTTGCACTGTTTTGCTCATTCATAACCGTTAACATGGTCTTACAAGTTCAATTCACCTTATTTTCCAATTTTTCTCAGTAAAACTTCATGCCAAAAGCAGGGATAACTAAATGTGTTGCCTCTTTCTTCTATCACTCTTTACTTACATCTAGCTTTTCATAAATTTTCACAAACAAGAAAGTCAGTCATCACTGCAAACGTAATATAATTCTAAAGTGGCTTATTGTTTAACTAAAATATTTTCCAAGGTACCAAACTCATAAAATTAACGTTATGCTGATAGGAATAAACTTATTAAATCCTTTTAAATTCCCTATAAAGTAACAAGTATTTCTTCTAATTATACTGCCAGAGCCAGAGTCAGAGCCTTCATTTGTTGTTCGCGTTTAAGAATTTCAATGCCTGCCTTGACTAGTCAACCATAAATAATGCGATGGAAAACCACTTTCCTATTTTACCCTAAATCTAATACACGAAAGAGAAGGATCCGGAGCCGGGGTGTAGATGAAAACGTTTCAATGTTACAAGTTGCATTCATCCACAAATAATGGCTCAAAGTTTATGATAGGGACGGCACTGGTGAGTACACTACGGAATTTTATTCACCAGTGCAACTGCCTATATCTTGTTAAAAATATTACATTAATATTTAGCCTGGATGAAATCAGAATTTTGTGAATTGGTAGAAGCAAAGATAATCTGGGAACAATATAATTTATGAATATGCCCGGGACTAAAATTCTACATGTGATTAGTTCAACATATTGTGTGAAGAAGTCGTTTCACTGCTACCTACATATGAACATCAGTATTTAGTTAAGATCAGTAACCAGTGGAATAAAGACTGTTTGCTGATATCAGAAAACAGTCAACAGATGGCATCGATCAGGTGGAAAAGTTTTTTAAAAAATAAATTTAAGCCCAATTGTAAAATCAAATTATTTTGACTGCATTTAAAAAGTTAGAAGAAACGTTGTCCTTAGCTTTTGACCTTAGCCATTCTAACCTTTTAGGTGAATTATGTCTCAATAGTTTTCCAATAGAGACCTCAACGAAAGTTAATCGTTTTCTCGAGCGCTGTTGGGTTTGTTTCATTTAAAAATATATATGATAGCACCAGCGAATCAAAGAATTTACCGACAGTTTCTCAAACGGGAAATCCCTCGACTATCTGAAAACGATGTATTAATAAAACTGTGCTGCTTACCTTGTCAACGCACTGTACTGGGAGTAACCTTGCGAATAATTGTCTGTCATTGCTTTCGTTCCACCTTGATAACCCAAATAGGTAATGGGTTGGTACCAGGTCACAGGAGCTGAAGAAGTAGACGGCATGGTATCATCTTGAACTAAGAAGCTGCAATTGAGTCCTGATTCATGGTGTGAGAGACCATAGGAATCTACAGGTTCAGTCTTAAACATTACAGCATCTTCAAGTGGCTCGCCTCTCATGATGGGTCTTTGTTGTTGAGGGGAAACGGAATAGTCAGTATATGGGGAATAGCCAGTGGGCATATAACCGAACGTGTTGCTGGGTTCCTGGCTCATGTTCATTGTCGGATGCGATTCGGGTTGGATATTCCTTTCACCTTTTGAATTGGGGGAGCCGCCAGTCTCGGCAAAACCGTACGAGCTGGAGATGTCCGGGATGTAAGGAGCGTGGTCGCAATCATCCGCGGTAAGAAGTTGATGAGTACGTGCGGCCAGATAGATCGGATTGAGTGGCAGGAAAGGAAAACGGAAAATATTCAGTGGTGACACCTGGCCGCGGGGGTTTAGGTGACAGCCATCATCTCTGTCTTGGCAGATTTCTGATTTCATGGACTGCAGAGTCGCGGCCGCTCCGCCGTGCTCGATTAAACTTAGACTTTCTCCATGGCACACTTTGCGCAATTTGGGCTCTGTGGGAATATTCCTATCTGTGTTGATCAGCGACCAGGAAGTCACAGGGTCAGCGGGGATGGATTGCTTTCCCGCCCCAAGCCCTTCAGAGCTTGTTTCACTTAAACTTAAATCGCAATTTGTCCACGTAGTAGGCTCCGCCGCGTCACTGAGATTGGACCCAGAAGAAAAGCCCATGCTGACCAGATGCTTTGGGGGAATATTGCTTTTCTCCGAGTCAGTCCCAAGCTTCCTGTCCAAAGCTGTTGTCAGTTCAGTCTGGGGGAGCAGGTCATCCATATACAGCCCCATTGAGTCCGAAACCGCCTTCAGTAAGTCTGTTGAGCACCCGTCTCTGGAACTAGTTTCAGAAGAATAAGGCAGAACCTTGTCCGCTGTTTCCTTCTCGTCCATGTTTTTCATGCCTCCTTGCTCCATCCCACTGGATGTAGAATGCAGAAACCAGCTGCTCTTCGCTTTCTGGTCGTAGTGTTGATTCTCGAGTGTGAACTCCGCCAACCGCGACTCTGCAACTTTACTCATGCACCAACTCCATCCCACGTATCTGCTCACCTCACTGTCAAAGGCGTCAGGGCACATCTTAACACCAACTTTCATTTCCCATCCAACTGTACAACTTTTAACTGTCTAACTCATTTTAATTAAAACTGACACGGTTAAAGACCGAGCACTAAAACAAACACGGTAAGTCACAGATGTATCAAGTTAATAATTTAAGGATTTCAATATTTGTTTTCAATATGAACTGTGCAGCCTAAGCATTTCCTAACTCAGATTTATTTTTAAAAGTTCGCAAATATTTGGACACCCGAGCCCGCTGACTATTTTATAACAAATCCAAATAAACCCAATTGAACGCCCCCTCCTCTCCTCTCTCTTCGCGTACATCACAAATATTTACTGCAGTCTAATTATTGCAGATGCCAGTTGGGGTAAAGTATTTAACTAACTCTAGTGTTGTTGGCAGAGTTTTATTTTAAGCGATAGTCACATGTGAAGAATATCAGTATCATCTCCTCGCTCTTAACTAAGGTGTTTGTTTTAAATTCGTTTCGCTCGGCTTCAGAATTCCTACCTGAACGTATGAACGCGGGATCGCCGCCGTCTTGCTCTCTCGTTTTGTGTCTCCTTCCCCTCACTGTCTCGGCACTCCCTCTATCACGTGTTAATGAAGATGTGAGACTTTACGTACTGTGCAGCGATCATCACACGTCACAAAAAGTTTACTCCTGAAAATTTTAACTTACAAGGTAGAAACATCCGGAGTCATTTCTCCTCCTCTCTTGTCAAATCGGCTTTGTCTCTTTACTTCCCCACCAAGTGCGTCGTGCTTGTCAATTTCACGTCAATACATTAGACCATTGAAAAAGCCAAGCCATTCAAGCAGGCACTGATACACTCGGGCTGAATTAAGGTGAAAGTGTCGCTAACTTCATGCGCGTTTTCAGATTTATAAAAAGTCGCACGGGGGTCGTTTAGGATACAAATCCTAAACTGCACTTTAGTACTTTCTAAATTTAACACGTTCTCGAAGTAGTAATACATTTGTTCAAGGGGGAGGAGCAGACACCTGCCATTGAATTGAGCCACAAAAGGGATACGGCGGTAGCTGCCCATAGCTGAAAAAAAAGGGGAATACAGAATATCGGATTTAATTCGTGTTACACTTATCAGTAGCGGTAATGTAAACATCCAATGTTGTGTGTCAAAAGGAACTATTGTCTGCTTTGGTCAAAGTGCACTGGAATTGTATTGAACTATGGTAGCTAGTGCTTGTACTGCAGAATAGGAAAGTTTTGGGGGTGAGGGTCAACAATGGATCATATAAAATGGCTGTATTTAACAGAAGGACAAGGGGAGGGATTTAACATTTTTTTCTCTTGTAAAATAACATACTGTTACCGAAGATCTGCAAGCGTGACGTGTGAAATAACAACGGGTGCACTTACATGTCCTTCGACTCTAGTTGTCGTTACAACAGCGCTCGTCGAGACGATTTTAGATAATGAATATTTCCCAATTAAGGGACGAATGAACTGTTAAAGGAAAGAATATAATCTCAATGCAACAAAAAAGTGCAATTACAACCAGTTATTGGATTTATATAATAAAGATAATATTGAAATAGTTGTGAAAGAAATAGTTGAAAGTATAGTGCACACTTCTAAAACAATACTTTTGTCCAGTGTTCCGCCATTTCTCCCCTCTTCGAAAAGCACGAACAATGCTGAAGTTCACATCCAAGTGTACCTACTGCCCCCAGTGCTCCCTTCCAAACAAATGGTCATTTTTCACTTGTGAGCTCAATAGGTCACGTCATCGTGGAGGGGCTTGATACTGTCCGGTCCCAACATTTTCCACTAAGGGAATCGTTGGATAGTGATTGGGAGCAGGATCTCTTAACTGTTTGTCCCTCCCTAACTGGGGGACTTGAAGCCTGTTGCAGTATTACTTTGGCTGGTAATTCACTTGTGAAGCTACCCATTTGGGGACGTTTTTGTCATGCTTACAATTCATGTGCGAAATGTAGTCATGGAGTTTCGATCGTGGGCGCAACCTGAAAGTTGTCCCTGGAGATGCACCAATTTTGCCAATCGTGAAAACGCCCAAGTATCCTCCCGATCTCATTAGAATAAACCCAAACTCAAAATGGCTGTAAATTGTTATAAACCAGCCAAAACCGTTGTGTGTGCTACGAGTGCCCTTAGAGCTTCAAAGGGCGTCTGCGGCACGCGTGCACACTTGTGAGATGAATCGCACTGCACGCCATATTGGTGAGGGCGTTAGTGTGTGCGCAGTGGACGTCCGCCAGAGGTATACAGAGCAAGCAGGTCATAAAGTCAATCAGCATGCAATGCTGATTTGACGCCAGTGCAATGTTCTCTCTAATTTTATTTGGCGCGGGGCTGTGCAGGCCATTCAAAATATCGCGCATATGCGTTCTTTTCAATTGAAAAGCCGACGGCTTAAAGAGAACGCGATGCCACTGCTGCCATCAACGCTCCAGCCATCGCCCTCTCTAAAGCTTGCATAGCTGAATATGTATTCATCAGCAGGAAGGACCCCCACCAGCGCTATTTTAAGGGATCATCAATTACAGGTTAGTTGCTGGTTGATTACTTCTGGCTGTTGCTAAGCTTCTACAAGTGTTTGATGCTTTCTACAGTTGTTTAACGTTGTTAAAGTCTACAGGAAGTGGAGTGGCAGGTGCTGAAGGACTTTCTCCTGATTTCAAGACTTCTGCACAAAACACTTGCTGCCATACATGGGTGTACGAGTAAGAATTTCCCTTGGAATACAGCATAACTGGGAGAATAAACAGAGGCCACGCAGAGCAGGACAAACTGCTAGAAGAGGGGAGGGGAGGGGGTGGAGAAGTGGTCTCAGCAGTAGTCCATCTCCACCTAGGATGTTCAAGAAGCAATTTTCCTACTTCAACCTCAGCAAGGAACAATGTATGAGACGTCTGCGCTACAGTAAGGATGTCCACACTGAAATCTGCAGCCACAGTCTCAGAGCAGGATAAGGACCACATTGCCAGCGAAGGTGACTGTGGCGATGAACTTTGTGTGTCTGGCTCCTTCCAGGCTGGAGCTGGAGATATTTGTAACATCTCGCAGTTTGCTGTCCACTGTTGCGTATTCAAAGAGAGCTGACTACATTTCATTCTCTCTTGACAGAGACAAGCGGGCAGAGTGAGCATGCGACTTCACTAGGATTGCAGGCTTTCCCGTGGTGCAGGGCATTTTTTGAGAACGGCTGAGCAGGAGGAGGAAGAGGTCACGATGAGGCAACCTCGGCAACCCTTTCTGGCCGGGCTATCCATGAAGAACTCGGCTACAATGTAAAATTAAATGCCTTCACAAAATAAGCATTCCAAACCAAATTTATAAATCAAATCATGCCATGTTTCATACAACGCTAAACTAATCACCCATGTGCATTTCCTTCATGCCTGTCTCCCATGCGCCTTTGCCTGTCCTAGTGCTCCTAAGCAGTGCTACCCCAATGGCTGCAGCTTGGCTGATGGAAGGCTGCTGACTTTCAGTGGAGGAGACTGCAGATGGCCTTTGAGGATGACCTCTAGCTGCTCTTAGCTGTAGTCTGCAACACATGGGCATGGACAGCAGCAGTCTGGGATGGCTGGCTGACATGCAACAACAAGGACACTAGCTGAGTGGCATTGGTGGGAGGACCAAAGCTGTTATCCTCAATGAGGACAGCAGGTTCGAGCTCCACTGAGCCATTTTCACTCTGCCATGGAGGCGCTTCAACAATTATAATAATTTATTGGAAGACAGCTTGCTGGACTGCTGTGATTTGCTGCTAGCCCCTTTAAACACTGTAATTCAGAGCCATGACGGCAACAGTCTGAGGTTCCACTGCTGCACTCAGACATTGGATCGCTGCTTCTTGTGCTACAATGGAAGCCGAGACATTGGCCATCAGATGCTGCATCATGGTTGGGCTCATAAGTGTGCTAATGGAGTTGGCCACCACTTCCATGCTAAAAATCATGGGCTCCAAGTTCTGCGCAAAGCCCTATGGCAAGTTGGTGCTGGACTCCTCCATGTTCCTGAAATTGCATGCAAGCTTTCTGGCAGGCTTCCCAATGCACCAAGCATTTTGTTGTGTACACCCATCAGCCGCCTTCTGTAGTCTGCCCCATTGAAGTCCTTATCTGAGTCCTCTGCAGCAGAACCCATGTGCAACTTGGCGCTCCAATGAACTGGCACCTGTGCTATCCTTGCCCCCTGCCTAACCGCAGGCCAATCGTGTCTGTTGTCTCACCACATGAAGATCCCGCGGCTAAGCTATCCTCTAAATTATGTGCAGTGTCAGTATCTGAGCTGGTGGCTGTGAGTGTGAAATCGAGTGATGGTGTGTCTTCATCATCGCTGTCTTCTTGCTCTTCCACCATTTCCTGGGCAGGTTGCAGTTCTTGGGTATCTGAAAGGAGAAAAGCACAAGGGTAATACTGTGGTGAGGGGAGGGGGAAAGTAAGAGCTGCAAGCTTACACCATCTGCAGCTTGTAAATCAGAGAAATTGTAGGATGAGGGGGAAGTGGGATGTGAGAAGGAGGATTAGGTATGAGGAAACCGTCATCTTCAATGGTATCAGTCCCACCACTCGCCACGGCCCCAACAATGGCCATTCTAATAATGGCCAGCACCGTGAAGACCTGCAAGCATGCCTATCCCCCACCAGTTCATTCCTGCTGCCTCTGGTTGTGCGCCACCTTGTCCTGCAAGAGAGAGGGAAGTGTGTCAGTGAGTGTGGTGCAATCTGTTTGGGAGATGTGGCTGTCATGGTTGAATAGCTGGCAGTCTGTGCAAACTGCGATATGTGAATGTGAAGCTTGCAACAATGCTAAGTGAGTGGCAGTGAGGTAAAGCTATGAATGTAAGGTAGGAGTCCTGATTGATAGAGATTGTTAGTAGGTGAGTGATGAGAGTGCATTGAGCAGTGGCTGAGGCTGGTGGTGCAGTTAGTAGGAAATGGCAGTTGAAGATGCATTCACTGAGCTTGACTACGCATGTGAGGTCGTTGAACTTCTTGCAGCACTGGATCCAGGCCCTCCAGTGCTTGGCTCTTGGCATTGACTGCCACGGTAATCATCTCCCACTCTTTTTGAGCATGTGTCTTATTGTCTCCTGGCACCCTGTGGATACAGCACAGCTCTCTTCCTTTCCACTCACTCTATCAGGGTCTTCGGTGCAGCGTCGGAAAACCTTGGAACCCACTTGCTCCCACGTTGTGCCATCCCTCACTGTTTCGAAGGTCAGTTTCAGTTCCTGAACAACTTCCAGCATCTGCTCCAGCCAGAATGCACATCCCCTTTAAGAGCAGCAGGCTAGCTTTAACTGGTACAAGCCCCTCACGATTTTGGGACCCCTGCTGATGTGTGCAGCCCATCAACAGCCTGGTTAGTGCTGTCTGCTTGCTGAAATAATTGAAATGAGCAGGCAGCACGAATTTGGCATGCTGCCTGAAGTTGGCGTGCTGCCTACATTATATTGAACGGGCGCAGGTTAATCATGCATTGCTATCCCCATGCCCGCTTTTGGCGGTTGTTGAATTTAGCCCCCCTGGGGTCCAAGGAAGCGCCAAACTCACACCAATAAATTTCTTCTTTGAGTCTTAAAATTTAACGTTTCATCACATTCACCCATCATTCATGCACATCAGGCACAGCATGTTTTGGTGAATCTTTTCATTCTTTAATGTAGACTTATACTTTGCCATAAAAATGCATTAAAAAAACCAGAAAATACAGAGCCGGTCTCAGTGAGGATAAATGATATAAAAAATGCTGAAAAAATTGCAATTAAAAGACAAAAAAATTATTTGTTTCCTGCTGCATTTGAAAATCTGGTTACAATGTTGAGAGACCTCTGAACAAATTCAATTGGAGACGACTCCCATTTCATTTGGGTGCGTGGCCATTTCTATGGGCAGAGATTTGTTTTGATGGAAGGTTTGATGGACAGGCCTAGAAGATTAGGTGAATTGGGCATATTGTATTAAAATTTTGTGATCTTTGAAGCTACATCATTTAACAGACTTAACACACACAATGGATCCAACTGTGACTTGCCTGGTCTCTATGGCTTTGTGTCATACCATACAGTCTACCATGCAGGCCATGATCCTTACCAACGGATCCATTACAGACCCAATCCACGTCCGGACTGGGGTCAAGCAGGACTGTGTCATCGCTCCAACCCTCTTCTCAATCTTCCTCGCTGCCATGCTCCACCTCACAGTCAACAAGCTCCTCGCTGGAATGGAACTAAACTACAGAACCAGTGGGAACCTGTTCAACCTTCATCAACTCCAGGCCAGGTCCAAGACTACCTTAACGTCTGTCGTCGAGCTACAGTACGCGGACGACGCCTGTGTCTGCGCACACACTGAGGCTGAACTCCAAGTCATAGTCAACGTATTTACTGAGGCGCACGAAAGCATGGGCCTTTCGCTAAACATCCATAAGACAAAGGTCCTCCACCAGCCTGCCCTCACTGCACAGCACTCCCCCGCCCCCCCAATCATCAAGGTTCATGGCCCGGCCCTGGACAACATGGACCATTTCGCATAACTCGGGGGCCTCTTATCAACAAGAGCAGACATTGACGACGAGATTCAACACTGCCTCTAGTGCGCCAGCACAGTCTTCGGCCACCTGAGGAAAAGAGTGTTTGAAGATTACGCCCTCAAATCCACCACCAAGCTCATGGTCGACAGGGCTGTAGTAATACCCGCCCTCCTGTATGGCTCAGAGACATGGACCATGTACAGTAGACACCTCAAGTCAGTGGAAATATACCATCAACTATGTCTCTGCAAGATCCTACAAATCCCCAGGGAGGACGGACGCACCAACGTTAGCGTCCTCGACCAGGCCAACATCCCCAGCATTGAAGCACTGACCACACTTGATCAGCTCCGCTGGGCAGACCACATCGTTTACATGCCAGACACGAGGCTCCCAAAGGAAGCGCTCTACTCGGAACTCCTTCACGGCAAGCGAGCCAAAGGTGGGCAGAGGAAACATTACAAGGACACCCTCAAAGCCTCCTTGATAAAGTGCAACATCCCCACTGACACCTGAAAATCCTGGCCAAAGACCACCCTAAGTGGAGGACGTGCATCTGGGAGGGCACTGAGCACCTCGAGTCTCATCACTGAGAGCATGCAGAAATCAAATGCAGGCAACGGAAAGAGCGTGCGGCAAACCAGTCCCACCCACCCTTTCCCTCACCGACTATCTGTCCCACCTGTGACAGAGACAGTGGTTCACGTATTGGACTGTTTAGCCACCTGAGGATTCATTTTTAGAGTGGAAGCAAGTCTTCCTCGATTTCGAGGGACTGCCTATGATGATGATGATGATTACTGGACCATCTTCAGAGTTCATTATATTTTATTGTTACCATCAAAGTTTCAAAGTTTTGTGAGATTATTTATTTCTATTTTAAAATCAGGCAATTGATCTTAAGCCAATGGCTATGTTCGGAAGCCATTCTGATTGTATGCGTACCTAATCAAGATAATTGAGATAAGGACGTTTCACAATATGCAATGGCATAGGCAGCATTTGAGATCAAGCAAGACTATGGTAGGGATGTAGCTGAGTTGCAATTTTATGGTAAGTGATCATGTGGGGGCCCTTAGTATCAGCCTCAGTGTGTCCAGTAAATAATAATTGAAAAGCTCCCAGGAAGAATTGAAAACATTTCCCTGGCTGCAGTGGCTGTTGAGCATGTTCACCCTGGGTCTTCCATAACTTTTGATCAAAGTCAATGGCAATATTGTGCAAAATACAATATACCACTGTCATTTTACTCTCATTCGCTAGGGCATTTTGTAAGACCTGAATGGTCCAACCATCTGAAGCATTGGTTCAACACCCAAAATCCCTGCTCAGTGGCTGGTTTCAAATGTGCATTGTCATATCTGTTCTCTGCTGGAATATAGGATTATGCAGAGCAATTATTAATTATGGTTGCATCAAATAGCCCATATCTCTGCGAAGCCAGCATCCAGCTTTCCTTATTCTTAAAAGACCCATGTTAGGTTTGATTGCATCAGAATGAAAGCAACACATAGACCCCCAGGAAAGTATGCATTGACATGTATATTTTTCTGGTAGTAACATAGAAACATAGAAACATAGAAAATAGGTGCAGGAGCAGGCCATTCAACCCTTCTAGCCTGCACCGCCATTCAATGAGTTCATGGCTGAACATGAAACTTCAGTACCCCCTTCCTGCTTTCTCGCCATACCCCTTGATCCCCCGAGTAGTAAGGACTTCATCTAACTCCCTTTTGAATATATTTAGTGAATTGGCCTCAACCACTTTCTGTGGCAGAGAATTCCACAGGTTCTCTGGGTGAAGAAGTCTCTCCTCATCTCGGTCCTAAATGGCTTACCCCTTATCCTTAGACTGTGACCCCTGGTTGGAGATTATCACATTGCTGTTTGGGAGAACTTGCTATGTGCAAATTCTTACATTACAACAGTGACTACATTTCAAAAATATTTAATTGGCTGTAAAGCGCATTGGAATGAGCTGAAGTTATGAAAAGCGCTGTATAAATGCTTTATTTATTTATTTATTTAGTTGTATACCATTTGCACATTGGTACAATAATGGCACTTCCTGTTTAAGTACGCTACAGGATTGTTGGTAAGTTTTGATGGCTACATGCCTACAGTGATCGATGACCTTTATCCCTCAATTAACATAACTAAAACAGATGATCTGGTCATTATCACATTGCTGTTTGGGAGAACTTGCTATGTGCAAATTCTTACATGACAACAGTGACTACATTTCAAAAATATTTTAATTGGCTGTAAAGCGCATTGGAATGAGCTGAAGTTATGAAAAGCGCTGTATAAATGCTTTATTTATTTATTTATTTTGGACATGCTAGAAATTTGGACAAATGGTTACTGCTTTAGCTGCTGCAAAAAATGGTTGTTGTTGATCTGTATGCAGCTGGATGCATGAAAAAACAGAGCTTCAGTAACCTGCTTAATGGAGCAATGCACAGGAAACTGTCTGACTCCTGTGATATTACTTGAGAATGCCTGGAATCTCACTGTAACACAAAGTTGAGGACATTTGGGGCATTAGCTGCCACCAACAGTGCAGGGTGGCTAATAGATTGTTCTTGCAGATTTTCTTGAACCAGATGGCACATCTCAGTCACAGCCTTCCTGCTGAACCTGAGCCACTTTTGGCACAGCTTCTTCATAATGACCATAGCTGACTCTGTTGCAGTAGATCCACTGCCTGGGGTAGTTCCTGGTGAGAGTCATACACCTCTGATGGCCCCTTTTACTCTGAGGCCATAGTGACCTCCTCCTCCTCCAAGAGGGAAATCAAGCAATGACATTTGAATCCATGCTGTGCATTGTTGTATATGTTCTCTGCTGGAATACAGAGTTATGCGGAGCTGCACTATATAATTCTGTTACTAGTGTGCTGATAGTTTCAACTCCTAACAGCTGTTAAACTGATTAATAACAAGTCTGACCTGACATTAAGGGAGATGATTTCCTCAGTTTGTGCTACTGGCGAGAAACTTCACCAGCCAGCTGTGCACATCAAGAAATCGTGGGCATACGGCCCATGATTTTACATCAATTAAAATGATTGAAATGGAAATCGTGGTCTGGTGGCTGAGCTTCCGAGCTGGTAGCACAAACTCAAAAAATGTACCTTAATTACCCATTTTTGCCAGAGCCTTCTTGTGTTTCCAATAATTGGCATTTAACAAGACCTTAACCAAGAGTAACATTTTTAATACTATTTGCTAAGATTCATTACTCCTGTTTTGATGAATTAATAACAATGTTAAATATGGGCAGAAACCTGCTTTCATTGTCTGTTAGAGGTCCACCCCTTTTCTAGAAATATCTATGTTTTGATTTATCAAAAGGAGAAATTTTAAATCCTTTATTAGTACAACAGATTTTAAGGATTGCCGATATAATTACCAGAGGAAAGCAAAGTGTGAAATGATAAACATATTCTAAACCATCCTTTTGTTTAAGAAATAAAGCATAAATTAAGTGGACAGATCATTAGCATGAAATGAATGTTACCAACTATAAAAGAGTAAAGACGTGCATAGACTATGGAAATGAAGAAAGTTTAACAAAGTTTCCAAAAATCCACAAATGGCCCAGGGTTGTAGAAAATTGATTAATAACTTCAAAGGCGTGGCAACAAAAAGTGGAATCCAATGCAACACAGAAGCCTGAGAATATAAAACACACTCAAATGGCCCGAGTGAATTCAATAGCACTTCTATGCACACCTTGAGCAAGAAATCTTCCCCAGAGTCTCAGCAGCCTGGTAGGTATGAAATAAAGTTTTAAAAAAATAATTTCAGTTTCCTAAACAGTCAATGAAAGTAGTTTGCTAGTCATACATGTCAATTGTGACTCAGTGGTAGCACTCTTGCTTGAGTCAGAAAGTTGTGGATTCAAGCCCCACTCCAGAAATTTGAGCACATAATCCAGGCTGCCAGTGCAGCACTGAGGGAGGGTGTAATTGTCAGAGGTGCCGTCTTTTGGATGAGTCATTAACTGAGGCCCTATCTGCTCTCTCAGATGGACATCAAAATAGTGCCATGGGATATTTTGAAGAGTAGGATAGTTATAATATTCATCCCTCAACCAACATCACTAAAACAGATTATCTGGTCATTATCACATTGTTGTTTGAGGGGCCTTGTTTTTTGCAAATTGGATGTTGCGTTTCCTAAATTTAAACAGTGACTACACTTTAAAAGTACTTATTTAGCTGTATGGAGATTTGGGGTGTCCTGAGGTCGTAAAAGGTGCTATATAAATGCAAGCCAATCTGCTCATTACTCCTGTATGCATCCAGCAACAATCCTTCATTCTTCTCCAGGCTGCCATCATTCAGTGTTATCTTTTATTCCTCTGAAGGCTGCACTGCAGGAGTTTTGAGTCCAGCATCTGATTCTCAAAATGGAATGCAGCTTCATTTTAACCAACGCATTCTGAAAGACTTCGCACCATTGGCTCAGATTAAGGTATGGTTCCATTATAACATAATTCTAGAAAGAAACCACTTAATTATTTGGAATCTTTAGCAATGCTGATGGTAACTAAATATTCTCTCTGTCCTACTTGCTGCTTTTAGTCCTATTGGAATGGATCTTTTGGCCATTTGTGGCTCTGTAGTAGCCCTCTCACCTCTGGGTCATAAGATTGTGGGTTGAAGTCCCACTCCTGAAACTTGAGCAAAAATCTAGGTTGACACCCCAGTGCATTACTGAGGGAGTTCTGCACTGTCAGAGCTGCTGTCTTTCGGATGAGATGTTAAACCAAGATCCCATCTGTCCTCTCAGGTGAACATAAAAGATTCCATGGCACTATTTCAAAGAAGATCAAGGGAGTTCTCCCAGGAATGCTAGCCAATATTTATCCCTCAACCAACATCAGTGAAACAGATTATCTGGTCATTTATCTCATTGCTGTTTGTGGGTGCTTGCTGTTCGCAAATTGGCTACCAGGTGCCAGATTTTCAGCTTTCAGGTTTTATTGGCGAAAACGGTAGCGATACATGAAGCTTACCGTTTTCGTTGTGCTACCATTTTTAGGACGAACTTTCAGGTTTTACGTAGGGCGCAACGGTAAGGGGGGCATTGCACGAGGATTCGCAGCGCAAAAACGCATGTTTCACCAAATTTAGTCTTGGGCCGGGAGCGCTGCGAGAAATGTCTTGGGAGGAGGAAAATATTTTTTCCAAAAAACATTCAAAAAACATTTACAAGACACTTATCTATCGAATTGCTGAAAAAAAACATCAATTTACTTTTATGCAGGTTTTCATACTTATCGCTGCTGGCAGGGCTGCACCGACAGGTTTGGTATTCTGGGCGTGGCGTACGGGTCGAGAGAGAGCCGAAAGTCTGATGGTAACGCAATCCGCGGCGTTGCAAGTCATGCACCTTTCCTCGGTGGTATGTCCCATCGTCGCCGCAAACAACGAGCCGAAGATCCTGGCTGGGCTTTGCGACCAGGTTTTCGCCATGGAGGGTCAAATCGCGGCAAGAACCCGGTCACAAACTTCTCAAAAATCCGGCTCCACGTTTCCTACATTAAACAGTGGCTTCACTTCAAAAGTACTACATTGACTGTAAAGTGCTTTGAGATGTCCTAATATCGTGAAAGGCACTATGTAAATGTCGACTGGGTCTTCAGTGCATTGGGTACTCACTCTCTCCTCGGTGGAAGTGGAACAATTTCTGGAAAGTTGATCAATTGTGATTATAGTTTCACTGATATAAGAGATTTATTGCCATGTTAAACTGATCTCAGCATTTGCAAATCAGTGTCATTACTGCCCAAATGTGACATAAGTTCTCGACTGCAAATTCTTATATAAAAGCATGTAAATGTAAAAATTACATTCATTCAGGGAATCACTTACATAATCTTCCAGAGGAATGTTTAGCAAATGCTATTCTCTATTTGAAAACAAACACACTGGGGTAGAGTTTCCCCTAGGTTCACCCAAAATTGGCTAAATAAGCACAAAAGATCAAGGAATTTCAAGCGCAAGTTGTAGCCAGCGCAAATTGAGTTTCCATGATCTTTTGCGTTGGTTTAATAAACTTCGCGCCGG